>NC_081415.1:47139266-47758641 GCF_030272615.1 Cryptomeria japonica | reverse complement strand
AAACTCTCATAATGCTCAAAAGGTCACAATTATTATCACAGCCCACATCATGATACTCTATCAGCTCAAACAACCCTGCCACACCCTAAGGTGTGCCCCTTTTTTTGCCTTTTTCCAGAAATTAGACCAAATAAGATTGCTCCTCAATTGGTCCGTTATCATGGGAGATATATGGTGAGTGTCTTGGGGGCAGATTCTTCCCCACCCTTGCACTATGATAAAATAAGTGTCTGTTTACTGACTCAATTTGGCTTCTAATTTCTAAGGTGTTTAGAAAGTGTTCCATTCAAGTGGCCACAATCAGCGACACTTTACACTCCATTGTGGGAGGTCTCCCAGTCTGTAGAGGTTACGCTCTACACATTTTAACGTACCGTATAGGCACTGAGGGAGACATAACGCCACTATGACAACATGTAACACTCGTCACATATGGTTTTCATCACATAAACATTTATTTATAGTGGCTTGGATTAATTGGCTTTAGCTGTTGCCACTTAGGTCATTCCCCTCTCACCGGCCTTAATGGCGCCTTAAGGGCAACTCGGGAGGGCAGACCTTCTAAAGGATTCAATTGCAAGAAATAAATAGAAGCATGAAAGAAGAGAGTCTGGTTTTCTGATCACCCATGGAAGGGGAGAGCATAATACCTATCCCTTCGAAGACACAAAAAACAAGATTTATTTTTATCCTTCCATTGCAATGATTTAATATCCTAAGTGGAGATGTTGCTCCACAAAGATATGGTGTTCATTTTTAACCTTCATAGCAATTTGTGAAAGAAAACATGTTGTATGTCGTTTATTTTACTTGCACCAAATTGAAGTGTTTCTAAGCTACCTCTGTAGAAAATGATGTTAGTAAGCACATGGTGGGCTATCCATCCTAATTTTTCAATTATAGAGTTTTGTCTTTGTACAAACATAAAGATGATCTGATAAAAACTAGAACTGAAAAAGAATAGAAAAAGAAAAACTTAATCTAACAATTGTGAATTACCTACAGAGCAAATGCAAATTGATGTCAGATCAATTGCGAATTGATGTATCATCAATTGTGAATTATTGTTTAATAAATTGCAATATGATGACTGCTCAATTGCGAATTGATATAAGATCAATTCCTCACGGTAAAAAAAAATATTTTTTTTTTTTGAATTTTTGAATTTTTTAAAAACAACAGAAAAAGATAGAAGATAGAAGGGTTATTCTGCAATGATATTGTCTCACACCACATGAGCCATCACATCAATCTCATCGTAAAATTTGTACTTGGTTAAGAAAGGTTGGATGTTTCTGTGATATTGAGCAATCTCCTCCTTTTCTTTGATTTCACGAAGCTCCCTTTCTGCCTTTAAGAGTCTTTGATATGTCCTTTGTTGTCTCCTATGCTGTTTTGCCTTCCTTGCACCTAAAATTGTGAAAGTCACCTTTCCTGCCATTGGATTAAATACATCTTGTATATGGTGAAAATGGATAACAATAATAACGATATTGAAAGGCTAAATGAATTCAACCACAAAACCCTAGCCTAACAACAACAAAGATCCACCATAACATATGAAGATTACCTAAGACAATGCAAATCAAATGAAATCACAAAGATTATACCATCACATGTCCAATAGGGTTTGGATCTCCATTCTTCCTATCTCCATTGATCTTGCTTGATATATTTGCTCTCAGATTTTATGTGCACAAGAGCTCAACAAAGAACGGAATGTGGTTGCAAGTAGGATCGCATATGCCAAGTAGTCAAATTGATCAAGTAGTTAGGGTTTGATAATGAAGGAAGCATCTCCTTATATAGAAGACACTATATGAAATCGAGGGATAAGATTGAGAGGTGTAAAAGGAGGTCGGCTATGATTAGATGGTAGGTAAAAGAAATAATAAAATAATGAAAGGGGTAGGTAGTGTGTGAATTAAGAGATGAATGACATGTGTCATGGGTAGAAAAGGTTAATGAATTAATTAAATAAATAAAGATTTATTTAATTAGTAGAAGAAGTGAGATCAATTAAATAAATAAAATATTTATTTAATTTAGGAAAAGGATAATTTAAATAAATAAATGTATTTATTTAAATGAGAAATAAGGCTAGAAGAGGATAAATGAATTAATTAAATAAATAAAGATTTATTTAATTAATAGAGGAATTAGGCTTAGATAATTAAATAAAAAAATATTTATTTAATTAGATTGGACAATTTTGGGTGTCTACACATCTTATATGCAGAAATTGAATTTTCCAGAATTTGATGAAATTTTTGGGTTAGATGTGTAAGACTAGATAATGAAGAAACGACACAAGACAATTTGATTTTGTAACCCTTTACGGTAATTGCGAGACACTTTTGCAATTGCGGTATGATGTTTGATCAATTGTTGTGTATCATACTAGCAATTGCGAATTTCTGCATGATTTAGTGCGAAACCTGGGTCCTGTTCACCATGCACAGATCTGCAAAGTCAAAAACATAAAATTTAGGTTAGCATGATTCACGTCGGGTTCACCATTGTTTCTATGCCTGAATGCCATATGTATTATTGAGCTAATTAGCAAATAATAATGAATCACTAATTCCTAACTAATTAACAAACAAACAAACATAATCAATGAAAATCAATACAAAATAAGGAATGAATTCAAATAAGAACTCCCTCATTCTGCATCTTTGCTTCCATTGTGCTTCTCCAATTTGAGTGGTTGGTGGCTCTCAGGTATTGCACCAATTTCCTGTATATAAATACTTTGAAGATTGTGATTCTGAAAAAGCTAGATCGAATTGATGAAAATGATGCTTAATTTATAGATTTTCAACACAAAGGGGGTGAAAATGATGCTTAATTTATAGATTTTCAACACAAAGGGGGTGAGAAATAGAACTCAAGTGTTGATTGATAGATAATTGAAATTGATTGATCAATGAACTAGTCATCATTGATTTGTTAACTCAATAGATTGATCTGCTAATAGGATTGATTGGAGAGTGAACTCAATAGATTGTCTAGTAAACTCATTTGATTGATCAGTAGACTTAATAGACTAGGGAGATGATTGAATTGATGGATTAGTCATAAAAAGTTGATTTTGAGTTAAAAAGGATGATTGATGAGTTAACTGATTAGACAACTGATTTGATCAATCAATTCTGATTTTAGCATGTGTTGTAGGAATTTGAAATTGAATTAGATTTTCATTTTCAATTTGGATTTGAATTTGGTCATTAGAATGCTGAAATGCACATGAAATTATCTGAAATTCAGATTTGGTGAAAAGTGAATTTTGAAATGTGAAATTAGATGAAATGATATGAAATTTGAATTTGGGGAAATATGAAAAGAAATTAGATGGAATTAATTGGAATTATAATTTGGGGATTTGGAGGAATTTAATTAATTAATTTAAATAATTTAAATGAAATTATCTAAACTTAGGAGATTGAATTAATTAAATAATAAAGATTATTTAACTAAGGAATAAATCATAATTAATTAAATAAATAATATTTAATTAATATTTAGAAAGGGAGTTAAATGATTAAAATGATTTGAGAATAGAAATAGAATAATTACAAGTGTTGAAGGGCGATGATTAGAAGAAATAATTAGTTTAATCAAATAATTATAGAATTACTTAATTAAATAGACAAATAATTAGTGTAGAATTAATGATACATTTTTAGGTGTCTACACTTATGAGTCTCAAAAACTTAAGAACTATGAGTAGAATTATGCACCACATGAATTAGAATTTGATGCAATTGTGCATGCTTTACATATGTCGTATCACTACCTTTTGAATTCTAATATGATCATCAAGGGTTAAAATATAGTTTCACTCAACTGAATCTTAATGCTTGACAGAGGAGATGGTTGGAATTAGTTTACGACTATGATTTTGAGATCAATTATATGAAGGGAAATAAAAATCGAGTGGCAAATTCTTTGAGATACCAATGTCATATACCTAATATGGTTACAGTCCACACAAATTTTTAAAATTGAGTTCTTCAACAACTTAAGGGTGGCAGATATTATCGGTAGGTAAAAGAAGCCCTTCAAGTTAATCCCCAAGACCCTAGATATGAGGGATTCAGATTTGAATATGTTGGATTACTAAGATATCAAGGAAGAATGTACGTGCCTCAATCCTTAGAAATGAGAAATCTAGTATGGAGGGAAGTGCACTTTGAACCATACTCCGGACACCTAGGAGTTACTAAACTCTTAGTCGACATTAAACCCATATATTTTTGGAAGGTTATGAAAAAATATGTTGCAAGGTTTGTAGCCAGTTGTTTTGAATGTCAGAGGGTAAAGGAAGATCACCAACACCCAACAAGTTTGTTATAGCCTAACATTGTGCTAGAATGGAAGTGGTAGATAATCAATATAGACTTTGTCAACATAATGCTATACTTGTAGTTGTTGATAGGCTTACTAAGGTAGCCCATTTTATGCCTTGAAACCTAACAGATGGAGCACACATTATAAACCACAAGTTTGTGTAAGAGATATTCAAACTACACAGAGTACCAAAAAAGATAATATTGGATAGAGATGCTAGAATGACATGCAAATTCTGGCAAACCTTGCTTGCAACCTTAGGTACTCAACTGAACATTAGTTTAGCCTATCATTTAGAAATAAATGGCCAGACAAAAAGGATCAATCAAGTTCTTGAAGATCTAGTGAGAATGTGTATTGCATGGACTAACACTACAAATTCTGGGAAGATTACCTTTCCTCGGTTGAGTTTGTTTACAACAATTCCTACCAATCATACATAAAGATGATACCATTTGAGGCACTATATGGAAGGAGGTGTATAATTCCTATCACCTAGGATAAGTTGGAAGATAGGACAACCTTTGGTCCTAAAATGCTCTTAAAAATGGAAGAGAAAGTCAAGATGATTAGAAAAAGGTTAGCATAAGCTAACGATTGATAGAAAAGCTATGCAGATGCAAAGGAACACCTAGACAATTTGAAGTGGAAGATAAAGTACTCATGTGGGTTAAACCCCAGAAAAGTGCCTCAAATTTGGGAAGCCATCAAAACTTGCACCCCAAACTGTAGGACCATTTGAGGTTCTAGATATTATCAACCCAGCCACATATAGAATTGCTCTACCACTAGATCTCACTTGATTACATGATGTATTTCATGTTTCACACCTTAAAAAATATATATTAGATTTTGCACAAATGATTGATTGGAATTCTTTGTTGGTATAGGACCCAAGGGGTGGTCATGGTCAATCCGATCAGGGTGGTCAAGGTACATAAGCTTCACTTACGCAAAAGAGAAGTCAATTAGTGTAAGGTCCAATGGGACCAATACTTTGATGACGGTGCAACCTGGGAGGATTACGATGAAATCTACCTGAGATTCCTTCACTTGTTTAATGTTCACAACAACTGAACTATTTCTCCAATGTTTGGATAAGCAATATTTTATTTTGATGTTAGTGTAAATATTTTTTAATCATTAGAAACGATGATTCACAAGGGGAAGGATATGTTACATCCCTCATTTTCACTAATGCTACGTTAATGCTTTTATTACATTAATATGTGATGTTTTGTTGAATAGGGGTTCAAAATGCTTAAGAGAAATGATTTTGTTTGAAAAATCACAAAGTTTTATTGAAGTTATTTAATCATGCTTATACATGTTAGAATTATCACACGATTTTGGCCTAACCACATTTTCTATGACCTAGTGGTTGGAGGAAATTCATCGTCATTTGAGAAGGGAGGGAAAGTATCATCATGTATAGGAGGTAAGCAGATGAAAGATCCAAATGCCACCTAAGACCCTAAAGCATGTAAGTATTATTTGTGTTTTGTTTGTACCCAAGTTGTGGAGTCATGTCTAGATACCTATTCTAGGAAACTCTAGTCTTCAGTTGGGTGGTTAGGATATTTCTCTTTTAACAAGAATTCGTAGTAATGACTTAAGCCATCATTAAAAATAAGTTCAAATTATGAATTGTTATGTAATCATTTTTGGATTATGATTTTAATTGCAAAGCTATAAAATCTATATGATTACACATGTATGTAATGTGGAATACAAATGCATATGTATATAAATATATGTGTGTGTACAATTTGTTAATACACATACACATACACATACACATACACATACACATACACATACACATACACATACACATACACATACACATACACATACACATACACATACACATACACACACACACATACACATACACATACACATACACATACACATACACATACACATACACATACACATACACATACACATACACATACACATATAAACACGTACTCTATATTATACACATACCTAGTCATACTGATATCATGGTAATACATAATGAATCATTTGATTCATTCCTTAATATACTCGACATATATTTATTCATATAATGGTCGATGGCCATATAAATATAAAAGTCTTGGAAATTCATGAAGCGGTTAATTAAGCTAATATAATTAGTTTTACTCACTAATGTGGGAGATGGGATCCAATGTAAATTAAGGTAAGATGACACCAAGTAACAAAGAGGTAGTCACATCTTATCTTGGCAAAAAAGATATTTCTTTCCCAACATCGTGGGAGACAAAATCTAATGAAAGATAATTGAAATAATAAAAATCAAATTCCTTGTCATAAACTGAAATAACATTAAATGCTTGGTCTTACAAAGAAATATTAAAAAGTTTGACATCTGTATGTTATATATGGAGGTTAAAAGCTATGTTTTAAAAGAGCTAAAGGGCATTATGTGGGAAATTGGTAGAAAGAAAAAAGTTTCAGAACTATTGTTTCATTCAGGCAAGTATCTTAAATCTTTTAAATTAAGAAGTTTAAGTTTAATTAAGAAAAGAGCAAAGCTCTCAGAGATTGTATTAAGAATTCAAACTAGAATAAAAATAGTAGTTAAGAACTATTTTTAAATAGAAATTAATTGAGATAGAGGAAGTCACACTTATATGAGAAGTGTAGCGATTCTTTGCTTAGTATTTGAGTAGTAATCTTTTGAAAAATTGCTAAACCCGCTCGTTGAAATTGAATAAAATGGTACCTCTTTGCAAATGTAACTAGGTTAAGTAGTTTGTTGTAGTACTCTTTTCATCATGCCTAAATCAATAATTTTCTATGTCCACTTCTAGAATGACAAAAGTTGAAGAGAGACAATTTAAGTCTACAACTTATTACTTCTGTGTCAAAAGAACCAAGGCGATAAATACGATGGAATAATCATTGAAAACATTAATAGATGATCTTACAAAGTATCACTACTGATAACGTATTTCTAAAGTTTAAAATGCATGAGTTTAATTAGGGTTGTAGGTTCATACATGTAGACATGCGTGAACTAATAAGCATACATATGCCTAAATCTATGAAGCCTTAAGATTTCTAATCGTTGGTCATTGAAATGTCAATCACAAAAGTAAAAATATAATAAATGATTTCATAGAGAGAATGAACCAAGAATGGTTAAGGGTAAGTTACCTCTAGAATCACTCGAATGTGTTATTAATCATCATAAGTTTTCTTAAGCATATGAGAATATTAAGTTTGTTAGTATGACTAAACCTTAAAATATTGTTCTAGCCGAATAGGGTGGTGAATATTGACTACATGTTAATTCATGTTTGCAAATGTGTAAAACCTTTGGCCAAGGCGATGTTGTAAATAACAAGCATCTGTCAGTTCACATGGTCTAGATACACTACCTAGTCAAAGGTCATAATAGTTAGGAGTAACCTAGATGGTGTGTGACCAACTAGAATAGTGTAGGGTCAAAAGACTAGTCTCAGATGGCATAAATCTATTAACCTATTTACACCCTTGCAAAGGGCGGGGCTGCTTTCAGTTGAAAGTTGTGTGGGAGATCAATAGGTTTATGGTTGGGTGGTAAATTGTCCTAATGATACTTTCCCTGTTGTAAGATAGTTCACAAGAATGAAGAAACATGATGGACTACCATTTGTAGTAATATCTAGACTCCTTGATCTTTTACATTATGAACTCATAAGTTAGAATAAATCTTTTATAATATATTATCTTTTATTCACTCTAGTAACATTTAGTTATCCTTCAGGGAAGTGTGGGATATCCTTCAGGAGGGGGGTTTGAGTGTGTTTATGGAGAGGCTTAGTGGGAAATATCCTACGGTTACCAAACATTTTATTAAGAACTAGAAGAATAGAAAGATCCTGGTTAGATCCCAAATGATGATTGTAGATGAGGAGATTATTGCTGAAGCTACGGAGATGATGACTGAGGGTATGAAATTTATAGGGACCACAACATCTCTGATAAAGCAATGGAAAAATTCCCTATCACAAATGATGAGAGGAAGAAGATGGTGAAAGTCGACAATTCCTATCATTTCCCAAAACAGATATGTAGGCCATGGAGGTTTGTTTTATTCTCTACTATTACCTATATTACTTTGGATGGTAGGTTTACTAGAGCCTATGGACACCACTTTGTTTTGATCAACCATTTCCGCCATGAGGAAAAGGTGAGCCTACCATATTATCTAGCTTTCTCCATGGACCATACTATCAAGGAGATTTAGAAAGATCCCAAAGGTGACTTGCCCTTCACTGGGGTCTTATGGCTCTTGTCTATAAAGTGCTTAAAGGGAGATGCATTGAAAAACCTATTAAAGGTAAATATGCAAGAGATGAGGACACGGAGAGTGAAGCCAGTGGCTTTAAATTTGATTCAGAGATTGAGGGTGATTTGGAGGAGACTAGTAAAAAAGGTAGGAACAAGGCTAAGAGGAAAAGGATTGTGGTGGATTCAGATATTTTGGAGTCTGAGGCCGAATCCTTTGAGGGGAAATTCATTAAAAAAAAGAAAGGGAAAGTTACAGGAAAGCAAATGCAGAGGAAGAAGACCAACAAGGGAAGCAATAAAGATATTAGCCAAATTCTGATTGACTTTGATGAAGAGGCATAGGAGAATATAAATGATGAGGGACATGATAAGGAGGGGGAGGAGAATCCGGTCATGGGCAACATTGAGGGTTTGAACACCCAAGGTATGCAGAAAGAGGATCAAGAGGACAAAAGTGGTAATATTAGTTACTGTGTTGGTGAAAATGCAACTATAAAGGGTTTATGTGAGACCGTCGGTACAATGGTGAAGGACTTAGACATCTTGAAGAAAGATATGATGGTTGTCAAAAGAGCAATGATTGGTGAGAAACCCCTGTCAAAAAATGTTAAAGAATTGGAATTTGTAATTAATAATGCGGAAGCCATTGAAAGTATGGTAGGTAAAATTACTGCCACTGAAAAAAAGGTTAAAGAGATGGAAGAAAATAAGGAGGTGAAAGGGATGGAAACTGCTATGAACAATCTGGGTAGCAGAATTGATAAGATGGAACTCACTGTTAAGAAGATTGCAGAACAAAACTTCCAGATCCTCAAAGCATCGGTGGATAACATGAACATCTTGATGAATAGATTTGAGAACAACACAGAGAAGGATGGTGACAAGTAACAACCAGACAAAAAAGGTCATGAGAAGAGGACCAGAGCCAATACTAGGATCAAGGGCGACATCAAAGGTCATAAGCTAGAGGAGTTAAAGACATCGGCGGACAACATGAAGCAGATGGATGTCCATACTGAGGATATCATGAAACGTATCTAGCTGTCTCTATCTTTGTCTCAACAGTGGTCTCAGTTTCTATCTTTTTGCTATCGTTTTGCTTTCCAAAAGTTGTCTTTTTATGGTTTTTTATGTAATGTTATGTAATGTGTGTTGTGATCCCTTTTTTTTTGGTAGGGATCTATTTTATTTTTTGAAGTGATCAGGCATGGATCTTTCTAGTTCTTATGATATCTCTTGCTTTGTAAGAGGTTCGGGTTCCTTTCAAAAACCTTCTTTTACTTAATCAAAACATTTAGTTATTACTGCTATCTAGTAGAAAAGTTAAACATTTCTATTTCATTTAATTTTATTAAAAAAGTTTCATATCTAAAATGTTCTTTTATCATTCTTATATTTATGTTATCTTGATTCGGTTGCTTGTAAGGTTCAATAAGAGTAGCTTGTTACATTAGCTTTCCTACAAAGTTTTATCAAATGATGAAAGTTTTGATGAAAGATGCTTCAACATAGGTTGACATTAACAACTCACTAACAAAGGAGTTTATGTTAGAAAGATCAATTAGACAAGGCTACCCTCTTATCATTGCCCTATTTGTGATTGTTGTAGATGCCATTTTCTACCTCTTAAGGGATACATCCCTCTCACCAAGAGTCAAAGATATCAGTCTTCCTAATAATGAAGACCTACTTAACTTACAATTTGTAGATGATAGTGCCCTATTTTTTGAACTCAAAGAGGACAATATGGATGCTCTCATGGGGAAATTGAACTTGTTCTGTGAAGCCTTTGGATAAAAAATCGACAATTTAAAATCCATCATGTTAGGTTGGGATAAAAGTCCCCCTGATTGGTTAAAAAAATATAATGTTTACTAGAGAGGACCCTATAGGCAAGTGAGGCATCTTGGTATTCCATTTATTGTCAATTAATGCATTACTGATATGTGGCTTTGGGTTAAAACTAAGATTGAACATAAGTTGGGGAAATTGAATAAACAATTTGTCACTCTTGCTAGCAAAATGTAGGTTTGCCAAAAGATTTTGTCATCATATAGTTTGTATTATTCCCCAGTTTCACTATTCAAAAATAGATTAGGAGATTTCTCTAGTCTGATGGCAAAGGTAAAAATAAGCACCACTTTGTTAAGTGGCAATGGTTTTTTTTAGATAGGATAAGGGGTAAATTAGGGTTGAAATATCTCAGGTTGCAAGGAATTGCTCTGGCTACCAAGTGGATATTTAAAGCATTGGATGATGAGGAAACCTAGAAAGTGATAGTGAGGAACAACATCCATTTCTCTATCCCTAAAAAAGCTTAAACATAGAAATTTATTCCTCTCAATGATCTCTTAGTTGGCTCTTTCTCAGTATCACCCATAGGATCCAATGTATTTAAGACTATTTGGAAAGCGTGGGAGGAGGTGTGAGGTCTTATTACCCATTATGACATTATTTATGAGAAAAATAAAATTTCTTCCTCTGAATGATCTCTTAGTTGGCTCTTTCTCATTATCACCCATAGGATCCAATGTATTTAAGACTATTTGGAAAGGGTGGGAGGAGGTTAGAGGTCTTATTACCCAAAATGACATTATTTTTTAGAACAATGAAATTTCTGGGGAAAGATCAATTTGGTGGAACCTTGTTCACAAGGATAAACCACTTGCTATACTCCAAGTTTTTTCTATAGAAAAATGGTTGATTAAAGGCATTAAGAGATTTAGTGACATCCCTCCAAGTTGGTAAACTTAAGTTTTGAAACTCGTTGAGTCTTTAGTATGATCTCCCCTCCTCCAACTAGAGGACATACACCATCATTAGAGATGATTGTTCTCACTTCCACTTGCCTAGGAACTATTTTAGGATTGATGATAGATTTGTTTATTATAAAATAGGTTGATGGGACAACCCTCAGTGATAACAAAGCTAACTAGATTTATAATTATTTTTATTGTAATTCTAATATGATTAATTACTTTAATCAGAATTGGAATCTGAACTTGACCAAGGAAAAATGTAATAATATTTTCACCAATCTATAGAATAATAATGTTGAGCCTAAAAAGGTATGCTTCAAATGGATTGTTTTATTGCAGAGGATTCCTATAAAGTGTTTAATGATAATAACAACATTAACAATTGCATTATATGTAGGACCCTAAAAACATTAAACGCGTCTTCTTTGAATGTTTTGTTGCTAAGGAAATTTGGAATATCTTTTTCTCAAAGTGAAAGGTTGGAATAATAATATTGTTTTCTCTGAAATTTTATTTGGAAGGATTCGGTATGAACACAGGGGCTTTACTTAGTGAACCTGGGTTATAGCACGTGTCTTCATGACATGCTAAATAATCTCCCTATTTTCAAAAAATATTTCCCTAAACTTGTTTTTTATCACCCCCTCCCAATACACAACCTGAATTAAAAGCCCCCTATTTTTGCCAAATATTGTATTTTTTCATAGCTCAAATTAAAAAACCCTCTATTTTCACCGATAGGCAATATATTGTACCCTTAGTTTTTGGATATTAAACCCCCCAATATGAATATATGTGATATAATATTGCCTAGATAGTGAAGCCCCCGTGGGTATGAAGAAGAATTAAAATATGTTTTGGCTTATTTTATCAATTGAAATTTAATGATGAATATGGTTAATATGGAATGAGGACAAGTTCTAGGGAGTCAAAAGGGTGCTTACTAAGCTTTATAAGAGGCTCATCTATTCTAATGTTGCTTCTCCAGTAATCGTTATGTCAAGCTTTTCCATATTCAAATTTGAGAATTTGATGAAAAATAATACCAGTAGAGTCAACACTATAGAGGTTTGATTTTGGCAGAAGGGCACACACTGGAGAAGACTTCAAACCATTTGTGAGAGGACTAAAAGAATTTATTAAAGAGTACAATGTAGGCAAGAGTGTAGATGGTAATCATAAAGGGGTTGAACTTGTTGACCTAGATGATACAATTATATATATCAAAATATATAGTTTGTATATATCACCATTATCTATGTTTGAAGTTGTATCTATTTTACAAGAAGACATGTTATAGAGTTTGGGTTGATCAAGTTGAGGCCCTATGCAACAACCACTTTATTGTTTTTTGGCTCATTTTGAGGTAGAACTAATCTACCTCTTGATTCTCATTTGTGTATCTCATGCATGCTTTGAGTGTGTATTTTTTACCGTAGACACCTAAAATTGGCACATCTAATTAAATGGATTATATTCTTTTAATCATGATTTAATCACCTATTAATTAGACTAAGGTTTAATTAATATCCCTATTCTTCTAATTGACTTATTAATCAAATTACAGATTTGATTAATTTCCCTTTCTTCTAATCTAACCCACTAATTAAACTAAGGTTTGATTAGGTACCCTTTAGCCACTTAATTGGATATATCTTATTTATTTAATTAATAGCCTTTTCTCTTTTAATCAAATTCACATTTGATTAAAAATCCCCTTTGCATTTAAGTAAATCAATATTTATTTGTAAATGAACCCCCCACTTGCAAAATCCTACAAATGCAAGTTGCACCTTTTTGGCTAAAATAAACCTTTTGTTTTATCTAAAAATACCTATTATCCCCCCACTTGAATTCTCCTATATTTCTCATTAGCATCCTAATACCCTTCTAGAACCTATCTAATCCTCTCATTATCCTAATTAATCTACCTAGGCTTCCCAAGGTTGTTGACACGTGTGAGCACATATCCCTCTTCTCCCAAGGTGGGACCACATTGACTTTTCATCCCTCCCCCACCTTGTGACACTTGTCACAATGCTAAGCTTGCAAATATGGGACCACACTTGTGGGACCACATTGATCCTCACCCTCTCCCCCTTGTAACATTTTTCACAATGCTAAGTCTTCCCACTTGGGACCACATTCCTCCTTCAATCTTGACCCTTGATTGGTAATCAATCTTGGCCATCCATTCCTAAGCCTTCAACCCTATAAGATGAGCTCTTGTCTCATATCAAAAGAATCCAATCTTGTGCATCTAAATTATAGTCATTTTGCAGGTTATCAAGGAGCTCATTTATCATTTTCAAGCATCTAAGTCTTCTAGCATTAGCATCATAGCATTTAGTTTAATTGAATTATGTTTTAGATCATTTAGCCTAAATTGCTTATCAATTACATACTTTTTCATCTTCATCTAGCTTAATTAGTTCATCATAATCTTCAATTTGGAATTAACTTAGCCTCATATCATCTCCACCATCTTGATCATAACTAGCTTTTCATCTTGCATCCTTTGCTTTCATTCATATCATCATCTTAGCATTCACTAGGATCTTAGTTGCATTCATTTTGATCCTAGAATCGTCATTTAAATCTCGTTGACATCCAAGAGATCAAGTGCTCTTCCAAGTGAGGGCCATCTTGAATCTTAAGGATCTTTAGGGATAGAGGAGCATGGAACGATTTTGAGAGTTTTTGGTTCACTAACATGTTTTTGTGATTACTAACTCTAATGCAATGTTTCATGTGTGTTTGAGGTGTTTTCTTCCATTACAGGATGATCCCACATTTCTAGCACACATTTACCATCCTCTATTTTGAATAGTATAATATTTTCTCCCGTATATAAAAAGTAATACAAACATTCATTATCAAAATCAAAAAATAAAAATTGTAAAACATATAATTATGTATATAATTTTATATTTTAAATTATATTATAGTTTTATATAATTTGAAATGAACTAGTAACTATAAACTTATTTGACTCTCAACATTTTATTTATTTAATATAAAATTTTATAAACATGTCTCTTAAGATTGATTTATTTTTAATAAAAATTTGAAAATTAATTAACTTAAAATTTTTAATTAAAAAATTAAAAAGCTTATTTTTTTTTTGAATAAAGGGGTAAACACTTTATTGAAGAACATAATCAAGAATTACAACAGAGAACTAGAGTCTCAAAGCCCCATGAGGGGAACACAAGCCCAACCCAAGAGAAAACCAGAGTCTCAAGGCCCCAGGGGGGACCACAAGCCCAACCCAAAATCAGCCGGCTTCCTAATTATCCATATTCTCAGCAAGTATCTTATTTAGGTCCTGACAGTATTCTGGGGAGAGTTTCTCCCAACCTTCAACTTTCCAGTCATCATCATGTTTTTAAGCCCACTTAGCCAAACAATCAGCTTCTCTATTCCATTCACGAGGAATGTGGATGAAAGACACCTTCTCCATCATAGAACTAATTTTAAGAATCTGGTGAACGATCCTTACCAACTGCCAATGCACACCACTCACCTTCTGCTCAATCAGTAAAATAATAATAATTTGCGAATCTGATTCGCAGATAACCTAGTGCCACCCCAACTCCAAGGCCCACTCCAAGGATTAGAAAATTGCTAATCCATCCATAAAATTATTAGACTTCTGCCCTTTATGCACTGAGAAGAAGAAAACCACCTCTCCCCTACTATCCCTACCAACACCGCCAATCCCAGTAGGGCCCGGATTACCCCTAGAGGGGCCATCAGTGTTAATCTTGATGGACTCATCCTGAGGGGGAATCCACCTTCCCATCCTTTGAACCTTCTTCATAGCATGTCTCCTGACACATGCCGAGGAAGGTGACATCTCCTACAGACCCAACCTACTCACAATATCAGTCTCTCCTCTATCTAGAGGAAAATTCACCACACATTTAGCTTCCACTGCCTCCCAAAACATACCAATGATTCTATTCCATACTTGCTAAACTCACAATCTGACCTCCCTAAAGATCCTCCTATTCCTCTCCAGCCAGATCTGCCAAAAAAAAAATGGGCCCAATATTCCAGACAGTCCGGAGAAAAGAGGACAGGATAGGAGGCCTGCCCAAACTGCTCCAAAACTCCACCAAACAATCTACGTGAACACAAGGATGCTTCCACACCCCCCACCAGTAATGCCAAATTAGTAGCGAGAAAGGACAGGTGTGAGGAATCCTCCTCCCCATTACCACACAAGACACAAATGGAAGGCCCAAGGAATCCCCTATTACGAATGTTGTCCCAAGTAAGACATCTATTCAAAGCCAAAGTCCAAGCAAAACAGTTACACTTCAGCCAAGAAAAATTATTCCACACTTGTTTCCACCAAGGCACCTCCCTCCCCTCCAATCTTCGGGACAACAACTCCTGGTAACCACTAGCAATAGTGAAAACACCCTTAGGATTCAAGGACCAAACAAGTCTATCCTTACCCTTAAGGGATCTATAGTGTCTACTTGCCAAAATGCTATACAACTCAATACACTCTTCATCCATACCAGCAATCAGCCATTCATTATGAATCTTCCACCGCTCCAACTCCAAATGCCCACACCTATAAACAGCCTTAAAGTCTCCCACCCTAGACCATCCTGCCTCTAGGAGCCTCTAGCAAAGATTCCCAAGATTGGGAAACTGATCAACGATGGGGGGATACCCATCCCAAGAGTCAAACCAGAAAAGCACCTCTTCCCCCCTCTTACATATCCAAAAAGGTCCTTTTGTAGACGTATAAAAATGACCACTTCCCTAAGTGAATATTTAATATTCATTTTAACCTCATTCCTCTATTTTAATTAAATTTTATTTAATTAAAATTATTCACATTCATCTATTTGATTAAATAAGTTATTCAATTTATTTAATTAAATTCACCTAAGCCTTTCATATCCTTTAATTAAATAAATTACTTTATTTAATTAATTTTCCTTTCTCCCCTTTTAATTAAATTTACATTTAATTAAATTGCTCATGGCAAATAAATAAATATAATTTATTTAAATCCCCCACTTGCATCTATTTTGTTGAAATAAAACAATTTATTTTAATTAAAATTACTCTCCATCCACTTGCATTCTGCTACATCTCCCACTTGCCTCTTTAACCCCCCTTCTAGATTCTTCTAATCACTTCTAAATTAGCCTAACCCATCTACTAAATATTGTCACATCCCTAAACAAAGGGAAGTCACTTCTTAAACCCTCAAAGTCTTTGAAAACCATTAAAGGCTTTATGTCTTCAACAAGTTAACCTTGAAAGTCTTCCAAACCATTAATGGTTAACTCAACCCTCTTGTATTATTAGAGACTTTCTCTCTAACTCAACCCTCATCTAACCCAAGGGTCTCATCAAGCATTCATTGCTTTGACCTTGGTTATCCCTTTAACCCTTGCACAAGAGTTTATCCTTTGGGTAAAATCTTTATCCATTGGATAACCCTAACCTAACCTTAACCCTTACCTCCCAAGGTAACCATGAGGACTTCTCAAGAGTTTAATGCTTCTTAAATCCCCTCTCAAGTAGTCTTATGTTGACAATTGTCACCATTTCATTGGTGAGAATTGTAAACATGGATTGATAACTTTCAATCCTGACCCTTGATAAGATCATCCAGTCCTGACCATCCATTGCCCTATTTTCCCTATAAATAGAGCAATCATTCCTCCATTTTGATATCCAAGTTTCATGCATCTAATCTATACTCATTTTTATAAAGTGTTTAGTCTCTCTTTGAATAGAAATAATCTAATAAACATTTTAGAAGCATTTCTATTATTATAATAATTATAATAGGCTAGCATATCATGTTAGGATAGTTCTTTTACTAATCCTTTCATCTTAATCATCATATGCATGTTAGTTTAATTCATACTTGTTAATATCATGCACATCTAGGATTGCATTCATGTTAGATTGATCAAATATCCCTCATTCTCATGATTGTCATCCCTCAGTCACTTTTCTCAGTGATCTAATAGCAAAGGCATTGGCTTGAGGGGTCTTGTGAGATAGAGAACAATGGAAAATCCCTTGGGAAGTTGAGTTATTCAATATAACTCCATAACTTGCACCAAGAGTCCCATTGGTGTGTAGACTAGTTTTGAATTCGCATTTTCTGTTTCATCAGACCATTTTTCCCGCACACATTTTTGGCGCCCACCGTGGGGCATAACCCCATTTATAAAATCATTTTTGATGCAGGACTAACATTGTAGGTACGCAGAAAAGTTGAGTTGGCACGTCTGTGCCTTTCTTTAGCACATCAAGACTATTTGTCAGCACATCCTGAGTACTGTTTAGCACGTTGGACCCAAAACTTATCACATTTCGCAATAACCTTAGTGCATAACACTTCTGTTGATTCCTCATAAGCCTCAGCGCTTTGAGGCATCAGTTCAGCGCATCCAGCTCTTCTGTTAGTGCATTGGTGTGATTTTGTAGTGCGTAGGGTCTGCAGATTAACGCATAACAGACATAGATGGAAAAACATAGTTGTAACCAAAACAGAAAGTTAGACTTGTAGAGCTCCACCTTTGAAATACTTTTTGCTAATTGGTATTTTATTGCAAGTCACTAACATTTATTTTGCAGGATTGGAAGATTTCTTTTTTTTTACTATTTTAGGCATTTGATTAGTTTTCTTGTTTCTAGCTTTGCTAAAGTTAGTTATTAGAACCTTTTCATTTTCCTTATTGGTAAAAATGAACTCATTTTCCTTTTGGATTATTTAAAAAGAACAACAAAAAAAAATCTTAAATCTTGCTTTCATAGGGAGAAAAACAACTCATTTTGGGATTTAAAAAGAAGAGAGACAAACTTTACTTTTGCAAAGTATAAAACGAACCTCACCATCCTTTGGTGTTTATAAGGATCCACTTCATTTTTGCACAAGTAAAAGAACTTCACTTTCAAAATTATAGATAAAGCAAAAGAGGGAAATCCTTCCCCTTTCGAATTTATTTTTGTTGACCATATTGAAAATTTGCTTTGTTAACCCAGATTTCTTTACTTAGATCAAAAGAAATTGTTGATTTGAAAATTAAAAAGAACACCATGCCTTTTTGGAGCAACATCTCCCATAGACTTTAGCAAATCACTGAATTAAAGGGTTAAAAAGAACCATTTTTGTGCCTTGTCTTGAAAGTGGAAGGTATATGCTCTCCCCTTAATTGGGTGACCAAAAAGCCAAACCACTCTTAAGCTTTCTGTAATTCAAGCATTTACATCCTCTAGCAGGCATGCCCTCCTGAGTTTCTCTTAAATCGCCATTTAAATGATTGGTGAGAGGGGAACGACCTAAGTGGGAAACAATTTTATTGCCAAGTGTTCCAACCCACTATAATCAAAAGTGGAGGATGACGAAAGTCCCTTCGACGATTTTCTTAGCGATTAGCCTTCCCCCAGTATCTTTATAATACGTAAAGCCTTTGTTCTAAAGGTTGGGAAACCTCCTGAGGGAGCTTATCACTAAAGACTAAATAGGAAGCTTGATTATGAACCTTAGCAATAGAAACCTTGAGCCGAGTCAGTATCCAAACATCTTCAATATCATAGTGCAAGGGTGGGGAAGAATCTGCCCCCAAGATAACTACCCATAAATTGTGAAGCAATTCACTTTGGGTTAATTTATGGCAAAAGGCAAAAAAATGGGCGCCCCCTAGGGGGTGACACAACTGTTTGAGCTGACAGAGTATTGAGACTAGTGGGCTATGATATTGTTGATGACCCTTGAATAAAGAGTCTATCTGATTTGTATTCTTTGTATCCAAACTTGTGAAAACATTGGGGATTTGAACACATCCTCGCAAAACATACACTATCTGTTTAGTATAGGCAAAAATGGTTGTCTCTTTCATGTTGTATTTGCAATTTATAATTCAGAAAATCATCCATCAAAATTAAAACAAGTGTTGAAAATTTCCAAGAAAACCAAAAACAGAGCAAACAGGGCAGTTTAACGCATAGGAGCAATCTCCTAGTGCATATAGAGAACACTTTAGTGCATACAAGCTGAAACTTAGCGCACTCATTCATAAAAATAGCACATAATAGTCTAAAAATTTGACAAACTTTTCACTAGCGCTCTAAGACACAATATTAGCGCTTTGAAGAATCAGCCTAGCGCATTGGGGGCAAACTGTAGTGCTTTGCATCTAAACATTAGTGCGTATTAAGGAAATAATAGTGTGTAATCATCCCGATCAAAGAAAAATTCAAAACTCTGGTTTAGCGTGTAGCACAGGAAGCTTAGCACATTGGTAGCTTTTAATAGCACATCTAGATCACTCTTTAGCCCATCCAGTCTCTATCTTAGCGCATAGGTAAAACTTAGAAAAATAGAGAGCAAAACTGAGCATTTTTAAAAAAATTTATCATCAGTCTCAAATACCCTTTTGGATCCTCAGTTGACCTTAACAAGAAAAACTTGAACCAAAACATCAAACAAATATTCCAAACAATCAAGCAAGTCATTCTTAGAACAACATTTGTCAAATCCAAAACTAGCTAGGGTTAAAAACCTTTATCCTATCAGAATCAGGTAGTATCATCACATTAATCAAAAGGTCTGCCATCTAATGGATTTCATCAACCAAACATACCTAGTTTAAACTTAAGTCATCAAATCAAGTCTCCATATCAGGAAACTCTTATCCATATCATTTGATGCACTTTGTCATGGAGGCGAATCTAAACCTCTACTCGATAAAAGTAGGCTTAAGTTTTCAAACGAAGTATCTCAATCCAAACAAATCAAAGGAAACCATTGATCACTCATGTATGACCACTCCTCATATTTTGAGAAGAAAAAGTCTTCATCACAAAACTAAGTTGAAGAAGCGACAACCTAGTTCCAAAACACTTGCCAAATGAAACAAATTTCTTTACATAAATAGTCAACTCTTCAAATCACATTGCACCTTTCTCTATCATATGTAGTTATATCTTCAAGACAAGTCAAACAAATTTAATGAAGAACCTTTAAAAAGTATAGCCTTTTGCCAAAAATTGGCTTTCAGTCAACCTTTGAATCATGGAGGAAAGATCAACCCTGCTTTCTTCCCAGAAGTCTGCATCACCTATAACATAGCTCGATTTGAACCACCAAGCCCCGAACAACAAGAAGAAGAGGAGTTTATCGCCTTTGTCACAAAAAGTTTCTACTAGATGCCCACTGTCACTCGCTCTCAACTAAACAAGCAAAATGAACCACAACCAGAGTCCAGTATGGGTCGAAGATTATCAAACCCATTCGATTATAATGATCTAGGGGAAACAGAGATCACTAAGGAGCTTATTCAAGAATGTCAAGAAAACCTCTCATTCCAAAAACTTATGGAAAGACTCATAGAAGCTGACAAAGAAAAATACATGTTCATGCTAACAAGCAAAGGAGTTAGGATTCTTGAATACTTTGACATTGAAATCTTTAGGACAAGGTCTCGAAATTATGCTTATCAAGAACAACAGAGAGAAGAGGAAACACGTGACCCTGAACAACATAACATACCAGAACACACCCATACCTGAACTAGGGATAACGAAAGAGAGGAACCTTTTCCTTAGAAAACAAATGCACCCATGGTTTCTCTAACAAAACAAATGCAAATATTGCAAAGACAAATGCAGGACATGTAACAAGGGACTATAGTACAATATTCCTTAAATGAAATTCGTCCCTACCCCTTTGACAAGAGATTAAACATGATACCTTTTCTTTTGAATTTAGATATACCCAAATATGATAAGTATGATGGTAAGAGTGATACCTGTGATCATGTTTGGGAGTTTTGTACCATGAGCCTTGAATTTTCTCATGATGACACTTATTTGATGAGGTTGTTCCCAAGAAGTTTGGGAGGGAAAACAATGGAGTGGTTGTCTAAACTTACACCTCCCGTCAGATCCTTTGATGAGTTGGTCAATAAATTTTTAACACAATACTCCTACAATATTCAACACGCAATCACCATGTTGGATGTATGTAATACCAAATAGAAAAAAAATGAAACATTCATGGTGTTTCTTCAATGGTGGAGAGGTATGGTTTCAAGGTATCCTCGAGATGTGCCTGAGAAAGAAAAGACGGAAATCTTTATCGACAATATGAATAGTGAGATGAGTTATCTACTCAAGCTCCAGTGCATACCATCTTTTTCCAAGTTAATCAAAAATAGAATCCAAGTAGAGGAAGCATGCATCAAGAAAGGAACATTGGAGTTTTTCAAAGAAGGAACTAATTCATCCAACTCTCACTTTAACAACCAAAACAACAACACTTTAGACAAAGCTAAATTCTGGACCTAAAACAAAAATGTTCATGAAGGAGGAGTTGATGCTAATGACATGAAGTCCAAACAACCAGTATTAGCTTTATCAGGTAATCCAAAAGTTAACAAGAATCAAAAGGGTTCTAACCAAGGTACTAACACTTATCCACAAAATACCAATTAGGGACCTTCAAGTCCAAATACCAACAACAATGCCCAAAGCAACAATACCAATTGAGGGAATATTCCAAATCAAAGGGGTAACACCAACAATTTTCCAAATAGACGCATCTACACACCATTGGGACAATCCTTAGAATCAACATTCTGAGAACTCTTGGGAAACAAGATTATCACATTACCAACCATAAACAACTTTGAACCCCAGGTCAAACCACCTTGGTGGAATGACTCACACTTCTGTGATTTTGATCGAAACAAAGGACATCAACAAATGATTGCATGAGGCTTAAAAACATTGTTCAAGACATGATTGATAGAGATGATTTAATAGTCGATGGTCTCAAAACAAACAGTGATCATGACGCGTTGGAAAATCCTCTTCCAAATTACAACAAGGAAGGAGCTTCATCATCAAATGATACCAGAGGAGCTCACATAAATCACGTATACAATAACACCATCAATCATATATCGATAGATGACAATGAAGTAAATGTCATTAAAATCAAAGACAAACATGAACATTAGTCGATCAAAGTAACCACCAGAGCTCAAAAATATGTCTTGAAAGGACATACATCAACAACAACCATCCTCCCCAAGACTCAGTATAACTTAGTTGATCAACTGCAGAAAACTCCTGCTCAGGTATCCATACTCGAGTTACTAAAAATTTCACGAAAACATAAGGACATCTTGGAACAAGCACTAGTTGAAACAAATGTGCCTCAAGATCTAGATATTGATAAATTTCAAGCCATGGTGGCTCACATGATAGGGCCTCATAATCTCACATTTTTCGAACATGATAATATCTCTTTGAGTCATTCACATAATACTCCCCTTCATATTGAAGTAGTAGTCTACAAACATCGAGTCAAAAGAGTACTAATAGATGGAGGAGATGGTCTCAATATTTGTACCTTAAAACTTATCCGTGCATTAGGCTTCTCTGAGCAATCTATTGGTCCACACAAAAAGATCACCATCAAGGAATATGCTGATGAAGAAAGATCATCCAAGGGAACAATAATATTACCTATTTAGGTAGGACCGACTATTCAGGTAGGACCGATACAAAGGGACACTATGTGCCAAGTCTTAGACATAGACTAGACATACAATATTTTATTGGGTCGTCCTTGGATACATGAAATGAAAGTAGTACCATCAACCTACCATCAATGTGTCAAATTACCATATAGTGGACAAGATATTTCTATCTCTGTTGATAATAACCCTTTTGAATATTGCAATGCTATGGGGGCAGCCCAAGACAGCTTGGTTCCACACAATAGGGAAGCCCAAATTTCCTCAACATCGGATCATCATCAAGAAAAACTTAAAACTTTATCCATGAATTTCAAACAAAAGATGAAAATCAAAGAGAAAGGCATGGGAGAATACTCTTTCGAACCCATGCATCTATCCAAATTACCAGCATCACCAAAATCTCATGGACAACCTTCTGCATCAACACATCAAGCAACACAACCCATCACCAAGTTTGATGGCAAGTTTATTCAACTGGGTACACTAGCACATAAATCAAAAGAGAAGGACATCCTTAGTTTGCTATACAAGGATGAGTAAGAAGGCATAGCTGCTACTATGGAGGTAGCCATACCAACACAATAGTATGGAAAAGGATTTCTGACCATGCAATGGATGGGATAAAATGACAAAGGACCTGCAGGCAAACGTCAAGAAGGCATTATAGAACCATTGGACCCTCCTTCACAGTTTTCTTGAGACAAAACTGGACTGGGATATGGACACAGACTACCCCCAAGGTAGAAGAAAAATAAATATCAAAAACCTCAGTGGAAAGTAAAGAAGAAATACAATGAGGACTCATGGTAAGAGGCACTACACCAAGCAACAAAAACAACAAGGAAAGAGCAAGAATACCAAGAAAAAGAGAAACAACAAGAGGAGTTGGCTATTCAAAGAGAAGAAGCATCTTATGAGGAAGTACACCATGTTCAGAAACATATTCAAAGCAAGGTGGAATCACCTCCTGAAGAAATCACTACTCTCCAAGGAGAAACAGTATATGAACATATGCAAAGAGTACAAGAAGGTTCTGATATGGAATAAGAGAAAACTACAAGACTGGTATCAATTATCAAGGATCTGTTTTCACCCTACAACATACCTGTCCATAGCACTAAAAGACTCTGAGACAATACTTCTGAGACTGATTCTAATGACTATGAATGGGGCAGCTATTCAAATGTTACTAAAGATATACCTGAAGGTGCTATTCATACACCCCTTTCTCAAGAAGGACAAGGTACAAAGTCTAGAGTACTTGAATTTTCTCCACAACATATCTACGAAGCTAAGGAAATCTAGCAGTGACACTATGAGCAAGTATACACAGAAGATGATACCATCAAAGACCTCGACAATATCATTAACTTGACCAATATCCTAGATAATTTTAATGATACCTCTATCATGACACTTACCTCAGCTGACCTTGACCCACCAAATGACCCTTTACCACTCGTGTTTCCTAATTTAATAGACTGGGATGAACCTGAACACCATGACTTACCCATATTTACAGATGACGAATCCATTATCCATTACCTATGTACAGTCAATCCAAAAATAGACTCTACCAGCAAACAAAATAACGACATCTGCAATCAGGAGGGTGCCAAGTCTCTCAGTCGCAAAAGTAAAAGAAACAAGGGATGTAGTGCTGAAAACCAGTCAATGGCAGCACTAGATCACAAAACAGTAAAAATAAAGGACACATCCATGGGTGAAAACCTTTTTAAGGCACCTACGGATGAGAGACTTGACACTCTTCTTGAACACTATTAGGAGCGATCATCCATATTGATTGAGCCCACTCAATCAATCAACATTGGTACATAAGAAGCAGCTATAAACATACACCTAGAAGAGTCTCTAATAGAAGAAGAAAAACCAGAATTTATCAGATTCTTCAAAGAAAAGAAAATCAATTTTGCTTGGTCCTATGCAGATATGCCCGGAGTAGATCCACACTTAATCATGCATCATTTATCTATTGCTTTAGGAGCTAAGCCGGTCACACAAAAGTTAATAAAGATAAATCCGCATGTAGTATTAATGATCAAAGCTAAACTAAAGAAACTATTAGATGTCGGATTCATTCGACCTATAGACTATGTAGAATGGATTTCAAATATTGTACCAATTTCAAAACTAGATGGCAGCATCAGAAAATGCACATATTTTAGAGATGTCAACAAAACCTATCCAAAGGATGACTTTCGTTTGCCCAACATTGACATAATTGTAGACATCACAGTAGGCCATGCAATGCTCTCATTAATGGACGGTTTCTCTGGATACAATCAAATCAAGATAGCTCCAGAGGATCAAGATAAAATAATGTTCACCTATCCTTGGGGAACGTATTGTTGGAATGTCATGCCCTTTGGCTTGAAGAATGCTGGGGCAACTTATCAAAGAGCAATGATGACAATTTTTCATGATATGATGCATACCTTCATGGAGGACTATGTGGATGATTTACTAGCTAAGTCATTTACTCAGGAAGAACACCTCAACATATTAGATAAAATCTTTCAAAGATTGGAGAAATTCCAAGTCAGGCTAAACCCTAAGAAGTGTGTCTTCGGGGTAACATCAGGCAAATTATTAGGCTGCATCATGTTAGAAAAAGGCATTGAAGTAGATCCAGCAAAGGTACAGGCCATCATAGAGATGCCACCTCTCAGGATCATTAGTCAACTCAGATCTCTACAAGGACGGCTCTAGTCAATCAGGCGATTCATAGCCCAACTAGCAGATAAAAGTCTACCATTCAGATGGGAGGCCAAGTGTGCAGAATCATTCTATCAAATCAAACAATATCTAATGAATCCACTGGTTCTGGTACCACCAATAGCAGGAAAGACACTCATCCTCTACATATCAACAACTAACATATCATTGGGGGCACTGTTAGTACAAGAAGATCAAGAAGGCAAGGAATGAGCTATATATTACATCAGCAGGACATTAAATGGCTATGAACTCAATTACACATTTATTGAGAAGGCCTTCTTAGCTATAGTCTTTGCCTCTCAAAATTTCTGACATTACATGCTAGCTCATAAAATCAAGCTAGTAGCAAAAATTGATCCTCTCAAGTATTTACTCAACAAAGCAGCTCTTACAGGTAGATTAGCTAAATGGGTCATGATTCTCAACGAGTTTGATATCCACTACACAAAGCGTCAGGCTATCAAGGGACAAGTAATTGCAGATCAATTAGCTGAAGCGCCACTACCTGATAAGCAACCAATGAAAGTGGAATTTCCAGATAGGGATGTCCTTACTGTTACACCCAGACAATGGACCTTGTATTTTGATGGTTCCTACTTTCAACATGGCTCAGGTGTTGGCATCTTGTTCGTCACTCCTGAAGGGCACACCATTCCAAGATCATGTAGACTCATGTTTCTATGCACTAATAACATCATTGAGTATGAAGCCCTGGTCACAGGAATCAAAATGGTTGTGGAATGGAGAATCATAGAACTGAAAGTCTATGGAGATTCCCAACTACTTATAAATCAAATCAACAATGAATATCAAACAAAATATGACAAGCTGCTGCCATACAAAAGAATGGTGGATGACTTCAAACAGTACTTTGTACACATCACATTTGAAAAAATACCAAGGTTAAATAGTAGATCAGCCGATGCAATGGCAACTATCGCTTCACTGCTACAAATTCCAAAGCAATAGAGTCATTATGAGTTCCTGGTAGAGCAATTGTTCTCCCCAACCTATGATAATTCTGCATCCCAAGTCATCTATGCCTTAACCAATTCAGACTCTCCATTATACGGGATGATCTATGAATATCTTAAAACCAATACCCTACCCATTGACCTATCTTGTAACAAAAAATGCAACTTTATCCAGCAAGCCGCCCGTTATACCTTAACTGTTGACACACTTTACCGTCGAGGTCTAGATGGTACTCTTCTTTGTTGCCTTGATCGTAATGAATCCGACTCTGCTTTACATGAGCTTCACGAGGGTATTTGTGGCACACATTCAAGTGGTCCTACTCTCGCTAAAAAACTTCTGAGAATGGGGTATTACTGGCTGACAATGGAAAAGGACTCTTATCACTTTGTAAGGAAATGTCCTAAGTGCCAAATTCATGGCAATCTTACCATGCACCAACATAGGAGTTGCAGCCATTTACAACATCTTGGCCTTTCTGTCAGTGGGGACTTGATTTAGTATGGAAATCCATCCTTCCTCTTCAAATGGACACAAGTTCATAATCACTACGACAGAGTATTTCACAAAATGGTTCGAAGTAGTCCCACTGATCACAATAACTAGAAAATAGATTGCCTCATTTATTCTCAATTATCTGATCTGCAGATTCCTAGTTCCATCATCACAGACAACGGGCATCCCTTCAAAAATCAGAACGTGCGAGAACTATGCGAACAATTCAAAATCCAACATCATTTCTCTACACCTTACTACCCACAAGGGAATGGTCAAGCAAAGGCATCAAATAAAACTATATTGAAAATCCTAAAGAAGACAATAAATTATGCAGGAAAGGATTGGCATGTACAACTCAATCCGGCACTCTGGGCCTACAGGACTAGCATCCAGACACCTACAAGGGCTACACCATATTATTTGGTATATGGATCAGAAGCAATTTTACCTCTTGAGGTAGAGATTCCATCACTCAGAGTATCTTTGAAAGGTCTCATTCCAGATGAGGAGTATTGGGTCAACAAATTCCAATAACTAGAGCTTCTGGATGAAAAATGGCAGCATGCCTATGATCACCTCAAAGAATACCAATAGCGTATGTGCAAAAGCTACAACCATGAAGTCATCCCTAGGATTTTTAAGATCAGTGATCTTGTACTCAAAGAAAATCCCCAAAATCAACAGAATCGAGAAAAGAAGGGAAAGTTTGAACCTAATTGGTTAGGTCCTTATGTTATCATATTAGCCTATGGATCCAGCACCTATCAACTTACAAATTTAGAAGGCAATGCACTCGATGAACCAACCAACAACATCCATCTAAATAAATTCTATACTTGAGTGGTCTAATGCACGGAAAAAGTGAAAAATACAAAAAAATTGAAAAATCAGAAAAATACAAAAAAAATCAGAAAAACAACCAAATGGTGCAATAAAAACAAATGGTGAAAGCCTGGCAACAGGCACTATCTGTGAGGGAACAACTCCTCTATCTATCATTACTCATATCTTTTGCATCCGAAGTCACGGCTAATGGCCATTTCCCAACACCTTTCACGCAACATTATCTCGAACACACTTAGCGCAGTCACTATCCTTGATCGATTCATTATATCCCACCATGGCTTGGTAATCACTATAAATATCCACATCGATTAGTATCTATAGCTAGGGAAAATATTCCTCTGACTTCAAGCATTCCAACAAAAAGCAAACAAGAATCGCAACACACTGAGAAAAATCCAGTCAACAACAGCTCATCAGCTGAGAAAAAAAACACTGATCCTATTAACAACTTCAACACACACATGATGGATGATTTTCTGAATTATAATTTGTTTACATCTCACATGAAGTTTTGACTATTTTTTCACTTCAACTTTTTGAATCATTGGATCTCCTAAAAATTTCTCAATGATGCATCGAGCTAGAGGAAATGGCCGGAGAGTCTGATATTTTTTGTTTTTTGTTTGTGAAGCAATCACTTGTACTGTGGAAATTTTGTCTCGAAACGTGATTCAAAATGTATCATTGAAGACATTGTTCCATTTTGCGCATACAAATGGTCCAATCTTGTCTATTTATACGCAAGCAACACTCAAGTCATCTTGGTTCAATTATACCTCAATGCTTGTGCCATCTTGCAATATCAAAATCCATGTAAGTTTTACTCAAGTCATTATGGTTCAATTATACCATGATGCTTATATAAAATTTCAACATATCAAAGCTCAATGATGATAAACAAAAACATAGCAAAAACATGTGACCACACAAGAATGACAAACGATGGAATGAGGATGATCAAATAAGTTACATATCATTTTACACTTAGTTGCATATCATGTAAATTTGCATTTAGTTGCATATCATTTTAAACTCACATTTAGTTGCACACCATTATCATACATCTCATTTTCAAGATAGATCTCACATCATTATCATTATCATACATCTCATTTTCAAGATACATCTCACAAATCAAATTCATTACAACAACCTATCATTATCTCATTACATGTCCAACATAATCAAATCATCAATGACAAATCAAAAACATTTATCTAAGCATCACATCATCATCATAGAAACATCATATCAAATGCATAAATCATCATCCATAAAATGCATCACATGTGGATCAGAAAATCAGTGTCATATATATCTCAAAAAATGGTCAAAATATACAAGGGATGTCATGTCTATCAAAATACAACAAAATGCTCAAAATACAATAGAGACAAGTCTCTTAGGTATGACTATCTCCCGAGGCTGATGGTCTCGCAATAGATGTCCTAGCACCTGGATCTCCAAGCGGATCACATCGCAATGATCCTCTAACACCTCTGCTCTCGGTCCCCGTCTGGCTTCGAATAGATCGACTAACTGTATAGCTAGGAGCTTCATGCTCTCTAGGGACTAGCTCCTCATATAATCGCTTATAGTACTCGGACTCATTGACTGTGTACCATATCTCCCTCAGTGTGTCCCTTATAGGGGCACCAACCATCGCTCTCTGCAGTCTCTCTGCAAGCTCCTCTACCCACCCTAGGTGCTCTGTCATCATATCCCGCTCTGCCGTAATCTGGGTAATCTGGCACTGCTGAGCCAGTACTTGTGCCTGAAGTTGTTGCACTGTGACCTATACGGACCTAATCTATGAGTCCTGTCAGTGGGTGGGTACCTTGATCTGAATGAGTACCTGTGTCGTGGTCCCACCCATCCATGTCCTTGTCCTAGGCCCTGGTGGAGGTAATACATCTGATCTCCTCCTCTAGGTCAGCTGCCTGAACTCCTCCATCCCACCCACAGCTGCTATCACCTCGCCAACCTGGCAAACTCCACCAACTCCAACCACCAAACCTCCCTTCCCTCCCTCACCGACTGTTCACCTGACTAATCCACCTCCTCTCCCATCTCCAACCCTTCTCCCATCTTTCCCACCATCTCCTCTCCTCCCCCCATCTCCTCCTCTATCTCCTCATCTCCCCCTACCACCTCCTCTCCCATCTCCTCTATCATCTCCTCCATCATCTCCCTCCCCTATATCCTCCCCTACCTCCTCTCTCTTTCTCAACTCCCCTCACCTCTCTGGCTGCTCACCCTCATCATCATCAAAAGTGGGAATCATCTCCACTAGATCTGATATCCGTGCTACAACATGCACCACAAAATAGGCGGAGAACTCCTCCGTCATCCCAACATCTACCACTCCAAATCCATAATCCCATATCTATTTGGCCCAATGCATGTACTCCTCCACAGTTGCTGCACTATCAATAGTCAGACCCCACTCAGGCACATCCTATCTTCGGCGAGCATATAAGCATGCTCCCTGTGGTATATCCTAATGTCGACCATACTGCCGCTAAACACGGCTATGGAGGAATCTCTCAATGATAAAAGGCATCTTCCCTAGAAAGTATCTCGACATATATACATAGGGAATCTCTAGCCCATCCTCCGCCCACACCTCACAATCCATATATAGTCTCCAAATGAGCATATCAATGTCGTCCTGTACCCTCCTCCAATGCTCTAGTTTTCTCAAGTTACGCTGGACAACTATACCTGTGTACCCATATGCATAAGACCGACCAACTAGCCTATCCATGTTTGCAAGTGGCCTCGCTGCGGGAATGTGCTCCCAAACCCACACCTGTAATAACGTGACCCCTGCTGATAAACTCGTGTATCCCAAATACACCACCTGATGAAGCTCTCTATAAAGATGGGCCAACATAAAGGACCCCCATGCAAACCTACAACCCTGAGTCACCATATCCTCTAGCACCAATCCCCACCCCATTGCCAGTCCCTTCGACCTACGGTTGGACACAAGAAGCCACCTACGAAACCTGCTAGTACAGAAGATAGTGGAGCATAATCAAAATCTATAAACTTGTGCCAAGGGATCTCATATCCACAAATATGATCATCATGAAATATCCGACGAAGAGCCTCTATCCCATCCTCCTCCGCCTGCTCATATGACAATAGTGCTCCAATCACTAGAATCTGTAAAATCCGATAACAGTCCTCTGGAGTGACTGTCATCTCCCCAGTAGCCAAATGAAAGGTGTTCATGTCGTTGTGCCACCTCTCTGCCAAAGCTATTAGTAAACCCTAGTTAATAATATACCGAGGCATGTCCAACAAAGAGGATAACCCACACCTCTCAATAATATCCCTATCAGCTTATGTCAATCGATCGAGGAATCAAAGACCATGGTCTAGGAAATCACTCTCGTGACTGCAGTACACCAAGCCATTCCTGTAACAACAAAATATATCCAAACATGAGTACCACAATCTATCCGATATATCAAAAATTACAATTTCACAAAATCAACTTGAAACAACGCAAGTATCAAATCAAGTTTCATATCAAATATCAAAATTCCATATCGACATCAACATAATATCAAACTTGAAACAACGAAGTATCAAATCAAGTTTCATATCAAATATCAGAAATCCATATCAACATCAAATCAACTTGAAACAACGAAGCATCAAATCAAGTTCCATATCAAAATCCCATCTCGAAAATCACAGTCCCATAACGTAAGCACATCAAAAATTCATCACATCAAGAACCATATCAGAAATCATAAATCAGAACTCATATCAAATATCAAATTCAAGGCAATCAAAGATCCATATCAAATGAAAAATCAAGATCATCATTCAATCAATCAACTTGGCACTTCAACAACAAAAAGAAATTTTGCAAACTATCAAGACTAAGACATCATCACAACAGGCACAAAATTGGCTAAAAACCCATCCCAAAGCACTTAGCAGACACCTACCCCATCCTAAGCCATCCATCTCACTCGTCCCCCCGCGACGCTTTAATCCAAAAACCTTTCTACCTATTTTTATTAACCATGCGCTAAGGTATCCCCCCTATGCGCTAAGCTACCACCCATGCGCTAGCTAAACTTGGCTACGCACTAAGACCTTTACCCTATGCGATATTCTAACCCTATGCGCTACCCAAATCTTCCACCATGCCAACCTCTCTGTCCTATGTTCGAGGTTAATCCTATGCACTATCCAAAGTTTCCACAACACTAACCAAGAATCCCTATGCGCTAAATTTTTTTCCCTATGCGCTATTCTACCCTATGTGCTACCCTAAACCTATGACGCGCTACCTTAGGACTCCTAGATGCTACCCTATGCGCTACAATGTTTATCATATGTGCTACAGAGTCAACCCTATGCACTAAACCACGAGATTCGGAGGTCAAAAATTGAAAACATGACTAAAATCGAGAAAACAAAAAGGAAACAAGACAAAATTAGGATGACTTACAGGTGGACCATATGTGGCTGGCCTTCGGTATCGATGAACGTGCCTGAATTGGTGTGAAGCATAGGGAAACGACATCTTGTCACTCTCCAAATGTCACTCTCACAAAAAGTCAAAAGGTGCAAATAATACAAATGAAATCACTTTTTACCTTTTTATAGGGTAAAAGTCCATTAGGGTTAGTAGGTGGGGCATGTATGTTGTTTTTTCTCTCGCTTTTAACCCTAGCAAACATCATTTTCAGGAGATGAATCAATTAACACACATTAAACACAGACAAAATTTTAAAATGTGATCAAATCAAAAAATGATTATCAACCCAACAAAAATTTTAAATTTTGATTCATCTCCCGAGGGGGCATTATAAATATCATTTATCAAATCTGGAGCATGACATCAATATCTCGATATATGACATCACATCGATCAAATTTTTGCGACACATCAAAATTTTCTTTGAATCAACATGTGCACACACGTCACTTCAAAGAGGGGCAAAATGTAGACATATAAAAATGACCACTTTCCTAAGTGAATATTTAATATTCATTTTAACCTCATTCCTCTATTTTAATTAAATTTTATTTAATTAAAATTATTCACATTCATCTATTTGATCAAATAAGTTATTCAATTTATTTAATTAAATTCACCTAAGCCTTTCATATCCTTTAATTAAATAAATTACTTAATTTAATTAATTTCCCTTTCTCCCCTTTTAGTTAAATTTACATTTAATTAAATTGCTCATGGAAAATAAATGAATCTAATTTATTTAAATCCCCTACTTGCATCTATTTTGTTGAAATAAAGCAATTTATTTTAATTAAAATTACCCTCCACCCACTTGCATTCTCGTACATCTCCCACTTGCCTCTCTAACCCCCCTTCTAGATGCTTTTAATCGCTTCTAAATTAGCCTAACCCATTTACTAAATATTGTCACATCCCTAAGCAAAGGGAAGTCACTTCTTAAACCCTCAAAGTCTTTGAAAACCATTAAAGGTTTTATGTCTTCAACAAGTTAACCTTAAAAGTCTTCCAAACCATTAATGGCTAACTCAACCCTCTTGAATGATTAGAGACTTTCTCTCTAACTCAACCCTCATCTAACCCAAGGGTCTCATCAAGCATTCATTACTTTGACCTTGGTTATCCCTTTAAGCCTTGCACAAGAGTTTATCCTTTGGTAAAAGCTTTATCCATTGGATAACCCTAACCTAACCTTAACCCTTACCTTCCAAGCTAACCATGAGGTCTTCTCAAGCATTTAATGCTTTTTACATCCCCTCTCAAGCAGTCTTATGTTGATAATTGTCACCATTTCATTGGTGATAATTGTCACCATTTCATTGGCGAGAATTGTAAACATGGATTGATAACTTTCAATCCTGACCTTTGATAAGATCATCCAATATTGACCATCCATTGCCCTATTTTTACTATAAATAGAGCTCTCATTCTTCCATTTTGATATCCAAGTTTCATGCATCTAATCTGTACTCATTTTTATAAAGCATTTAGTCTCTTTGAATATAAATAATCTAATAGACATTTTAGAAGCATTTCTATTATCACAATAATCATAATAGGCTAGCATATCATGTTAGGATAGTTCTTTTACTAATCCTTTCATCTTAATCATCATATACATGTTAGTTTAATTCATACTTGTTAATATCATGCGCATCTAGAATTGCATTCATGTTAGATTGATCAAGTATCCCTCATTCTCATGATTGTCATCCCTAAATCACTTTTCTCAGTGATCTGAGAGCAAAGGCATTGGCTTGAGGGGTCTTGTGAGATAGAGAACAATGGAACATCCCTTGTGAAGTTGAGTTATTCAATATAACTCCATAACTTGTACCAAGAGTCTCATTGGTGTGTGGACTAGTTTTGAATTCACATTTTTTGTTTCATCATACTTTTCCCGCACACACCTGCCTTTATAAGAGAAGCCCCTTTCTTGAGAGTACTCCAAATTGAAGAACCTTTTCCCTCAAGTGGATACCTTGGGATTTCCTCCTTCAGGATCCTTTGCATGTATTTGTAGGCCAAGATCCTAGCCCAACCTTGATCCTATTCAACACACCATCTCCAGTACAATTTAGCCATGAAAGCCTCCCCAAATAAAACAAAATGCCTTAAACCAAGCCCACTCGATTGCTTTGGGCTACACACCAAGTCCCAATTGACAAGACACCATTTGTAGGAGGACAGGGTGCTTGCCCATAAGAATTGCCTTACCAAAGAATCCAATCCGTTCAGGAACCACTTAGGGGCCACTTGGAGCATACACCGATAAAACGGAAGAGCCTAAACCACCATCTGGATCAGTTGAACCCTCCCAGCAAAGGATAACGATCTGTGTGTCCAATGTTCAACCTTCATGCGAAATTTGTCCAAGATACCCTGCCACGAATCCCTGGGAGGGTTATCAATAGAGATAGGAATACCCAGGTAAGTCAAGGAAAGAGAACCGACTTGGAACCTTAGGATATGAGCAATCCTCCTCTAAATATTTCCTAGTGTGTTGAAGAAGATAATGGAATATTTATCCTCATTGATGAACTGACCCAAAGTGACAAGATAAACATCCAAAAATTTGCACAGATTTGAGGCTTCTCTAATCCGGGCTAGTCCCATCAAGGCCGTGTCATCAACAAACTGCAAATGGGATTGAGGATGCAGGTCATTTCCTCAATTCCAACCTTGAATAACCCCCAGACCCACATTATGCTTAATCAACCTCCCCACACCCTCAACCAGAAGAATGAATAAGTATGGGGAGAGGGGGTCCCCCTGGTGAAGACCCTTAGAAGCACTAAAAAACTCTGTATAATCTCCATTGATTAGCACAGAGAAAGAGGTAGACGTAACACAAATCATTACCCATTGAATCCATTCATCAGCAAAGCCAAAGGCCCTAAGGATCTTTTGGAGAAAGGACCAATGGACCCTATCATAGGCCTTAGCCATATCGAGCTTAATAAACATAGCTTTTTCCTTGGAAGTTGCCATAGAATGAATGGCCTCAGTAGAAATGACCACCCCATCTAGGATTTGGCGACCTTCCACAAACACACTTTGCTCCTCAGAGATGACATCCCCGAGCCAGTTCTTCAACCTCTCCACTATCAACTTAGAAATGATCTTATATATCACATTACAGAGAGAGATAGGACGGAAATGGCCTAACCGGTCAGTCGCATTCAAAGCACAAAGCATCTGATTATTCCTTTGAGACTCTTGGACCACCTCCAACAAGTCCAATTTGATAATATCCTAGAAAGTTTCAAAGAACTCAACTAGGAACCCATCCGGACCAGGGGATTTTCCTTTCCTCATGAGAAAAACAATCCTCTGAAGTTCTTCCAGTAGAATAGGACCCATAAGATGCTTGTTCATCTCCCTATTAACAATAGAAGGAATACAAGCAAGAACCTGATTCTTCTCTTCTAATTCCCCCTGATTATCCTCGCTAAAGAGGGACCAAAAATACTATAAAGCCTCCATAGAGATCTCCTGCAAGGATAAACACTACTCACCTCTATCATTGACCAGAATAGGAATAGAATTTCCATGTCTTCTTGCTTTCGCTGAATTGAAGAAGAACACAATATTCTTGTCCCCTGCTTGAAGCCAATCAATACGAGCTCTGTGTTTCCAATAGATTTCCTCCCTAAGCTCCCATTCCTCTAAATCATTGACAACCCTGTCTTCCTCCTTAAGAAAGGCTTCAGACAAACCATGCTCTCTTATTTCCTTGATAATGTCATTCAACACTAATTGAGAAACCTTCTTAGCATGAAAAATATTCCCGAAACACTAGCGGTTCCACCATTTAAGCTAAACCTTGACAAATTGCAGATGCTTGGCAAAAGTGTACATATCAATGCCAAAGACTGGCCTCCCTTTCCTCCACCACCCTGCAACATGATCTTGCAAAGAAGGATCCCTCAACCACATAAGCTAGAATTTGAATGAAGGAGTGCGAGCGACCTGAGCAGAAGAAGACATCAAATTTATGGGCCAGGGGTCCAACCCTCTCCAGTCAAGAATCTCCGACCATGTGGACCACCCCCCACCAACCTAGAAACTAGAAACTAGAAAGCGGTCCAACCTCTCCGCAATCCAATACTCCCCTACCCTCCTGTTATTCCAAGTGAACAGATCATTACCAGACTTAATGTCAACAAGATGCAATGAAGATATACTATCCCAGAGAAGGAAAGAAGAAGGTTCCAAACTCATAACACCACCCTTCTTCTCACACAACTCTAAAATGTCATTAAAATCTCCTACCATAATCCAAGGATGAAAAGGGAATGGCCCTCGCATAAAAGAAATGTGAGACCATAAATTTTGCTTACCCTGAAGATCAGTGGGAGCATAAATGTTAGTAAACAATATATATTCCCTAGTCTCAAGACTAAAGGCAACCCCAAACAAAGAAGATCTGGAAGCAACCCACCAAATAGGATGAATCCGCAAGGGGTTCCAAAGGTAGGCGAGGAGCCAGTTGCCCCAACATACTGACACTCTCCTTGCCCTCACAACTTTGGCACCACACCCATCATACTTTCCATAGAAATTTTAGTTTCCTATAGGAAGAAGACATCAGGAGAATGACTCCTAATCAATTCTCGAACAACTTTTTGTCTAGGGCTACTATTCAAGTCCCTTAAATTCCATGATAGCACAATCATTTAGAAAGATTGGAAAAGTGAGAATCTAGAGTCTTTACTGACCCTGACTCAACCAGATTTTCCCCTATCAGTTTGATCTTATCCAAATCCTTCTTTTTGCCAACCTTCGAATTCTTCTCTGAAGCAACTTTCTTAATATCTTTCTGATGAAGACCTAGGTGTATGGGGGTCTTATTACTTTTAACCCCAGCCAGTTCCAATTTCTAAGCTATCGGAGAACCCTCCCCCCAGCCAAATTCACTTCTGCACTAGAAGTGGTTCCCAACTGGGCCACTACTGGTTGGTCCATCTCCATTTGCTGGCTTCCAACCACTTGCAGAGCCTTGGTAGAGTCCTCGATCATGCTTCCCAAAGAAACCCTTGAAGCACCTTGATCCAAAGGGATTAACCCCAGATTCACTTCCTGTTGGCTAAGTCATCCAAGGCTTCGAATCTGTTAAATGTATCCTTTTCATGTCTCTCCTGCAAGGACCTCTTTTGTCCTCGATTCCTGTTCTTAGTCTTAACTGAGACAAAACCATCAGCACCCACTACCTTGTCCGACACAATAGCCTTACCTTTATCAGCCCCATCTAGGTTATGGGCCGACTGCTATGATTGGTGCACCACAGGTTTATACTTAGGACACTTGCATTGTAGATGATCATACTCATGACATAGATAACACCAAAATGGTAAAGTCTCATAATCCAACTGTTGAACTCAAGAATAAGATCCCACACACATATCTATAGCATCTAGTAAAGGTTTTCTAAGATCAATTTCAATAGAGATAGGAGCAAAAGTCATTACCTTTCTCCCCAGGGTTTGCATTGAAGGCCCCACTGGCTTCCCCAACAATGAAGTGAGCATCCGCAACACATCCTCCCGACAACATTCCACTAGAAAACGCGGTAAGAAAAACCACACTGAGACCCTATTCAGGAGCTCCTCCGAAGGGTTAAACCCCACATACCAAGGTTTGATAAACAACCCCACCTGGTTGTAAAAATATGGGCCTCCCTCAAAAACCCTATTGCGATAATCCATGCAATTGAAAGTAACCATGAAGTAGTTTGCTAGCAGCATAATCTCCATTTTCCCTTCTAGTGCCCAAGTCCTCTGTACCCAGTTTTCCAAAAACTGCAAAGAAACCCTCATCCCCAAAAACTTGCAATATAGCGAGTGTTTTGAAAAGTATTCAACATCTTCAGCTATCATCTCTGGAGGAATAACCAACCTCGACCTCTCAATGCATGTCTCTAGACAACCATTAATCTTTGTAATTTGAGAGACACCAACACTACCAGACCCCGAATCTGAGGCAAAAAACTTATTATCAAAAGTCTTGATACTTTGGGATGGGGATTTTGAGCCCACCACAGCCCGAAAATTAATGACGGGAGGTTCCTTCGAAGCCTCTCCACCAAAACTTGACATTGATCCTCACAAAAATCCCCACCCCAAAAGGTCCAAGCAAGGAAACCCATCATAAAAAAACCACCCCTCACAAGAACCACTGAGAGGCAGTGCATATCGCAGCCCTCTGCCCCAGTGAAAAGAAAGAGGCTAAAGAAACCCCCTAACACCACAAGCACCCCCCACACCGACGCACAACCAATCCCCCCGAACCCTGCACTAGCACCCCTACCACGACCCCCCGCAACCTCCAGCACAAGGCACGACCGACCAAGAAGCTGCCTCACCCCGCACCCAACCCCACTTCCCTCCCCACAGAGCATAGACCCAGATCAACTCTCACGAGCTAGGGCTCGGATGCCCTAGCTCGACACCAGCAGTCGCTCGTGAACACGATGCCATCCTCCAAAAAAAAAAATTAAAAAAATAAATAAAAACTTATTTAGTTAATCCTCAAGATTTTATTTATTTATTTATTAAGTCAAAAGAAGCAGACGATGTAATGGCTTTTAAGGTTTATAATTTGTTTTGCTTCTTAAGTTGGGCTCTCCAAATTAATTTATACAAATCCAGCACATGCTTATCACTATCTTGTGAAGAAAGTTAACCTCTTTGTAAAATATAAAAAATGCATTAAGACACATCAAAGTTATTACATATAGGTCGTATATAATAGGAAAAAAATAAAATTAAAAGAAAAGAATAAGAGAATATAAAATTACATTTCTATGGAAAAATAGTTATGTGGTGTTGTGCTTTTTTTATCCATACATTTAAAATAAAATATTTAAGAACTTGCTTTTTGACTTCATAATGTGAACAATACTTTAATAATTATAAAAAAATACTTAGCTTTAGTGGGTAGGATTGAGAGACTTACAATTAAAATATATATTTTTAAGTTTGGTTTTGGAGTGTCTCTACTTCAAGTGTAAGGTTTGGGTAGTCAACTTTTTAAAGATATTTTTCTTCACAAGTTTGGATGTCCTTCTAATTCTTAACATTATTTTATTTTATCTTTGCTCGGTAAATGTTTCATTCTATTAATTCAAATAAAATACATGTTTCATTAAGAGTCCATAAGCAAGTTCATACATTAAACCACCAAAATCAGATGTCCCCTACTACATACAAACCAAAGAAATCATTTACAATCCAACCCCCAAATAGTATATACTAAAAATATAGACACACGATCAAAACATAGAACCCTATTCAATTAGCTATTAAAATCTCCTTGCCTTTCTCTGGGTCACTCTTCTCAGTCTCTAGTGGTCCATTGTTGTCATCAGTCAACATCATCCTCTGGTGAGAATCCAATCCATACGGTGTGTTTCAATTTGTATCTCCTTGACCCTCTTGGGCAACCAACATTTCTCTTTGCTAAAGATGATGAGCTACCTTCCACAGACCTCGACCGAAAAGGTCCCTATTTCTCCAGCTCTCTGCCCATGTCTCTCCTTGCTCGGGCCTCCAAAAAATCTATAATATTGTGAAGACCCACCTACACCATCACCCTGCGAACCTCCTTATTGCACATCATACTCCACAATAGATAAGGGCAGAGGGGTGGTTTGAATTCACTAACATGGAGCAATACTCCATCTACACAAATAAATCCTTTCTCATCCCGTGACATCCTTATGAAGCTATCTAAATTTCCCCTCCAATCTTCCTTCATGCAACACGCCATCACCCATCAGACCCTCTCCTTTTGAAGCAATTCAAAGCACCATGCAACAAATAAAGATGTTATATCCATAGTAGTCTTCACCAAAAACAAGTTTGACGATACCAATTAAATTAGGCTCATTGAAGAAAAACATGTTCAAAAGCCTCTCATCCGAGACTTGTCCCCAGAAAGCGACCATCGCCCTCAACACCTGAAGAAAACAATTAGGCTCCATCATCAAATATTGCAACTCCACTCTGCCTTTAGAATCAAAAACCAGTTTTTTGTTCGACAAAGTCTTTGATAATCGCTTCTATCAATCTTCTTTAGCAAGCTTATGAAGGAAAATAATCAATAATGAGTTAAAAAAGGCATTAATACAGATAGTCGAAGCAAGGCTGGCAACTTGTGTGATGGGTTGATCCAACATTAACTATCACACAAAATTATCTTGTCCACCACCTTTTCCCTGCAATGTTCATACACCACCACAATGTCCCACAAACATGGTGCGATCTTTTGGGGAGGGAGAATATCGTCCTTACCCATCGCAAATTGTCTAACCATTTGGAGGGAAGGTTCGAATATAACTTCTCTAATTTGGAGATTAGCATATTTGTCTACTTCTTCATTACCATCTCACAAGATGTGCGAAATCTTAAAGCTTTGGAAAGAGGAAAGAATACCTTTGATCAATTGGATCTCTCTATCAAGATTCTAATTTTGGGTAGTTTCTTTGATAATTGCATGAGTATTAATATGATAATCCACTTTGAGGTGAATTTTTGACACACCTATCCCTTTTGTCATATGTATTGCCAGTAATGCTGCTTGGGCTTCAACTTCATTGTTGTTGCTCGAGATTAAATATTGTATATGGTGAAAAGTGATGATGATAAACTATTATAAAACCATAAAGATTCAACCACAAACAATCTAGGTCCTACAATGAAAGATTCACCAATACCAATAGAGATACCTAAGATCATGCAAATCAACAAAATAAAGAAATATTACCATTCACATGTAAAGTAGGGTTTGAATCTCCATTGTCTCCTATCTCTATTGATCTTGTTTTATATATTTTCTCTTTGATTTTATGTGTGCACAAGAGCTCAACAAAAAATGGATTGTGGTTGATAGCTTGATCGAAAGAAGGCTTGATTGCATAAGATTGATTAGACACATTGATTAGGGTCTACAATGAAAGAGAGTATACTCTTATATAGAAGACATTGTATGAAATGGAGGGATAAGATTGAGAGGTGTAAAGGTAAATGGTCAACTAGGATTAAAGGGTAGGTAGAGGAAATAATTAAATAATAAAGGGGGTAGGTAAGAGAAAAATTAAGAGATGAATTACATGTGTCATGGGTGTTATCACTGTTTAAAGTTGGATATTCTTGTTCCATAGTTGGCTGGAAGTCTGCAAAAAATGTGTCTAGTATGGCCTTGTTGCCTCTGATCTTCTTGGGTCAGAAGAGGGTTTAAGGTTTTCGAGTCTTAACCTTTTCTTGCGTTATGAAAATCCCTTGTGTTCTATTCCTATGTCACTTTTGCCACTTAAAGAAGGGTTGGTTCATCGTTAAAAGTGTTCCCCCATAGGTTTTCCCTAGGCGGTCTTTCAAATATTTTCAAAATTTACGCCTTCGCCTATGTCTAGTTCTAATGTTTTGTCAGGATCCTTAATTATTGTGAAACTCATTGTTAATCCTATGGTTGTCATTGTTTCATTAGGCAGAGATGTCGGCAAGTTAAGTTCTGCGAAATAGCGAAAAGGCTTGGCGGGCCCGACCAGAGGATCGACCGTCAGAGTAAAGAATTGCATCTTGTTTTAAATCCAATAGCTCATGTTGATTCACTAGCCCGAGACGCACGTGAAATAAGCTTTACGAAATAGCAAAAAGACTTGGTGGGTCCCAGAGGTAAGCAGCTTCTTTGGTTAAAGGATGATAGGTTTAGAAAAGATCAATGGCTCGCGTTGATTCATGGCCAAAAGATGAGAGTGTTTTACCTTTCGTGAAGTAGCGAAAAGGTGGTGGGCCCGAGCGAGGTGGTCATAGCAAAGGTAACCGATGAGCAGGTTGTCAACATCCTACGGATGTCATTTCTTCGTGAAGATAAGTAACCTAAGATTTAAGCTTTGCGAAATACTGAAAGGGTCGGTGGGCCCAAAGGATAGGCAGGTCATAGAGTTTTAAAGGCCAATTAAGTAAGTTTTAATCAAACAGTTGTCGTGGATTCGTAGCCGCAAGTCAAATGGAGATTAGTGTTTGCAAAATAGCAAAATGATGTCGCAAATCACATGACAGATGACATGGCAGGATAGATGGTTTGTTTCATGGAGTGTAATGGTGACCTCTCAAGTGTGCATGGCTTTTGAAGGGTAGTTGAGGGCCCGCCTTGGTTCAACCAGCAGTTATGTGGGGAATAGTAAAGTAAAGCACATGGCACTTTTAGAATGGAACCCGATGGAACTTCATGAGCAAATGATTGACTGCTATGTGGCGTTTGTTAACTAGTGACGAGATAAAGCAAGTGGTCTCCGAGTTAAAGGGCCCACACTTAAAGTTTCAAAAATGTTAAATAGTGTACATCTCGAGATTTATCTAACGGCTCGCATTGTTTCACAACCCAAAGATGCTTGCAGTCTAACCTTCACGAAGTGGCGAAAACCGTAGCTGTCAAGGTGGTGTGCGGTTAGTAAATAAGACTGATGGTCATTGCATGAGATAAAGACCGGGCAGGTATATTATAATCTGATGGTCGGCATTGCTTCGCGAAAGAAAATTGCACAAGGTTTAAGGCCCACGAAGTAGCAAAAAGTAGGTAGGGCCCATCACTAACACAAAAAGACCGGATGGAATAAAAGCAGTGCAAGTTCCCATGATCCAACAGTTGTCGTTGTTTTGCGAAAGAAAAAGTGCAGAGGTTTTAAGCTTTGCGAAATAGCGAAACAACGAAACAGAGGAAATACTCAGAGAATTTATGATCCGTTAGAGCCTGTTTTTTAATTTGATTTAAGAATTCAATTCTGAGGTGATAGCCGAAGCATGTGGGATTAATTTCTAAAATTCAATACCAGCTTGCCGTATTAGAGTTCGCATCAACTTGAATGTTGGCATCATTTCAACGAGTATGTTGCAAAGCAATTGGTGCAGAGCGGTTTTCTTCAGGTGAATAACAAGTTTTTGTGCTAATTCTGGTCTGAAGTCAGTGATTGTTGTCTGAATTGTTTCATTAGAGGTCTGTGCAAGTCCCAATTGATATAGTTGCATTATCAAGATGGCAAGAAGAAGGGAGTTGACAGGAAAAGAGAATTACCAGGATAGGAACATTTGTGATGATTTTTTGGAACAGTTAACTATGTCAACCAATGTCGGGGCTAAAGCTAAAGAATTGGTACCAAAGAACCCTCATCTAAGAATTGGGGATGGCTTATATGATAAAGGTAATTGGCTAAGGGATCCTCAAATAGGGCTGTCAAGTTTAGGATTGTTCAAAGTAGGTTTTGGTCAGAGACATTCCCTTGCCTCTTTAAATAGCATATGGGAATTGGATGTGGGGAAGCTTGTGGTCCCTAGTGTATTCATGGATGTAGATTTGTTGACTCTAATTGCACAAAATTATGACCCTATAGCTAGATGTAGCAGGAATGTGAAGGGATCAACCCTGATTGAAATAAATGATGATGAACTCAGAAATGTATTTAAGCTCAGTGAAGCTTCAAATCTATTAGAACCTATTGATTTTGAGTCATTAGCCCAGGTCTATAATGCACAAAGGGATCACCTTAGGAGTGGCCCACTGAAATAATTTTTTGTCAAGATAGGAGGGTTAACAGTTGTAGGCCCTAGTAAAATGGAACCAAGAGCTAAGGGTATGTATTGGGCACTATGTCAAATTTTTGGAGAAGATGCTGAGAAAAACATGCCAACCCATTACATGCTGATGATTGCACAAATTCTAAACCCCTCTCTGGCAATAACATTTGATTATGCGCCATACCTTACTGATGCAATTAATGCAGGGCTAGTAGGAATAAAAATTGGTAAAGTGGACAGACCGTTTGGATGGTATTCTCTTCTAATGCACATGTTTTTGTTCAAAGGTGCTGATTATTTTGCAAAGGAAATGGATTTGGTTAAGGTGAAAGATAAGGAAGAGATGCCTGTTCAACTTGTGAGCACTATTTTATCCTGGTATAGAGAGGATGCTAGCTATTTAAAGTTTGATAGATGCTTTGCATCTAAGATTAGATTTCTTTTGTGCACAGAAAACCCTAGGATTCCTAAGGCTCTCTTGGAATTCCTCAGGCCTAAAGAGTTTGCTGAGGGTATTAAGATTGTTCACAATTGGGGAGATATGTATTTGTACCCTGTTTCTACCATTTTCAGAGTGTATGGTTTTAGAGGTACTCCCTATCTATTGCCCTATCAGGTCCCATTGAAGATAGGGATTGCAGAAGTCTTGAGGCAAATTGGAGGTGTACAAGAGGCAGAGCTGACAAATAGGGGTAAAGGAACCATTTTCCCAACCATTACCGTGGCCCATCATTTTGTGATCACTAAAGGTGGCTGGAAATATTTTGAAGAATTCTTTAAGCCATATAGGTTGTCAACTACAGTTTCAAGATATGCAGACCCTGAGGACTTTTTCAACGACATGTTTAGAAAGAGGGCAGTGTGTAAAGGTAGACCTCACCAATTTCAGTTCCCTAAAGATTTAATTAGAAATGAATTCAGTTTGGATGAGCACGAACTAAGGAAAGAGAAATGGGTTGCATATAAGAGGGCTCTTGACTTCATTCATAAATTTAATAGCAGTTATGACCCTCTCTCTAGTTTCAATCCCTTTGAGGAGAAAATCAAATTCTTGGTTCTTTATTTTGAAGACCTCATGCAAACCTTGAAAGAAAAAAGGGAGGCTATAATGCAAAATGATCATGGCAGGGTTAAATTGGTTTTAGCTAATCTTGCCTTTGCTAAGGCTATCCCACCTAGTGATTATGTGATGCATAGGAAATCAAAGTATGGTGTGATGATGCCAGTTACAAGTGATCCTTCCACTTCAAGAGGGAAAAGAGCAATTGAGGATGTCATTGAAATCCAAGACTCCCCGAAAAGGAAAAGGGTAGGAAAGGAAGTCCAAACCATTGAGCCTTTGTATTCTCCATCTCAGTCCCCTATCCACATAGGAGATGAGTAGGTGGTGGCCGAGGAGTTGTTACAATTAGGGAGTCTTGGTAATATTGCCTACACATATGAGGAGACACAAGAGGGGATATCAAAGATAAAGAGTTAGACCTTACTGTCAAGCAAGCCAGTGAGGAGTTCCCGACAGACAGTAATTTTCTTACAACAAGGGCTTTCATGCAATTTGTGTGGAAGCAAAATATGGAACAATTCAAAGCCAAATGTGAGCAAAGGAAGAGTGAATAGCCTCACAGAGATGTAACTCAGGTGGAAGAAGAGGTGAAGCAAGAAATGATTGAAGAGTTTAAGACTATTACTCCTGAGAAGGGAAGAGAGATGGTGTCTAAGGTTGGTGTTTTAATCCTCCCTGGATGGGATATAGCTGATGCTCTAGTTCTTGAAGTAGTAAGGAAGGAAACCAAACTCATGGAAGGAGTGACCTTCAGCAAAGATAATGCTACTCTATTCATGTGGTCACTAGAGAAGGATGAGAGTAAAAGGAGGAAAGGTGTACTAGATTTTAGTCTCCTAGGAGACATGATTGTAAAAAGAGTCCAAGATACAGGGGTGGTGGAAGTTGCAAGCGCAATCTTGGAAACTACAAAGTTTAGTGTGGCAGTAGCAGAAAAAGAGGCAAAAGAAAAGGCCAAACTCCAATTAAAATTGGAAATAGTCTTAAAGGCTTACAATGAGGCCAAAGAAGGAGTGGCCAATAGAGATAGTATTATTGCTAGACTTCAGAGTCAGTTGGTAGGTCAGCACGATCTAGGTAAATCCTCTACTCTCATGATAGCCTCCTCTCCAGCAAGACCTCCACCTACCAAACCCATTATAGAATATCCCCCTTCTCCTATGCCGTCTGGTTTCCAGTCAGCTGAAACTATCCAACATGAGTTGGAAAAGTTGAAACAAGCTCAAACCTTGTTTGCAAGCAAGTATGAAGAAAAGGTAAAAGCTACAATTTTGAAGTTTGTTGATTCGGTCAAGGCCTTTGTTGTACACATTTCTATGAAAAGGATCCTGAATATTCTGATTGAATTAAGAAAATATGAAACCACCTTGGAGCCAATTCTTAATAAGTGGATGCCTAGAGGTAAGGAGTTAGAGCTCATGTGTTCATCCCATGCAAATGCAGAGGCAAATGACAATCTTAGGTCCACTAGTGAGTTTATAAAAGAAATGAATATATTCTCAGAGGAAAGGGCAGGTGTAAAAAGAAAAGCCCAACTATATAGAAAAGAATATTTAGATCACAAATATGAATTGTTTCCAGGGGGTTTTGTTGGTCCCATTTAGTTGAAAGAGGAGAAGGCATGGCTAGAAGAGATGGACCACAAATTGTCCCAAAGGGTTAATGAAATCATTAACACTGATGACACATCCTTATTTGTCTAGATAATTAAAGAGATTGAAAAGGTTAAATCACATTATGGTTTCATAGAAACAGAAATTGGGCAGTTAAGGGTCACTTGGAAAAGGCTACAAGGGATGAAACGGAATATTATTAGCTTTGCTTGGCCAAGTGATGATGTGTTCCAGGAGTGGAAGGACAAATACATCAGACAAAAAGAAGATACTTCAGAGCAGATAGAAAAGGTTGCAGCAAAACAACAAATGGAAGAGGTCGTTGATATTGAAAAAGACTTTTAACTGTTTCTTGGAGAGTATTGTAGTTTGTAACAAACCTTTCTAGGAATGTCCGAAGCTGGTATGCATCCATAATGTTATAAATGGATACCAGGACTAGTGAAAAAGGGATCACAAGAATTTTGTAAAGAAACTCTGGCAAAATATATTTAGGTTTTTTCTAGTTTCAAGGAGATGACTTTGGATGATGTAATATTTTCAAGAATGAATATGAATATATAAATAAAATTTTCAGGCCTAAAATTTCTTTGTCTTCTGGTGTGCATTCTGTAGTTTGTTGGTTTCATTTGGATAATCTAGGGTTGTTTCGAATGAGCATGGATTGTAATGCGATCTTATAGATATTATTTCTGGCTTTTCTCTTCAGGAGAGGGATTAAATGTGCAAGGAATATTTCTATCAGCAAATCTATTGTCTATTGCCATGAATCTGATGGATTATTTTAGTTAAATGGGAAAGGATCTATGTATATGTTAGGCATGTATGACGTTCATGAAAGCTAAGATGATGAGGTGTATTAGAATGTTTAGTTGTTGAAAATTATTGCTTAATTTAGGTGACTTTGTGGCCTGGATAAGGCACTGTTACTTGTTGTGGGATTCTTTCTAATTTTCTTGAAGATCAATACTAAAGAAGTATATAAGTTTTTATTCAAATATTTCAGTTTATGTTGAGGTGACGAAATCCACTGGTTTTTGACACTGGTTTACTATGGATCACATTTAAAAGTGTGAAATTATTCACAAAAGGTATACCCTCCTGAACATTGGATAAGTTCAAAGTGTAGAAGGTTCTCAAAACCTTGTTATATGTTACTCTAAGGTTCTTTTTTCGTTGATCTCTTCATATGCAGACAGAGTTATTCATTTTCTTATAGGGGATGAGAGGGAAATCAGAATTTGAGACTAACAATGGGTAGAAAAGGCTAATGAATTAATTAGATAAATAAAGATCTATTTAATTAATAGAGGAAGTGGGATAAATTAAATAAATAAAATATTTATTTGATTTAGTAAAAAGGACAATTAAAATATAAATAAAAGTTTAATTAAATGAGGAAAGGATTAGAAGAGGATTAATGAATTAATCCAATAAATAAAGATTTATTTAATTAATAGAATAATTATGATAAAATAATTAAATAAATAAAATATATATTTAATTAGACAGGACAATTTTAGGTGTCTACATTTTGCCCCTCTTTGAGACCTCGCAGCTTGTCGTGTTGGCTCAGATAAACTGATACAAAGTTTCCCCAAGACGGGAATGATATGCCCCCTTGAGAGATTGGATGAAAATGTTTGAAAAGATCACAAACAATCTCTCGATAAGAAAAAAAGGCTAGAAAGGACTGACAAGATAGGGTTACAAGGTCATGCAGGAAAAAGACTGACTAGCAAGAGGAATCAACAAAATCATGTTTATGTCTTAAAAGGCCAAAATTGATAGTTATGTGATGAACATACACTATCAATTGGATAAGTTGCTAAGAGGATTCACTCAAACAAGCGCCCTAGGGAAGACAACTGAAAACAAGACTAGAATTGACAATTTTGTGATAAACATACATTGCGAATTAGATAAGCTACTGAGAGGATTCAACTCAACAGGTGCCCTAAAAAATAAAATGGAAAGAAGGATAGAATTGAAAATTCTGTGATAAACATACATTGCCAATTGGATAAGCTACTGAGAGGATTCACTCAACAAGTGCCCTAAAACAGGTAGGTTTGCTAAGCTGAATATAGGATAAGTCGTCGAATAAATAAAATACAGCGATTTTTCTAGCAAAATAAGATATGGTCCAATGTGATAAACATATACACTAGGATGCAATGCCATGTGATAAACATAAGAACTAAGACAGAGCCTGATGAGAAACACCATGTGATGGACATAGGTACTACTAGGCTAGAATAGGATAAGAAAAGCAACATTATGTGATGAACATGAGAACCACTAGGATTGACACAATTGATTTGATTGGAGGCCGGAGTACTTACCCCAGATTGAGTCTGGAAAGAGATTCCCTATGACACAGTGGTTATGAACAGATTTGACTACTAAGGACCACATTTCGATCAAGGCAATGGGATTGAGACATATTATGTATATGCCTAAGATTTGGGCAAAAACAAGACTGTTAATTGCTTTGGTGAAAATATGGTCTCATAGGGTCTATAGGAGGGGACAAATGAGATGATCCATGGGCTGGTCCTTCGGGAGCTCAAATTCCTTTGAGGACAGTTGGCTTTGAGGGAGGGTCTTCATCATAGCTCTCTTGGATCCCATTTTGTATCATTTTTTGTATGATGATGTAGAATCCTTTCGGTGATTTTGTAGCCATATGAGATTTTGACATCATTGTATCATGACACTTATTATTTTTTGATATATATATGAGATGATCCATCCTTGCAACAACTATATGCATGTGTTCCTGTGTGATGTTCTATATGATTTATGATGATTTTATGATGCTTATGATATGGATGCAAATATGTACATGATGAAATGCAATTTTTTTATTTTTTTGGGGGGTTTATATGCAGATGAGTATATGATAGTGATATGATATGATTCTTTATAGGATGAGATGCATGATGTGTTATTATTTTGGCATTTTATGTTTTATATGAGAATGCAAATTCTTATTATTAGATACTAATCAATAGTGTATGTAGGATGTGATGTTATCATGATTTCTAAATGCATGTGTATTATGTTCTAACATTGAATGATGCAGATTAAAACTATATAAAATGCAAATCTTTTTGGTGTGTCATTATACTCAGTAATATGATAACAGGCTACATGGACTCGGGAAGGGATAGTGGAAAAAGGGGATGGAAGATAGAAGATATGGAAGTGGAAGAGCTTCTTGTGATTTATCATCATTGAGCTTTATTATGGCAAATAGGTTATGACAATCGAGGTATAGGTTCGACCCAGAAAGTCATTGTACCCATTTGCATGGAGATAAGAGAATCACAAATAAGGAGTGTCCCAATTCATACTAGACTCACAGTGTCCTCATATCCTTATCCACAAGTCATAACATTACTAAGAGACAATCCATAGAAAAAAAAACAATAGGTGAACATACCCCATCCTCGCCTTTCTATTCAAAGACATCCTAGAGGTATAATCTCTAGTCAAAGACATCCCGAAAAAGCTAAAAGACATGTCACCAAAAGATACAATCAAGAGAAAACCAATACTTGACACAAACACACAATAAAATCTTCAAGTTATTTGTGTTTCTTTCCACATATGTTAACATGTTTGATTTGGTCACAATGTTGTTATCCTGATAAAGGACCGATTATGTTGAAGATCTATGTGTAAACCTATGAAGGTGCATGTTGTTGATAGGATCCTCCAAAGGTTCTCCATTTGGTGTTGAAAGTTGATATGCACCTAATCCATAGACTATTGTGATGACGTAAGGACCAAGCTAATTGGACTCATTTTTTTCTTTCTTTTCTCGGTCCTGCTGATTTTAGGATTCTCTTTCAAGACTAGGTCACTGACCTCAAATGTATGAGGCTTTACCTTATGATTGTAGCTACGAATGATTCTCTATTGATAAGCCTTAAGATGATTAAAAGAAGTTTGTCTCCATTCATCCAATAGTTCTAGTTCCATAAGTAGGAGACCCTGTAGTCCTCACCATTTATTATATTGCATAAAGAGACTCACAAGGATGGTAACTCAACGTAAATAGGAAAGATATATTTGACACCATAGACAATTGAATAAGGAGTTGCTCCAGTAGGTGTGCGAACACTTGTGCATTAAGCCCAAAGTGCGGGATTGATTAAGATGTGCCAATTTTAGCTAGTGTCATTAACTGTCTTCTTAAGTTTTCTAATAATGGTTTTATTAGACGCCTCAGCTTGACCATTACCTTGGGGGTAGTATGGAGTGGAGAAGTGGTGGTTAATATGGAAGTGATCACAAAGTTCATGAACATCCTAATTTTTGAAGGCCAGGGACATCCGTTGTCTGTGATGATGGAAAGAGGAACACCATAGCAACAAATAATATAATCAAGGATGAATGTTGCAGTCTATTTTCCAATGACTTGGGTGAGAGGAATGACTTCAATCCATTTTATGAAATATTATGTAGAAATGATAACGAATTTATCGCCATTGGAAGAAGGAGGGTGAATCTTCCCTACGAGATCGAGTTCCCACTGACAAAAGAGCCATGGAGTCACGATCAGTTGAAGTTCCTAAGCTAGTGCATGAATGAGGTCTCCATGAATCTGACATTGCTTACATTTCTTGATAAACTGATATGAGTCTTTTTCCATAGTGGACCAATAGCATCAAGTCCTGATAAGTTTCTTGGCTAAGGTCAGACCACTAGAGTGGGCAACACATATACCTTTATGAACCTCACGTAACACAATTTGAGCATCGTCACTTTCTAAACATCTAAGAAGAGTGCCATCTAGACCTTGATGGTAAAGGGTATCAGCTAAAATGACATAGCGAGAAGATTGGCGGATGAAGGTACGTCATTGATTGTTGGAGAGGTTAGGCAGAAGGGCATTTTTGTGAAGGTAAGTAAAAACGGAACCGTACCAAGGGGAAACGGGACCAATAACACATATCATCTTGACAAGAGTTATCTCATACGAGGGAACCAAAAGATTATCCACCAAGAACTCATAGTGGGTCTTATTTTGCGGTAGATCGATCAATCAAGAAATAGTAGCCATGGCATATGCAACTCGATTGTTATCCCTTCAAATCCTCTCAAATATTATCTCCAAGAAGTATTATTTAAAGTCATCTATCATTTTCTTATAAGGCAATAAAATTTCATCTTTTGTCTGGTAGTCATCATTTGATTGATGAATCGCTAGTTGAGAGTCCCCAAAAACATGAAGTTCTTGGATCTTCCATTGAACCGCAATTCATAAACCTATTGTTAATGCCTCATACTCTGCTATATTATTGGTGCAAGGAAATTTTAATCGATAGGATTTAGGAATAGAGTCCCCTTGAGGTCTGATAAAGAGGATGCCAGCTCCCGCACCATGTTGCATGTATGAACCATCAAAATATAATTGCCAAGGTTTTGTGTGTGTCAAAGTAAGAATGGATTCATCTAGAAACTTTGAGGTCATAGGAGTATCATCAATCATAGGTACATCCATTAGCTGGTCTGCAATAGCTTGTCTCTTGATGGCTTTTCTATTGACGTACTCAATGTCAAATTCACTTAAAATCATAACCCATTTAGCCAGTCTTCCTGTAAGGGTTGCTTTGTTGAGAAGATACTTAAGTGGATCTATTCTCGCAACAAGCTTAGTTTTGTGAGTGAGCATGTAATGGTGCAATTTTTGTGAAGCAAAAAATACAAACATACATGCACATTCAATCAATGTGTAATTAAGCTCATACCCAACCAAAGTACGACTGATATAGTACATTGCTCTTTCCTTACCATCATTGTCTTGTTGTGCTAGAAGTGCCCCCAGGGCTGTTTGTGTGGATGATATGTAGAGCAATAGGTATTTCCCTTGAATCGGCGACATTTAGGAGATAATATTTGAGTATCTGAAAATTTTATCGAAAATTATCATCCCACTTGAATTTGATGTTTTTGTGGAGTAGGTGCTGAAAAGGATGACATTTATTTGCAATTTGAGCAATGAATTTTCGTATAGACTGGATTCTACCTTATAGAGACTAAAGTTGACTGATATTATTTGGTGATGGCATTTCTAATATAGCTCTAACATTTGTCGGATCAGCTTCAATTCCTCTCTTTGAGATAATGTATCCAAGGAGTTTCCCGAAGGTTACTCCAAAGACACATTTCTTAGTGTTTAATCTAGCTTTTTATTTTTCTATCCAATCGAAAACCACTGAAAGGATGTCCAAATGCGTTTCTCTTTCTAATGATTTACTGAGGAGTTCATTGACATAATCTTCCATGGTAACATGCATGGGATCATTAAAGATGGTAGTCATATCTCTTTGGCATGTGGTACCTACGATCTTTAGTCCGAAGGGCATGACATTCCAACAGAAAGTTCCCCAAGGACATGTAAATGTTGTTTTGTGTTGATCTTCAAGTGCAATTTTTATCTGGTTGTATCCAAAGGATCCATCCATCAAAGAGAACATTTCATGGTTTGTTGTAAGATCCACTATCAAGTCAATATTGGGCAAGGAAAAATCATCTTTAGGACAAGCATTGTTGATATCTCTGAAATCTGTACATATTCTGATGTTGCGATCTGGCTTTCTAATGGGTACCAAGTTATAAATCCACTCGACATAATTATATTGGTCTTATGAATCCAACATCCAACAATTTCTCAAGTTCTACTTTTACTAATAGTGCTACCTGTAGATGCATTTTAATCAATTTTTGTTTCATTGGCTTTGCTCCTAGTGTGACTGTCAAATGATGCATAACCAAGTCAAGATCTAGTCCAGGCATATCTGCATATGACCATGCGAAGTTGATTTTTCATTTTGTGAAGAAGCTTATGAACTTCAGTCTTTCCTCTTTTCCTAAAGATTCTGCTAAAAAGATGGTATATATAGTCTCTTCTGTACCAATGTTTCTTTTGATGGTTTCCTCCGCCAACATGGATGATTTCTCTTCATACAATGTGATTGGGAGAGTGTCAAGCCTTCCATCTTTGGGTGCCTTAGAGAGGTTTTCACCCTCAGATACATCCTTTTTTTTTGCTTTTTTGGGGTCAGATAGTGCCACAGTGTGGTTTTCACCATAAGACCCATGATTTGTTTTTATTTTTATGTTTTTGCGACTAGTAGGCCCAACACCCTCACCGAAGTATGCCACACTATTGAGTTCTATAGTGTATCCTTCTTTATGGTCCCAAAGTAGAAGATCATCTCATTGTAAAGGTCCTTCTTGGTCCCAATTAATGAGTTGTGGATGAACAAGGGGAAGACCATCGGTGTTTCAAAGTCAACGAGAGTAACAGTAAAGACACTAGAGTCTTCAAGTATGTCAAGGCAATTGTCGAGGTCATTTCTAGCACTCTCCTCATCTATCTCAATCATAAATGGATCCAAATTGACATCACTAGAAGCACATTTATCAACGGGAGTCCTCACTCTACATGATTTTGGCCTAGAAACTAGAAACGCGGACTGTTTGGGATCCTCATAAGTTTTTCCTCTATCCTTTGCTTCCTTTGTTATGTTTATTTGACCAACTTTGAATTGCACTCTAAATAACTCTTCTTTTGTGGGTTCACCTCGTTCTCTAAATGTTTTGGTAAGCTCATAGTCAATAGATGATTTATCTGAACCCCATTCCCACTCATTGGAATCAGCAGAATAGCTCTTTTTTCGTTGTTGTTGGTCATTTTCAAGACTTGTGATCTGTAGTATCTTTGTAGCATTTTTCCCACCCAATTTGAAAGAGAAGAAACCAAGTCCTTTGGTATGTTACTTCTTAAATCCTTCTTTTTGTAAGCCGATAGGGCCTTTCCCATCGTATCCAAATTTTTGCAAGAACTTGAAGCCTTTGCCATATTTATCACAAGGTATCATAACAATCTCTTGTGTATCCTCTTCAGGTTCCTTGTAAAGCATTTTGTATAAGTCATCTTCTTCCATCTCACCCCACTTCTTGAATATAATAGGATCCCATTTTAGTGTAATGATAGATACCTTTTTAGAAGGATGTGGTCACCATACTCTTTTGGAGAATCCATTACTTATCTTAGGTACATAGTTTGATTTAGAGTGTATTCGCCCATGCCTTTGTCCTGATATTTCCCTTTAAGCCCACCTTGTTTTTATGTTGAAGGTTTTAATGTTTCAGGATCAACATATGCGGATGATGGATTTGCTTCTCTATTGATTGGTATTATTATTTCCAATTTTGGCCGTAGATTATTGCAATATATGAATAAATTTGGATCACCATCAATGGTTACTTCAACTCTATTGTGTGGGAACTTGACACATTGATGATATGTTGAAGGAACGACTCTCATTTCATGAATCCATGGACGTTCCAAGAGTATATTATAAGTGAGCTCTAAATAAAGGACTTGGAAAACCACATCCTTCATCATTGGTCCAACTTTGAGAGGTAAGGTGACTATGCCCTTGGATGAGTGCTCTTCATTATCATATGCCTTAATGGTGATTTCATGTGTAGAATTCACAGTCTTTTTAGAATATCTCATTTGCTTAATAGTGTTCAATGTACAAATGTTCAGACATTCTCCTCCATCTAACAAGACTCATTTTATTTAGTTTTTATGGAGAAAGGATTCAAAATTTAGAGGTGCATTATGAGGTTTGGTTACAGATGCATCATTGGCTTCTATGAATGTGAGGATATGTGGAATGGAAATGTATCCCACCATGGCTTGAAACTAGTCCACATTCAAATCAATGGGTATGAAAGTCTCTCTCAAAGTCTTGTCAAGAACAACTTTATGTGAAGGGGATATGTGTAATAGCTCAAGAATCGAGATGAGTGCGGGTGTTTTCCCTAGATGGTCTACAATGTCATACTCACTCTTGGTAGATGATGAGCCTGTGGTCTTGGATGGAATGCCTTGCAAGGTGACTTTACCTTGATGGGTTGTGACATTACATTTAAAGGTTTTGTTTTTAGAGGATGAGGAAGATGGTCCAATGCCTTTTAAAACAACTTTACTCCTTTGGGTAGAACTCTCAAGAGCTTTGTCCTTTATGATAATGGTTGAAACATGATTATCCATTAAAATATGATTAATAGTAGAATCATAGTCATAGGACATCTTGGTATAATTAGCTTGATTATCTATAGTTTTGAATTTTCCTTTGTCATGTTTATGAAATGTCTCCTTAAACATCACATATTCCTCATTGGAGGTGTGACCATCAACCTCTATGTCACCTCTGTTAATGAGGTCCTATATGATATTCTTCAATCTTTAATAATTACTAGTTAAATGCCCTTTACTTTTATGATATTCACAATATTCATCAACAATCCACCAATTTGGTTTTACTTTAGGCTCATATGGTGGATTATCTGGAATTGTTATAAGCTTGTTTGCCACTAATTTCTTGAATTTTGTTTCAATCTATTCTCCCAATGGAATGTATTTCCTTTGAGGTTTTGATTTCCTTTGATTGTTCACTTGATTATTTGTATTGGATGAGCTTGAACTGGGAAAAGTTATTTTTGGTCTTAAAACATTTGCATCTACTACCCCGTCATTGACTGTGTTCTTATTCTTGTTCCAAAAGTGGGGTTTGCCTTTCCCATTTGATTCTTCTTTGTTCTCTTTGAATAGTTTTATGACACCTCAATAAGGACTTTTTCTATTTCCATTCATTTCTCAATGACCTCTTTGAAGGTAGACAAACAAGCTTTTCTTAGCTCATATCCAATATCCTTGTTGACATTTTGAGTGAACATTTCTACCATTTGTTTTTATGGGATATTACAAGAGCATCAACTAGCAAGACCCCTCCATCATTGTAAGAATGAAGCAAAAGATTCTCCATTTTTTTGCTTAGTATTTCACAAGGTAGCTACTGACACATCTATTTCAATGTTGTATGAGAAGTGTTGTATGAAAGTTGATGCTAGATCACTCCATGACTTAATTCTAGGTGGGAGTTGGGAGAACCATTTCATTTATTGTTCACCTAAGCTTTGTGGGAACAATCTCATCAAGTACATTTCTTCTCTTGCTACCTCAATGCAGGTTGTGAAAAATTGTCTTATGTATGCCTTAGGATCCCCTTTGCCTTTGTACTTATCAAATTTTGGTGTCACAAAATGTGGAGGGAATGGAGGCATTGGATTACTTCTACCAAGTGGGTAAGGAAATATATCTTTCATTGTATATTTTTTCTTTGGTGTATTTATGTCTGCCATTTGTTTTTGCAAATCCATGATTTGTTGTTGCAAGTCATTCTTGGGTGTTGTCTTTTCTCTTCGATCTAGTCCCATGTCTGAGCCACCAGACGGAGGAGGAAGGATATAATGCATATATGGATGGTATTGATCATAGATGTGTTCATATGGAGGAGGGACATAGTTATAACTTGGATATGGACCACTTGATATGGTAATGTAGTGAGGAGCGCTAGGTCTAAGTCGATACATGTCATGACCATGAGGATAGGAGGTATCATAAGATTGATCTCGAGTATTGCCCCTAAATTTGACACGGGGTCTCCTTGTTTCATGATTTTGAATGTCCACTTGAGTGTAAATATACGCATTGATATAATCTTGAGTATTATCATGGTCATGCATAGTGGTAGTTCTTCTCCATGGGAAAGGATGACTGTGGGGTTCTTCATGAGAGGCCCTAGTAAAATTGGCATGAGCATAGGTATTGGGAACTTCTGGTTTTTAAAATAAGAAGGAAGGTGACTCAGGCATGAGATGTTGTCTTCTATGACCACCACTACTAGGCCTCCTAAGCCTTGCATTAGCTTGATTTGCTTTATTTGGATCATCCTCCAAAATTTTGTGACATATAAAAATCATGGGGTAATGTTGTTCCACTTTGTGCCATAACTTGGAAGAAGTATTGTCTATCCCTTTTCATGATCTCTTGAACCAATTTGTTAAAATAAGGATCCATGATAGTTTCCTCAACCTCTGTAGAATCCATAGATGCATTGTCATTGTCATCATCGTTTCCATTGTTGTTCTCATCATTGTCATTGCAATTGTCTAATATATTACTGTGATTGTCAAATGGATTATAAAATTTGTCTCCATCAAACTCATAGGTACTCATGTTTAAAGACCTTAAAACTTCTTAAACTTCCCTTCTAGACCTTTGTAAATGGGTTTCAATCATGGACTAAAGTCTTGACCAAAATGAAAGGTAGGATGAAATGCAAAGACTATGGAAGACCAAGAGGTTTATGAAGTGTAGATGAATCTAGGGTAAACTTGCAATATCCAAGAGTGTAAGACCAAAGTATGTATGTTTTTAGAGTAAGGTGTGGCTTCCAAATAGATGATCGATCTCTTGATGAGGTAAGTTGACCTTGACTCAAGAAGACCAAATGAGACCCTAAGATGATAGATCTTGATACGGGAATCACCTAGTGTTGTATTGTACTATATTTGAAAAGTGTAATGAGGACAAGAAAATTAACCTTTTGACTCAAATTTAGAAAATATGTATGAGGGCAATGCAAGTGAAGGAAAATGATTTACTATGTGTGACCAAGATAGGTTGACTGAAGAATGAATCCCTATAGGAAGTAGCCTTAGAAGCTCTTTGAATCTAAAATCTTGAGTCCTTTTTCTCTTGAATTTTTTTTTCTATAATTTCTCAGCTGTGAACACACATGCAGTTTTACTAAACCCAGACTAGATTTATGATCCTAGTCATAGTTACAATGAACAAAAACATGATTTTTGGTGATAATGATAATTTTTAGCTTGAGATTTACAGACGTGATTCTGTTAGGATTCCCAAAGATACTGAAAAGGGGGGTGAATCGGTATCTGACTGGTTAAAGAATTTTCTGAATTTATTATATGAAAAGAATTCCAAAACTGTGTACTGGTAAACCAAAATTAATGCAGTAAATAAGAGAAACAACCACAACATGAAAGACACACCATAACACAATATTTTTAACGAGGAAACCCGATGTGGGAGAAACCTTGGTGGGATTTATGACCCATAATATTCGCTTACTGGCCAATAAGAGAATATTACTATTACAATAGGGGCCTACACATGTAGGAAGGCCAATTGCCTAAAGCTCACTGCTTACATACAAAAAGAGAAGTCTCACTGACTTACAAAATGGATTATACAAATCCAATGTCATGTACTGCTTTAGATCAACATCTGCTATGTCAGGTTCAGTACCGGTTTAAGCTCTGTAATAATCATAAACCCTTATCCAAGATCTCCATTATAATTCACACATTAGGTCTGCAATAATCTAACAACATCCACACCTAAATGATCTACAAGATCTCATACATATATGATTCTTATTACAATCCGCCATGTTGGCTTACAAAAAGATTTTACAGTTAAATATAAAATATAATTAAACAAAATTCCTATCGGCCATGGTGTCGGTAATCAATCTTTTCGGTGTCAGTGAACTCTATGATGGTGTAGAGTCTACTGGTGTCGGTGCCTGCAGGTATCATATAATTGTAAGGTTTCCATCAATGACAATACCTTCAATCACCTACAATTTCTCATTGGATCGTGCATTTTCCAACAATCTCCCCCTTTGGCATTGATGGCAACACTCATGAGAAAAATCCAAAAAAGTTTTCAAAAAATGTTGTCCAAAAGAATCTGTCAAAATGTCTTATCAAAATTGTGTTATCAAAATGTGTGATCCCCCTGAGCTGATGATGTCCCTGCTAATCATGTTTCTCATCTCCACTACTCCCCCTTTGGCATCAATGACAAAGGTTGTCATTCACTGTCAATGGAGTGTGGTTCCTGCCTAGATCCTTGTAACCAGTGGGTTACAATCTAATAGATGTCCGCCAATGCAAAATTCTGACTGTCGTTGTCCTTTAATGCCGCTTCTGTTCTATGAATTGTACCGGTGAGTAGGTGCATTTTCTCTTCCGGTGTCTTAAGTTCTGGAACAGAGCCTCAGAAATTTCTTTTCTTAAAGAAATGAGGTAATCCAGTTTAGGGCCTAGTTTGAATTTTAAATCCTTTGCCTTAAACTTTATCTTTTCTTTATCTTTTTCTAACTTTTCAATTTTCTCCTCAAGAATTGCAATATTCTTTTCGACTTCCAAAAATGAATCTGATGTTCCTATTAAGTTGTCACCAATATTGTTGATTTCTTTTTGTGCTTTGCTGATCTTTGAATCTATGTCCTCTATCAAAATATCAGTTTTGCAGGTATCTTTTTATAGTTTCTTGAAATCCAAAATTGTTTCTCCTAATGTCAGTAATAAGGTTTCCATTTGTTCCTTATTCTTCTTCACTGTTTCCTCAAAGAATTTTTTCTTTCTCCTTATTCATTTTCTCTTTGAATGTATCTTCATTTATCTGGTCTAGTGTTATTAGGTTGTCGGTTATATACTTAGACAATGTGTCTAATTGGCTCAAAGAATTTTTATTATCTATGTTGCACTTTGGAGCTATCATCTTCAAAATTGGTAAAGTGTCATCTATAGCCTTATAAGCTTGTGTATTACACTCTGTTATTTTCTTTATTGAATCCAAGAGTATCTTTGTTACATTTGTAGGCCTGAATTCAATCATTGATGTGTCGGATGACTGTCCAACTATTCTCACAATCTGTAGTCCGCCGGTTGTAGTGATAGCTTTGCTTTCCTCTTTCTCCGGAGGGTCAGTTTGTGTTTGCATTTCTACTACCAAAGGCTTGGGCTTTTCAGATGTAGCCGGTGGTACAATCTGAGTAGGTACCTGAGAAGGAGCTTGTTGCTCTACCTATTTATCTATGTTTTCCTCAGCAAGATCCTATTGCTCTGATGGTTTCTCTATTTGTGCTTCAGATGATTTCACTATAGTGTCCACTGTCGATTTTTCTTTATTTACCTTTGTGCTGTCTACTGCCGATGACTCAATTGATTTTTCAGTTTCAGTATTTGTTGGTGCCTTAGTAGATGCAAGAGTATGCACATTTTTGGTCTCTGCCTTTCCAGTGTCTGGGGGTTCATTTGATCCTTCCATTTATTGTTGTTCCCCAATTCCAATGTTTTTAACTCCAACATTTCCTGTCGGTGGCTCTGTTGCCACATCTATCTTCTCAGTTGATTCCTTATCCACCACAATATTGACTTCCTGAGTGTCAATGTTCATTGTGTATAACACCTTAGAATCAGGATTCGTATCCTCATGTGGTGTACCCATACTCTCAGTTGTCGGTTGTGTGTCAATAGTTTCTACCGGTGGAGTATCAGAGAGAGGTGGGGGCAAGTTATCAGTTATCTTTAGGCTCGGAGGTCCACCTTCCTTACCTTTCCCCTTATCCTTCTGGTAGACTTTGATAGTCTTTGGTCTCTTAAGTTCTTCCTGTTTTTCTTTCTCTACAAAAAATATGTCCCACTTATCTGTTGTTTCCTCTTATATCTCATTTATTCTTCCTACCATTAATGCTACATGCTGGTGTCCAGTTGAGAATACTATCCAGTTAGCTTCACTGGTCAGATCATCAATTTCTTGTGTGAATTTCACTGGGTGAACTGCAAGTAGCTTTTCTATTTTGGTTTTCTTATCTAACTCCACAATGGCTACCCTTCTAGCTTCTAGTCTTCTGTACAGATCGTTGGGTATGTCATATACAATCTCCATCAAAAATTTCTTATAAATGTCTAAGTGTAAGATTACACTATTTTCTATGCTCTCCTTTTCATAATTTGATAGTGTGTTATACAACTTGTTGATATTTGTCAGTTTGCCATCTTCAGTGATCTCTTCCAAAAGTTTGTCAAAAGTAGGAATAACCTGTTTCCTCTTCTTTGGTGTCATCATTTTAGCTAGGGGCCTCACTTCCTGTTGTTTTTGTCTTGCCTTTCTAGGTGTAAGTGAGGGTACCGGTGAGGGTTTTCTTTTTCTTTTTTACCCTTTTGAATACAACCGGTATCTCATTGTCAGAAGAAGTAGCAACTAGTGAGAGATGTGTCTCCGGTTGTAGTCCTTCCAATTCACTCTCCTTAATACCATTTTTATTCAAAACAACTTCCTTTAATGCTTTTTCTTGTCTTGAACCTCTCCTAACTATCTGCTCAGTTTTCTTAACTCTCTTCTGAGATTGAATGCCACTTTCAATTGTTTCAGCATTGCCAAATACTTTTTCTTTCTGTTCCTTAGGGGCTTCTAAGAGGGCTTTTGCATAAGTTTCAACTATGTTGTCATCGGCCTCATATCCCATCTCTGTAACCCAAATAGTCCTAGGGATAACTACCTCCATCCAGATTTCATCTTTCTTGATCATAGAGCATATCTCTTTTTGATAATTATCAACAATTTCTTGAGATAGCCTTATTCTTGTCTTCATTCTTGCTTTCAAAGTTTGAAAATATTCTTATGTTTTTCTTTTTGTCATCTCCCATGTTGTTTAGTATGTCTAACAGTTTCTTTCCTATCAGGATATCAAAACCAAATTCTTTCCTACCAATACCGGGGTACTTCCTTGGTAATGTATAGCATTAAGCACACAAGCAAGTTACCAAATCTGAAATTTCCCTTCTTATCACCTTTGATTTTCTTTAAGTTGTCTATTAGTTTATCTTTAAGCCATTCACATACATCGATTCTTGCATTGTCATTCACCATGTCATATGCACTTTTAATACATAAGCTAGAGACAAAGTTTAGTCTATTTGCATGTGTAGCCTTATAACCAAGAATCATACTAACAAATCTAACATTGATGTCCTTCACATCATTGACTCCTAGGGATCTTTTGTCAAATGTTGCGCCGATTAAGTTCATCACAGTGTCATTTGAAACTTTCTTAGTTCTGTCAGGCCTACTACCGGTGGAAGGTAAGCCTGTTACTACCCTAACTGCCTCTTTAGTGATCTTATGGATGGAATCCAACAAAAAGAACTCTCCATGAACTCTGCTCAAGACTATTCTTATCACATCTTTAGGAAAATCAGGGATACTAAGAATGTCCACAAAGCCTAGGGTTTCCACTATCTTGTGTTCCGCTTTAACATTACCATTTTCATCACAAATTACAGTCCTATACATGTTCATTATTTCTTCAGCTCCTAGTTCCTCAATATGACAATGTATATAAATTCTAGGATCCTTTGCATAAACTACTCCCTTAGGTATTTTCAAAAATGCTCCTAGGGTATCATCTTTCTTCGCAATTTCAGGAATAAGTTTGAACATGGGTCTAGGGCGCTTGATAACTTCAATCACAGTAGCGTTTGGGATAAATTTAGGTGTAGATGAAGAAGCCATAGTTATAAATACCTTAATATGCCTTTAGGATGAATTGCTTGGATGAATTGCTTCACTTTTTGCTGTGGATGCCTTCGCTTGGGATTTTCACACTCTTTGGAGATTTGAATGCTCGATGAATGAAAAAGGAGCCAAACACTTGCTTTATAATGTTATTTCTTTCAATTGCCACATTTAATGCCTATCGGTTAAGTCAAAAACTTAACTCATCTATCGGTAAAGAAGGAATCTAACTTCTCACCATCAATCGAGGGTTAATTATCATGTTTTTAATTTGTTGCCATACACCCAAAGGATTATTTCTTAGTTAGATGAAGAATCTCCTTCCGTTGGAGTGATACTCCATTCTAATGGCGAAGGAATAGCTTCACTAACATTCATGTCAGACTTTTTAATCCATTGTTTTGAAAATTCTTGCTTTACCTCTTCAACCTTTTCTTTACCTTTCAAACTGGGTCCTTTGTTATTTGTCGGTGATGCCTTACTTCTATAAAATTTTGCAATATGTCCAATTTTGTTACAAGCATAACACGTCACATTGTTTTTTTGAATAGCTTTCCCATATCCTATGCTGGTATGTGTTCTGCATTGATTAAATAGATGTCCAAATCTTCCACAAATATAACATCTTACATTCATTCTGCAATTTTCTGAATTATGACCAACTTTATTGCATTTAGAACATTGACCGGTGGGTGCATTATTATTCTGATAGTTTCTAGAACTACAGTTGAAACATTTTCCATTGAATTTATAAGCATTAGGTTGTCTTACCAGTTTGTTGTGATCATGATTGTTTGTAGTACCGAAGCTTTCACCAACTTCAAAGCCAAGGCCATTTGTATCTCCATTAGGTTTTTGATTCTTCAGCATGTCATCAAGTTCTTCTGAACTTTTCTTGAATTTTTCCTTGTGTTGATTTGCAGTAGCCAACTCATTTTCCAAGAAATCTTTTTGTCTCATGAGTTCAGTTCTGTCATTTTGTGTATGCATCAAATCTGTCTTTAATATATCATTTTCATGATTGAGTCTTGTGTTTTCATTTCCAACATCATTTAGTCTTCTAACCAAGTCATCTTCATTCTTCTTTCTATATTCAATGGCTTTACTAAATCTCATAGCCATATCTTGCATCTTGTTCTTCATTGTACTGTTTTCTTGTCTCAGCTTGTTCACAAGGTCATTAAGAGTTTCTTTCTCATCATCATCACTCTGCATCTTCTCAGAAATTTCTCTTCTTTTGTTCCTAGCAATAGTGATATTTTTCTGAAGTCCTTGATTGATTTCCTATGCAGCCTTCAGATCATCTTCAAGTTTGATATTCTTCACCTTTTCTACATCATAGTCTGCAAGAGATGTTTCAAGTTCCTTCCTCAAGTTCTCCATTTCTACTGGTGTCAGAATCTTCCTCAAGCTATTAGGCTTTTGAAAATAGAGGACCAGCCTCTGATACCAATTGCTAGGATTCCCAAATATATTGAGAGGGGGGGGGGGGTGAATTAGTATCTGACTGGTTAAAGAATTTTCTGAATTTATTATATGAAAAGCATTCCAAAACTGTGTACCGGTAAACCAAAATTAATGTAGTAAATAAGAGCAACAACCACAACATGAAAGACACACCATAATATAATATTTTTAATGAGGAAACCTGGTGTGGGAAAAACCTCGATGGGATTTGTGACCCACAATATTCGCTTACTGGCCAATAAGAGAATATTACTGTTACAATAGGGGCCTGCACATGCAGGAAGGCCAACTACCTAAAGCTCACTGCTTACATACAAAAAGAGAAGTCTCATTGACTTACAAAATGGACTATACAAATCCAATGTCATGTACTTCTTTAGATCAGCATCTGCTATGCCAAGTTCAGTACTGGTTTAAGCTCTGTAATAATCATAAATCCTTATCCAAGATCTGACTTATAATTCACACATTAGGTCTGCAATAATCTAACCACATCCAGACCTAAATGATCTACAAGATCTCATACTTATATGAGTCTTATTACAATCCACCATGTCAGCTTACAAAAAGATTTTACAATTAAATACAAAATATAATTAGACAAAATTCCTATCGACCATGGTGTTGGTAATCAATCTTTTCAGTGCTGATGAACTATATGCCGGTGTAGAGTCTACTGGTGATGGTGCCTGCCAGTATCATATGATTGTAAGGTTGCCGTCAATGATAATACCTTCAATCACCTACAATTTCTTATTGGAGTGTGCATTTGCCAACAGATTCTGCTCTGTACAGACACGAAAATCCAACAGAGACACATTTTTGACAACACAAATGCGATTTTACAGTCTTTCTGGTAAATGTGACAATATATTTCTCTGATACCCAGACATAATTTTTCTCTACACAAACACAATTTCCCAACATAGATGCAGTTTAAACTGACACAAATGTGGTTCAAAAAATATTTTGCAGTTATGTCCTATTGTAAATTTGTTGAATGTGACCAAATCTAAATGTTTCAACTTTTAGTGGCAAGAAAACATAGTAAAAAAGTGAAGAGCCAATGTCTGAAAGTGTTTTTGTCTAAAATGATAAAGTGTTTCAATTTCAAGTGTGATAATGATTGTGAAATATGCTTGTTTTTTTTTCATACACTTGGAAAAGATGATAGATGCAACGTTTGTTTAAAAAATTTTGATTGATTCTTTGATAATGAAGACAAGTACAAATCCTAAGGCTGGTCAGGAGAATAGTTGTTGGATCTCACTTGGTTTCCTAGCTATGCTTATTCAAAGAAGATACTTAGATGCTTGACCCCACTGGCTCCCCTCCACGACACTGAATTCTCCAGGGAAGCCAAGCACCAGTAATCATGAAAAATCCTCATGATGAACTTTGTATCTCTACTAAGAACCATAAGAATGTGAAACAATATCAGAGGTTCGACCTCCTGTACCAACAACTAGAAGATTTTTGGTTTCTAACACAAAAAGGTGTCTAGTAAGGGCATGCATTCAGGTGGCTATAATCAACAATGTGTTACACTCCATTAAATAGAAGGCCTCCCAACCTATAGAGGTTGTTCTCTATAGGGTTTACGGGTATTCATAACATCATTATAGCAACATGTAAAACCCGTTGCTTGCAAATTTCGTCACAAACATTTTTATTTATAGTGACCTCGAAGAGCTTGGCTTTAACTCGTTACCACTTGGGTCATTCCCTCTCACATGGCCTTATGGGCTACTCAGGAGGCAGGCCCTCTAAAAGGTAAAACAAAAAGATCCTATTGCTCAAAACACAAAAAGACACTCGTTAATTTTAGAGCACCAATTGAAGTGTTTTGCTAGACTAAAGAAGACAAAGCAAACAATTTCAAAATCAAATCTTTGCCAAAGGTCCTGCACCAAACTTGTTAGTAGTTGTGAAATGATACCCCTCATGCAAGCGTACAAGTTAGGTAAATTTTTAGAGATCCCAAATGACTTTGTGAATTAGGGGCCTTCGACAATACGGTTTCTTTTTCTTTTCCTTTTTAAAACAGCTGCACCACTTCGTTAGTCCGTACAAAAGAGGTTAGGGTAAAAACCAAAATCTGAAAACCCTAGGATAAAGAAAAATAGAAAATTGAAAACACAAACGTGGATATATCAGACACAGACATAGAAAGATGACTTAGATGTGGAAAAAAAAAACCCAGACGCGATTTTAGGAACCCAGACCTGCAAAATAAATAGAAAAATGTAGACGTGATTTTCGAACAAAGATGTGAAAATAAACACCATAGATGCAATTTCCAAAAAACCTAACCTAGAAAAAAGAAAAACAAACCCTACAAAAGAGAAACATGATAATATGAAACTTATGTTGGCATATGTGCAGAATTTGATGACATGATGATATTGTATGATTGTCATTGATGTCAATATGCTGAAGAGTGAACCAGTATATTGAAGTAAGCAACTTGCAAAAGAACTGGTATGATGTAGTGAACCGTTATATGTGAAAAAGTGAAGCGGTATGTCTGTCCAAGTGAACTGGTATGTTGGAATGTGAACTGGTATATGGAATTTTTTGTATCAAGGTTTCATATGGTATGACTACCGGTTGGTAGTCTTAGCTTCAGGGTTTTCGGTTGAAGTATTTCAAGCCTGTGTGATTCAACCGATGACGTTGTGTGATGAGTTATCATTGTAATGAAGAATAGATTATGTTTCCATGTCAGCCTTGTGCGCATGAAGGATCTTGCATGAAGGAGATTGATCCTATCTACCTCGGGAATGTGTGAAGTCTCTATTAACGGTGGAGAACGTGTGATGGGTTATCAGCCTCCAAGAAGCGGTGAAAAATGAACGATGGAGAAAGTCTTGAGATCTGTTCAAGACTGTTATATTCAATGCAAAGTATTCAATGGTCAGGAATGAACTGACTGAATTGCTTAACCTAAATGTTTAGGGTTTAGGGTTTATGCTACCGACCTATCTGTTTCCTATAAGGTCGATGTTGTTTTTCATGTTGAGGTTGTTGGCAAATGTTGTGTGTGTATCTAAGTGTAGAGATACATGATTCTTGCCAAACCAGATAAGAGAATAGATACCTGCAGAGTGTGATTGTAGAAGGAAAGAACTGAAGCGGATCTGCATTGGCATTGAGTGCTATTACCAGATCACTGTAATACCTGTTGATCTCTAACCACTTCAATAGTTGGAAAATACCTTAACAGGGTAGCTTTAACCAGCTTGCTGTAAATCCTTTAACAAGGTTACTCAAAATCATTGAGTTCTTAAAATCCTCTAACAAGGTAACCTTTAACAGGGTTTAACCCTTAACCGGGTATTTAGTCATCCCTTAATCGGGTGATCCCTAGCAGGATCAGTTCCTAACAAAACCTATTGTGACAGTCTTTAACCGGACCAGGCTCCTAACAAAGTGGACTTCAAAAGGGTTCAAAGAACAACTTGTGGGTATTCATCCCCACCGTGGTTTTTCCCAGTTGGGTTTCCACATGAAAAATATGTGTGTCATGTGTGATGCCTTTTCATGTGATGCTTTGTTATTTTCTGTCAAGTGGTAAATCATGTTGAATTAGCAGGTTATTATATTTCTGATTGTAGAGTACCAGTGTATGCATATGGATGAAGTGGAAATAAGATGTTAGATTGTGTGGAAAGCTAAGCGCTACTAGTTTAGGTCCTTCACCGTCTCACTGTGTTTAACCGGTAGTAATCTGGTTTAGACCGGTGTTAGTGATTGCCACTCCAGTGCACCATTTGCAGTCAAACCGGTTCAGGAAAAGTGATTTTTGTCTGTACTGATTCACCCCCCCTCTCAGTACCGGTTTGGTACTAACTGTTCATCATTATTTATCAATTGGTATCAGAGCATCCTCCAGGTCCTCTGTGTTGTAAGCTTAACCACTTGAGGGAAAGATCCTAGTCTAATGATGAAGAGGGAAGGTCCAAAGTTCTATTAGGTCCCAGAGACAACTGAGAGGGGGGGGGTGAATCAGCTGTCAACTAAATTCAAACCAAAAACAACTTAACCAACTTGATGCTTAATACTGGTAAACCAGTAAAGTATGTCAGTAGGCAGTTTTAACAGGTAATTGCTATACCGGTAAAGATTAGTGCATGAAACATAAACACAAAGTCATCCACAACACATAACACCAATATTTGTACGTGGAAACCCTGTACAGGGGAAAACCACTGTGGGAAACCTTACCCACAATCAAATGATACTACTGCAGATAGTAAGCGTACATAAATGGGGTTTGCACATGCAGAAAGGCCAAGCGCCTAGAGCTCACTTCTCAATCACAAAATGGGAGTCACACTGACTACAATTGGATGGTTAAATCCAATAAGAATGTATTGTTCAAAATAGCATCTTCATATGCTAGATTTGGTACCAGTGTAATGCTGATATGCTTCCAAAAAAACCTAGCTTCACCTTCAAATGATGTATGCGTGTATTGCACTACTTAATCTCGCATATACCTTCACACAATTCTCCTTCGTATTTCACATTTGATCTTACAGATAAGATCTTACATTTATACCATAACCTAAGACCAATTTTAGTAGGTCGGCTCTACAAGATATTACAATAAAAACATTTTACAAACAATATAATATCTGATGCAATAACCGATTAAACATGTCGGCTTAATGCATTTACAACAATAATTAATCATCTCCATAGCATGCCATTTTGATCTGGAAAAGATAAACCTGCCAGTGTAACCCTGGATAACCCTGGACCTATTTGTCAGTAAAAGCAAATATGCAAATATGAATATACCAATGATTAATTCATTAAGATAAGATGTCCACACGATGTCTTCGATATTACCAAGTGTCTTCCATATCATTCCAAGTGTCGATGATCATTATATCCTATCGATGAACCATATACCAGTAACTGTTCAATAGTTACTTGCTTGCTGGTGAATGGTGCTGGATCTCCAAAGTGCTAGTGTTTTAGTAGGTGTTGACATTAATGACAAAACCATACCAAAATACCAACAAGTTCAACAAAGATAACTATAAAAAATGGAAGGACAGAATGAAGATATACATCAGAAGCATGGGTGCTCAACATTGGACCTATGTTGAGAATTCTTATGTAATCCCTACTGGTACTCTCACTGATGATCAAAAGAGAGAGATTCAAGAGAATGGGCAAGGCATGGAAGCCCTAATCAACAGTTTATCTGACATTGAGTTTATTGATGTTCTGGATAAAGAGAATCCCAAAGAAGTATGGGATGCGCTTGAGAATATCTATGGTGGTGATGAGCATGTAAAACAAGCTAAGGAAGAAAGTCTTAGGGGAAAGTTTGAAGACATGCGGATGGTTGAAGGAGAGACCATTCAACAATATGGAATAAGAATCAAACAGTTGTAGGAGATATCAAGAGTGCAGGTGGTAAAATAGAAGATTCCACTATTGGTAGCAAATTTTGAAATCCTTATTACCGGTCTATGCAATAAGAGTTGTTGCTATTCAGGAGTTGAGGTCTGTAGACAAGACAAAGGTATCCTAGACTCCATCATTGCAAAGTTGACAGCCTATGAGCTAAATAATTATGATGGTAGTATTTAGAAGACTGAATCAGCCTTTAGAGCATTTGTTGCACCATCTAGAAAGGGAAAAGAAGCAAGTACCAGTTGTGAACCAAGACAAAGCAGAGAAATGGATGATGAGGAGATCGTGATGGAATTTGAAGCTCTTCTTGCCAAGAGACTTCCTAAGGGAACTGGTAAATACAGAGGTAAGCTCCCTTTGAAATCCTTTTCTTGTAACCAGATAGGACACATTGCTATAAACTGTCCTAATGGTGATAATAAGGACAAACCAGAAAAGTTCAAGAAGTTCAAAGGAGGAAACCGGAGAAACTGTTTTGTAGCAGTTGATGAAGGTGTCACTGATAAGGATTCAGAAGATGAAGAAAGTGAAGATATTGTGTTTGTAGCAGTCAAGGAAGATGTGTCAAACAAGAAGGCTCTTGTATCCCACTTTGATAATTCCAATGAGTAGATCATTGACAGTGGGTGTTCTCACCATATGACTGGTGACTGGAGTAATTTTCTTTCTCTGGAAGAGTATGATGGTGGTGTGGTCCATTTTGGCAATGATGCACCATGTATGGTAAAAGGCAGAGGGTCTATCACTCTAAATGGAAAAAGTAGTGTTGATAATGTGTATTGGGTAGAACATCTTAGAGATAACCTTTTGAGTGTTGCTCAGCTGAATGACAATGGACTCACTCTAGAATTCAAAAAGGGAGTGTGCAAAATCAAAGGAAAGAATGGTGAACTGATGGCCACTGGTATGCAGACCAAAGGTAACCTATTTCAGCTGAATGCAAATATTAGTACATGTCTTATGGCTAAGTTTGATGATAGCTGGATATGGCATAGGAGACTTTGCCATGTAAATTTTGATAACATAGTGAAGGCCAGTAAGATCAGGGCAGTTAGAGGATTGCCTGTGCTAAGAAAACCGAAAAATCCTTTGTGCAGAGAGTGTCAAATAAGGAAAATGTCTTCCTCAACCTTTAAAGGTAAATCTTTCACTGCAGACAATTTACTTGATCTTGTGAATACTGATTTGTGTGGTTCTATGAAAACTAGGAGTGTGCAGGGAGATAGGTATTTTATGATTCTTACTGATGATTGCTCAAGAATGATATGGGTCACATTCTTGAAAGACAAGTATGAAGCCTTTGGAAAGTTCAAAGCCTTCAGAGCACTGGTAGAAAGAGAAAGTGGTAAGAGAATCAAATGCCTTATAATTGATCAAGGAGGAGAATTCACTTCCAGTGAATTCAATAAATACTGTGAAGAGAATGGCATCAAGAGGCAACTGTCTACTCCCCGGACTCCACAGCAGAATAGCCTAGTAGAGAGGAACAACCAGACCATAGTTGAAGCAGCCAAAACTATTTTGATCCAAGGGAAGGTTGCTCACACCTTTTGGAGAGAAGTAGTGAGCACTGCAATCTATGCAATGAACCGGGTACTCATCAAAAAGGGTAAGGATAAAACACCTTATGAGTATTGGACTGGTAAGACACTAGTAATAAGCTACTTTAGAATGTTTGGTAGCAAATGTTATATCAAGAGGAGTGAACATCAGAGCAAGTTTGATGCTACATGTGATGAGGGAATATTCCTAGGGTATTCCACCAAGAGTAAAGCTCTCAAGTGCTTTAACAGTAGGACTCAGAGAATTGTTGAAAGCATTAATGTTAGAGTTGATGAAACCTTTGAAAAACCTGAGGAAATTGGTAGTGAGCAAGTAGGAGATGAACTGGTAGTAACCTTCTGGGAACCGGTTGCAAAATAGCCCAGTACCAGTAAATGTGTTCCTACACCAGTAGATGCTGATGCTAATGAAGATGAGGATGAAGAAGAAAAGCAAGAGGAATCTGTTAAGATCATCCCTAGGTATGTTAAGTTGAATCATGATCCAAGGTAGATCATGGGACATAAAGATGCAGGAATTCTTACAAGAAGAAAGGTCAGAAAAAATTCTTGTATGATCTCTGAATTTGAGCCTAAATCATTTAAAGAGGCACATAAAGATGAAGTCTGGATCAAGGCAATGGAAGAGGAACTTGACCAGATAGAAAAGAATGGTACATGGTCTTTGGTATCCAAACCGGAGCATACAAATGTCATTGGCACCAAATGGGTTTTCAGAAATAAGCTGAATGAAGATGGAACAATGGTAAGAAATAAAGCCATACTAGTGTGTAAAGGATATGCCCAAGAAGAAGGAGAAGACTATGGAGAAACCTTTTCTCCTATAGCCAGATTGGAAGGAGTTCGTATGCTTCTTGTATATGCAGCTTTTAAGGGATTCAAAGTATATCAAATTGATGTAAAATCTGCATTCCTAAATGGATTACTTGAAGAGGAGGTGCATATAGAGCAACCGGATGGGTTTTCCCTATCATAAGATAGTGACATAGTGTGTAGGCTACATAAAGCCTTGTATGGACTAAAGCAGACACCTAGAGCATGGTATGAACGCTTGCACTCCCATCTTGTGAAGATTGGATTTGCAAGGACAAGTGAAGATAGAAATATCTACTTGAAATCAGAAGCAGATCAAATTCTTATCTGTGAAGTATTTGTTGATGACATAATCTTTGGTGGAGATGACAAGATGAGTCATGACTTTGCAGATGAAATGAAGAAGGAATTTGAGATGTCACTCATAGGGGAGATTAAGCTCTTCATTGGACTACAGATTCAACAAATGAAAGATGGAATCTTTATCACTCAGTCCAAGTATGTTAAAGAGGTATTGAAGACCTTTGGCATGGAAGACAGCAAACCGGTTAGTACACCAATGGTGATTGGTTGTAAATTATCAAAAGAGTATAACTAAGCATTGGTAAATGAGAAGGAATACCGATTAATGATTGGTAAGTTGCATTATGTAGTACATAGCAGACCGGACATTGCACATGCAGTGGGAATTACTGCATGGTTCCAGAAAAGCCCAAGAGAATCCCACTTGGTTGCAGTCAAGCAGATTCTTAGATATCTGAAGGGAACTATTGATGATGGATTGTGGTATCCATATAGTAATGATTTAAACCTGAGAGTGTTTATAGATGTTGATTGGGCTGGTAATGTGGATGACCAGAAGAGCACAACTGGTGGTGCATTCTTTCTTGGTGGTAGACTGGTTTCATGGATGAGTAAAAAGAAGTGTTGTATCTCTCAGTCTACAGCAGAAGCGGAGTATGTTGCAGCTTTTCTGAACTACACCCAGACTATTTGGATGAAGCATGTATTAAATGGCTTCAAATTTCCTATATATGAACCGGTAAGTATATTTTGTGACAATACAAGTGCAATTAACATCTCCAAGAATCCGGTTTTACATGCTAGAACCAAGAACTTTGAGCTCAAGTATCATTTCTTGAGGGAAAAAGTTTAGAACGAGGAGGTTGCATTGGAACATGTTTCCAGTAAGGAGCAATTAGCAGACATATTCACCAAGCCTCTACCGAAGGCTACTTTTACCTATTTGAGAGGTGAACTAGGGGTGTTGCCCCTTCAAGAGGTCAACTAAAGGTGTGTGATCCACATCAGTCAGGTCTTACACTGATATATCCTTTCTTCAGGATTGGTGTGTTGAAGTATGCTACTCCTTAGGGGGAGTAGCATAGTAGAACATAGATATATATGCCTCCACTTTGGCATTGTTGTCAAAGGGGGAGAAGATGTGAAGCGGAGAAGATATCTGGAGTATTGGGGGAGAAGATGTGAAGTGGAGAGATATCTTTGTATATTGCCATCAATGCCAAAGGGGGAGATTGTTGGCATATGTGCAGAGTTTGATGACATGATGATATTGTATGATTGTCATTGATGTCAATATGCTGAAGAGTGAACCGGTATATTTAAGTAAGCAATTTGCAAAAGAACCAGTATGATGTAGTGAACCGGTATATGTGAAAAAGTGAAGCGCTATGTCTGTCCAAGTGAACCAGTATGTTGGAATGTGAACTGGTATATGGAATGTTTTGTATCAAGGTTTCATATGTTATGACTACCGGCTGGTAGTCTTAGCTTTAGGGTTTCTGGTTGAAGTGTTCCAAGCCTGTGTGATTCAACCGATGACATCATGTGATGTGTAATGCCCATACCCTAGTCAGACTTTTAAAACCCGTTTAACCTTGATTGACTTCCTATGTGACATTCTTGAATGGTAGATTAACCGATATGCAATGTGTAGTTTAGATAATATAAATAAATTGTGCATACTTATTATTGTGCTTTTGCATCGATTCTCGTGTAAATGTAGTTGTTTCCTAACCCTTGAGCTAAATCTTGAGCTAACGCCTTCATTGAATATGTATATGTATATGCATACTTGTATGAATTCATGGGTGCAGGGGATTGCAGGTACAACACCGCTTAGGGCAAGGTTTATCTCCTTTGGAATTTGCAAGGTTGAGTATGCTCCTTCATCTTTTGAATTCGGATTTAATGGTCATATAACTCTCGTCTTTCCTTAGCCATGGTTAGGTGAGCATCGTGCGTGGATTCGTGGAGTTTACCTTTCATTGGGATGCATGTCGAGAGACTTGGAAGACTTCCTCGATTTGCGTGCCTTGCGCGAGGTAAGTGAGGTTTGTTGTCCTAAGTATTAAATTCAAAATTATGAGTAGACGAGCACATTAGCAATTCAGAAATTTAAAGGGGTAGCTTTCTTTATATGATTGATCATTAATTTAAGAGATCGCTTTAAATTATTATCGTGGCAAGCTTAAGGTAATTAACTGGGGTTAGCATGCTCATTTACACATTTGTAACATTTACGCATATGTAGTTGGGAAATTAGAATAAATAAGACTCTTGTACTAGATTAGTCATGTATTTTAAAATGTCGCTTTATTTTGTTGTAGCGAGTTAATTTAATAATTAATTTTAATAACAACGATTTTATTGAGTTATGCGTTTTAGAAAGGAAAAATTTTAAGAGTCAATTGAGAAATAGAAATAAATTACTCATTTTCGCATTTTGGAAGAGAAAGGGGTAAATTAGTATTATTTAAAAGAAATTATTTCCTTTTTTTACTTGTAAAGTGGATATAGTGTAAAAAGATTGACTTTTAGGAAATTAAAATTTAATCAAAACGCCCTACCCGGTAGATAGTTCCAAAGTGTAAATATAGGCCCAAATTGATATTGAGAAATTAAAATTTAGAACTCAATAAGAAAAAGAAGCATTTTATTTTTATAAGGGAAAACAAATAAGATTAATAAATAATGGAAAGAAATGACTTCCATTTGGGATTTTCATTCATTTTATTTAAAAATAAATGCCTAATTTCGAAATTGAAAATTAGGGCAAAATTAGGGCTTTTTCTTTTAACCTAGTTTTGGAGACATTTTGGGGGGGTTCTGGGCTTTTGGGAGTTTTTTAAATAAAAAAAAATGGGGGATTTTGCATTTGGAGTAGGAGATTGGGGAAGCTCTTCATCAAGATTCATGCCTGGAATTTGCATTGTGAGGTAGGATTCGAATCTTCTCCTTATTTATTTGTTGAACAAAAAAAAAAAGATAGTTTTACTCATGAATGTTTGAAGTTTAGTTTTCAGTCTTCTTCCAAACTTGGTTGTCCCTGAATCAAATCCTTCTTGTTAAAAGATTTTGTGAATTTAAACTTGATAGGAGATATTTTCTTTCCCATAATGGAGATTTTGATACAAATCTAGGAATGAATGGGTCTGTAAAAAAAGAAAAGGAATAAAAAAAAATAAAAAATAAAAAATAAAGATGATGGGAGCTGGGTATGCATTATCCCTGTATTTGAGGTTTATTTTTTTGGTAAAACCCAACTGTAAGTCGGATTCATATGGCATCAAAAAAAGAATACATATATATAAAAAAAAAAATTTGATATTGGTTCATGCGTTATTTTTGTGCCCGAAACGGGACTGGTGCATGTGTTTTATAACCCTCGGGTTGGGGTTGGAGGGCGGGGAGCGGAGCTCCACCCGCTCCTCCTCCCCTTCCCTTCCCCGCTCGCATCCCCGTCCATCACCCGCACGCCTTCCGTTTGCTCCCTCCCCGCTCGCGTGTTTGGTTGGCAGGTGGCCGCGGCACTGCGGTGGCCGCAGGGGCCGCGGTGGCCGCAGGGCGCTGCGGGCCTGCGGGCACCGCAGTGGCGCCGCCACATGGGAACCCTGCGGTAGGGCTCGGCCCGGCTCGGCTAGGGTTAGCCGATGCCAACTTAAAATTTGTTATTTTTGCTCGCCATGGTTTATTAAATATTGGTTAGTTCTTTCTTAAAGTAAGTTTTAAAATCTTAAAGTAAGTTTTTTTTAAAAAAAAATGGTTTTTATGATGTGTTATTTTATTATATCAAAAAAAAAACAAAAGGGTGCTTATTTAAATAAGTATATTTAAAGCATTATGTTATATTAAGATTTGGGTTGAGATGAACATCTAATAAGTAAGGGATGTTTATTTTAAATGTAAAAAAAAATAAAAAGAAATAAGAAATATATAGATAGATACGTAAAAATATGTGTTAATCATCTAATTTGTATATATATATCGAGATGACCTATATTGATTTTGTCTTGTTGAAATATAATATGGAAATGAGTTTCATTATCTTTGCAACTGTTGAAAAGTGCATTTAGGCTATAATCCTCTTAAGTGGGAAATGATAGGACTAGCGGTTAGGTGTTAATGAGTAAATCGAAATGGTGGTGTTAGTTCTTGATTTGTTTATATGCATGCGATAAAAGCTAATTTAGCTCGGGAACGTTTTTTCCCATTTCTTTGTTTATGTTTTATTTACTTTGTTCTTATATAGTAACATGGTAATCCTTGTGTAGTTAAAAGGGGGCTAGAGTATCTTTGTAAAGCCATCTTATCGTTAGTGGGGATCTAAGGGTTAATTAATTTGGTTAGACGTATATGTCAACTTGAGATAGTGTTGAATTTTCTAGTTAACGCTTGTGCATGACTTATTATTTTGGAAGATTTGTTGGGTCCTCGTCATCTGATTGCCTCGGTCTGTCCAACGTTGATCTAGTCTCCATTTAAGGTACCACCTGTTAAGAAAACCTTGTCCTTTTTACTTGATGTATTTAGTAGGACCCGTTACAAAAGGGATCATTATGTAATTAACGTCCGAGGTGTCTGTTGTATATTGTTTGTATTCGCCTAAGTGGCAAGATGTAAAAGACTTATAAATTATGTATTCCTAACAATATAATACCAAAGGGGTCTTGCAGTTGAGCAGACCCGGAGATGTAGCCCACCCGGGGTGAACTCCGAGATCATATCTGTGTTATGCGATGTTTATAGCATGCTTTGTTTTATGTTTTAAATTATCATGAGTGATTGTATTCTTGCATAAGTGTAAGGTGAAAATTTAATGAATTCAAATTTAAGTGCATAACATTAATCATCTGGATAAATGTAGTTATTTAAGCTCATAAAACATTGTGAATCATGATTATGGCAAAGTATTTAAAATAATGCAATTAAAGTTGTGGAAGAAGAAATTTGCTAATGTTAAATTAAATTGTAATGGTGGAAAGAATCTTGCTAGAATTCTTCATTGGATGAGGTCGTTAATAAGCATGTTAATGGATTGAATGTAAGAGGAAAACAAAGTTAAAAATTATGTCACAATTCCTAGATTGAAATCTAAAGGATGCATATCATATAAACATCTATCTTTTACCTTAGTGAATGAAATTCACGCCATGTCAATTATGTTTCATTGCATTGAATGAATTTGATAAGTTATTTCACGTTTAAATTATAATCAATAATCCCCACCAGATTACATTTATAATTGGGTGAACTCAATTGGATATCCATATTTTTAATCCCTTATAAAAGGAAGCCCTCATGTTTGCTAAAATTGAACTAGAATGGGAAATAATTGATTAGTTGTTTATACATTAAATATTAGTAAAAGTATCTCTTTCCTTTAAATTTCATCTAACAAAAATAAGATATGCAATAAGATGAATGTACTTTAATTCTAATAGAAGAACGGCATTATGATCTTAATACTCTAAACATGAAAGGATGAATGTCATCTAGTTAACGATACTCTAAATTCAAGGATGCTTCCGTTTGTCCTAATGCGTATCCATCTTAATGAAGTTAGTCCACCTCTTTGCATTATTAAAACTTCAAAGGAATTTCCATGGCTACTCATATTTTACTTTTCATAAAAGAACATCAATTCATTAGTTGACTACGCATGAAGTCTAATAAAAGGGGGCCTCACTCTATTAACTGTAGTTTAATCCTTAAGGAACGAAATTCTTCCTATCAACCATGCCTATTTAACATTTAAGTAAGATATCAAATGTGGGTGAATATTTAAAGTCTAAAGAAGGAACCCTCGTTTATTAATCGTAGTTTAACCTTAAATGTATGAATCTCATTAAGCCTATTTTTAAGCATTAAAGGATGAAATCATTTGTGAATGGATACCTCAAACTCAAAGAATGAACGTCATTATATTAAACACATGAACCCTTTTGGGGGCCTCATAATGTAATTATGAAATTAAGTGCATTGGATAAATAACTCCTCAATGGCCTCCTAACCTCTAAAGTAAATGAACGCCTCCTAAAATTTTAAGATGTCATATCCTTGAACCCATATGTAATTAAGATCTATGCATAATCCCGTAATTAAGATATCCAAATTTATGGATCTGTTGACGCAAGTTGAGTTAGGTGTAAGGTTATGTAATCGCGTTAGGAAACCTCCTTAGGATTGGTTGAGCCTTCCGCTGTGATGTCTAAGTTGACAGATAACTCCAATGTATTTTAATGTCGTGCCTAATTATGAATTGAGTTAACTTCAACTATCTTAATGTTGTAACTTTGTATTAACGCTCTTAATTATTATTTAAAAAAAAAAATTTGCACTCTAATTGAGTGTTTTTAACTTAAACCCTTAGGGGTTTCCTGGCGGGGCATTACATGATGAGTTAGCATTGTAATGAAGAACAGATTATGTTGCCACATCATCCTAGTGCGCATGAAGGAGATTGATCCTATCTACCTTGGGAATGTGTGAAGTCTCTGTAAATGGTGGAGAACATGTGATGGATTATCAGCCTCCAAGAAGCAATGAAAAATGAACGATGGAGAAAGTCTTGAGATTTGGTCAAGACTGTTGTATTCAATGGTAAGGATTGAACTGACTGAATTGCTTAACCTAAATGTTTAGGGTTTAGGGTTTATGCTACCGACCTATCTGTTTCCTATAAGGTCGATGTTGTTTTTCATGTTGAGGTTGTTGGCAAATGTTGTGTGTGTATCTAAGTGCAGAGATACATGATTCTTGCCAGACCAGATAAGAGAATAGATACCTGCAAAGTGTGATTGCAGAAGGAAAGAATTGAAGCGGATTTGCATTGGCATTGAGTGTTGTTACCAGATCATTGTAATACCTGTTGATCTCTAACCATTTCAATAGTTGGAAAATCCCTTAATAGGGTAACTTTAACCAGCTTGCTATAAATCCTTTAATAGGGTGACTCAAAATCATTGAGTTCTTAAAATCCTCTAACAAGGTAACCGTTAACAGGGTTTAACCCTTAACCAGGTATTTAGCCATCCCTTAACCGGGTGATCCCTAGCAGGATCAGTTCCTAAAAGAACCTATTGTAACAGTCTTTAACCAGACCAGGCTCCTAATAAAGCGAACTTCAAAAGGGTTCAAAAAAAAACTTGTGGGTATTCATCCCCACTGTGGTTTTTCCCAGTTGGGTTTCCACGTGAAAAATATGTGTGCCATGTGTGATGCCTTTTAATGTGATGCTTTGTTATTTTCTGTCAAGTGGAAAATCATGTTGAATTAGCAGGTTATTATATTTCTGATTGTAGAGTACCAGTGTATGCGTATGGGTGAAGTGGAAATAAGATGTTAGATTGTGTGGAAAGCTAAGTGTTACCAGTTTAGGTCCTTCACCTTCTCACTGTGTTTAACCGGTAGTAATCTGGTTTAGACTAGTGCTAGTGATTGCTAGTCAAGTGCACTGTTTGTAGTCAAACCAATTCAGGAAAAGTGATTTTTGTCTGTATTGATTCACCCCCCCCCCCTCTTAGTACCGGTTTGGTACTAACTATTCATCATTTATTCATCAACCTAGACACAGGAATACTTAAAAACGTTACAATAAACAACCCAGATGACGTTTTTGGATTTAAGATCTGCAAAACAAAAAGACAAATCAGAAACGTAGCCAAAATCATTGTAGACACGAAGATCGATCAAAAACATGGTAAGATCAATCACAAACTTGGAATAAAAGAGAATTGTCGCAAAATCCAGCCTGCAACTTTTCAAAAACACAAGTTTGCAAACAAGATGTCAAAATAAAAAGGGATAAGAGTCCCACTGAGTGTGCCAAAATGTATACGATGAAAAGTGATGATGATAAACTATTGTAAAACCATAAAGATTCAACCACAAATAATCTAGGTCCTACAATGAAACATTCACCAATACCAGTAGAGATACCTAGGATCATGCAAATCAACAAAATAAAACAATATTACCACTCACATGTCAAGTAGGGTTTCAATCTCCATTGTCTCCTATCTCCATTGATCTTGTTTAATATATTTTCTCTCATATTTTATGTGTTCACAAGAGCTCAACAAAGAATGGATTGTGGTTGATAGCTTGATCGCAAGAAGACTTGATTGCATAAGATTAATTAGATATTGATTAGCTAGCTGGATTGATTAGACACATTGATTAGGGTTTACAATGAAGGAGAGTATCCTCTTATATAGAAAACACTGTAGGAAATGGAGGGATAAGATTGAGAGTGTAAAGGTAAATGGTTAGCTAGGATTAAAGGGTAGGTAGAGGAAATAATTAAATGATAAAGGGGGTAGATAAGAGAAAAATTAAGAGATAAATGACATGTGTCATGGGTAGAAAAGGATAATGAATTAATTAAGTAGAAAAGGCTAATGAATTAATTAAATAAATAAAGATCTATTTAATTAATAGAGAAATTGGGATCAAATAAATAAATACAATATTTATTTAATTTAGGAAAAAGGATAATTTAAATAAATAAAAGTATTTATTTAAATGAGGAAAGAATTAGAAGAGGATTAATGAATTAATCAAATAAATAAAGATTTATTTAATTAATAGAAGACTTAGGATAAAATAACTAACTAAATAAAATGTTTATTTAATTAGACATGACAATTTAGGTGTCTACAAGTGCTACATGCCTTTAGCAATAATTCTACCAACAATGTCTTTTGCTACACAACCTACTCCCAGTGGACCTGGATTGCCTCGAGTTGCCCCATCGAAATTCACCTTGATCCATCCATGCTCAGGGGGTTGCCAATTTTTGTGATTCTCTTTCTCTTGGGGACAAATAGGATTAACCCCGACAGACCCATTAATAGGTTTTTTAACATTATTTTATTGATAAGCTTCATTTTATTGTTTAATCTTTGATATTGGTATTTGTTGTTGCAATGGTTAATTTTTTGGATCCCATTTTTATTGGGCCTAAGCTTCTTGCTTTTGATTTGTTGCCAACTAAGATTCTTGACATGTCTACTTCGACAATTTTATATTTGTTAAGTCTTTTTCCCTCTCTTTGCTCGTTCAGTGCTCCATGTTGAAAAAGAATAGGTAGGCTACCCTCCCCTACCCCCTATCTGGTGGCTAAGGGTGACTTTGTTTCTTGGAGTGTTGTTCAAAGGAGAAAGAAAGGTCTTCATAAAAAAATTTAGAATCCCACACCTAGGTCATGCGTGTATAGGTTGCTAGGTTAGGGTTAGGGATAATGTAAGCCTATGGCTCCTTTGTCTTGTGGAGTTGATGACCTTTGTTGTGCTATTGTATATTTGTCTCATTATGCCTTTTTGTTTGGACATTTTATGTTGGAATAAATGATTACTTGTTTTATGGTTGTATAGGGATTTGGAATAGGTCTCAAAAACCCACTTTTATCCATAATAAATACTATTAGAGTTATCATGTATTAGCTAATAATTGTTTATTTTATTATTAGTCTATTATCCTCTACGCTTAAGATAAACTTAGGCATTTAATAATATGGTAGGTATTTTCTAATTATTAAATACACTTTATCCCTTTAGGGTTTCTTTAGGGTTTCATATTCTCCTTTTATAAGGATTGTATTGTACTTTTTATTTTATTCCCTCTCTGAATGATAATATTCTTCTTCAGAGCCATTATTGCTTTTTGTTTCCATTCTTCTCTTGTGATAGGGATATCTAAAGTTATATTTCTCAACTTCTTCATGGTATCAGAGCCTACATCTGCTACTTCTTGTTCCTGATTTTTCAGAAGAACTTTTGGAGGCTAGGGTTTCAAGTTTTTCAGAGTTCTTATTTTGAATATGGGGTGCTTCTTTATTTTTGGGCATTTTGGGCTCAAACGGACCTCACTGTTGAGCTCAAGACACCTAAAAACCCCCATTTTCATATAAAATTTGTCCAATTTGGACAACTTTAGCCTTTGGAGATTTTTTTTTTTTGCCTAATTTTGGCACGAATTTCAAGACATTCAGGAAAAAAAATGTATTAATTTTTTTTAAGGCAGTTTATGGTAATACTGAGGCTGAATGCAACACAAAATTGTGAAATACTTTTTAAAAAAGAGTTTTAAAAAAAAAAAAGAGAAGCACATAGGTAGGGGGGTCGACGACCTTTGCAGGTCCATACATCCTACAACAGGTCATGGACCCGGCCTCACCCATGCCTTGTTCCCTGTGCTCCACTTGATTCCATGTCTACTGCCCTTCGGCTATATGTCGGTCCTTCGCCTCCAGCCTCCATCGCCGCTGGTCTTCGCTGCCGCCAGCCTTCCACTACTACCGCCATCGCGGGCCTCCGCCGCCGCTGACCTTCTGCTACCGTCTGTTTGCGACTTTTTTCCGGCCATCCAATTTTTTTTTTCGGTGATCCATTCTTCTTTCAAGCGACAGATTTTTTTTCCAGTAGAGCACCATTTTTTTTGGCAGGTGATAGAATATTCTCAAAATATCCTGCTGGCATCAGTAGTACGAAAACCTTTGCTTGGCCCAATGAGTCCCTCTTTGTTCCCTAAAAGCGGTGTTTTTTTCTTTTGGCCATAACTTGGACATACAATATCATTTTTTGGCAAACAAGATATCGTTGGAAAGCTAGTTCCGTCTACTTTCCAGATTTGTGGGTTTCATCACCTGGTTTTTCTGTTGGTACATTCTATATCCATTTGAAGTCAGAGGTGTTGTTTTCAGTCCTGAGCTCATATCGTTTAGCTAGGTTCTCCATTTATCAAGATTCCAGCAGAGTTGGGGTGGTGTTTCAGAGCTTTTCAGAACCATCTATGCACTTTTTCCAGATTTTTCTCCAGGTACATTTTATTCAGTTTTTTTGTGTTTTCACACTCTGGTGCATTACTTGGACATTTGAGCTCTTGGAAACTTCTCGTTTGAGTGGAATGAATTTTTGTTTGGTTGTTCTTCATGTATTTCTATACTTTTGTCTTCTTTGAGCATTGATACATCATTTTGTAAGAATTTTATTTTTTGCAAACACACTAAGATAAAGTGTCACTATGTCTTGCACATCTTGTGCCTTATTGTACTTGTACTCCATTCTAAAGTGCCATGGGGGGGTTTGTTGTTTGCCTTTGTTTTCCATCTACCTTTGTCACATGAGTGTTCCTTCCACGACATTAGCCTCATGCTGTGTGTCAAGTGAGTGTTCCTTCCATGACACTAGCCTTTATATGTGTTTGTACTTTTTGTTGCACTCTCGATGTTCTTAGTTCTTCATAATGTAGTTTTTCTTGGCATTTTGTTTCAGTGTACCTATCACCTCTCCCTTGTCAGCATTATGGGGGGGTTTCTCTTATTGGTTGTTGGTTCTAATGCTTCCTTGGTTCGTTGGAGTGAGCTATGTATTCAGTATTTATTTCTATGTACTAGGCAGATGCAGTGGCTGGTTACCTATGCATTTCGCTGAGATGGATCATTTCCCAAATGGTCACTCCTTCATTCCTATTTTTGGAGGCAACCTCCCATCTTCGATTGATCAGCTCTTCGGACTTGGGTGTTTTTTGCCATCTATATCTTTGAGTTCAGTTGTTTGCCTTTGTTTGCCATTTGATTCGAGTAGTGTTATTTGAGGGCACTCATGCAAATTACAGTCTTCTCTACCTGATCATCTTATATTTCAGTGGAGGTTCTTGAGATTGACAGTTATTCTTCGACAGTGTTTGTAGGTTCTTCATGCTTCAGTGATTCTTCTGCTCTTATTTTGTTCCTATCTTTTGGAACATTCTTGTTTGGAGGCTTCTTCAATCCTTCAGTTGTATTTCATCTCTTTTTGGAGTAAAGTTTTTTCCCATGAGGTTTTCTTTATTTCTCCGCTTTACAGAGATCTTTTGTACTTGGGTAGGCCTTGTCGTTGGGACCCAAATTTCCCTTCATCATGTAGTTGCATTTTTGCTTCATGCATTTAGTTTTTTGGTTGCTCCTTAAGTTCATCTTAAGGGGGGTGTTAGAGTTGTCATCTATTAGCTAATAATTATTTATTTAATTGTTAGTCTATTATCATCTATGCTTAAGCTAAACTTAGGCATTTAATAATTATTCTAATTATTAAATACACTTTATCTCTTTAGGGTTTCTTTAGGGTTGCATATTCTCTTTTTATAAGGATTGTATTGTACTTTTTATTTTATTCCCTCTCTGAATGATAATCTTCTTCTTGAGAGCCATTATTGCTTTTTGCCTCCATTCTTCTCTTGTGACAAGTATTTTGCTTGCAGGTGTTCTTGGGATCTCTAAAATTGTATTTCTCAACTTCTTCAAATATGTTAAAATTAAAAAAAATAATTATATACTTAATAAACTGAACACTAATTATATTGATAAAAATAGTATCAAAGTTTCACATGTATCAAGTTAATTTAAATGAAATTTCAATGTTCATTCGAGTGCTCTTGGATACACCAAAACCAAAAGATGTTAAAATAGTGGCCACCATTTGATTCATAACTAGTGGCAAAACCAATTAGAGGCCATCTCTGAGGAAGTAGGGTTTCCCACCTAAGGGAAGGGTAATGTTGAGCAACAAAGGTGTTAGTGTGGGTCTAAGGACACCATTTATCATCCTAGAGGTGGGGATTCTTGATAAAATGAAGGCATATGGGACGTCCTAAAAACAACTTCCTCAAATGTGTAACATATGCTACTTATACTATGACAAACAACTAGTTCTTTGCTCTCTTGTTAGAGGAAGATGAGGAAACTATTGACCTTCTAATAAATTTTGATGTTTGAATTTTGTTTTTAATATGTGGGCCATTATGTTCTACTTGTAGATGAGTAATGGTGATATTGCATATAATTTTGATCCAATTATCATAATAAACGACTTGTTATATTAGACTTGATCAGTATTTAGATTCTTTTTATTTCTGTAAAAAAATATTTGTAATATCATACCCTCTTGAAAACATCACATATAGTATTTCTATATTTGAATAGAAAACAAGTGATTCCCTAAACCACTCTTCATTTAAAAAAAATTGTATTTTATAAAAACTCTTTTATCATATGAGATATATATATATAGGGAGAGAGTCAACACCAAGTACATTAATAAATTTTTCATGATTCATCTCATACCAAAAACATTCTCAATCACAATATTAAACAATAATAATAATAAAATATTTTCTTTAATAGTTTGCTCGAGGAATGCATTATGTGTTCAGCACTTAATATTAATGTTCAAAGTATCATTTTTAAATAAAAAAATAAAAAAATCTACAAAGATGAAGAATGCTTTAAAATTTTAGGCATAATGTTGACCATAGTTGTACTCAAAGTTAAAATTATCTTACATTCCCTTTTAATATTCTCAACAATGGTGATGTAATTGGTGATGACATTTTGTTTCTCTTGACGTGAATGGATGAGTATTTTATTATTAAATTTTGTCTTTTGAATTGTATTTTTATTTTAAGTGGTAAAAAATCATTTATATCTTATATTAAATTGGTTTTTATTAATGAACTGAAATTGATATTAACATAAATGTTAATTTAAATAAATTAAATATGATATTGAGTTTGATAATTGATGATAAAAAATTGTGTTAATTGTATTGTATACACTTAAAATTGTTTAGCTTAATTAAATAAATATTTTATTTATTTAATTATTTTATCCTAAGTCTTCTATTAATTAACTAATTATTTATTTATTTAATTAATTCATTAACTTTTTCACTCTATGACTCATGTCATTTATCTCTTAATATTGCTCTACCTACCCACTTAATTATTTTATTATTTTTCCTAACTACCCTCTTATTATTTTATCATTTTTCTATACTTGCCCTTTAATCCTAGCTGACCATTTATTTCTTTTACGTCTTAATCTTATCCCTTCATTTTCTAAGGTCTTTTTTATATAAGAGGATTTCTCACATTCTTATCAGTTCTAATAAGCAATCTGGCAATCTAGCATTGGAACGTACTTTTTGCATTCTAGCATTCTTATTTTGCATCTATGATATTTCAAATCTTCATTCTTATTTTGCATCTATGATATTTCAAATCTTTGTATGTGTGCTTCTGAGAGCATCATTTTTTAACACAAGATCTTGGTTGATAGAAGTGCAATGGAGTAGTTTATAGCATGCATGTGTGTTTTTAGTGTAGGTTTTGGCTTTGCATGTGTGTGTTTTGCAGGTAATCTATTGAGAATGTTGGGTTAAATCTGAATCTTAACTCCATAAGATCTCATACATTTTCCCCCATTTACATGTATTAATTTTGGTTTTAGAATTTTCGGATTCATTATAATGAAGATCTTAGATTTTGTTAATTGATTGTTCCTCCTTTGAATTAATCAATGTGTCAACGAACTTATTTTCATAAGTGCAAATTTAAACGTTTAATGTTTTCTTGTTGTAAGGGAAAATGGCGTTAATAAATACTTTTAGGAAACCTATCAAATTGTAAGGGCATGTTTTTTCTCAATCGAACCCCTAACATATTGGTTTCATGATTATGAGAAAATAGATCAAGAACAAGAAATGTGCAATGGACCTAGAATGGTGTGTGCAATGTCCACCCACGTGTTTACTTTTACCTTATCTTGAAGTTCCTTATGATTGGATTACATATATTGAATTGAATAGTATATGATTTAATTATAGGATAGTATTTATCTTGCTAGATTGCACATCCTCATTGGTGATTATATGTTGTTTCACCTATGATCTCCATTATTAGATTTGATGGTTTTCCATGGGTGTACAAGAATATTTATACAAGTGTTTGACAAGTAGAAGGATGTAGAGGAGAAGACATAGATTCACTAGACCATCTCACTTTGTGTAGTCATTGTGGTCAAGTTAGTGACTTGGTGACTTTTGCAATATATCGGTTTCTTAAACTATTTTTAATTGGTTGGACAAATATTTTGTGTGTATCTTTCCCATCTCATGCAATTCAAATCAGCCTTGTAAAATCATGATTTGAATTAGTATTGATTTTGTATCCATATTCTATACATGTGGTTGATTTATCTTCTCTCATTTCATTTCATTTTGTTTTGAAATATGTGTTTGGTGTCTTTGTGAACTATTTCTTATGCTTTGAGTTCAAAAGATAAATATTGTCTTTTATTTCTAACAACAAAAATGAAATATGATTAATTATTCTTTAAAAATAAAATATTAACCTACAAATATTACATCACCACATTTGAAAATTCAATTTAAATTAATTTAATTTGTTTTAATATCCATTAACTATTGTAGAAAAAAACATATTTTAAATAGATTTGGTATTGTCTTATTTAAATTATTCATAAAAATATTAATTAATAGCTAATTTTAATATATAAGTGTTTGTTATCATTGATGATAATTTATTAAATGTTGAAACAAAATAAAGAACAAAAATATATAATTGAAAAATATCTAATTTGTTCATAAAAAATCTGATTTAAATACTTCTCAAATTATAAAAAAAAAACCTCCCCTCTCTATTGTTCAAATTTTTTTATTGAAAAACATTTTTCTTATTTTATTTTTAATAAAATACATTATTTCTTCATTGCTATGTCCAAATTAAATAGAGGTACAAAACTATTCCTCATAATAACGAATAATTAGATTTGTTTTTATCTTCTATGCACATTGTTTTTTATTTTAAAAACCTCAAAAGAGAGTTAAACTATGACAAAATTTTCATAGAATTTTATGTGAGTAGAAACGAATGATGAGTTGAATGATGTTGTATTAGCCAAGTCTTATGCTATATATGTATTTTCTACCTTCATGGATATGAGTTTATGTGTATTGATATTAGCTTTTCATGTTCAGACCTCTTTTTGTCGATGTTCAGACCTCTTTTTGTTGAAGTTTTTTTTTAGAATTAGAATTGAGTGCTAGTAGCTTCCCTCTTATTTTTTTATTCTAGTTGTTAGTCCCTAATAAGGCCTTTTGTTTCTTTCCATGACTGCAAGGTTCTATTGACTTATTGCTTTATATTTAAGGTTATTACCGCAACCCTTGTGTATTATTGTTTTATCTTGGTTACAATATGTGTGTGTGTGAGTGTGCACATGCGTGCATGTGTGTGTGTGTTTATCAATGTGGTGATGATGTATTTTGTTTCCATGTTATAAATATTTAAGGTTTAAATGACAATTTTAGCATGTATTAATTAATGAATTATAATATGGCTTTAGAGTGGTTTTCATTCTTTTTTCAACTACATTGGAATGAAATGATTAGTGGGATGAATAGAAAATGACAAGCATGCATATTAAAAGTATTGATGTTCCTTGTTTTAGGCTATTCCTTGTTCTTATTTTTGGTTGGATTCTTAGTACCTTTGTGGTGAATTATGCATCAGACCATGTGATATATGTTCAAGTGTGGTTGTGGATTTAAGTATAATTGTCTTGTTAATCCTTAAATTATGCATAGAACCCCTAATATGTGTGTATTAAAGTGTGTCTATGCATTCAAATTTATTGGTTTATTGATCCCGTTGGAGTTTTGTGTTGATTATGTGTGAAATCCATGTTCAACTCTTCTACAAATTAACTGTGTGTCTTTCTTAATACTCATGTTTGAGATTGGCTCTGCCATAAGTGCATCCATGATATTCCTCTCTCCATAGATTAAGGGTTGCCTAGAGTGGCATAAACATATATTATGTTCAACGATGGTAATATAGTTGGAAAATGGGTAACATTTATGATTGGTAACTTTTTCAGTATCATTAGAGAGCTTGAAGAGATTGTTTTGGCAAGCATTTTCATCCTAGTTTATACAAGATTGTAATGTAGGAGCATCTAGGGTGTAAGGGAAATCTTGTAACACCTAAGAAAATCGTCTAGGGTGTAAGGGAAATCTTACAACACCCAAGGAAATCGTATAGGGTATAAGGGAAATCTCACATCACCCAAAAAATAAAATTGTTTTGATTTCTATTTTAGGTTTGTGAATACCTATAAAGCGTATTTCCATTCAAAATTCTTGAATAGTGGTTTTTGAACTTTCAAATTTTCAAAAAGGGCTAACTTTGATAGGGCCTCTATTTTTAGTAAGTTTGCATATGAGCACGTAGAGACTTGAAATTTTCCCTGGAAAGATTTGAAATTGAATTTTTTACATTATGGGTGAGTTTTGAGCCAAGATCAAGTTTGTGTGAGAAAATATTAAAATTTTAAGTTTTATTTTTTTTGAAAAATTCTTCAAAATTAGGCTTTCAGGTTTCAAATGATGTTTGGCAACCTAAAAAATTATAGAAATTGGACAAGTAAAATTCAAGCACGTAGAACACTCCATGATCTTCAATTTTAAAAAATTGGGCTTAATTGGGTGGTTGGATCAAATGGCTCTAGAAAGTTTAGCTACTTTTGGGTGGGAGATAAATTTTTTTTAAAATCTTGAAGGTGCCAAGGAGCTATTTATGAACATTTTTTGACCATTTCTGAGTGGTAGAGAAAGACTAGAAGGTGATCAATTATGAGAAAGGAGGGAAGATAGAAAATAGAAGCATGTTTGAAGATGTAGAAGGCAGAAGGCTCTAGAAACTAGTGGAATAATTTGTAATGCATTGCAGCCCGTGAGAAGTTCATCCTCTATTTTGTTTTCTTATTTCTATATTGTAATATGTTTGGTTTAATAATATAATATTCCTATTTTCTATGAGAATTATGTGATGTTGTGTGTTGATCAATCTACCCATTTATCAAATAGGAATCATGATATCATTGTAAATAATATTGTAATTGATCTTAGTTTATGCCCATTCTCGTATTATTCAAGTGTATGCTTTTGAATTTAATAATTATCATGTTATGTATTTTGGCAGAAAATGCATGTGTACATGATGAATTTCATTTGAAAATCGTAAATATTACTATCTTTTCTTTTAAAAAATGCTTAAGTGATATTTTATTTCATGGATGTGTTGTAGATGCTAATTGAAACTCCATGGTGTGGTTGGTGTTTCATCAAACTTTTGTTTCCATTAAGTTTAATAAATTTGTTATGTCGTTGTAGTATGATTGATAGGTTCAAGCTCATTCATTGCATAGTTGAATTGGATATTTATTTAAAAATAAAAGATTTTGATGAATTAAGCATCAAGAGGTGTTGTCAAAATGAAAAGAGACTCATTATGATTTCATGGGTCTTGTTTGGTTATGATGCATGGAAAGTTATGCTATTATCCTAATTGAATAGCATGTTGTAGCATCATAAATTGTAACTAGTCGAATTTATACCTCATGTTTGTGCTCCTACTTTAGCGTTTCCTATCCTCATCCCTCTCTAGGTTCAATTTGATCCTATTCTCCAACTTTGATGTCATGAACAAAATTTGGTGGGTCTCATCTCAAAGATCCCTCTCCCATTTTTCTTTGCATTGGTCATGTTTGTAGGAGGACCAATGCATGGGATGTCGTGGTCTGGACTAGGGCACCCTAAAACACCTCGGTCCCCCTTAAGCAAGCCCCATTTTGAAATGGGACAAGCCCTTTACTTCTTCGATGGATTTTGGTCCCTGGGGCTATACATGGCCATTTGAGATTGGCCTAATTGATAATTTACCTAGGTAACCCTATATAAAGGCATCTTATCATTTCATTTCAAATCTAGAAGCAATATAAGTCTCCATACCTAATATTTGTGCATTCATGAAGCATTTATCATCAAGCATCTTCAAAGATTCAAGGTTGCATATTCATCATTCAAGCATCGTGGAGAAAAGTTACATCAATCTTAATGCAAGCATGTCTGTGTGATTAGTTTTTTTTCATGTTCTTGTGTTTGTCATGCCATTACATTCAATATTTATGATTACATTCAAAGAGATTGCATCATCATCAACAATTGCAGATTTAAGGTATATTTTCTTAATGTTTATTTCAGTATTTGTATTATTTCATTCAAGGTTAATTCCTACACTAGGGTTTGACTTAGGTAAACCCTTATCCACAACATCTTTCCCTCCCTTTTTGTGAATAGGAAATAGGTGAAACAACTATCCTCAAGAATTCTGGTAGTATTGATAGTGACAAATAGGTTCAACTTTTGACAGTAAAATTTTTGGAGGACCAGGGCGAATCTGTACTGCTTGGTCCCAAAAAATCAGGCTAAACTTTTGGGAACAAATTCTAAATATATTATTTTGCTCATATCCCAATATGTGGCTCCATGGCATATCTGTAGCATTCTGTATTCATGAATTTACTTCAATTATCACCTATTTTTTCTTAATTTCATAAATACTATAATGTGGTGAAAAGTGATGAGAGGAGATCAAGTGGAAAGCTTTACCCTCCTCAAGAAAGGAGTGAAAGTTTCACAAAGGATTCCCTTCAAATTCTCACACACATTACATTTAAAAGAGGGGGGTTGAATTCATTAGATCCAATCTCAATGAAAAGATATTGAATTCTAAATGAATTGACAATGATTTGGAAAGTAAAGTAACCCTCCTTTAAAATAGACAAGTTGAATAAAGTGAATTGAAACTAAACATGAAGATGACAAAGAAATGATTATATCTCGAGATAGAGATGCGGGATGAAGCTGTGCACCTAGAATTAGCAGTAAAATATCGAGACAAAGCTCCCTTGCAAATTTGAGAAAAAGTTGTTGGGATCGGGTTGAAAGTGTACTTGGTCCTTCAAAAAATCCACGCACTGAAAAAGAGTTTTTCCTTCTCTGAAAATGAAGCCTAAAGCTACAATTACAGCTACACACCTGCAACCTACACACAAAAAAGAGAGGAAATGTTGTTGGGATTGGGGGTTTGCCTTTAGGTCAAACCCCATTTTGGAATTAACCAAGTGATTGAAAATACTTGAAAGTAAATGAAAAGAAATGTTTGAAGTAGAATTAACCTCAAGAGATGATGCAACTGAAATGATGATAGAGTTGTCCTTGACTTGAATGCAATACCTAGCCTTGAAAGGAGACTTGATATGTTCAATGGATGCTTGAATGCTTGAATGCTTGAATGCTTGCACTTGATTTCGCTTCTTGAACTTATTTTCGCTTGATTGTACTTGATTGAACTTCATGCAAATAGGAGGGGAAATTGTTCTTATATACTTGCCAATTAAGGTTTTTTTAACTGATTTTTTGTCTTAGGCCGACAGAAAAAAAATTCCTACTCACAATTGACAAGCCCAATGCAGGAATAGGTCAAGGAAGGCCTAAAATAGGGTAGGGAAAGGGGTGCCATGCACCTATCCTGCCCTAATTTAGGATAGGCAATGACAAAAAGGCAGTGAGGGGTGGCAAAGAATGAAAGTTTCTGATGGTATGAGCATGTCTCGGGTCTCCAATCAGGCTTAGGAATTCATCTGCCAATGCAAAGACCCAAATGCGGTAAAAAATTGCAAGGTCACAATTTTATGATGCTACATTTAGCCCCCATTTTAGTGGGAGTATAAGCGCATTCCAATACTACTGGTAAAGTACAAGGAAAAAGGATTGAAAGACTTTCACCACATCAAGGAGGCAAGATACACCAAGCCCCCAGTGGACTATGGGTCTAATGAATTTGATTGAAAAATTAAAAGGGAAGATCAAGAGGGAGAGAACCATGACTGCAAGTAGCAAGGTTCCCCTCACTACGAGTCCTGAAAAGAAAGGATACCAAAACTTACAAAGCAAAGCCAAGTCCACTAAGTAGCTCAAAGTATTCAAAAGGAAAATATGAGTGGAGTGTATGCCCCCACATTAAAGCGATCACACACTCCTTATCGGGAGTGATTGCTTTAAGGTAGGATACACCCAAGGGAGAGAAAGAGAGGGAGAGCATTAGTGCAAGGATGTATCCCCCAATTGAGGAATAAACCCAAGGATAATGAACACAAAACACAAAGCACGAGGTGGCTTCACTTTCCTCGGGGTCAATATGCAGTATGTTGTATGATAACTCATGTATATCATGTATATATATGCATAGAATAGTCCTCATTTCCCAAAGAAAGGAAACCACCTTGGAAGAAAGGGAGCACATGTGTCATTTGAGTCAACATGAAAGAGACCAAAAGAGATCTCAATGCTTTGCATCATCCTCAAGTAGACATCACTAGGGACAACAAATAAAAGAACAAGGATACACATAGAAGAATAGGCACAAAAGAGCAAGAAAAGAGAGAGGTAGAGGATCTATGGTGCTAATGCAGCTAGTCTAGCACGATATCCACCTCATGATCTTACTGATCACTATTTTGGGAAGGCGGGAAACACACCAGAGGAGCGACATCAAGCACAACAGATGGAGCTATCATAATATCCAAACTAGGACTATGCTCATGTGCTAAGTCACTTTGTTCATTTCGAGGACCTAGGATCAAGGCTTTTGAAAATTCTCCAGATAAATGTTTGTCAAGGTCTGATAAACTTATAAAGCACTGAGAGGGGGGGGGGGGTGAATCAGTGAAAGCAAAAAACAGTAACACTTCAATTGCAGACCAGTAAAAACACTTAACCAATTTACGAATGACTTTGCATATAATCCAAAGTGTTATAAAAGAATTCACCACAATCAAAATATTCACCATAACACAAATATTTATACATGGAAAACCCAACTAAGAAAAACCATGGTGAGATGGAACTCACAAGTTAACTATCTAAAAAAATAGATAACTTATCGGTTAAGGTCTAAAAATTCTCTTTTAGGAGCAAATCCTTTTAAAGATCTCAAGCCCTGTTAGGAGCTATACCTAGTTAAAGGTAACCTCAGTGGAAGATTTAGATCCAAGTTAGTGAATCACCTTGTAAGAGGATTTATACAATGAAGCATGTTAGAGCTTACCCAGTTAAGGGATTTTACTGTTGTAGTTGCTAGACAACAACAATGGGAATGATCTAAGAATTACACCTTCTGCTGGTTTAGATCCTTTTTTGCACATACATTACTGCATCACCAACATACTCTGCAATTCCTTCAACAAATTGCATCCGATCCAACTCATATCATAGCTTTTATCTTCTATATATGAAATAACTTATCACAATATCTTTTTATAGATATTAGATTTCATGTCGGCTCCTAAACCTTGACACAATTTCCTAGGTTCAATGAATCTAGACAATCTTTCTTAACACAACACAAATCACCGCCAAAGTGTCATTTGATGGTAACTCATCACACAAACTAGGAAACCAATTAGAACACCGATACCGGTTAAGTGTTAACCACTTCAAACTCACAGACTGATTCACTTGAATTCATATTGGGTGATTGTCTCCACATGCCTCCTTGACTTTGTCTACTGCATCTCAAACTAGTATCTTTGGAACTGATCAAAACTGATTGTCTTAGATACATATACCAATTATCTACATATACCGATTTAGACATCTTCATATTGGTTAGACTTCTTCATACATATGATACCAGTTAACAATACAATGACTCAATAGTACCGATTTACCTTAATTGGTATACAAAGATTACTATGACAATTAGAACATATGTGTGCCATCAATGACAACACATAAATTCATCAAAAAAAAAAATCATCATCAAGCCAACATTCTCCCCCTTTGGCATTGATGGCAACACTTAGGAAAAAATTTGTCAACTAAGTGTGCAAAACAAAAATTGACTCCATGACATACACTCCCCCTTAGCAATTGCATACCATTACAAAAATGATCATTAATCCCCCTTAATAGTACATACAAAATTTTGACTCTTAAACTAATTCTACTCCCCCTTTAACAACAATGCCAAACAAAAAAGTAAAATACATAAATTACATCAAAATTTGTCATAAAAAACTGCATATATATAGATATAAGAGTTTTGAAGTCTTTATAATGCAATTCTCAATAAAATATCATTGAAATGAAACTTCAACTATTTAAGGTCATTGTCCCATGTTTCTAAAAGTGTCTCAGTGATCTCAACATGTGTCAAAATTTGTGCAACAAATTCTTCCATAGCATCAACAATGTTCATCTTTGGGGTAGCTAAAATTGCTTCATAATCCTTGTATGCTCTCTATAAAATTTCAACTTTCGAAATTAGCTGATTCTTCAGCTCCTTCAAGGATCTTATCCACTTCACCTATTCAAAATCATAAATTTCTAATATGTGATGTAAGGCATCAACATATTTACCAAAATTCAAAGTAGAATCTTGTACCAATATGTAAGCATCACTTATCCTTTCAAGTTCCTTCTCTGTATCTTCTCTCTTTTTCTTTAAGTTAGAATAGAATAATGATACTTTAGATATAGTAGCCAAAAATTACAACCAGTTTCTATTCCTATTTGCAAAAGATCTTTGTTCACTGTTAAAGTAAACTTGCCTTTGTCAATTTCTAAATTCATTTTTCTCCCATTTTCTTCCTGTAATCTTTTTCTGCTAAAGCATGAGCTGACTCTTCAAGTGATTTTAGTTGTTCACTGGCATCAACAACTAACTGTCCAAGCTGAGCAATAGGGGTAGATAGATTATCTCTATCAGTCTCTAGTAGGAGACTTGATAAACAACAGTTTGAACGGTCTCTACTTCTCATTTCTACTCTTTCAACCTATTCTTATGTGCTCAGGATTGCATAGCAGTAGCAATCTCCATTAATTCAGAGGCACTCAAATTGTCCATATCTATAGGACCTTTAATGCTGATTGAGTCATCATCATCATCCTCAACTATTGTTTTATCTTTCCTTGTCTCTGTCTATTCCTTTTGTGTTGGTGTAATGACCGGTGGCAATTGACATTCAACATTATGTTCTTTTACTAGTGGTGGTTGCATGTCCACACTTTGTTCAGTAGTCGGTGCTTCCTCTACTTTTTGTTCCTTAACCATATCTAGTTCCTATTCTTTTTCCTTAACCGGTTCATTATTGGTACCAGTTATATTGACAATATCTTGAGTTTCATCAACAAGGAATATGACAGGTGGTGAAATAGTGTCACCCGTATCCTTGTCAATATAGATTTCATTTGGTACAACTATTTCTTCAGTATCCAGTTCTGGTGGAGCTCTGGTATCAGTTTGATCAAGTTTCTTGTGGTAATTATTGAATTGTTCATTCATCTTCTAAATAACTTTAGCAGCTCGATGAGTATCATCTTCTACTTCCTGAATTTTTCCTTCCAATAGTTTCAGTCTCCTTGTTTTTGAATGAAATTTCCCTTTGTTTTTAGCAAGCATTGCTAATAATTATTCATGAGACAATTCAAGAAAGTATTGAGGAAAAGTTCTATCAATAATCTCTTGTTCCTGATCTATAATCTGCTTCCATTTATTTTCAAGAATTAAATTTAAAGAATTAGAAATTTTCTTTTGAATTTCATGTGGTAACCGATTATATTGACATAGGTAATTGATTACCTCTTGTACCACTTCTTGTTTCTGAATCTCATCAAAAGAATCAAAATACTCCTTTACATTATCAAATTTCTTTCTTTTTAATGCTTTCAGAGTCCTCTCAAAATGACTCATTGTTGGCATTCTACACTCTAATGAGAAATGATGGTGTTGTCATTGATGGCAACCTTCTGGCAACCACCTAGCATTCATTTGGTAAAGCCACCAGCAGGCATTGGCACCAGCATAGACATCTACATACACTGACAGACCCTTCACCGACAGTGGCTACAATGCATACCGATACTCCAACGGACAGGGAATAAACTTTTGTTTATTGTATTTAGTGTAATTATATTTTGTTAAGCCAACATGGCATGTTGTAAAAGACTCATATATATGTATGAGATCTTATAGGTCATTGTGTGAAGTATGATAGTAGTTGTGAATTATGTATAAGGTGATATAAGTGACAGCAAAGGTTTTTGGTTATGAGCTTAAACTGGTACTGAACCTAGCATAGTTGATGTTGATTTGAAGCAGTACATTGTATTGGATTTTGATAATCCATTTTGTAAGTCAGTGAGACTTCTATCTTGTAAATTGAGTAGTGAGCTCTAGGTAGCTGGCCTTCCTGCATGTGCAGGCCCCTCATTGTAAGTAATATTTATTCATTGGCCAGTGAGTGAATATTGTGGGTCACAAATCCCACCGAGGTTTTTCCCACACCAGGTTTCCTCGTTAAACATCTTGTGTTATGGTGTGCTTTCTATGTTGTCTTTATTATTCCTGTTTACTACATTAATTCTTATTTATCGGTACACTATTTTGGAATGAAAAATACTTAATAAGGTTAAATATTTTGTTAACCGGTTAGATACTGATTCACCCCCCCCCCCTCTCAGTATCTTTGGGACTATCATTAATCCTAACAATTGGTATTAGAGCCTAGTCCTCTATTTGAAAAGCCTAACAACTTGAGGAAGATTCTGACATCGGTATAGATGGAGAACTTAAGAAAGCAATTGGAAGGAGCTCTTATAGACTATGATTCAGAGAAGTTGAAGAATATCAAACTTGAAGATGATCTAAGGACTGCATAGGAATTCATTCAAGGACTTCAGGAGAATCTTACTATTGCTAGAAATAAAAGAAAATAACTTCATGAGAAGATATAGAATGATAATGATGAAAAGGAAACTCTTAATGAACTTGTGAACAAGATGAGACATGAAAATAGTACTATGAGGAATGAAATGCAAGATATGACTATGAGATTTTGTAAAGACATTGAAGACAGGAAGAAGAATGAAGACGACTTGACTAGAAGACTCAATGATGCTGGAAATGAAAATCTAAGACTCAGTCATGAAAATGATATGTTAAAGACAGATCAGATTCACATGCAACATGATAAAACTAAACTTATGAGACAAATGGGAATTTTGGAAAATGAGTTGGCTACTGCAAATCAACACAAAGAGAAATTCAAGAAAAGTTCAGAAGAACTTGATGATATGTTGAAAAGTCAGAAACCTAATGGAGATACTAATAGACTTGGATTTGAAGTTGGTGAAAGTTCTGGTACTGCAAACAATCATGATCATAGTAAACTGGTAAGACAACCTAATGCTTACAAACTTAATGGGAATGCTTTAACTGTAACAAGTATGGTCATAGAGAAAATGAGTGTAGATCTAGAAATAATCAAAACATCAATGCACCCACCGGTCAATGTTCCAAATGCAACAAAGTTGGTCATAATTCAGAAAACTACAGAATGACTGTGAGATGTTATGTTTGTGGAAGATTTGGACACTTATCTAATCAATGTTGAACACAAACCGACATAGGATATGGAAAGACTATTCAAAAGAATAATGTGACTTGTTATGCTTGTAACAAATTGGACATATTGCAAAATTTGGTAGAAGCAAGACTTCACCGGCAAATAATAAAGGACCCAGTTTGAAAGGAAAAGAAAAAGTTGATGAGGTAAAGCAAGAATTTTCAAAACAATGGATTAGAAAGACATATCAGAATGTTGATGAGACTATTCCTTCACCGATAGAACAAAGTATTACTCCACCAACAGGAAATTCTTCATCCAACTGAGAACTAACCCTTTGGGGGTATTGTAGCAAGTTGAATATCATGCAGATTACCCTCAGTTGATGGTGAGAAGATAGATTTCTTCTTTAACGGCAGATGTGTTAATTTTTCACTTAATTGACAAACATTTAATGCGGTTGTTGAAAGAAATTTCATTATAAATCATCGGTTTTCCTTCATTTTTTATTCACTGAGCATTCAAATTAGCAAAGAGCGCAAAATTCAAGCGAAGGAATTCAAGGCGAAGAAGTGAAGTGATTTCTTTCAAGCACTCAAACATTATCAGGCAGCTTAAGGTATTTTTCAAATGGCTTCCTCTTTTGCTCCCAAATTTATTGCAAACCCTACTGTTGTGGAAAATATAAAATGCCCTAGGCCCATATTTAAAATCATTCCTAAGATAGCTAAGCAAGATGATTCCATAGGTGCATTTTCAAAGATTCCTAAAGGTGTAGCTTATGTTGAAGACCCTAGGATTTATATTCACTGCAATATTGAAGAATTAGGTTCTGAGGAAGTGTTAAAGATGTTTAAAACTATAATTTGTGACGAAAATGGCAATGTCAAACCTGAGCACAAGGTTATTGAGACTTTAAGTTTTGTGAAAATCTTGAACATCCCTGATTTTCCAGAGGAAGTTGTGAGAATTGTCCTAAGTAGGGCACATGGAGAATTTCTTTGGTTAGACTCAATCTGCAAATTCACCCGGCAAGAAATTAGGGCAGTGACAGCTCTACCCTCAACCGACAGCAAACCTGACAAAACTAAAAAGGTTCCTAATAACAAAGTCATGACCTTAACTGGAGCAACATCTGATAGTAGATCTCTGAGAGTAAATGACATAAAGGACATTAATGTGAGATTCATAATATGATCTTAGGTTACAAGACTACATATGCAAACAAACTTAATTTAGCTTCTAGTATTTGCATTAATAGTGCTTATGAAATCGTAAATAATAATGCAAAAATAGATGTGTGTGAATGGCTGAAGGATAAACTAGTTGATAACCTAAAGAAGATAAAAGGTGATAAGAAAGGGACATTTTGTTTTGGAAATCTCTTAGTATGCCTTATGTTGTATTTCTCAAAGGAAATCCCTGATATTGGATAGAAAGACTTTGGATATGACATACCGGCAAGCAAACAGTTGCAAGAAGCTTTCACTACCATGGGTACTGATAAGGAAAACAACATAACTCAATATTTCAAAGATTTCCAAACCAAAATGAAAACCAGAGAGAGATTGCCACAGAGCGTAGTAGATAAATATGCTAAGGAAATCTATTTTGTAATCAAGAAAGATGAAACATGGATGGAAGTTGTATTACCTAGAACTATATGGGTAATAGAGATGGGTTATGAGGTAGATATCAACATTGTTGAAACTTATGCAAAAGCTTTATTAGATGCACCTAGAGAACCATCTGAAGAATTTTTTGGTAGTACTCAAACAATTGACAATGGTGTACAAACAATGAAACAAAGGAGGAGAAGAGAAAAGTACATAAGAGATGCTTCTAAATAGGTAAAAGAAATAAAAGAAAATGTTATGAACCTTACTGGTATAAAGGAAAGTGAACTGGAAGGACTGCAACTGGAGGCACACATTTCACCGGTTGGCACATCATCTGACAGTGAGATACCTGTAGAATTTAAGAGAGTTGATAGGAATAGAAAACCCTCACCGATACCCTCTCCTCCACCCAAGAAAACAAGAACCTTGAGAAAGAAACAACAAGCAGTAAGGCAACCGTCAAAGAAACTTACACCCAAGAAGAAACAGAAACAAATTATACCACCACTAGATAATTTACTAAATGAAATCATTAATGATGGTAACTTGGTAAATGTGAGCAAATTGTATAACACATTCACTGATTCAGAAAAGGAAAGTATTGAAAATAGTATAATTCTACATCTGGACATATACAAGAAAGTGTTAATTGAAGTTGTAGATGATTTACCAAATGATCTGTATAGAAGGTTAGATGCAAAGAGGATTGCAGTAATGGAGTTGGACAAGAAACTTAAAGTTGAAAAGCTTCTAGTTGTACATTTAGTTAACTCGAAAGAGGAAATTGATGACCTAATCTGTGAAGCTAACATATCAGTTTTTGCTAGTGGTCACCGACAAGTGAGCTTAATGGCTGGTAGAGTTAATGAAATTATAGAGGAAACGACTAATAAATGGGATATCTTTTTTTGTAGAAAAAGAAAAACAAGAGGAATTGAACAGGATGAAGAAAACATTTTAGGTATATAAAAAAGATAAGGACAAAGGGAAAGGTAAAGTTGGTAGAATACCAAACATCAAAACAACTGACAACTTGCCACCACCCTTGGATACTGCACTGGTACATACTGATGATACACCAACTACTGATAGTGTAGGTATAACACAAGATGACACTAACCCTAAATCAGAAATTCTATTCACCATGAATGTTGATACTCAGGAAGTGAACATTGTTGTGGACAAGGATAACACAGAGTTAAAGAATGATATTGTTGGCAGTAGAAACATTGTTGAGCAACCGATAGAGAATGTTGAGATTGAAATGCAAATAGAGAAAACAGAGCATACACTACAAATAGAGCAACCTTTGGACAGTGGAATGAATACTAGCACTGAGAAACCTATAGAGATAGAGAAACCGACAGAGGCACAGGTACATATTGAGGTAGAGAAACCAGTAATCACTAAGAAATCCAAACCATTACAAGTTGAAACACAAACTCAGACTGATCCACCAGAGGTTGATACAAGCAAATTGGTAACAAATGTTGGAAGCACTGAAGTGATTAAGGTAGTTGGTCAGACATCCAATACTTCTTTGAGTGCATTCAGGCCTACCAATGTGATAGAGGTAATCCTGGACTCTATTAAGAAGATAACTGACTGTAATGCATTGGCTTCTAAAGCAATTGATGATACAATACCTATTCTTAAGATGATTGCACCAAAATGCAATATAGATCATGTAAAGGATTCTTTAAGTCAGTTGGACACATTGTCTAAATTTAAATTGTTGGAAATGTAATAACAATTGATAAGGTGAATGAGGATACATTCAAAGAGAAAATGGAAAGAGAAAAGGAAAAATTCTTTTAGGATACAATAAAGAAGTGCACTGAACATATTAACACACTTTTACCGGCACTGAATACAACAATTTTGGAGTATAAGGAACTGTACAGAGAAACATGCAAGCCACATCTGTTGACAAAGGACATTGAAAAGGAAATAAGCAAAGTACAGAAGGAGATAGATGATATAGCTGATAATATTATTGGTTCATTCGAACCTATATCAGTTATTGAGCAAGAAATAGCAAGATTTGAGGAAAAGTTGGAGAAGTTTGAGCAGGAAAAAGAAAGGATCAAAGCAAATGCGGGAGAGCTTAGCTATAAACTTATCCCTAAATTGGATAACCTTATCTCTCTGAGAAATGAGATCTCTAGGGCATTAATTCAAGGGGAAAGATCACCGGAGGAGCATATGCATCATCTCACCGGCACGATCCAATGAACTGAGGCAACCATGAATGACAGCAACAGATTCATGCAGAGTTTAAACTTGGTTTTGGCAGACATATTTCAAATTGTAACCAAACAGTTACAAACCTTAAGGTGAAATTTTGCACTCATTTGAAAATTTTTGACAACCTTTGTCATTGATGTCAAAGGGGGAGTAGTGGACAGAGAAAAATGATCATTCAGAGGAGATCATCTGCTCAGGGGGAGCACATCTTTTTGGTAAAATTTTGGACTTCACTTTTTGGAACTGTTTTTAGATTTTTCTCACGAGTGTTGCCATCAATACCAAAGGGGGAGATTGTTGGCATTCTACACTCTAATGAGAAATGATGGTGTTATCATTGATGGCAACCTTCTAGAAACCACCTGACATTCATCTAGTAAAGCCACCGATAGGCACCAATACCGGCATAGACATCTACATACATCGGCAGACACTTCACCGCCAGCGGCTACAATGCATACCAGCACTCCAGCCGACAGGGAATAAACTTTTGTTTATTGTATTTAATGTAATTATCTTTTGTTAAGCTGACATGGCATATTGTAAAAGACTCATTTATATGTAAGAGATCTTATAGGTCATTGTGTGAAGTATGATAGTAGTTGCGAATTATGTACAAGGTGATATAAGTGATAGCAAAGGTTTTTGGTTATAGTATGAGCTTAAACCGATACTGAACCTGGCATAGTTGATGTTGATTTGAAGCAGTACATTGTATTGGATTTTGATAATCCATTTTGTAAGTCAGTGAGACTTCTATCTTATAAATTGAGCAGTGAGCTCTAGGCAGTTGGCCTTCCTACATGTGCAGGCCCCTCATTGTAAGTAATATTTATTCATTGGCCAGTGAGTGAATATTGTGGGTCACAAATCCCACCAAGTTTTTTCCCACACCGGGTTTCCTTGTTAAACATCTTGTGTTATGGTGTGCTTTCTATGCTATCTTTATTGTTCTTGTTTACTGCATTAATTCTTATTTACCAGTACACTGTTTTGGAATGCAAAATACTTAATAAGGCAAAATATTCTGTTAACCGGTTAGATACTGATTCACCCCCCCTCTCAGTATCTTTGGGACTATCATTAATACTTGTAGACACCTAAAATTGTCATGTCTAATTAAATAAATATTTTATTTATTTAATTACTTTAGCTTAATTCTTCTATTAATTAAATAAATCTTTATTTATTTAATTCATTCATTTATCCTCTTCTAGCCTTATTTCTCATTTAAATAAATACATTTATTTATTTAAATTATCCTTTTCCTAAATTAAATAAATATTCTTATTTATTTAATTATCCTACTTCTTCTATTAATTAAATAAATCTTTATTTATTTAATTAATTCATTAACCTTTTCTACCCATGACACATGTCATTCATCTCTTAATTCATACACTACCTACCCCTTTCATTATTTTATTATTTCTTTTACCTACCCTCTAATCATAGCTGACCTCCTTTTACACCTCTCAATCTTATCCCTCCATTTCATATGGTGTCTTCTATATAAGGAGATGCTTTCTTCATTATCAAACCCTAATCACTCAGGCTAATCATGCAATTGACTACACTACGATCCTACTTGCAACCACATTCCGTTCTTTGTTGAGCTCTTGTGCACATAAAAATCTGAGAGCAAATATATCAAGCAAGATCAATGGAGATAGGAAGAATGGAGATCAAAACCCTATTGGACATGTGATGGTATAATCTTTGTGATTTCATTTGATTTGCATTGTCTTAAGTAATCTTCATATGTTATGGTGGATCTTTGTTGTTGTTAGGCTAGGGTTTTGTGGTTGGATTCATTTAGTCTTTCAATATTGTTATTATTGTTATCCATTTTCACCATATACATTTTGGCATGCCCAGTGGGACTCTTGTCCCTTTTGCATTTAACATCCTTGTTGCAGATTTTGTAATGTGAAGTTGCAGATCTGACATTTTCGGCAGCATTTTGTTATTTCCTATCGCGTTTTTGATTTTCTGGCACGTCTGCGACATCTTGAACCACGTCTATGTTCTGGCATTATTTTATTTTGCAGGTTTCAGGAAAATGCATCTGTGTTGTAAAGTCATGTCTGCACTGGTTTTGGCCGCGTCTGTGTCCATAAGATGCGTCTGTGTTCTATAGCCACATCTGTGTTGAGGGTAATCGCGTCTGTGTTTATCAGTTTCAAAATTTTTGATTTTCATTGATTCAGTTTTTTGGATTTCGCATCTAGGGTTTCAGATCTGGTTTATTTTGAGCTAACATTTTCAGATCTAGCTAACAAAATTGGTGCAGCTTGTCTTGAAGGCTAAATCATTTGGTTGAAGGCCCCTATTTTCACAAAGTCTTTTGGGTTTAAAATTTACCTAACTTGTGTACTTGCAGGAAGGGGTGATTATTTGAAACAATCCAAACTACTAACAACTCTTTGTTGCAGGTCCTTGGCAAGGGTTTTTGGATTTTTATTGTGTGCCTTGTTTTCATAGACTAGCAAACACTTCCATTGGTGCACTAAAATTGAATCATTGTCTTTTGTGTCTTGAGCAATAGGCTCTTTTTGTTTAATCTTTAGAGGGTCTGTCTTCCCGTGTGGTCATTAGGACTACTAGTGAGAAGAGAACGACCCAAGTGGTAGCGAGGAAAACCCACCTCATCCGAACCACTATAAACAAATGTATTCATGGTGAAAACTATGAATAACATGTGTTGATTAGTTCATACCGACACTATGTCTCCCCATAAACCCGTTTGATCAAATTTATTTGATCAGTTGTAGGGCGTAACCCCTACCGGCTGGGAGCCTTCTATATTTACAGAGCTGAAAGTGCCGCATGTATGGCCACACGAGTGGATGCCCTTACTAGCACCATTTTGTTTTAGAGGCCCAAATCCTTCTAGTTGTTGGGGTAGGAGGTCGGACCTCTGGTAGCGGCCCACACACATACGGTTCTTAGTAGAGATACAAAGTTTGCCACAGGGAGTTTTCATGGGGACTGATGCTTGGCTGACCCGAGAAGTGAGTGCCGAGGGTGGAGCCAGTGAGGTCAAGCATCTAAGTATCCGCTCTGAATAGCGTAGCCTCAGGGGTAAAACCCCATGTGGGATCAACAACTATTGTCTTGGCCAGCCATAAGAATTGTGCTTGACTTATGTTAAACATTCAAAACATTCAAGACCAAACAACAAAACATTGTGTCTTTTGTGTCTTCAAGTGTATGCAAAACATTTTTACATCAAACAACACACTTTTCTTGGAGTCATTTTGAGTCTAGACACTTGCAAACATTGGGTCTTCATCAACACTATGTCCTCTTGTCATGAAAAATAGTCAAACAATCAAATTTGGTCACAACAAAACAACTTCACAGATTTGAAAAATTGCACAAAATTTGCAGAAATGCGTCTGTGTCGGGCATAAAAGTGTCTGTGTTGTTTAGCCACATCTGTGTTGTTTAGCCGCGTCTATGAAGGGTAGAATCGTGTCTATGCTCCAACAGAAAACATTACATTTTGCAAAAAATTCTCAGAAGCGCGTCTCTGTTAAATAGAGAAGCATCTATGTCGGGAAACCGCGTCTGTGAAGTATACAGGCGCATCTGTGTCCAGAATTGAAAAAAAAAAATTGTTACAGTCCAGCAAACAAACACAATCAGTTTCGGAATTCTTGAGCTTCCTAGGTCATTTCTCTAGGGTTTCATTTAGTAGTCAACTTGTCCTTGGGTCTCACAAAGTCCATCATTACTTTACATCTCTCATTACATTCACAATTGTCTAAACTTGAGTCAAAAGGTCACTTGCTTGTCCTCATCATACTTTGTCAACACACTACATACAACAACACTTTGCTAAGTGGTCCCTCATCAAGGTTTCTTACCTTTGGATCTCATTTGGTCCTACTTAGAGTCAAGGTCAACTTACCTCATCAAGAGAAACTATCCTCTCTTTGGAAGCCACACCTACTTTACTACATACATACTTGGTCTTACACTTTGGACATTGCAAGTACACTTCAAATTCATTTACATTCCATCCAACTCTTGGTCTTCCATACTTTTCCATTTTTCATCTAGTCTCACACATCTTGGTCAATACCTAGTTCATGGTTGAAACCCGTCTTCAAAAATCTAGGAGAGAAACTAAAGAGGCTCAAGAGTCCACAAACATGAGTTCTTATGAGTATGACAATGATATCTTTTTCAATTCTGATCATACTACATTACCTGACATGGATGCCTATAGAAACATTCCAAATGTTGAGAACATGGACAATATAAACAACAATGTTACACACAATGACAATGTGGACAACTTTTCAGTACATTCAGCAGATGTGGAAGAATCCATTATGAATCCCCATTTCAATCGATTGGTTGAGGAAATCACGAGGAGGGATAAACAATACCTCTTGCAAATGATGGCACAAAGTGGAGCCAAGATACCTCATGATTTTGACATGTCTCAAATAATGGAAAATCAACCTTTGCAACAACCTCACTCCAACATGGATCAAAGGAGACCTAATAGTGGAGGAAATAGAGGACCACATATGGTACCTGAATCACCATCAGCTTTGCTTCAAAAACCAGAGGTACCACATACACATGGTCAATCATATGATACTCACCTTCGCAGACCATTATGGAAGTCTTATGGAGAAAAATATGCTCAATCACATATCAATGCTAAGGATCAACCACCAAAGCAATGGGATATTCAAAGGCATGCTCAAAATTTGGACATAAGGAAACCCCGTGTCAAATTTGGGGGCAATACAATAGAACATGACATGCCTATAGAGTATGGTATACATGCACAAAATAGATATGGTGTTCCTCAACATGAATCTATACCAAGTGGTCCATATACGCAGCATCATTACAAACCTCCTCCATATGAACATGTGTATGATCAATATCATCCATATATGCAACATGCACCTACTCAAATGGGTACCTCAAACATAGGATATGGTCCAAGAAGTCGATCTCCACCTAAGAGCAGTTTGGAACAACAAATCAGGGACTTACAAAAGAAAATGGAGGACATAAATACACTGAAGCCAACATACACAATGAGAGACATATGTCCTTATCCATTTGACAAGAGCATTCCAATGCCTCCTTTTCCTACACACTTTGTGACACCTAAATTTGATAAGTATAGAGGAAAAGGGGATCCTAAGGCACACATAAGACAATTTTTCACAGCTTGCATTGAGGTAGCAGCAAAAGAGACATATTTGATGAGATTATTCTCACAGAGCTTAGGTGATCAAGCTATGGAATGGTTCTCCCAACTTCCACCCGGTATTAAGTCATGGGGTGACTTAGCAGAGGCATTTATTCAACACTTCTCCTACAACATAGAGACAGACATATCAGTCACTACTTTGTGCAACACCAAGCAAAAAGAGGGAGAGTCTTTTGCATCATTTTTACAAAGATGGAGAAATCTAGCCAGCAGATGCTCTTGTGAAATTCCACAAAAACAAATGGTAGAGATGTTCACACAAAATGTTAACAAAGACATTGGCTATGATCTAAGGAAATCTTGTTTGTCCACCTTCAAGGACGTTATTGAAAAAGGCTTAGCAACAGAAAAGGTCCTAATTGAACAAGGAGTCATCAAGATATTCAAGGAAAACAAAGATGACTTTAAAGGAAAAGACAAGCCAAGATTTTGGAATAAAAACAAGAACACAGTCAATGATGGTGTTGTTGATGCCAACACAGTGCGACCCAAATTCATTTTTTCTGGATCAAGTTCTACAAACAATCAAGTGAATACTCAAACAACTTCTAGATCACGAAGGAAATACACCCCACTAGGAGAACCACTTGAGTTAGTCTTCAAGAAGTTAGTGGCAAACAAAGTAATCACAGTTCCAGATTTTCCTCCATATGAACCAAAGGTTAAACCAAATTGGTGGAACGATGATGAGTATTGTGAATTTCATAAGAGCAAGGGTCATAAGATAGGAAATTGTCATCGACTGAAGAACATTGTACAAGATCTCATTGATAGAGGTGACATTGAGATTGAGGGACACTCGTCTAATCAAGAACATGAGATGTTTAAGGAACCATTCCCAAAACATGACAAGGGAAAAGCTAAAGCCACAGAGGATCAAACCAGCTATACCAAAGCATCCTATAACTATGATTCAACTATCAATCACATCTTGATGGACAATTATGTCTCTACCATTATCATCAAGGACAAAACGTCTGAGAATTCTACTCAGAGACCCAAGATTGTCTTAAAAGGTGTTGGATCTTCTTCTGAACCTACCTCTGAATGTCATGTTACAACTTGCCGAAGTAAATTCACTTTGCAAGGCGCTCCAACTAAAAACACCGCTTCTTCATCAACCAAACCTGAGTATGACCTTGTAGAAAAGTTAGGGAAGACACCCGCGCTCATTTCAATCCTTGAGCTATTACGCATATCTCCCGCACATAAAGCTATTCTTGACAAAATCTTGAGAGACACCTCCATCCCTACTGATCTGAACATGGACCAGTTTCAAGCCATGGTGGGATACCTTTCCATTACACACTCCCTTACATTCACAGAAGCTGATGACACCTTCGTAAATCAGCCACATAATGCACCTTTACACATTGAAGCCTTCCTACACAAACATAGAATAAAAAGAGTCCTGATAGATGGAGGAGCAGGTCTAAACATTTGCACATTGAGCACTATTAAACAATTGGGATATTCCGACAAAGCTGTGAATTCTACAAACAAAATCACCATCAAGGCATATGATGATGAAGAGCGTTCATCCAAGGGCACAGCCATTTTACCTCTCAGAGTTGGGCCAGTTACAAAGGATGTGGTTTGTCAAGTCCTTGATTTAGATCTCACATACAACATACTTTTGGGACATCCATGGATTCATGAGATGAGTGCAGTACCATCAACGTATCATCGATGCATCAAGTTTCCACACAATGGAGTTGAAGTGACCGTCAAAGCGGATCCAAATCCATTCATATATTGCAACAATCTGCGACCTCAATCAGAAATAACAATACCAGTCAATCGAGAGGTTGTTCCATCTTCAGCATATGTGGATCCAGAATCATTGAAAGCTTCTACATCAAAACAAACAAAGCTCAAAGAAAAATTCAAGGTTAAAGACCTAGGATGTAGTGAGTATATATTTCATGTTGACCAACTCCCACTATCTCCTAAGACATTCAGTCGACAAGAAAAATCTATAAACAATTTACAAGGAATTGGGTGTTAACCACCTAGTGTTGTGGCTACTGAGTCTGAATGCAAATCTCCTCTAGTGGTGCACGCAACTCTTGATATCAATAGTCCTAAGAGTGGTTCCAATGAAGAATCTATTGAGCATATCGCCAGCCCTCCTGATAACTCACATAGCCTTACCATATCATCCACTCATTCCATTTCCACTCCACTTCCAGACTTGGATCAACAAGAATTACAAAAGCCCTTATTCATTGGGGATCAAAAATCAAGATTTGAAAAGAAAAAACTAAAAGTCAAAACTAAAGATAAGTCCTTTAGTACAAATCAAAATCAAAAGCTATTGGACTCTACAAAAATCAAAGTCAAGGATAAAAATCCTATGAAGCAAAAAGAACAAGAGTTGATCTCCCCTAATATCAAAATAACTGGGGGCAAAAGTTCTAAAATTTCTAGTCAAAAAGCATACTTGTTGATCCTAAGTCTCCATCATGCTATCCTACTTTCACTTCTTTTCGCAATCATAAGCCTTCATCACTCATCTACTTGTTCCACACATCCTTTCCCTTCTGGTGATACATCATGGACCTTTAGTGGAGCTTCCTCAAAGGACTTTGTTATCAGGGATGCTCAAACTTCTTCAGGTGACACGCATATGGGCCTGTGTAGTCCACACACTAGTAATTCTATCTCAGTTCCTTCATCGAGGAAGACATTCAATCAAGCTACACATCATTCAGTCAAGGAACAATGCAACTACAATCACAAGGTCAAGTCTCGCACATTTGAGGTAGGTGATTTGGTTCTCAGAGAAAATCCTAAAAATCAACAAGACAGAGAAAAGAAAGGCAAGTTCGAACCAAATTGGCTTGGTCCTTACATCATTACAGCAGCATATGGATTTGGGGCATATCAACTCTCAACTACAGAAGGTGAACCTTTGGAGGATCCTATCAATAGCATGCACCTTCACAGGTTCTACACATAGCTCTTTGGAATATCCTAATTCAAAAAATACAAAAAAATCAAAAAATTCAAAAATACAAAAAAAAAATTATAAAACATAAAAAATCGTTACTTGGTGAAAACCTGGCAAACAGGCGCCTTGTGACACAAAAAAAAAAAAAACATTGAAAAATCGAAAAAAGTAAAGAGAAATAATTTCGTCCAACGGTGAAAACCACTTCGGTGGTGCCCTGGGCAAGTACCATGGTGAAAACTAGGTCACCGGCGCCATGCATAGAGACATTGCTCCTCCCTCCTTCAGGATTCACTTTCATCCTTTCACTTTGCACACACTCACGACCAATTCGTCCATAATAAACTTACCCATTCCCATCATGGCTTGTTATTGATCTACCTAAGATTGGTTAGCCATTCATAATAGACCTTCCTTCTCATCCCTTTCCATCCACAATAAACCCGATCCTATCTGTGGCTAAGACAAATCTTATGTCTAGTAATGGATGTGGAACTGAGAATATCACATGTTTCGAGGAGTACAGTTTCTTCCAGCTTCCTTTAGTCTATCCGCGCACAATCCGCAATAAAGCAACATCTGCATCATAGATCCGCAATAAAGTTTCATCTTCTCTGCAATAAAGTATCAGTTTCATGGATTTAGTCAGTTTCAGATGAGACACAGCAGCAACAATGGGCTTCAAAAAATCAAATCTTTCAACAGACTCAGACAACATTATGGTTCAGTGCTATTTATCCTTTTTGTGAAAAGTAAACATTGTGACCACAATCAAATAAGACTTATACAAGTGAAAAGAGACACTAAACTTGAGGACTACAGTGGATGTTGGTGTCAAGTCTTGGTTTTCTTTTGATTTCATCTTTTTTGGTGACATGTCTTTTAGCTTTTCCAGGATGTCTCTGACTAGAGATTCTATCTCCAGGATGTTTTTGACTAGAAAGGCGAGGATGGGGTATTGTCACCTCTTTGTATTTGCTGTTTGTGGATTGTCTTTTAGTAATGCTATGACTTGTCCAAGGATATGAGGACACTGTGAATCTAGTGTGAACTGGGGCATTCCTTGTTTGTGACTGTCTTTTCTCCATGCAAACAGGTACAATGACTTTCTGGGTTGAACATATGCCTCGATTGTCATAACCTACTTGCCATAATAAAGCTCAATGATGATAACGCACAAGAAGCTCTTTCACTTTCATATCTTTTGTCTTCCATCCCCCTTTCTTGATCGACTTCCATCGTCCATCTCGAGTCCGCGTAGCTTGCTATCACATGACTGAGTATAATGACACACCAAAAACATTTGCATTTCATGTAGTTGCACCTGCATTACCACATATAAGCATTTCAAACATACATATATATATCACAACTGCATCACATCCTGCACACAACACCTGTTAGCACAATAATCATTTCCATTATCATATTCATTTGCATTACATACATTCACATTTGCATCATGCATAACATGTTAAACACATAAAAGAACAAAAATATTGCACTACATACATATTTGCATCCATAACATAAAACATCACATAAGAACATCTCATCACATAGGTACACATGCATATAGCTGCCGCAAAAATGAATCATCTCGTATATATAAATAAAATGTCATGATACAATGATGTCAAAATCATATGGCTACAAAAGCACCCGCGGGTGTCTACAATACAAAAATGGTACAAAACTGATACAAAGGGAGCCCTCTAAGGCTATGATGAACTCCCTCCCTCGGAGCCACCTGGCCTCAGTGGAATTTGAGCCCCTGAAGGACCCACCCCAGGATCATCCTGCCTGTCCCCCCTATCTGGTGGTGGTGGTGGAGGACCCATAACCCCACCACTAGATGCTTGTCTCCTCTGGTTCTCTCCCGTATTTCTCATTGTACGCAACGGTCTATGGAAGCTCCTCGCTCGTTGATCTGCTGGCACTGCACCATAGTAGAGGTCCCTCCAGTAGGCTATCTCCTCTCCTGCCTGCAGGACATAAGCGTATCCTGCCCATGTATCCTCAGTTGCCTGTCTCCCTGCCCTCAGTGTTGTCTCAGCCTCTGTGTAGCATTGGATAGCCTGATCTCGCTCCCGCTCAGTATCCCTGAGCCTCGTCCTGAGCTGATCCCTCTCCCTCTCCAGCTCCTGGATCTCATCTGCCTAGCCCTGGCAGATCTCCCTCGGATCTAGCAGCTCCTCCTCCACTGGGTCAACCCCCTCTGCCTCTGCCTGTGGCTCCCCCTCTGTGGGTGCATGCCCCTGTGCCTGTACCTGTACCTATACTGGTTCTTGTACTAGTACCTGTCTCTGTCCCTGTCCCTGTATCTGTACCTGCCTGGGACCCTGTGCTGCTGGCACCTGTAAAGGCAATCCACCGCGACCCCGCACCACCTGAGCCTGCCTCTCCTCTCCACCCTCCCTCCGAGGTGCAACCCACCTCTCTCCAACTACTCCCCTCCTCCTCCGTCAGCCTCTACCCCCATCACCTCCACCCTCCTCATCATCTCCCTCTAAGGCCTCTCCTGGATCTGTCAACCATGGGAATGGATGCTCTGCCCAATAAGCTATATACTTAGCATCCATGTCGGCATCCTCGATCTCTGGCCACATGTCCCAGGGTAGGGGTATCATCTCCACTAGCTGAGTCACTGCCTGATCATACGACAGCAAGGGCCCAAACTGTGCCTGATCTCTAACTGTGCGTGCATACCAGCCTGAGCCCCGGGGCATCCTCTGAATCCGGCCAAACTACCGGCCAATCCTGTCTACTAGCTATCTCTCTAGTACATAGGGTGTCTACCCAATTAGGTACCTGCTCCGGAAGGTGTACAACAACTCAACTGTGTCATCCTCCCATTGCTCACAGCCCAGATATGGTCGCCATATGACCTCGTCAATGTCATCAATCACTCGCCACCAATGCTCTAGCCTACCAATCCGTGGTTGTGACGTGATCATGTCATACAAATGTACAAAGTTGCGTCCATGACCTCTGCCCCTAAAGTGTATCGGTCGGGTAACCGGCAGATGCTCGTAGGTCCATACCTGCAGTAATGTAACTCCGCAGCCCAATCCTACTGATCCATGATAAACAAATTGATGAAGCTCATAACACAGGTGGGCCAGCACACATGGTCCCTAGGCATATTTGGTGTGTTGCATCACCAATGTCTCCAGTGCTCCTCCCCAACCCACAGCCAACCCCCGTGTCACCCTATTTGGACACAGGAACCCACTGATAGCTCCTCCGATCACTGCCGGCAATGCTAGCCCTGTGGCTGTCATGGTATCCCATGCCATGTGTCCTACCCTCATCTCTAGTCCTAGGTCCTGGAACACCCATCTCAGGGCCTCTTTGTTGCCATCTCGATCGTATGGGATCAACTCCCCATCGATCGGTATCCGCAATATCCTATACACATCCTCTAGGGTGACTGTCATCTCACCCATCGGCAAATGAAACGTGCACATCTCAGAGTGCCATCTCTCAGCCAGCGCAGTCAGCAAACCCATGTTTGCCCGAAACTCAGGCACATACAACACATGTCTCAAACCCATCTCCTCGATGGCAGCTTTGTCCTCGAGCGACAATTCAGGTCGCAACCTCTACGTCGACGGGAATCTCTCCCGTGACTCCAGCATCGGCAAGTACTCCTGCAGTCAAGCAAATCAATCATGTCAGTCATAGTGGCATTCATTGTTTATCACAAAATGCTACTCGCTATCTAAATGCATATGGTTATCTATCCTAGTGGTACTCCCCTATTAATCACAAAGTACTACATGTGTGATACTCACTGTTCATCATAAAGTGTTACTCACATTTGAACTCCCTATTCATCACAAAGTGCTGCTCATATTTCAGTACTCCCTGTTCATCACAAAGTACTCTATCTTGGTACTCACTGTTCATCACAAAGTGCCTTGATCTATCCTAGTCTTCCTAGAGGACCTGCTTGAGTGTATCCTCTCAACAGCTTATCCAATCGATAGCATATGTTCATCACAGAACTGCCGATTTGACCTAGAAGATGCAAATTCATACTTTTCAAACGCAAACGCACTTACATGACATAAACGCGCTCAAAGACTGCATAGACACGCCTGAAAAACACAGACGCGCCTTCTTGACACAGACGTGCCTATGGGAGACACAGACACGCCTGGGAGACACAGACGTGCCTTCTTGGCACAAACGCGCCTGAACAGCACAGACGCGGCCGCATTTGACACAAACGTGGGTCCAGACATAGACGCGCCTGGCATAAACACAAACGCGCCTATCAAACACAGACGCGCCTAGCACCAATGTAGACATGCCTAGACATTTTCTGACACTTTTTGGACCCTAGTCTAAGCGCATTTATTACCCTATTCGACATGCATTAATGACAAAATTAAATGCGTCAAAGTACAAGGAGGTTTGGTGGTACTTACCGGCTCTCCTTCCTCTGCTGGCCTCTGAAATCAGTGAACGCGGTCGAATCTGTGAGTGAAAGCCATCGCTGCTGACTGCTCCTGCTCTATTTTCGCTCTGCAATATGCTCTCGTGGATGTGTAGATGACAATGAGGATGTATTTTCCCCCGTGGTCTATCTTATAGCTTACCCTAGCCCTCGCCTTCGTTTCCCGAGTCAGTCTTCATTATCCCATGACTTTGTCACTTTATTCGGTCAATCCATTCTAGCCTTTCTTTCTTATCGAGAGATTGTCTGCAATCTTTTCAGACATTTTCATCCAATCTCTCGAGGGGGCATATCATTCCCATCCTGGGGAAACTCTGTATCAGTTCATCTTATCTTCTTTGAAACAACGCGACAAGCCGCATTGTCTCAAAGAGGGGCAAAATGTAGACACCTAAAATTGTCATGTCTAATTAAATAAATATTTTATTTATTTAATTACTTTAGCTTAATTCTTCTATTAATTAAATAAATCTTTATTTATTTAATTAATTCATTTATCCTCTTCTAGCCTTATTTCTCATTTAAATAAATACATTTATTTATTTAAATTATCCTTTTCCTAAATTAAATAAATATTCTTATTTATTTAATTATCCTACTTCTTCTATTAATTAAATAAATCTTTATTTATTTAATTAATTCATTAACCTTTTCTACCCATGACACATGTCATTCATCTCTTAATTCATACACTACCTACCCCTTTCATTATTTTATTATTTCTTTTACCTACCCTCTAATCATAGCCGACCTCCTTTTACACCTCTCAATCTTATTCCTCCATTTCATATGGTGTCTTCTATATAAAGAGATGCTTTCTTCATTATCAAACCCTAATCACTCAGGCTAATCATGCAATTGACTACACTACGATCCTACTTGCAAACACATTCCGTTCTTTGTTGAGCTCTTGTGCACATAAAAATCTGAGAGCAAATCTATCAAGCAAGATCAATGGAGATAGGAAGAATGGAGATCAAAACCCTATTGGACATGTGATGGTATAATCTTTGTGATTTCATTTGATTTGCATTGTCTTAGGTAATCTTCATATGTTATGGTGGATCTTTGTTGTTGTTAGGCCAGGGTTTTGTGGCTGGATTCATTTAGTCTTTCAATATTGTTATTATTGTTATCCATTTTCACCATATACAATACTAACATTCATTGGATTGAAAGATGTAATATCAATAGGCATATTTTGTTTAGGGATTCCCCTACTGGTTTAGATTTCTTACCAGTTCCCTTCAGCTTCTTCTTTTCTTCCTTGGACTCTATTTCCTTGGATTCTTCTTGTAAGATAAGATGTATGCCTCTCTTCCTAGTGGAAGTTGGCTTCTTTGCATACACCTTAGGTTCCGGTTCCTTCTTGGTTTGAACACTTCTTGTTACTCTAGTATCGGTTGACACAAAAGTTGCTTGATCATCTTTCTTCTTTTTCCCTTTTACACTATTGGACTATGCCTATGCAATTCTTTCTTGATATGTACCTAGTCTCTTCTTATTTTTGTCCTTAGGTGATGCCAAGAGGTTGTTGGCATAACCAATCAATAATTCATAGTTGACTTCATAGCTAATTTTCTTCATTTCTTCTTCTCTCGGTTCTACAGCCTCCATTAGGCAGAAATCAGTGGTCATTGTGAATCAAATGTCATTCTCAAAATGTTTGACCACATCATCTGATAACCTCATTATCATACTTATCTTCTTCTAAAATTCATTAAAATGCCTATTCATAGCAAGAAATGTGTTCTTGACATCCTTTATACTATTCTTAATCTGGGCTGAAACAAGTGTGTCATTTGACCATTGAATATCTCCAATACTAGGAATAAAATTTTAAAAATAGCAAAACAAATCAATCAAAAGTGTTAGGCCCAATATGGAAAGCTAATGTACTGAGAGGGGAGGGGTGAATTGGTACTTCAAATCATTTCTTCAACAATAACTTTACTGTTAAGCATAAACCGAATATTGTTGAAACATAATATAATGCTAAAACTAATAAATAACAATCATACATGATTCACTCCGTAACACTTATATTTTGGTTACGTAGAAACTCCTTGTTAGAAAGAAAAACTGCAATGGGGATGGCACCCACAACTTCACTACTGCAATAATAAAGGTTGCTCGATTAGAGCTACATGTTTAGCTATTTCTGATAGCTTACCCTATTAGGAGTATCAAGATTTTTAGATCTACCTTGCTAAAGGATTTTACAACACTTATACTAAATGTTGCACCTGGTTAAAGGCTTTACAATTTATAGACTTTGTTAGAGTCTTTTACCCTGTTAAAGGTTTCTCTTACAACTCAAAATATTACAATCAAAATCTTACAAAATATCCGCAACTTCACTTTTGAAATGTTATAGTAGATTCTATGTGCTCAAAATGAAATTACCTTACTTATAGCATACCTCGATAACCCATAAAATAACTCGGTAAACCTTTATGTTTACTCTGTTCCTTGACTGTTCTCTGAAATTCTTCTCGGTGACCTCTGTGTATCTGTAATAGTCATAACACTCAGTGCTTTCCCATGATTTTGCTTTTCACATATGTCTTGCTTTCACACTCATGTCTTTCTTCTCAGTCATACACACATACACACTTGATCCTTAATTCATGCTGTATAAATAGATCTCTTAAGACGATGATCTTATTCATGCTTCAATCTTACAAACATGATTCATTAAATGAATAACCATACAAGTTATTTCATTGGATAGATGTCCTCAAAATCATACAAAATCTTAAGTACAATTTCCAATGTGATAACGGTTCCTTGTTCCTCGATCTTTGTAACACGTTTCCCATATGTGTCTAGGTTCAATGAATCTGGTAACACATTTCCCTCGATGTGTATCAACTCAGTATACCATCTTTGCTGCTCGGTAGTCATAGAACGTTACTCAGTAGATAGCTCGGTGTATACTAAACTCTATGACTTGTAACCTCTGTAACCGACTGCTCTGTGCTTACCAACTAAGTTTTTCGGTAGTAATAACCGACTAGAGTATATAGAATGACATTGGACATAAAACTAATGACAACTTAGTAAATAGGAAAAATCTCCCCTTTTGACATTAGTTTTGAAATGTTTGACAAAACTTCTTTCAAATTCATAACTCAAAAAATCTATATACTTAAAAAATTTGACTGAACTGATAGTATATACAATTGTCAATAAAATAGTATCCTCAAATATACTCCCCTTATCAATATATTGTACATAACTCTGATTATGCATGCGTTGTGATCAATATTCTGCATTCCCTGCTTGATTCACTACTCGGTGATCACTGCTCCCCCTGTCAAAATTATCTGTATACTCGAATATGTTGAACTGCTTGGTATACTCCTCTTGTATACACTGTACTCCCCCTTTTTGACAAACATCAAAACTAGTTACCATTCGGTGGAGGCAACTAGTCAAAAATGGATTTATACTTTGTTCTTGCATCGGTGAGAGCGGCAGAGAGTGCATCCTTGACACTATCCATGAGTGAATTCTGAGTTGTAATATCAGTTAACAGTGAAACCAGTCCATCTAAAGTGCTTCCCTCTAGCTAAGTAGATAAGGAGGTAGCCTTGTTGATTTGTTCTTGGATGGAGGACAAGTGTGGAATGAATAAAGTTTGAAGAGTCATAATGTCCATCCTTATTTTGTGCTCTTCATTCCTAAGTTCCAATTGTTGAGCCATGAGCATTTGTAACTTGGTATAGAAATTCTGAATAGAATTTGGCTCAGTGGTCAATTTATTGGAGAGATCGGTAATCTCTTTCTCAATCACTTCTGTTTTATTCTTGATATCTTTAATGAATAAAGAGAATGTACAGAGTTTCTGAAATAAATAAAGAATGTGCTTGAGTTGAGGGGACAACTTAGCAATAAATTTGACAAGTTTTACTTTACCGATAGCAATGGCTTTCTGTACCTCTTCAATCATTTTTGCAGTGAGCTCTTTGTCCTTCAATTTGCTCAAGTATTCAGATGTGTCTCAATCTGATTAAGGAGTTCATCCAGTTGAATATGGATGGCTGCATCTTTTGTCATTGTAGCTTCAAGTAGCATATCTATTAATAGTGCTTTGACCTTCTGAAATACTCTATTTTTCTTTTGTATAGCCATTTGTCTCTCTTTTTCTTCTTTGGCTTTGCATAGTTCACCGAATTCAATTAGTGTTTGCCCTTTTAATTTGGATATGTCTACATTCGGCAACACAATTGGTTTTGACAAATCTAACTTGAAACTATGCTTTTTCATTTTCTTTTCTTTAGAGGAGGAGGCTTTCACTGGTTGAACTAATACAATGGCTTGGGAGGCTTGTTTACCCTCAGTAGGTTACTCAGAAGAGACAACACTTTTATCAATTTCTTTAGCCTCAGATGTAGCCTTCGGTGAATCCTTTCTCGAGGTCTTAGTTGTAACATTTTCAGTACTTGAAGGGGCTTGAGAAGTTTATTCCTCGGTGGCCTGAGAAGGAGCTTCTCCTTTGGTAGACTATTGACCCTCTTTACCTTGTTCAGTATCCTGAGGTGTCTCGGTTGAAACATGTTGACTTATTGGAGGATAGGACTTGACCTGTTCCAAAACTGACTCACTTGATACCAGTTTGGCATAAGAATTCCCTTCTATCATTTCCTGTTACTGTTCCTCGGTATCCATGACATCCTCATCAGGTTGTATAGTTTCAATAGGATCTTGCTCGGTGATATCCACTATTTCAACTTCACCTTTCTCATTAGTACTCTTGATTCGAAATATTTCTTGCCATTTTTCTTTTGTCTCGTTCTCTACATCAAGATAAAGGCCATTCATCAGTTTCAAGGCTCTTTGCTTGAATAGGAAGTTTGTGTGGTAGTTTTTCAGATGTTCACTTATCTCATCTACTGACATGTCTGGAAAGAGATGTACCAGACTTTTTTCTCTCATCTTCTTTTCTGAGTCCATGGCATATTTCCACCTGTTATCAATATGTAAATACAATGCTTTTGGAAGAGAATTATTTACTTCCAATGGGACCAGTCAAAATTTTAGAAGAGTGCAGATGACAGCTTCTTCAATTTGTCTCTTTTTTGCATCAAATTTGGAGTCATATTTTACATATCTGAATGCTCCAAATCCACCATATTGCTTCAGATTGGCACAAAAATTATCAACACTATGTACATCTTCCTTTTTACTCTTAACAATCTGAAATTTATTTTTGTCTTCAAATTCGGTGTCATTGGGCTCTTTGTTCAAAATGAGTCTCCGAGTAGACTTCTTATAAGTTTTTGTTACCTTTGGAACTGCAACACTTTTCTGTTTCTTGCTCGGTGACACTGCAAATGATCTAGTGTTTGGGCGCTTCACTGGAGGAGTCGATGATACCTGTGATGTATCCTGTTTCTTCCTTTTCAAAATTTTCCCTTTTGGCAACTCGGTGCTCAATGTAATAACTGCTTCTTGGGCTTCAAATTCCTCCTCGGTGATGACTTGAATGCTCTTGACATGAGTGGAGGAAGATCCTTCTCCAAATTTCTCCATTAATGCTTTAATCATTTTTGTTACTTTCCTTGTAGCCTTAGGTACTACAATGCTCATTTTGAATTTTTCCTTAACTTCTTCATATGTACCATATCTGATCTCGGTAGCATGCCTTGGTAGTGCAAGAAAAGCTTCTATCTGTTGCTGTGTAATGTCAAAATCAATCTCATAACCCATCGGTTGCAAAGATTGAGTCCTTGGCTCTATGGCATTGACATAGCAGTAGTCGATGTCCACTTCAAAACATATACTATCCTTGTACTTCTCAACTAACTAGGGTGGAATCCTATGCCTGTTATGCATCTTTTCTTGAAACTTGCTAAAATAATCATCCATAATCTCATTGAAATTATCACCTAGCTGTTTGATGAAGTCATTGATTTGATGGGTGATTGGTCGGTGTAGCTCCCAAACTACATTACCGACTGATGGAAAGAATTTCTCAAAATAGAAAAACATGCATACCAAAAGTGATCCAAACTTCAATGTGTTTGCCGAGTTGTTCTTCTTCAGCTTCCTTATGGTGTTGATATTTTCAAATAGATTTTTCAACAACACTTCGCATAGATCAATCTTCATGCCTTTCTTCACAATTTTATAGGCTAAGTCAACAGCTGCACAGGGTACACTGTTTTCCCTTGCCGATTGAAAGAAACAATAACCTATGACTCTAATTGCAAACTTCAGCTCTGCATTTGTGACATTGTTCAGTTTTAGACCTCTGCAATCAGATTCAACTCCAGTTAAAGTGATCAATTCTTTCTGTGAAATCATTTTCTGAGCTCAGGCATGGTCTAAAATAGGGTAATCGATGATCAAGTGGATGATTTCCTTGGTGATCTTGAATGGTTGCTCCTCTAACCACATAAATTCATCATGAACTCTGCTCAAAACAAATTTAACCCATTAGGGTTTGAAGACTCGTGGGTAGGTTAGGGCTTTGGTCAATCCCTTGATTTTAATGTGTTCATACTTGCTATCCAATTTCCCATCAGTACACAATTCATCATATGTGTCCTTGATCTCAGTGTGACGTAGTTCCTCAACACGACACTTAGTGAAGAATCTAACACCCTCAACTAATAAAACCCTATCCGGAATGAGTGAAAATGTAGTTTTATCATCCGGTTCAGATGCTACTTTGGGAGGTGGTGAATATTTCAGTACGGGCTTCTCAATGTTCTCAACAACAACGAGTTTCTGAATCTTAGGAGCCATTTCAAACTTTGGATAATCACTAACGAATGAGCCTTAGGGTTTGAAAACTTTTAACTAGCAGATGCTTTCCACTTAGTAAATATAACATAGTTGATATGATCGGTTAACTTGCTTGACAATGTGTTGTGATTGATATAAATACCTTGAATTTCGCTTCGGTAGAGATTTGATCGCCTTTGAATCGCTTCGCTTTGCTTTCTGAAAACTTGGTAAGTGTAAAATGACCGTGCAAAAGCTTTAAGTACACATTATACCTTATCGGGCTTTGTACAGTTAGGTCAAAAACATTAAATGCACTCGGTTCCACTAAACCAATTTACCTTTCTTTTTGTACTTTTACCGAGTAGCCAGACTTCCTGTATTTACCAACTTGATAGGCTTCTTGCATTTACTGACTTGACTATTGCTCCAAAAGACTTGATAAAATTTCAAACTTGCTAATGCATCTTAGCTATGCAGATTTTGAATTAAGTGCATGATAAAATAGGAACTGTTTAAGATTTTAACCTTGAGAGAATGCAGTCCCTTCATACCTTTACCGATTACTTTGGAATAGATGCACCTAACTTGGTAGGTAAGGTGCTTTCTTCATTTGAAACAATTTCCTTCTTTTTCCAAATCATCTGGAATTTCCTTTTTATTTCTTCAATATCTCCTCTAGGTTGATCTTGGAAATCTCTAGCCAAGTGTCCAACTTTGTGACAATGAAAACATGCCATACCAGGATTTCTCCATGATCTTCGGTTATTCATTCCAAACCTTATAAAGCAGTTGGCACTTATATGTCCATATCTTCCACAACATTCACACCATATCCTTGTATTGTAATCCCATGGTACTACAGTATACTGTCGGTTAAGATCTGTGTGAGTTCGGTAACCTCTAGTATTTTCTCGGTGTGCAGACCACATATAGTTCTTCTGCTTAAACCAACACTTCTCGGTATTGTGTCCATATCTATTGCAGGTTTTACAAAACCCTTTGAATTTTTCCTTCTGATAATTGCTAACAGACTTTGTCCTAGATTGATTAGATGTGTGACCATACTTATTGCAATTGTTACAATAACTATTAGACCTAATTACATTCGGTTGCTTACCTTTTCTGATTTTGCACAAGTTGGCAGTATGTCCTTGTTTTCCACAGTAGTTGCAAATAGGCTTCTTTCCATTGATGTTCTTCTTGTTTCCAGCTTGTTTTGATGTTTGTCCTCTCTCAGTAGTGTGGATTCCCTTCTTAGTAGAGTCTTTTCCTTTGTAACCGAGTCCTGCATCTTTGTTGGGTCTTCTCGTATTCAGTTGTTCATCCAACATCTTTGATACTTCATAACTCTTCTTTAGTGTTTCTTTGGATTTCTTCTCTACTTCAAGTTCATCGGTCAATCTTGATAGTTCAAGTTTCAATGCTTGATTCTCATCATATTTTAGATTTGCTTCATGACGTGCATAACCCAATTGATCTGATAGATTACTTTGAATTCCAGTCATCCTAGTGATTTCATCATTCTTTTCAGACACTAATGCTTCAAGCTGTTGTTTTTCTCTTTCTAGATCTCTTAATTTATCCTCGGCTATCCTCAATGCATCAAGATTTTCAGTCATCTGTGTGCTGAAATGTTCACATTCTCTTTTCATTGCTTTTAGTTGATCAGTCGGTGCTTTGATCTTTTCTTTCAATGCTCCAATCATCTCTTCAGTCTCTTCAGATATACTATTCTTAGATGATGTCTCAATTTGTTCCACCAGCTCTTGAGAGTCCTACAAATCATCAGACAGTCTTCTTCTAACTTTCAGTGATCTCTGCATTTGTTTTTGCATGTCAGTAATCACTTGATTAGCATGATCCAATTCATTTTGAAGATTCACAATTCTCCGAGATTGTTTGTAGCCTTCCATTGATACAATCTTTCTCTTTAGGCAGTTAAACCCTTTTCCAAGATTCAAGCTCTGATACCAATCGTTAGGCCCAATATGGAAAGCTAATGTACTGAGAGGGGAGGGGTGAATCAGTACTTCAAATCATTTCTTCAACAATAACTTTACTGTTAAGCATAAACCAAATATTGCTAAAACATAATATAATGCTAAAACAAATAAATAATAATCATACATGATTCACTCCATAACACTTATATTTTGGTTACACAAAAACTCCTTATTAGAGAGAAAAATTGTGGTGGGGATGGCACCCACAACTTCACTACTGCAATAATAAAGGTTGCTCGGTTAGAGCTACATGTTTAGCTATTTCTGATAGCTTACCCTGTTAGGAGTATCAAGATCTTTAGATCTACCTTGCTAAAGGATTTTACAACACTTATACTAAATGCTACACCTGGTTAAAGGCTTTACAATTTATAGACTTTGTTAGAGTCTTTTACCCTGTTAAAGGTTTCTCTTACAACTCAAAATATTACAATCAAAATCTTACAAAATATCTGCAACTTCACATTTGAAATGTTATAGCAGATTCTATGTGCTCAAAATGAAATTACCTTGCTTATAGCATACCTCGGTAACCCATAAAATAACTCGGTAAACCTTTCTATTTACTCTGTTCCTTGACTGTTCTCTGAAATCCTTCTCGGTGACCTCTGTGTATCTGTAAAAGTCATAACACTGAGTGCTTTCCCATGATTTTGCTTTTCACATATGTCTTGCTTTCACACTCATGTCTTGCTTCTCAGTCATACACACATACACACTTGATCCTTAATTCATGTTGTATAAATAGATCTCTTAAGATGGTGATCTTTCATGCTTCGATCTTACAAACATGATTCATTAAATGAATAACCATACAAATTATTTCATTGGATAGATGTCCTCAAAATCATACAAAATCTTAAGTGCAATTTCCAATGTGATAACGGTTCCTTGTTCCTCAATCTTTGTAACATGTTTCCCATGTGTCTAGGTTCAATGAATCTGGTAACACATTTCCCTCGGTGTGTATCAACTCAGTATACCATCTTTTCTGTTCGGTAGTCATAAAACGTTACTCGGTAGACAACTCAGTGTATACTAAACTCTGTGACTTGTAACTTCTATAACCAACTGCTTTGTGCTTACCGACTAAGTATTTCGGTAGTAATAACCAACTAGAGTATATAGAATGACTTTGGACATAAAACTAATGACAACTTAGTAAATAGTAAGAAAAAGTTGTACAAACTTGAACATCTGATTGTTGTCCTTCTTGATAGATTTTAGATTGAGCACCAACTGACTCTGCATTGCCTCACACGGATCATAATCTTCATCTTCCTTTATCATCCTATAGGCAGCATGTACGGTAGTCGATGACACACTATTCATTCAACTAGAATGAAATATTCTGTAGCTAATAACCATTGTAGCAAATTTGACTGCTTCATCTTCAATGTTACTGAAAGCCATAGCACTACCATCACAAGTGGTCTTTGTCAGTTCAATGATAGTATTTTGCGAGATCTTTCTCAATTTAGGAACTTCACCAATTTGACAGAATCTGGTCACAGGATGAATAGCCTCCTTGGTAATGATATGAGACCTATCTAAGTACATGTTTCCTCCATGGATGCGGTTTAGGATGATCTTGACATGTTCTTCCTCAAAATCCGTTTCCTCCATGGATGTGGTTTAGGATGATCTTGACATGTTCTTCCTCAAAATCCTCAAGAAAATAAACAACATTGTGAAAACCTATCTCATAAACCCTAATGTATTTGGGTTTAATCTTCCCGTTCTTGTTGCACAAAGATTTCAACTAGGAATAGATTGCTAATGAACCTAATTCTTCAATCTTGAAATCTGTGTATCTTGACAGATCACCTTTAATCAAAACTCCTTGGCGTACGTGTGATAATGCATCATACGATTCTATTTTGTCCTGCCCATTGACTCAATGGCTTCCGCAGTGATAAAAAGACTCTTTGTTGGTGTAGATGATGATGCCATTCAGAATAACTTGATTCAAGAGAGGAGATCGACCAAATACCTTTTTTCCTTCACGTTGCTAGGGTTTTCAGATGCTCTCTCACTTCCACACCCGATTCGCTTTTCTTTGCTTCAAATCCGCTCCAACTTCTCACTCGGTTGATCAAATTCATTCACAATCTACTGGGAATGCTTTGTTTCACTCTACAAGTTCTCACAAAATGCTCTTGGAATGCAATAGGGTAAAAATGACTTAGTGAAACTGCTTTTTATTAACTTTACCCACAACATTTATTGTACTACCGATAGGGTGAAAAACGTAATTACCACTTGACATATATTCTTTTACCCGTAGGTATACTAACTGATTGATTGATTGATAGCAATATCAAAATTCTCATATTCTAACTCAAAATGAAAAATTCACTTACCATTCTTTCTCCAAGGGGTCCCGAAAATGGATTTACTGATATGCTCCCCCTAAGCGTGTTGAGAAGCTCAGTTTGCCAGTGTGGGATTCTCCACATTAGGTGAAGTATTTGGTTCTTCCGATGGCTTGTCCTCACTTTTCTTTTTCCAGATCATATTCATCTTAGCTTTGGTTTCTTCAACATCAACCTTTTGTTTCCCTTTCCAATTTGCAGGATGATTCATCGGTTGGTTCTTTTTTGTTCTGCAAAACTTGGCAATGTGTCCTGGTTTATGACAATGATAGAAGGCCATTCCAGATGCTCTCCAAGGTCCTGCATTTCCCCTTCCTATTCTTCTTATGCAGTTCATAGCCACATGTCCAAAGTTGTTGCAAATTGAACAAGTCACATTGACTCTCTTTTCCATCTCATAAGGACTAGACTGGTTAACATAAGGTCTTTGCCAATTTGTGTTCCTCCAGTCAGTGAAATTCCTTCTCCAGTCACCAATAGGTCTTGGGTTCATGTGAGGTGCATGAATGTTTTCTCCATATCTGTATTCAATTGATCTATATCTATACATGTTTCATGTATAACAATAGCCTTCAAATATTTTAGGCACATACCTAGTATTAGGCCTATAACCAATATTAGCATTAGATTTGCTTCTACAAACATTAACAATATGTCTTGGTTTATGACAATTAAAGAAAATAGGTTTGTAAGCTTTCTTACCGATAGACTTCTTAGTCTTAGGAGCAGTTTTACCTTCATGCATGTCGCTCTTGGTACTGAAAGATTCACCATTCTCAGATGTATTGTATCCTAACCCAGATGTATCACCTTTTATCCTTTGAGATTGGATCTGTTCATCCAACATAGTGGAACTCTTGTTGAATTTATCAAGCTTCTCATTGGCTTGTGTAAGCTCTTTAGTAAGATCTTCATTTTGCTTCATAAGAGTCTCTCTAAGAGACATTGCAAATTCAAGATCTTCTTTGATTTCTTCTTTCTCTTCTTTCTCCTCATGCCAGTGTTCATACAAAGTTGCATTCTCCTGCTTGATCTTAAGGATTTCATGATCTTTCTCTTTGATCCAGTCTTTAGCTGTCCTACTAGCTTCAAGTTCTTGACTCATATAGATTGTAAGGGCTTCAAGTTCTCTCCTTAGGTTAAGTTTCTCACCATTAAATTTCTACACTTCCTCAACCAGTGCATCATTGTTCGCCTCATCTGAAGAGCTGTTATCAGAGATCTCTAATAATTGCTCAATCGGTTCTTTCCTTCTTTCTTATGAAGCCTTGAATTTGCCTCTCAGGGTTTCTAGCGCATCCCTAGTTTCAGTAAGTTCTCTAGCCATCTCTCTATAACTCATATCCCCCATAATGGATTTAGGGTTTCCTTCCAAGCAGTTAAGCCTTAAGGAAGTTAGGCTCTGATACCAATTGATAAACTTATAAATCACTAAGAGGGGGGGTGAATCAGTGAAAGAAAAAACAGTAACACTTTAATTGTAGATCGGTAAAAACACTTAACCAATTTACCAATGACTTTGCATATAATCCAAAGTGTTATAAAATCACACACCACAATCAAAACATTCACCATAACACAAATATTTATATGTGGAAAAACCAACTGAGAAAAACCATAGTTAGATGGAACTCACAAGTTAACTATCTGCAGAAATAGATAACTAAGCAGTTAAGGTCTACAAATGCTCTATTACAAGAAAATCCTATTAGAGATCTCAAGCCCTATTAGGAGATATACCTGGTTAAAGGTAACCTCAGTGGAGTATTTAGGTCCAAGTTAATGAATAACCTTTTTAGAGGATTTATACAATGAATCCTATTAGAGCTTACCCGGTTAAGGGATTTTACTGTTGTAGTTGTTAGAGAACAACAATAGGAATGATCTAAGAATAGCACCTTCTGTTGGTTTAGATCCTTTTTTGTGCATACATTACTGCAACATCGACATACTCTGTAATTCCTTCAACAAATCGCATCCTCTCCAACTCATATCATAACTTGTATCTTCTATATGAAATAAATCATCACAATATCTTTTTATCAATGAATCTAGACAATCTTTCTTAACACGACACAAATCATCGCCAAAGTGTCGATCGATGGTAACTCATCACACAAACTGGGAAACTGGCTAGAACACTGACACTGGTTAAGTGTTGACCGCTTCAAACTCACAGACTCAATCACTTGAATTCATACTGGGTGATTATCTCCACGCGCCTCCTTGACTTTGTCTACTGCATCTCAAACTAGTAACTCTGGAAGTTATCAAAATCGATTGTCTTAGCTACATATTTCAGTTTAGACATCTTCATACTGGTTAGACTTCTTCATACATATGATACCGGTTAACAATACAATGATTCAATAGTACCGGTTTACCTTAACTGGTATACAAAGATGACTATGACAATAAGAACATATGTGTGCCATCAATGACAACACATAAAATCATCATCAAGCCAACAATGTCAACATATTCATATTCACTAGATCAGAAGCATTAGAAGCTGTATTGCCATCATGAATAACATTTTCACCTATTTCTTCATCAAGATTTATAAAAAGAGGAGCTCAAACATGAATAGAAGTAAAACCATCACATGTTTTTTGCAACTTATGATTTTTAGATTTAGGTTCAACATCTTGCTTAGAAGAAAATAGAATCATGCCAACTGTTGGTGTTTTGGGAGATTTAATAGTTTGAGAAACAACTTCATGAGCTCTAGCACAACATTTTCATTAGCGATCTCTTGCACAATGATTTTGTCGAGTCTTAGCAGAAGGCTAAGAAGAAGGAGGGAGATTGATTGAAGGAGAAATGTATTCATCTTTAATAGATGGATTGTTAGGTTGAGGTCTCATAGGTTGAACAAGAGGAGAGGCAGGTCTCTTCTCTCTATAAGAACAAGGAGGTAGAACTACACCATATAAAGGAGAAATGTTCTGCGTGGGAAGGAGACTAGGTCCATCATGAGGAGGAGGTACAGGTCTAACCTTAGGAGGGATATTATTATTATTCTTAGGAGAAGGCATAGTTTCATCCATTGGAATAGGTTGGGAATCTTCCTTAGGAGGAAGATTAGTTCTATCCGTTAGAGGAAGAACTTCATATTCAAGAATAGTGGGAATATCCAGTGTTGGAGTTCTAGGTTGGCTTAAGGATAAGATCATATCTTTCTTCCATTTCTGATAAGATTGAAATAGTATCACTTATTGGTGGAAGAGATTGAAATTGTTGAGGCCAAAAGTAATCAATAGGAACACCTGGGCTTCTTTCGGTTGGTCAAAATAGGTTGTGGTTAACAGTTATGATTTCTCCATTGTGGGGAAAATTCAAACACTTATGGATTGGAGAGGAAATAGCCTTCATGGAAGATAGCCAAGGGTAACCTAACTTCACATGGAATTGTTTAGATGAAGCAATGATAACAAAGTTGACATCTATTAATTTAGTGCGAACCTCAATAGGGAGTGCGATAGAACAAATGGTAGGACATGAAAATCCATCAAATAACTTAATGACCACATTATTATCATCATAGATTTCTTTATGCAAATATAAAGTATAAATATATTCTTCAGTAATGACATTAACCTTGCAAGAGGGATCAATAAGCACACCATGACAAGGCTTGTCTTGAATTTTCGCAACTATGTATAAAGGGCCATTGGGTGCTCTAATGGTCTCATGAGGTTCAAATGTGATACATTGATCTTGAGGTGTTTCTTGTTTCTCTACCATATACACTAAATTTGGAGCCATGGTAGTGAGATCAGATGGAGAAAAAGAGGTATGTTCAGTTTCAATCACGTTAGAGGTATGATAGGGTAAAGGATCGGTAAAAAAATTAAGATTTTGATTAGGAGGAGCTACTGATTTGTTTCCCTTATCATTCACACTTGCCACAAATATAGTATTATTATCAATTAGGTCTCGAATCTTACTGTTTAATGCAAAATATTTCATAGTATCAAGACCAAGTTGACGATGAAACTGACAAAAAGAATTATTATCAAAGTAAGGTGAGGCTGCCTTAGAAGGGTCAACTAGTTTTATTGGAGGAAGTTTTATAACATTTCTTTGTAACAGCTGAGACATAATGCTATGTAAAGATTCATTCAAAGGAGTAAATTGTCTTTCTCTTTTAAAAAATTTAGAAATAGGAGGCACACCTGTTGTAGCATTCACATTGTTGTTGTTGATGGTGTCATTGAATTTGATGAAGCCTTTATTCAGTTTGAACTTCGCAAATGGTTATTGAGCACTCTCACCCTTATCACTTGGAGCCATAGGAGTAGATTGCTCCAGTTGACTCACAATTAGTTGATAATTGTGAAGTGTTGCGCACAACTGCGGAAAGGAAGTAAACTCGGAAAGGAGAAGTTTGTCCCTAATGTCTTTTTGCAAATTAGAAATGAAAATTCTTTGAATATCATTATCAGGCACTGGAAAAGAAATTTGAGAACACAAATGCTTATATCTACCAATGAAATCAATCACTTTTTCTTTAACATCTTGTTTACAATGCATTAAATCAGTCAAAGTGATTTTAGGACCTATGTTGTTTTGAAATTGTTGAATAAAAGCATTTGCTAATTGTTGAAAAGAAGTAATAGAATAGGAAGGCAAAGGCAATACCATTGTAAAGCCTTATCTCTTAATGTTCTAGTAAACAATTTGGCAAGCAATCTTTGATCATAAGCAAAGTCAATACACAAAGTTTGGAATGTTTTGACATGTGTTAAAGGGTCACCTTTTTTACTATAGATTTCCAATTGAGGGACTTCAACATGTTTAGGAGGGACAACTCTAACAATATCAAGAGAAAGTGGGCTCGCAACATCAAATGTGGGTACATTAAACTTGGATTGACTCATAGAAGCGATTTGTTGTTGCAATGATGACACAATTTGAGCAAGGTTATTAATGGTTTCTTTGGTTGAGGAATTTATGTTAGACATGTTTGATTGAGAAGGTGGTGTGATGTTATTGAAAGAAGACATTGATTGAGAATAGGATGGTGGAACACTATAGTAAGTAGGCATAGGTGATGATTGAGTAGGAAATGGGACACTAGAAGGAGAAATAGAATGATTGGATGAATTTCCCCCTTGTGTCGCATTGATTGGTTGAGAGAAAATTGGAATACTCATTGAAGGCATAGATAAAGATGGAGGATTGAATGAAGAAGCAAGATTGCCCCCATGACTAATGGTTGTAGGTATGATATTTTGAGTTGATGTAGTCATGATGTTTGAAGTGAAAGTAGGAATACTAGTCATTGAAGTGGTCAAAGGAATAAAATGATTGATTTGTGTAGGAAGTTGTGAATAACCTAAGTTCTTAGCACAACTCTTTATATGTGGGACATTAGAATCAACAATGTGAGCAGTACCACACAATATATCAATTCCATTCTTATCACTTTGAATCATGCATTTTAGACCTTCAATTAATGGAAGAGCTTCACTATTAATATATTCTTGGTACATTCATTGTTGAAAGTTGTCAAATTAATTATCCAATTTTGAAAGTTGATCTTTGGAAACTCTAGTTAAAGATTCTTCTTCATCATTGAAATCATAAATTGGGTAGATAGGGATGTTATTAGGATGAGAAGAATTAGCATTATCCTCATTAAAGAAATCACCCAAATTAGGCTCCATCTCTTCGGGAATTAAACCTTGGGAATCCTTAATTCTAAAGCTTCGTCTAAAGGGGATATTATAGGTAGGACTAATAGTTGTAAAACTCGTGCACTAGATGGAAAATTTGAATTGTGAATTTTGGGAACAAAGTTTGCAAAATTGAATAATTCAAGAAAATGATGATTATGCAATTTGAACTTTGGAAAGAGGAAACAACACAATTTCCAAGATAATTTATGATGAATGAAAAGAAATTGAAATTTTAAAAATAGGGCCAATGGGATACCACTTAATTTTGAAAAAAATAGGATTTTTAAAATCATGGTAGATTATAATTAACCACTTAATTGTAAATGTTTATGTGAAAGTTGTGATGTTGAAATTGGGAAGTATTATTTTTTTAGAGGGATCAAAATTCAACAAAATCAGCCAATTTTCTGGATTTAAGCAATTAAATATAGTCATAACAATCTCCCAAAATTTCAGGAAAAAAATTCGAGGACCAGCTTGAAATTGTACCTGGCCCGCCCAACTTTTTCGGAAATTTTCAAGGATGAAAGCTACAATGATTTGACAGATAACCTCAAAAAATTAGTTGATTTTATGAACTTTAGATAGGTGAAATTGAGGTTTGAATGTCAAAATAAAACCCTATTAAGGTTTTGAAAAAGATAAGAAATTGAATTGCAAATTTGAAAAAGATCAAACCTAATGGATAGGGTCACCTTGAATAATATTTAGAAAAACTGAAATTGATTGAAATTAATTGAATTTTGTACAAAATTCAAGTAAATTTGAAAATTAGATTTTTAGGGCCTAACCACTGAATTTTGAAATTTTGAATTTTGGAAAAGGGAGGGAAACTAAAAAATTTGAATTTTAGGCAAGAAGACAAGTCAAAAAATAGTCCTAAATCCGAAAATTAAATATGAATCTAATGTTTGCACAAATTCAAGTTTATTTTTGAAAATTAGGGTTTTGAGAATTAACCATTTAATTTTATAAATTTGATTTGCAAATTGAACAAGATAATGAAAGAATTGAATTTGACAAGTAAAGTAATTTTCAGATCTAAGACAATAGATAGCAATTTTTGCAAAACACAAGTTCAATTTTGACAACTATGGTTTTGAATGAATTAGCAACTAAGTTTTGTAAGGAAATTAAACTTGTAAATGAAAAATATGCAATAATTTTCAATGTGAAGCATGTAAGATGTTGGGTTCACCAAAATGTAATGTGTTGAAAGGTGATGAGAGGAGATCAAGTGGAAAGCTTTACTCTCCTCAAGAAAGGAGTGAAAGTTTGACAAAGGATTCCCTTCAACTTCTCACGCACATTACATTTAAAAGAGGGGGTTGAATTCATTAGATCCAGTCTCAATGGAAAGAGATTGAATGCTAAATGAATTGACAATGATTTAGAAAGTAAAGTAACCCTCTTTTAAAATAGACAAGTTGAATTAAGTGAATTGAAACTAAGCACGAAGATGACAAAAGAAAGATTATATCTCGAGATAGAGATGCGAGATGAAGCTGTGCACCTGAAATTAGTAGTAAAATGTCAAGACGAAGCTCCCCTTCAATTTTGAGTGAAAGTTGCCAGGACCGGGTTGAAAGTGTACTTGGTCCTCCAAAAAACCCACGTGCCAAAAAGGGTTTTTCTATCTCTGAAAATGAAGCCTAAACCCGCAATTACAGCTGCGCACCTGCAATCTACATACAGAAAAGAGAGGAAATGTTGTTGGGATTGGGGGTTTGCCTTCAGGTCAATCCCCATTTTTGAATTAACCAAGTGATTGAAAATATTTGCAAGTAAATGAAATGAAATGTCTGAAGTAGAATTAACCTCAAGACAGGATTCAATTGAAATGATGATAGAGTTGTTTGAAAGGATATGCTGGAGAGAATGTCTTGATGGTTGGTAGAGATCTCCTCTTAAATGGTTGAATCCTTGACTTGAATGTAACACCTAGCCTTGAAAGGAGACTTGAGATGCTCAATAGATGCTTGAATGCTTGAATGCTTGAACACTTGCACTTGATTTCACTTCTTAAACTTATTTTTGCTTGATTGTACTTGATTGAACTTCATGAAAATAGGAGGGGAAATAGTCCTTATATACTTGCCAATTAGGGTTTTTTTAATTAATTTTATGTCTTAGGCCGACATAGGAAAACTTTTTCCCGTTCGCAATTGACAAGACCAATGCAAGAATAGGTCAAGGAAGGCCCAAAATAGGGTAGGGATAGGGGCGCCACTCCCCTGTCCTAGGGGGGATAGGGACGTCACGCCCCTGTCCTGCCCTAATTTAGGATAGGCAGTGATAGAAAGGCGGTGTGAGGTGGCAAAAAATGTGAAGACCCAAATGTGGTCAAAAATTGTAAGGTCACAATTTTATGACACTACAAATACATTTCAAATTCAAATAAGAAAGAGGATCATCATTACCATCCAGTGAATCTAATAAAAATCTTAGCCCTTTTCTTATTTGGATTGTGGCTAGATCTATTGGGCTCACTCCTCTTTCAATTTATTTGGTTAGTTTGAATTATTGGTGGTTTTATTATCTTAATTGACCCTAATTCCAAATTACACCATTACACATGTTAAAGTAGACTTGTTACCCTTTCAAAAATAATAATGTGTAGTTGATATATGTAATGATGTATCTTATTATTTTGAATTTAATATTTAGATTAGATAAGCTTAGGAAAGGGCTCGATCCTGTAACAATAAAGGTATCCTTGAAGGAAAATAGGGCTAGTCTCTTGAAGACTGAGACTGGGAAGAACACTAAAAGACTAAAATGCTTCTGAATAGAGGAAGGAATCGATGGGGAAACAAGGGTCCCGACCTTATAATAAAGACTTCTTTTTTACAACACACCTGAGCATAATCCAATTGCCACATCCAAGGCCTGTCCTCTACCATCATGATCACATCTCCATGAAGGGTTTTGGAGATGTTGATATAAACCAAGATAAAAGCATAACTAGATTTCCCCATGTGAGAAGTAGAACCATCAACCTTTAAAAATTGATCAACTAAGTTGTTAATGGCCTCATAACAAGAACCCTCCCAAAATTGGAGGGGAAGATTTAGAAGTCTCACTTAAATAACACACACATATAGTGGTTTAGTGAGGGGGTTAAAGGAAGAATATTAGAGTTTAACTAAGAGAGAGTTATCTCCCCAAGCCCAAAGTTGACCCAACACCAAGTTTATATTCTTATATGAGGAAAAAGGAGAAATTAAAAAACCTTTAGCACAAGGTAAGAGCTCAATCTTACTAGCCACAACGAGCTTCCAAGAAGTTGGGACCCAATTGTGTAGGTCAAGAAGATAAGGCCGGAGGTTAGAGAAATGATACACCAAGCCTCTGCATTGGTAGATATCCTCATTTTCAATAACAATCACACCACAAACAACCTGGGAGATTGTTTGGCATAGGAGAGAGGCTGAAATTTTGGATTTAATGTTATTTTATCTTTTGTTTGAAATTAAAATCATCTATGTTTATACTAAGATGCATTTCATGTTGTCATTATTTCAATAGTGTTTACTTATTATCTTAGAATATATTTAACATGTTTGGTCAATCTTGATTATGAGATGTCTAGATTCAATTTGTTTATGAAGTTGAAATGAAACTAGAAACTATATTTTTTCTTATCATTGGAATCTTATAAGTAGTTAGATTCAATGATATGATGTGAAGCTAATGAACTATTTTCAAGGGTTGAAATTCTCTTTTATGATTGTCACATTTGAATTTTGATGTCAATGCTTATGAAATATATGTTTTTTATTGGTTTTAGTGAGATCTCAATACCTTTTATAGAAAAATATTAGTGATACAACTGACCAACAAAACACAAAAAACAACACTCGATATTTTTTTAAAAAAATCAACTACCAAAAAAACTATTGAAAAACACATCTACATCCAAGTTGCCTTTGGAAAATAATTACTCTAGCTTAGAGTATACTTCACACTATCTTTTTAATCTACATTCCCCTAACTTAGAATGAGATTCTAAAAAATATTTAGAAATAATTTTCTTGAGCTTATTTGAACAATCATCCAAGAAACACCATTATCTAGCTCCTCCAACCATTGAGAGAGGAGGGAGTCCTCAACTAATGTCATGCAACCTTAAACACCTCAGGTGGTGAGGAAGAAGGTCTAACCAGACATGATGCATACAAAAAAAAATCCAAAGACCAATTAGAAGCAAGAATCACCGACAACCCATAAGCCACTAATTGGTTAATGGGGCTAGACAATATAGTAGTCAAAATCAATTCAAAAGGTAAAGTCCTAACATGGAGTAGCAAAATTAGCTATACTACATAGGAGGAGCCTCTAAAATCACACAATTATCCACCATAGTGGAAAAAATAAGGAGACCCATTCATCAAAGAGTTCAAAATAATAGATATATCTATAGTCAAATGATCATGGAGGGAATTTCATAACCATGTAGTAGAGATTGCATTTATATGGTGAGAAGGGAAATTAAGAAGCAAGATGTCCTGTAGAAAAGAATTCTCTATAATAGAATGGCAGGCTGTCATAATCAAGTAGTTGAACCTAATGCTTATTGTTGACCAACAAAATAACATCCTCTAAAATGCCTTAGAAATGTTGGTGTTTGACAAAATATAGGTAAAATTAATGTGAGCAATGTTGGATGTGATTGAATCCACCTTAAAAAATAACCAATAGTGTTGTTGATATCCTCAAGTCAAGATCTTTCCAAATTTGGAGAGGGAGATTAGTCAAGCTCACTCAAACTAGCATAATATTTATAGATTCATTCATAGGGTTGAAAGAAGGGAACCATAGTTTTTGAGAGAGGGATTGTTTTCCCCACATCCACATACAACCATCCAAGACCAACTCCATGTCATGCAGATTTATAAATCCCACAATAAATAAACCCTTGGCATAAGGAAACACCTTAATTTATCCTTTAGTGAAATGCCTCCAAGACTTCATAACCAACTTATGTAGGTCTAAAAGCACAGGCCAAAAATGATGAAATCTATAGAGCATAATTTGAAGGGTCTAATAAAATTCATTATCTAGCACATTCTACCCATGGACCATGATAAAGGAGGATTGCGAATAAGGTAGTCTCAACTTTTTTTTTTCTCATGAGGAACACAACCAAAACTAATAAGATCCCTTGTACAAGCCATGAATGCAAAGGATGGAATTTTTACCTCCCCATTTGTGCCCAATTTGAGTAGAATGTAGTAAGGAAAATATATAGAAGTGAAACCTTCATTATTGTGACTAATAAAACCAAGTACAAAAGATCCTATATTGAAGCATCATGAGAAAGAATTCCAATAGTGCAAAAATTGACATTATTAAACTCACCTCCATCAAAGGCCTACATAGGGGAGACAACAATTAGGTAGGAAATATAGGTGCATGGGAGGGAAAACAACAATAGGTTTAATATAATGGATGGGAGAATTGAAATAAATTATTTTTTCATTTTTTTAAACTATGCTTGTGTAAAGCAGAAAAATCGAACCCTAGTCGTTCTCCCCTCCCCAACTCCAAGGAGAGAGAAGGGAGAGTCACTAGGGTTGATGGTTTTCACTTAGGAGAGACTTTACATTCAAAAGAGGGGTTGAAACCCACAAGATCCAATCCCACGCAATGCAAGATTGGATTCTAAATGAGTTTCAAGGGTTAAGACATCAAGGATACCCTCTTTTGTAAAGAATGTAGATAGAAAGATTGAACTAGGAATGCATGTAAAGTAGGAAAGATTCGCTTATAAATAGAGATAGGGATATGGGATGAAGCTGCGGACCTGGAATTAGTAGTAAAATGTTGAGACGGTGCTGTTCTGCAAATTTGAGCGAAAGTTGACGGGACGATGGCTCCCGGCGTGCACACGGTACTCCGAAAAATCCGCGAAACAAAGGGGGATCTGTTCGTCTCTGCACAAGGATTCCAGATCTTCAATTACAGCCACGTACCTGCAACCTACACACAGAAAAGAGAGGACGATTGGGGGGTTAGGGATGAGGGGTTTGCCTTTAGGTCAAACCCCGGTTTTGGAATTAACCAAGAAATGAGAATGTTGTAAATGTAAATGTTTGTAATGTAAACAAGTACTGATACCTTGTTGTAAGAATGTTTGTATTCTTACATGCGAAGGTGTAATGTATGTAGTATGTTGTATGTTGTATGTGATCTCCTCTTCAATGGTTGAATCCTTGTCTTGAATGCAACACTTAGCCTTGAATGGAGACTTAGAATGCTCAATTGCTTGAAGGAATGCTTGAATGCTTGAATGCTTGAATGTTTCTTGCTCTTGCTTATTTCCTTTTTTTCGACCCCCTCAAATGGGAGAGGAAATGTAGTTTATATACTTGTCAATTAGGGCTGATAGACTGATTTTCCCGACCTTAGGCCGACCAGGAAACATTATTTTCCAATTTGCAAACTTGAAGACCCGATACCCACAAGAGACCGGGCCCAAAATAGGGCCAAGGACCAGGGCGCTGGGCGCCATGGTCCTGGGGGACCAGGGTACTGTGTGCCCTAGTCTTGAAGGACCAGGGCGTTGGGCACCATGGTCCCACCTCCCGGGATAGCAGGGTGCAAGGAGGATCAGGCCAGGGTGCTGAAAAATGCATTTTTTGATGTCATGAACAAGTTTCGGGGTCTCCATTCAGGTTCCGTGTTGCATCACCATCGTGAAGACCCAAATGCAGTCGAAATTGCAAGTGTCACAATTTTAGGATGCTACATTTAGCCCCCACTTTAGCGGGAGTATAAGCGTATGCTCATACTTCCGGTAAAGTACAAGGAAACAACATTGAAAAACTTTCACCACGTCAAGGAGGCAAGATACACCAAGCCCCCTGTGGACTAAGGATCTTACGACTTTGATTGACAAAGTAAAAGGGAAGATCACAAGGGTTGACTGTCAGTAGTAAAGTTCCCTCACTATGAGTCATGCAAGAAAGATATCAAAAATTTTCAAGGCAAAGCTAAATTTGTCAAGAAATTTTCAAGTATCTTGAAAAGATATGGATGGGATGTATGCCCCCCTACGTTAAAGTGATCACACATGCCTCACCGGGGGTGATTGCTTTAAGGTAGTGATACATATAAGAAATGAGAAAGGAGCATGTTATCACAAGGATTTAGCCCCCAAGTGTGAGATAAGCCCAAGGATAATAGACACAAAACACAAAGCACAAGGTGACTTCGCTTTCCTCGGGGTCAGTATGTTGTATGATAATTCATGTATATCATATGTATGTATGCATAATTGTTCTTCATTCCCCAATCAACGAAGGTCACCTAGAAGAAGGGAACACATGTGTCTTTTGAGTCAACATGAGAGAGACCAAAAGAGATCTCAATGTTTTGCATCGTCCTCAAGTAGACCACACTAAGGACAACAAATAGAAGAATGAGAATAACACATAGAAGAAGTAACAAAAGAGATCAAGAGAGGAGGAGAGAGTCTGCTATGCTAATGAACTAGTCTAGCACGTCATCTACCCCCCGATCTTGCTGATCAATATTTTGGGAAGGTAGGAAACACGCTAGAGGAGGAACATCCAACACAGCAGATGGAGCTATCACAAGATCCAAACAAGGGCTATGTTCATATCCCAAGCCACGGTGTTCTTGTCTAGGAGCTAGGATAAGTGCTTTAGAAAATTCGTTAGATAGATGGTTATCAACATCAACATATTCATACTCACTATCAGAATGAATAGGAGTAACATTTTCATCATGAATAACATTTTCATCTATATCATCATCAAGATTTATAAAAATAGGATCTTTAACTCGCACAGGATCAAGACCATCATGCATCTTATGTTCAGGAGATTTCGGCTCAATCTTCAGCTAAGGAGAAAATGGAATAATATTAGTTGAAGGTGTTTTTGGGGATTGCAAAGTTTGAGAAGCAGCTGCCTGAGCTCTAAGACGACGCTTTCGTCGGCGTTCATGTGCAGAACGATTTCGTCTAGTCTTAGTAGGAAGTTGAGGAGATTGAGGAGGAGGAATGTTCTCATCCTTATCACTTGGGTGTTTAGGTTGTGGTCTCTTAGGTTGAACAATAGGAGAAGAGGAAGGTCTCTTCTCTCCATAAGAGGAAGGAGGAGGAACTGCTCCATATAAGGGAGGAATATTTGGTTTAGGAAGGAGACCAAGTCCATCATGACGAGGAGGGATAGGTCTACTTTTAGGAAGTTTATTAATCATAGGCATAGTCACATCCATAGGGATGGGTTGGGAATCTTCTTGAGGAAAGACATTAGTTTTATCTTTCAAAGGAAGAACTTCCTTCTCAAGAATGATAGGAATGTCAAGTTTGGGTGTTCTAGGTTCACTTAGAGATAGGATCATATCTTTCTTCCACTTTTGATAAGATTTGAAAAGATGATCACTTCGCAGAGGAAGAGATTGGAATTGTTTAGGCCAAAAGTAATCAATAGGAATGTTAGAAGTTCTTTCAGCTGGTTTAAAGAGACTATGATTGATAGTAACAACTTCACCATTATGGGGAAATTTCAAACACTTGTGAATAGGAGAAGCAATAGCTTTCATGGAAGACAGCCAAGGATAGCCTAGCTTCACACGAAATTGTTCGGACGATGGAATAATAGCAAAGTCCACATCAAGGGATTTGTTATGGACCTCAATAGGTAATGTAATAGAACCAATTGCAGGAGAAGAAAATGCATCAAATAGTTTCACAACCACATTTGTTTCATCATAGATCACTTGATTCAATTGCAAAGTAAAAAGAAATTCTTCAGTAATGATATTAACCATACAAGAAGGATCAATAAGCACTCCACGGCAAGGTGTATTCTTGACTTTTGCAACTATATATAAAGGACCATCAGGTGCCCTGATAGTTTCACTGGAATCAAAGGTGATGGAAGGTTCTTTAGGGATTTTTTGCTGCTCTACAATGTTAATCACATTCAGAGTCATAGACACAAGATCATCAGGTGAGACAGAGGAATCATTAGTATCAATCGCATTAGAGGTATGAGAAGGCAATGGATCAGTAAAAATCTTAAGATTTTGGTTAGGAGGAGCTACAGATTTATTTCCTTTATCATTCACTCTAGAAATAGAAATAGTATTATTATCAATCAAATCTTGAATTTTACCCTTTAAAGCAAAACATTTTTCAGTATCATGCCCAAGTTGACGATGAAATTGACAAAAAGATTTGTTATCAAAATAGGGTGAATTAATCTTTGCAAGATCTATTTGCCTTATAGGAGGAAGAGTAAGCACATTTTGTTCCAATAACTTATTCATAATACTATGCAATGATTCATTCAAAGGAGTAAACTTTCTTTCTTTCTTGAAAAACTTAGAAATAGGAGGCACACCTGATGCTGCATTCACATTGTTGTTGATGATGTTTTCATTGAATTTAATTGACTCTCTGTTCGGTTTAAACTTCCCAAATGGTTGTTGACTACTATCACCCTTATCACTCGGAGCCATAGGATTTGCTTGTTCCATTTGACTCACAGTCAGTTGATAATTGTGAAGAGTTGTGCACAACTGTTGGAAAGAAGTAAACTCAGAAAACAGAAGTTTTTCTCTAATATATTTTTGTAAATTAGAAATAAAGATTCTTTGAATATCATTGTCAGGCACTGGAAAAGAAATTTGAGCATACAAATGCATATATCTACCAATGAAATCAGTCACTTTTTCTTTAACACCTTGTTTACAATGCATTAAATCAATCAAAGTAACTTTAGGACTTATATTGTTTTGAAATTGTTGAATGAAAGCATTTGCAAGTTGTTCGAAAGAAGTAATAGAATAAGAAGGCAACGAGCAATACCATTGTAGGGCTTTATCTCTTAATGTTCTAGTAAACAGTTTTGCAAGCAACCTTTGGTCATAAGCAAAATCAGTGCATATTGTTTGAAAGGTCTTAACATGTGTTAGAGGATCACCCTTACCAATATAAAGCTCCAAATGTGGAATTTCAACATGTTTAGGGGGAATAGCTCGAACAATTTCAAGAGAAAGTGGGCTCGCAACATCAAATGTGGGCACACTAAACTTAGAATGGTTCATAGAGGCAATTTGTTGTTGTAAAGAAGAGACAGTTTGCGCAAGATTGTTAATGGTCGCTTCAGTCGAAGAATTCATATTAGACGTGTTAGATTGTGATGGATGTGTTATGTTATTGAAAGAAGGTAGAGAGTAAGGTGGTGAGACACTATGATAGTTAGTCATAGGAGATGATTGGAAAGGAGGAACACTACAAGGAGGAATGGAAGGGTTAAATGAATTTCCCCCTTGTGTCATGTTCATTTGTGGAGATATAAGAGGAACACTCATTGAAGGAATGAATGAAGAAGCCGGATTGAATGAAGGAAGAGGGTTGATTGAAGAAGAGGGATTGCCCCCATGACTAGTGATCATAGGAGGAATGTCTTGTGTTGAAGTATTCATTATGTTTGATGTGAAAGTAGGTAGACTAGCAATAGGAGTTGTCAAAGGAATAGAATGATTAACTTGAGTAGGAGGTTGTGTATAACCTAAGGTTTCAGCACAACTCTTCATAGGCATCACATTCGAATCCACAATGTGTGCAATACCACACAAAATATCAATTCCATTCTTATCACTTTGAACCATACGTTTTAGACCTTCAATTAAAGGAAGAGCTTGACTATCGGGGTATTCTTGAGACATCCATTGTCGAAAATCATCAAATTGGTTATCCAATTTCGAAAGTTGTTCTACAGAAACCTCATGGAGAGCTTCTTCATCATTAAGAGGATTAGAGGAATTACCCATGTCCTCCTTAAAAAGGCCATTCAAATTAGGTTCCATCTCCTCAGTAATTAAACCTTGGAAAGACTTAATTCTAAGGCTTCGTCTAACAGGAATAGTGTAAGTAGGGCTTATTGTTGTAAAACTCATGCACTAAAGAAAGAGAGAAGATTTTGAATTTTAGAGGTAGCAAATTTCAATAAAACCAGCCAATCTCCTAGATTTAAGCTGTTAAATGCAATCAGGACAATCTCCCGAAATTTCAGAAAAAATGTCCGGGACCGTGGCGAACGGAGTGCACACGGTCCTCGCAACTTTTTTTGAAATTTTCAGAGATGAAAGTTATGACGATTCTAAAGCTAATCTAAAAAAATTGAGTGATTTTACGATCTGTAGATAGGCCAAATTAAAGTTGCAATCTCAAAATTGGACCCTACCAAGATTGTTGAAAAATGCAAATTTTGAATTTTGAAAAAGAGAGTGAAACTGAAATTTTGAATTTTATGATTTTAGAGGGAATGCTGAAAGCAATGCAGGCTTTGAAATTTAAAAATTGACTCAATTTCATGCAAAATTCAAATTTGAAAACGGAAATCAGAGTTGTTGCAATTAAACACTTAATTTCAAAAGTCACAAACTGCAAGAATTTGAATAAAACACTGAAATTTCGAATGAATGCCAACACACTTTTCAGATTTAGGACTATAAGAAACACAATTTTGATATGAATTTCAATTTCAACAATTTTTGAATGATTAGAAGCCTCAATCCAAGCAATCGCTAGACCAACTTTGACTTTAATTTTGAGAGTGTTAAAATTGATAAAATCAGCCAAAATTCTGGATTTTAGCAGAAAAATACAGTAAGATCTAGCTCCCGAAATTTCGGAAAAAATGTCGGGGACGATGGCGCTCGGGGTGCACACGGTCCTCGCAACTATTTTCCAAATTTTCAAGGATGAAAGATATTGTGATTTTATTGCGGAATCCAAAGTTACAGCCGATTTGGAGGTGTTTTGATCAGTGAAATTATCAGTCAAAGGTTGAATCAAGAAGGTTTTAAAAATTAGGGTTTTGACATTTAACCACTTAATTTTCAGAATTAACGCACAAATATGAATTGACAATTTGCAATAGAAGGGTATATCTGAAACAAGCATTAACAATTAAACATTTCACAAGCTCAATTACTAAAAAGAAAATTTTAGGGTTTTTATGCAATCAACCTCTAAAATTTGCAAAAGATCAAACATGGAAATGTAATTAAGGAAGCAAAAATTTTCAAATCTAACCATGAATAATCAGAATGAGGATGTTCACGTCGGGTTCACCAAAATGTAAAGCGGAAAAATCGAACCCTAGTCGTTCTCCCCTCCCCAACTCCAAGGAGAGAGAAGGGAGAGTCACTAGGGTTGATGGTTTTCACTTAGGAGAGACTTTACATTCAAAAGAGGGGTTGAAACCCACAAGATCCAATCCCACGCAATGCAAGATTGGATTCTAAATGAGTTTCAAGGGTTAAGACATCAAGGATACCCTCTTTTGTAAAGAATGTAGATAGAAAGATTGAACTAGGAATGCATGTAAAGTAGGAAAGATTCGCTTATAAACAGAGATAGGGATATGGGATGAAGCTGCGGACCTGGAATTAGCAGTAAAATGTTGAGACGGTGTTGTTCTGCAAATTTGAGCGAAAGTTGACGGGACGATGGCGCCCAGCATGCACACGGTCCTCCAAAAAATCCGCGAAATGAAGGGGGATCTGTTCGTCTCTGCACAAGGATTCTAGATCTTCAATTACAGCAGCGTACCTGCAACCTACACACAGAAAAGAGAGGATGATTGGGGGGTTAGGGATGAGGGGTTTGCCTTTAGGTCAAACCCCGGTTTTGGAATTAACCAAGAAATGAGAATGTTGTAAATGTAAATGTTTGTAATGTAAACAAGTACTGATACCTTGTTGTAAGAATGTTTGTATTCTTACATGCGAAGGTGTAATGTATGTAGTATGTTGTATGTTGTATGTGATCTCCTCTTCAATGGTTGAATCCTTGTCTTGAATGCAACACTTAGCCTTGAATGGAGACTTAGAATGCTCAATTGCTTAAAGGAATGCTTGAATGCTTGAATGTTTCTTGCTCTTGCTTATTTCCTTTTTTTTGACCCCCTCAAATGGGAGAGGAAATGTAGTTTACATACTTGTCAATTAGGGCTGATAGACTGATTTTCCCGACCTCAGGCTGACCAGGAAACGTTATTTTCCAATTTGCAAACTTAAAGACCCGATACCCACAAGAGACCGGGCCCAAAATAGGGCTAGGGACCAGGGCGTTGGGCGCCATGGTCCCACCTCCCGGGACAGCAGGGTGCAAGGAGGATCAGGCCAGGGTGCTGAAAAATGCAGTTTTTGATGTCATGAACAAGTTTCGGGGTCTCCATTCAAGTTTCGTGTTGCATCGCCATCGTGAAGACCCAAATGCAGTCGAAATTGCAAGTGTCGCAATTTTAGGACACTATAGCTTGGTAAAAAATTTAACATGATCGATGACGCTGGCATGAAACACCCTTCGGCTCCACGTGAAATGATTTTGACTCGAAGCTACGAACTAGTGAGGCCATAGATGGGGGACCTCATCCCCACACTTCACTTGATCAAACCCATGAGATCAACAGCCCAATGAAAGAACAAGGCATGTGAGTGCAGTGGCCCGATAGGGATTTGAACCTTGGTGGTTTCTTCACCAATGAAGTGTTTAAACCACGACACTACACGCCCGAAGACACATTGCAATAAATATTTTTGATTAAGCAAAAAATGGGTTTTGAAGGGACCCAAAACCCTTTAAAAAAAACAAAGATCAGTCTAGACTTAACAAGGTGTTAAGCCAAAAAAGACCACTAGAACTGAACAACCCCATATAAAATATTATCCAAATTAAATCAAATGGGCAAAGACTATTGGCATTATTTATGTTTATGTTGTGATTGTCATTGATGGACACACACTTTCTATGAGATCACTTTTTATTTGTATGAGTTATGCTCAACTAGTATTTGTTCCAAACCGGTATTGCATTATAGTCTTTAGACTATCGGTCTTTTGCAGAAAGTGTTTACCGATCTCAAGCAGCATGAAGACCTCAAGTGGTTCGAGGATCTCAAGCAGAATGGAGCAAAGGAACTAAAAGCAGAAGTTATCATTTTCCCAGTCTTCATTTTTATCAACCGGTAATCTTTTTAATAATTAAACCGGTATTACTCTGAGTTATTAACTGGTAATCGGTAAAGTTGTATAAACTGGTAATACTCTGTGATGAGTTACCAACCGGTATATTTTTGTGATGAGTTGCCATCCACCAACACTTTGACAGTGATTTGTGTCGTGTTATCAACTGTGTCTAGATGCAATGAACCTAGGAACTTGCAATGTAATCCTATTGGACCGACATGAAATCAAATTCCTTTTTAAGGACATCATGTCTAGGGTTTTAGTGTGTGTAGCTATTAGGGTTTTTTATGGTTGATGAATTTTTGTATGTGCGATCCTAATAGAGAAGATCAAGTCTGTGTGTTGTAATAGAGTGTCGATTTACTAAAGACTGAAGTAATGCTGAAATGCATTAGCAATGAGCTATCATGGATCTAACCAAGCAGACTGTGCTATTTGCTAGATCATTCACTTGTTGACTACTCACATCTTCGACAAGTCTGAAACCCTTAACCAGGTAGGCCCAGAAAAGCCTTTGTAAATCCTCTAACAAGGTGGTTCACATCTGTGGATCTGAAATCCTCTCACAAGGTATTCTTTAATCAAACTTATCTCCTAATAGAGATTGAGATTCCTAATAGGATCTGTTCTGGTAAAGAACATTGTATGACCTTAACTAGTCTAACCTTAACCAGTCTAGTTACTATTCTGCAGATAGTTACTTGTGAGTTTCATCTTACCATGGTTTTTCCCATTTGGGTTTCCACGTCAAAATCTCTTGTGCTATGGTAATTGTGCTTCTATGGGTGAATTCCTTACTTGTTGTTTGGTTTGTATTTGTGCTTACCGGTTCATTAGCTAAATTGTTATACTGGTTTACTACTAGACTGTTAAAGTGTTTGAGTTCAGTATTTTTTGGTATACTAATTCACCCCCCCTCTTAGTATTCATCAATTGGTATCAGAGCCAACCTTTCTATAAGTCTAACCACTTGGAAAGAGATATGGGGGAATACACTATGAGGGAACTTACTCATCGACTCACTCAGACTGAGCAAGCCTATGATGAACTTAAAGTCAAATATAAGGCCTCTCAGGCAAAAAGAAGAGAGCATGCTAAAAAACTGATGGAGCTAACTGGAAATAGTTCTTCTGATGAAGTGGACATGGAATCCATAGTTCAAGAAGTTGAAAAACTGAATGAGTCTAATGCCAACCTAAGAAGGGAACTTGAAGGACTAACTATCAGAATGTGTCAAGAGCTTGAGAACCGGAAGAAAGCTGAAGATCTGGTAAAAGACAAAGATCATGAGATCTCCAAGCTAAAGCAAGAGATCAGTGCATTTACCACTCATCTTCATGAAAGTAAAGTGGAAAAGGAAGAAATGCAAGGTGAAATAAACATGGCTATTTTTGACAATTCAACCTTGAAGGAATCCAATGTTTCTATTGCCAAAGAACTTACTGAGTCAAAGGAAATACTTGCCAAATTCAATAAGAGCACTGTCAAGCTAGAGCAAAAGCTTGAATCAGCTAAACCGGTGAAGAATACCACTGGACTTGATTTTTCTGGTTATGAGGAAGGTGAGACCTTTGGAACAAAAGATGGAGCATTAAAGAAGCAACCAGCACCAAAGGATAAAGGTAAGCAAAAGTTCAAACCTGTTTGCTTTAATTGTCTCAAGGAAAGACACACTGCTAATGTATGTAGAAGTAATGCTTATAATAATTTTCCTTATTTTCTAAACGATAAGCCTAGACCCAACAGATTCAATGGTAATTGTTATGCATGCAACAAGTTTGGGCATAGAGCATTTGAATGCAGGTCTGTCATGCACAACACCAGAAGGTATCCTCAAAGGAGTCAAGGAGTTTTTCTTGAACCTTTTGGAAACTGGAACCCAAACCGGTTTAATACCTATAATCATCAATCAGGAAGCAGTGGCTATCAAGCAGCAATCAGATGGAGAGAAACCTATTTGATCTATCATGGTAGTGGTCACACTGCTGCAACATGAAAAAGGAAGAATGGAAACATGAATAATGGACCTCGGAGAGCACCTGGAATGATTTTCTATCATTGCAACAAACCGGGTCATACAGCAAGATTCTGTAGAATGAGAAAGAATATATCGGATGATATACCGGTCACTCCGGAAGGAAATATTGATGTTGAAACTGTTCAAGTGGATATGAAGAAAACCTAGAAGAAGAAGCTAGAAGAAGTGATTCAAGAAGAACTGGTTTCTGCACCTAGTGTGGAAGTCACTGAACCGACAAACTAAGCATAAAAGAAGCTTAGGGGAGAAAATGGTGAAATGTTTCGAACCCCTAGTTTACACCAGTAAAAGACCTTAACCGGTATGTCATACCTGTTAATTGGCAGAAGATCAGAAACGGTAAAAGGCAAATTAAGGTTTACGCCCTAATAGTGGAGCATTTACTATGGTATGTGAAGAACTTGTTTAAAAGGATTTTTCAAGTCATTTTTCACTTATCAGTTCTTGAGCAAAGAAGTTTTTAAGTGTTGAGCAATGAAAAGTGATTTGGATTGCGATTCGAAGAATTTTCAAAACCTTGAAGAAGAATCAGAAGCTAATATCAATCGGTCAAGTGTAGAACACAAAGCGATATTTCAGCAACCGAAGGAGTGTGTGGTGAAGTGGAATTTGCAAGCCCTAAATTTTGCTTTACGAAGGTATTTTTTGAATTTCTCTATTTATCATGGCTTCCGCATCACACTCTAGCTCTAGTGCACCCATTGATTCAGTAGACTTCATCCAACGGAAGGCAAAATATAATGCCCTGTCTCAAATACCCGTTGGTGTTATAGTAGAGGAAGGTATTTCAGATTATATTGATTGTAAAATTGAAGACCTAGGATCTCTGATGATCCATTCTTAGTTAAGCTTATTCTATGGAAAGGACAAGAAGATCAAACCGAAATTCAACATCTTGGAAAAGAAGAAGCTTCACAATGCGGTCTATTTCCTTGAAGAGTTTTCAGATGATCACATCTGCATCATTCTGAGCAGAGTGCACGGTGACAAAATGTACTTAGAGCGGACACATGACATCACACCGGAAGCTATTCATGTCGTCACTGGTTTCTGTAACATCGGTGAAGTGCCAGCCCTAAGGAAGATCAGCAAGACTGAAATGACCAAGCTCACCGATTCTATGAGCGACAAACGGGGAATGACCACCAATCCCATCAAGGATGATCTGGTCAAATATGCTTGCATGGTAATAGGTTACTGGACATTCTGCTAGCAGGATCAACTTTGTCTCTGCTGCAGTGGTAAATTTTGCCTATAGGATGATCATGGAAGATGCATCATTTGATTTATGCACCTGTATGCAAAGGCAACTTCTAGTGAACCTGAAGTCGATTAAATAGGACAATGCCTTGAGATTTAAGTTTGGAAAACTATTGCTTGGGTTTTTCTTCTACTTCCAAGGTTACTTCCCGGGAGTCAGAGATATTCAGTGGTCTTCCAACCAACCGGTTACAAAACAAATCAAGGAAATCCTTCAAGCGGTTGGAACCGGTTATCCGGAAGTTCTGAACAAATACTTTGATGAGTTTAAATGAAAAATGAGCCAAAGAGTGAGAATATCGAGTGATATTGTCAAGAAATATGAAGATGACATATGCTTCACCATCAAAGTTGATGAGTGCATAATGGAGGCGGTTGAGCCTAGACAGGAAGAAGTGGAACCCATGCGATATGAGGTAATGTATGACATGCTAGATGGGTATGCCTCTACCCTACTCGCCTCGCCCCTTGATCCAAAGGAAAAGAGAACCCACACCTATTTGGAAAGGGTTACACCAGTTGAAGAACCTTTAGTAAAGAAGGGAAAGGCAGTGCCTCAGTATCGGCACCAGTTACTGCAGCAAGTCCCAAAGTGACCAAGCAGTCACCAGCAAAGAAGAAACCGGAAGCTACACCCGCCAAAGTGTTTGAGAGAAAGTGGAAGACAAAAGGCAACACACTGGACTCAGAGGACACTGTGTCTGAAGAACAGCCTAAGAAGACTAGGCAAACGAGGAAAAAGACAAAGACAACTAGCAATGAACCGACAACATCTGCACCGGTAAATATTGATATTTCCTCCTACAAACCTTTGACACATTGTCAAAGAACTATTAAGAATATTAGAAGAAAAGTGCTTGGTGATTTGAAAGAGTGCTTTGATGTTTTAATGATGATGAAAAGGAAGAAGTTGAACAGGAAGTCCTTAAATATTTATGTATTAATGACTAGTGGCCATCAAAAATTAAATCTGAGACACCTGATTCCTTATATAATTCTTTAGATAACAAATGGTGCATTGCCATAGAGAAGGAACAAGAAATAAGAGAGGAAGTATTTGCACAATATTTTCCCTATGTATCTAAATTAGAACTTTATGAAGTGGTGGAAGATATAAGGGCCTCTTCTTCATGGGAAGAAGGAGACTCCTGTTGCTAGAAGGAAAAGTCTTGGAAGTGGTAAAAGATACCCACTCCCTTTCTCAATCTGCTCTAAAGATGCACCAAGTGGTAGAAGCCAATAGGAAAGATGAGAAAGAACCGGAAATCAATAAACCGGATGAAGCGTATGATAGTGAAGGAGTACCGGTCACTGATAAAATGGAACCCATCGATGTTGATGCCTTAAATGGTGAAGATATTACTCCAGGAACATCAATAGAAGCGGTAGAATAGGAAAAATAGGCAGAGGAAGAGAAGAAGTAACAGGAAGAAGAAAAGAAGAAACAGGTAGAAGAAGAAGAAAAGAGAAAAAAAGAAGAAAAGAGGAAACAGGAAGAGGAAAAGAGAAAACAAGAAGAAAAGAGGAACTAGGAAGAGGAAAAGAGAAAAGAAAAGGAAAAGAGGAAACAGGAAGAGGACAAGAGAAAAGAAGAGGAGAATAATAGACAAGAGGAAGAGAAGAAGAAGAAGGAAGCAGAAAAGAAAGAAGAAGAGAAACGGAAGGAAGAAGAAAAGAAATAGGAAGAGGAGAAGAAAAAGGATGAGGAGAAGAGAAAGGAAGAGGAGAAGTAGAAACGGGAAGAGGAGAAGAAAAAGGAAGAGGAGAAGAGAAAGGAAGAGGAGAAGAAGAAGCAGGAAGAGGAGAAGAAGAAGAAGGATGAAGACGAAGAGAAGCGGAAAGAAGAGGAGAAGAAGGAAGAAGAGAAAAATGGAAGAAAAAGGAAGAGGAGAAAAAAAGGAAGAAGAGGACAAGCTAAGGGCTAAAGAGAAGGAGGGAGCGACACAGAGCACTCAAGTGGAGACCCCAAAGGAAACCGGTAGTCAAGCCAAACCGGCTGACATTACCAGTCCCATTGACCTCCAATTTGCAAACAAATCGGAGATACTACAAAGCATTAAGCTTGCTCAAGAACACCTCGAGGTGATAAGGAGGAAGAAGGAGCAAGACGTGATCCAAGCTGCGGTGGACACCCTTACTGGTTTGATACCCGGTACCAACCTTCCTAGTACCGATTCCTCTTTGGCTCAATTGAAGCTCTTATGCATAGTTGTAGAGGACCAAGTGCAATGTCTAGAAGATGTTGCTGAAGCTAATGCCAAAAAGAAGCATCAAAAGGCTTTGAACACTACCTTGGTGAAAAAGTTAAATGAGCTCCGGTCTGATCTGCAGAAGGCACAAAAGGACATTAAAGATGTTCTAGATGAGGGGAATCTACTACTTAGCAAGATATGTCAGCCCCATCTATTCTGTGATGATGTGCTTGCTCAGAAAGACAAACTACAAACTGATTTACAGACATTCATAAGCACCTTCAAGATGCCATATGATTCCTTTACCGCTTATGGGCAAACCGTTCACCGATTTCAACTTCAAGCTGCAAGAATTGATTTGGAGATCAGCAACCAGACCAGGGATTTGCAGGAACTACAACTAGTTCTACTACCAAGACTGCAAATACTTCAAAAATGCTATCTCAATCTAGATGCCTTGACGGTTACTCAAGAGATGAGTACCTTGGATGCCATTGAGGAACAGGTATCCCAGATGCAAACGGAGAGTGAGGTTGCTACCTCATTGCTTGAGTCATGGTCCTTATCCATGAAGCAATTTATGCAGGACTTTAAATATGTTTTTGACTAGTTTCACTCTTTATTTTCATAAACATTTATTCAGCTAATAGAAACAAGGGTTATTCAACTGTGTTTTGTCATTGTTGGCAAAGGGAGAGAAGTATTCTGGTATTTAAAATTTTGATGCATGCTATACTCTCATGTTTATCTCTGTAAGGAAGTAGTATACATTGTATTTTCTGCAAAGGGATAGTGTATATGCTTAGGGGGAGTAATTTTGATTATGGCATATTTTTGTTGTAAAACACCTAGATGTCAAAATTTTCCTTAGTGTTGCCATCAATGCCAAATGGGGAGATTGTTGGCATTTTTGATGTTTATGTTGTGATTGTCATTGATGGACACACACTTGCTATGAGATCACTTTTTGTTTGTATGAGTTATGCTCAACTGGTATTTGTTCCAAACCGGTATTGCATTATAGTCTTTACACTATCGGTGTTTTGCAAAAAGTGTTTACCGATCTCAAGCGGCATGAAGACCTCAAGCGGTTCGAGGATCTCAAGTGGAACGGAGCAAAGGAACTAAAAGTGGTAGTTATCATTTTCCCAGTCTTCATTTTTGTCAACCAGTAATCTGTTTAATAATTAAACCAGTATTACTCTAAGTTACCAACCAGTAATCGATAAAGTTGTATAAACCAGTAATACTCTGTGATGAGTTACCAACCGATATATTTTTGTGATGAGTTACCATCCACCGACACTTTGACGGTGATTTGTGCCATGTTATCAAATGTGTCTAGATGCAATGAACCTAGGAACTTGCAATGTAATCCTATTGGACCGACATGAAATCAGATTCCTTTTTAAGGACATCATGTCTAGGGTTTTAGTGTGTGTAGCTGTTAAGGTTTTTGATGGTTGATGATTTTTTTTGTGTGTGATCCTAATAGAGAAGATCAAGTTTGTGTGCTGTAACAGAGTGTGGATTTACTGAAGACTGAAGTAATGCTGAAATGCATTAGCAATGAGCTATCATGGATCTAACCAAGCAGACTGTGCTATTTGCTAGATCATTCACTTGTTGACTACTCACATCTTCGACAAGTTTGAAACCCTTAACCGAGTAGGCCCAAAAAATCCTTTGTAAATCCTCTAACAAGGTGGTTCACATCTGTGGATCTGGAATCCTCTCACAAGGTAGTCTTTAATCAGACTTATCTTCTAACAGAGATTGAGATTCCTAATAGGATCTGTTCTGGTAAAGAACATTGTATGACCTTAACCGGTCTAGTTACTATTCTGCAGATAGTTATTTGTGAGTTTCATCTCACAGTGGTTTTTCCCATTTGGGTTTCCACATCAAAATCTCATGTTATGGTGATTGTGCTTCTGTGGGTGAATGCCTTACTTGCTGTTTGGTTTGCATTTGTGCTTACCGGTTTGTTAGTTAAACTGTTATACCAATTTATTGCTAGACTGTTAAAGTGTTTGAGTTCAATATTTTTTGGTATACTAATTCACCCCCCCCTCTTAGTATTCATCAAAGACAAGACAAAGAGGAAAAACAAAAACATGAACTAGTAGAAAAAATCAAACACAAAAAAATCAGCAGAGAACCAACATAGACACAACAAAGAACCAACACTAATATTGTCATTTCATTGATTGTTCCATCTCTTTTTCAATCTCAATCATAGTGTTGGTAATCTTCTTGAGCTTATGAAAGTTAGGAGGAGGTCCAGTAGCCTTTGTCTTCAACGTACCTCTGGTCCTTTTGCTGGGTCCCAAGGGGATATATTGCTTAGTATTGGTGTCCACATCTAGCACATCCTTTAGGTATAACTTCTCTTCAAGGCTACAAATCATATTCTTCAAGCTTTCCATAGTGGCACCAATCACCCCATGACTTGTTTGTGTCATATATGAGGTGAATGTGTACAAAAATAAATAATAGCATTTTAGGTTATGATTTTTTATGCATGTTTTCATACTTAGAGTGAAATTTAATGTTTGGTTCAAACCATTTTTTCATTCTCTTGGCTCAAGGTTTTTATGTCTTGTTGTTTAGGATAACTTGTTATAGGATTTCTCAATCTAGCTCTAACCTTGTCTTCCCTTATGTGACCTCATTTCTCCCTTTTTAGGTTCATTGCAAGCTATCTATCGCATTGTGCTATAATGTATGCCTTTGGATATTTGTCTCATCTTGGGATATGTAATGAAGAAAGTTTCTATAATTATCATCCATATATTTGTGAGAGAATGAGACTGTGGACTAGTGTCTGATATTTACTTTATAAGAAACTTCATTATTTCATATTTTGGTGTCATGCGACTTTGTAATTCATGACATGACTAAGTCTTCTACTTATCTTTCCATGCTTCAAGAATTGGTTTTGTGTTTTTTCATGGCATCTTGAGTGTCTATGCATATTATACGATTTATGTGTGTTGCACTTACATTGTGAAAATATATTCATATAGTTTTGACCTATGCATATAATATGATTTATTTGTGTTGCACTTACATTGTGAAAATATATTCATATAGTTTTGACCAATAATGTCTGCAAAAGCTTGGGGCATTATAATACAAGCTGGTGATTTTATAGTAAATAATGCTACAATGATCTTATAAATACTCTATCAATAAAACCCTAGCATACTCATTGACAATTCCTAAATGAATTCAAATGAAAAAATAAAATGTCTTTAAATATATACAACCACTAAACATAAAAATAAACATAACATCCTAGAGGCAACTCTTAATTATTAGTGAAAATTTTGGTGAGGTAAAAACTTGAATTTTGAATTTTAAAATTGAAGGGTTTAGGTCTACACTCATGGAAGTGACATGGGTCAAGTTCACACACATATACCTTTATCTAGGATAATTAACATCGAGTCTAGGGATCAATGATAAAAGGGATCAAGATAATTGAAGTCATAAGAAAATTTCACACATAATTATGCCACTTGTAAGTTGATTGTTGCATGTACAATAGTCTAATCAAAGAAGGTTGAAAGCATAAGGAAAAAGGGCACGAGTATACAATGTTCACCATTATATTTTTCCTTCACTTAGATGTGAATTTGAATAGATAGGTAGATGCACAATAAAGTAAAACAAGTAGCCGATATGTAAATTTAATAATGTTTTATACTCAAAAGTATATTGATCCTTGTAAAGTAACATGTCATTCCTTGATTCTTCTTGTGATGAAAATTCAATTGAAACCTTTAAAAAATAGAGAAATAACTTGCAATGGGTAGTGTTTGTGGCATATTTTGAGGTAATAACTAATTAAAAATTGATTAAAGGAAGTATTTTTAAGAAGTAAAAAGTAGAGAAGGATATGAGATTCAATATGTGACCCAAAATGTGATAAAAAGCTTTTGACTATGCAAAAAATCTAAAAGCAGTTTTTCTAGATATCATGGTTTAGATCTCCAGTTTATCCATGTTGATATAAAAAATGATTTGAATTTGTATATAACATGAAAAAGGATCATTTTCAATATTCTTATCCAAGTCTGCAAGAGAAGGATTACCAGATGTCAGATCATAAGGTGTATATCCTTTCTCGGTGATCTCCCAAATATCCTTGCCAAGACATCTAAGATGAGTCTCCATCCCAATCTTCCATATTCCATAGTTTTTTCCTTCAAGCTTAGGGATTTCTCTTCTGAAAATAGTTTCTGATGGATTAGACGTGTTAGCTGTCATAGGATCTACCTCAAGTGGTTAAGCTTCTGCAAAAGAGGACCAAAGCTCTAATACCAATTGTTAGGATAACCGGTGAACAACTGAACATTTAGTCCACTGAATAACCTTTAACCAAATTAAGTACCGGTAAAGCAGAAACAGATATCGGTAAATAATGCAACTTTATAAATAAACAGATAATCAATGCAAAGCAACCATACCACATAACACCATGATTTGTACGTGGAAAACCCGGAAAGGGAAAAACCACGATGGGAAGCCTACCCACAGTCATATAATACTTCTGCAAAAAGTATGTGTTACAATGAGGGACCTGCACATGCAGGAAGGCAAACTACCTAGAGCATAATGCTCATTAAAAAAAGAGTCTCACTGACTACTAAGAGGCTACAACCTTCTCAAGATAAATGGACAACAATCCAATAGAGTGAACTTCCAGAGATAGCATCTACCATGCCTGATTACAGTCCTGGTTAAGCTCAATATCGGAGGACTAAATCCTCTTCCTTAATCCCAATTTGATCACCTATGGTCGACCAAATCCTCTGCCTGAATGATATTACAATAATTGCGCATTACATTCCTTGACCATGACCTTTTCAATAACCATGATACTCTACAACAAGGATAACTTTAAGAAACCCCCCTCGGGCAACTGTGTAAAATCCTAGCGAATCAGACATTATTTTCAGGGGGAAATTTTCATATCGATGGCGAAATTTATTTTTTAAATGAGGAAAAAATTATTTTGTATTAGCGATTTTTTTTCTAGGGTACGAAAATGCTATAAACTTCTAGCGAATAATACCTTGTTCTATGGGGAAAATATTTATTGTGGGAGGCGAATAATTATTGTTAAAAGGAACAAATATATAATTGTATGAGCGAAAAATTTTACTTCGAAGGAAAAATTATTTAAATGTATTGGTGGTTTTTATCCACCGCTTGAAAATTATTTAAATGTATTGGTGATTTTTATCCATTGCTTGAAAATTATTTAATTTGTTTTGGCGAATATTTTGTTATTTATGGTACAATATATAATTCATTGGTGATTTCATAAATTCATTGCCATTAATAGACAAGGCACATCACATCACATCACATCAGTACATCACATCACATAATACATTGAGTCTAGCCTCTATAGTTGCACGATGTATCAATAAGCGCAGCCTCTTTGACACATAAAGGGTGACACATACCTAAAATCTATCAATGATTTTAAACCATTCGATGATCACAGATCAATGGCTGAAGTTTTATTTTGGCCCAATTTTCTAAAGAGAACATAGCTCACCAAAAAGTGCCCAGAATGGAATTGGATTCAATAGACACGTATCAAATGTCACGAATCATGATCGATAATTTCATTTATTTAATATATATCTATTCACTTACGGCAATCAACTCTGTCCCCACGACTTCCAATGTGATACTTGCCAATTTGGTACTGGTTCATAGTTGTTTCCAATTTCGCACACTCGTGCATTTATGGGAAAGATTTGCAGAGATACGAAAGATTTAAAATTTTTTATAGCAGTTAATACTGTTAAAGAAGTAATTATTACAATCAAGAGCTTCAACAATTTATATATGATCTTTGCTTCTTTCATCTTCAATTAGCCTTTGCCATTTGGTAGATAAATCGTAAGAGGTCACGGTATTTTAGGTTTATAGGCTCACTGCTCAGGTTGTTTAATTTGTTAATCTGTTTTCTCAAGATGGACACTCCCATCCGCTTGAGAAGCATTTTTGCAGTGGACCAAAGGGCCTTTCTAGGCTTCATTAGAGACCCAACCCTCCAATCAGTTTGCAAGGAGGTTGGGTCGTTCACCAATGAGGTTGTGCGGATGGTGTTGGGCAGAGAATTTCTGTGAAACGAAAATAGGTACCGTGTTAACACAGACCTTACATCCCACTTCTTAGCATCTCTTCTGGACTTGGGAGGAGACAAGGTGGATATACTGATGCTGTTGAGGAAGGTTTTTAAGGAAAACTTCCTCGGAGATGACATTACTCTTGTCATTCTTGTAGAAGTAGGGGTGGCGATCCCTTGGGCGAGTAATTTATCCAAGCTTCTCCTCCCTGACCAAACACTACCAATGGCCAGGCAACCATTTCTCCTAAACCTGAATGCGGAGCAATTGATGCATCATAGAAAATGGTCACGGATTAGCAGGGACTTCCTCCGAAAATGCTTCCTCTTGGACGACTTTCCAAACTACATGTGGCTTGAAGAATTCTCTCAGCTTATGCTGTCTGAAGAATTCTACATGGAAGGAGGGCCAGATTCTTAGGGCAAAATTGTAAACAATTCCACTACCTGTGCCCTAGCCCCACCCCCCTATAGTTTTTTTTTCCTATGTCCTTGAACCCTAACAGGCTGAGTGCCAGTGGCTCACTCATTTTGGCTTTTAAGTTTTTGGGGGACTCAAGTCTCTGATGAAAAAATTGTAAATTTCAAAAGCATAAATATTAATGATAATTTTTCAAATTCCAGTTTGTTTCAGTTTGCCTCTTATAGTCTTATGGATATAAAAATGCTTTCTATAATTCTATTTCATTTTTATTAATTAATTTCTTTCAAATGATTTTTGTATATGAGCTATGTTATTTCAATTATTTGTTAAACAATGGAAATAAATTTAATACCGTGATCTTTTTATGTAATGCTATAAAAAAAAAATTCAATTCATTCCATTAATTATTTGTACATTGATTATGGTTGATTATAATTTTATAAATATATACTATATAGTCATTCAAAATACAAAATTTCAAAAGTATCAAGATACAAAAGTTTATCGGTAAAGGTTTTTTCATTCTATTAATTCAAAAGTTTCAAGATACAAAATTTGCCCACAGCTTATAGCAAGCAGACAAAAAAACTAGTTCATTGTCGATAGGCCGCTCACTCAGTCTCACTATCCCCCTAGGTCGCCTCCTCCCAGTCCCTTCCCTCCTCGGAGGTTGATGCTTTGGCTTTCCCTTTTTCTGCTTCAGCTTTTATTTTTGGAATGCAATTTAGGTACCCGAAGTCGGGGTCAACCTCCAAGCTTTCCAGTAGCTGTATTGGCCCTTCCTTCTTTAGCCCTACCTCTCAATGCCCTACCAACCTCCATCCTTGCCACCACATGCAAAGCCTTCAGGATTTCATCCACCCTCGTTAATTTCATAAAGAGTTTCATCACTTCCCACCCCACTCGGGCTCGTTCACGGCACTGGTATTTGATTTCATCCTCTGGGCCACAAATAAAAGGAAGCAATTCCTCCTGGTCGTCCCCTTCCTTAATTCGAATGCCAACTCTTGGCACCACCCACTCCAAGATTGAATCCAGGTTAATCAAAAACTCCCCATCAATGAATTTGACCAATGTGAGTTTTACCTTTTCCACCTCCGGTTCGAATTCACAGGCCCACGCCATAATCAGAGAGTAAACCTCCATGTTAGTTCGATACCAGTGACTGATATGTGCCACCTCCTCTACAAGAATCAGTCAAGCTGCCACCCACAACTTCTCCTCCTTAAACTTGAACAGTCCTTGCATTCGTTTATCAAATACTTTGCCCAAAAAGGGCACCAACTTCTTGTCTGTTCAAAGTGTGAAATTGGCCTCCATTGTCACCTACAATTTCAAAATCACTTCCTGCAAAAAATGTCTTACAGAAGGTACGATTCTACGAACTACAGATTTGTTCTGCAGCTGCTTCAAAGCAAAAAGTGGTACACAGATCAAAAGGTAAAAAAAATTGCCTCTGTCTTATAGGCTAGGTAATGAATGTGCACGATAAGACATTAATGCCATGAGATTAGGAAAAATATTTCCTGCCATCCTCCCTTTCCTCCGTTCGTGCGACATGCCACAGGCAACTCCTTCTGCAACAATTAATCGCTACCTTGGCATTTGTACTTTCCAAATTTTCTCGCCTTAACAGGTTGAGGACTGCAGTTGCACATTTTTTTAAATTAATACACTAAATTTATGTTGAGCTTTTATATATATTTTTAAACTATTTTTAAAAATTATATATCGTAAACATATTTTCAAAGAAATTTGTTAAACTTTAAATTAATATTTTAGATTTAATATTGAATGTTTTCTTTTTAATATTAAACTTTTACCTTTCAAATTGTATATCAAAATTTATATTTTTATTTAGTTATTTGTTTTATTCTAGAAATTAAGTTTCATGTTTTATACTATTTTTGAATTTCAAATTTTTACAAATAATATTAACATTATATTTAATAGTTATCTCAAACTATTGCACATCTTTAATTACAAATAATATTAACATTATATTTAATAGCTATCTCAAACTATTGCTCAGAATTGAACATTTTAAATTTAATTAAATAGAATTAAGTCTATAGTCTATAGACTATAAATCTCTTTTTCGGGCGGAATTTTAAAATGATTAAATAGACTTTAAAAACAAACCCGAAAAGTAACACGAGTATGGTGACGTGCCAAAAAAATGGCAGAAGTCATGGGACCCACTTCATCTTAAAACAGGTACCATCAACCGTTGGATGGACAAAGATCAACGGCTAGGGTGGAAATCGGCCCGAATGTGGGAAGTGAACACCTTTCTGAGAACTTCACCTGGAATTGGACATTTTAAATGTAATTAAATATAATTAAGTCTATAGACTAAATTATATTTAATTATTTTTCGAGCGTACGTTTAAAATGATTAAATAGACTACAAATCAAACCCGAAAAGTGACACGATTATGGTGATGTACCAGAAAAATGGCAGAAGTCGTGGGACCCACTACATCTTAAAACAGATACCATCGATCGTCGGATGAACAAAGATCAACGGCTTAGGGTGGATTTCGGGGTGAATGTGGGAAGTGAACAAATTTATGAGAACTTTGCCCAGAAAAGTGACACGAGTATGGTGACGTGCATGAAAACTAGCAGAAGTCATGGGACCCACGACAACTGACAACAGATACCATCGTCCGTTGGATGAGCAAAGATCAACGACTTAGGGTGGAATTCGGCCCGAATGTGGGAAGTGAACACATTTGGGAGAACTTCGCCTAGAATTGAAACATTTTAAATCTAATTAAATATAATTAAGTCATTAAAGAACTTTTTCGGGCGGAAGTTTAAAATTATTAAACAGACCCGTAAAGTCACAACAGGTACCTTGGTCCCTCATCTGTTGGATGAGCAAAGATCAATGGCTTAGGGTGGATTTCGGCCCGAATGTGGGAAGTGAACACATTTGGGAGAACTTCGCCTAGAATTGAAACGTTTTAAATTTAATTAAATATAAGTAACTCTATAAAGCACTTTTTAGGGCGGAAGTTTAAAATTATTAAACAGACTTAAAAAATAGACCCGTAAAGTCACAACAGGTACCTTGGTCCCCCGTCCATTGGATGAGCAAAGATCAACAACTTAGGGTGGATTTCGACCCGAATGTAGGAAGTGAACACATTTGGGAGAACTTCGCCCGGAATTGAACGTATTACATTTAATGTCCTCAGAATTTATACTGAAGTAGTGAATGTTTTGTCCTTCAGCATCGAATAGTTATTAATAATAATTAATAAAATTACAATGTGATTCTTAATGTCCTCGGAATTTATATTGAAGTAATGAATGTTTTTTCCTCCGGCATCGAATAGTTATTAATAGTAATTAATAAAATTACAACATGATTCTAGATGTTTTGCCCTTTAGGTTTTACTTTTCTACTTTTCAGAGTTTTCAAAATAAGAGACTCGTAAATCATAATCGTCTTTAATTTCTTGGACAAACTTGTAAATCGAGGGAGATTCAGAAACAACTACTAGATTGAGGAATGCAAGTTGCAACAGAGACTGTCTATGCCAATCTAGTGAACTAGAAATTCCAATTTCTGGGTAAAATCTAGAACACCTACATCCCGCCTTTTTTGCTTTTGGTAATCTCGTGGTCCAATTTGAGGGTTAGCATTTTCAGGTTTTTATCTAGCATTATTTTAAATTATTAACAATAATAGTAATGGGGAAAATGGGAAGCAGTAGTTCAACAAGAAGCCAAGTGAAAAACAAAATGCACCTAACCGAACTGGTTAAAACACCAGGTTTCACTGATGAATACCATGATATTTATGAACCTACTATCCATGATGAAAAGCGTATCATAGATATTAGATATACATTGTCTAGTAAGGCGGCAGATGCATCCAGTGCAAAATTTATTGTTTTCAACCCAATGTTAAAACAAAAAACAAATAAAATCGCATCGTGGGATGTTGGATTGGGAAGCATGGTGTTACCTGAAGTATTCCCTTGCCCTAATTTTGTCATGGTCTGCGCCAAAAATTATGATAAAGATAAAAAAGCAATTGTCAATAAAAATACAAAAGAGGAAATTCTATCCATAAACGAGGGAGAATTTGCTCGTTTGTTGAACCTAGGATTTGAAGCCCAAAACTCAAATGTCCAAATTGACCTTGAAAAGCTGGCAGGGAATTATGAGTCTCAATCCAAGTCACAGAGATTCATTTATCAAAGCTCTAATAAAGATTGGTACTGGAATTGTGTTGGATCAGAATCATAAGCCTCCTTATGATTCTAACATTTTTGTTCCATGGGTTAGGGATACTATTTCCTTGCCGTCGCTTTGCCTAGGATTGGAAAATGATAGGGAAGTGGGTGCAAGCCTTCTTGAAATGATTTATAATATCCATTGTGCAGGTCAGCCAGTAAGATATAATTTTATTGAGCACATTGTTAAATCCATGCAAAAACAATTACTGATGATCAAAAAAGGTTCCTATAAGACATTTAGGTTCTCATCCTACTTGTGCTATCTCCTCCTATCCAAGTATCATGCAATATTCGAGACCAACAAGCTTCAAATTGTGAGCTATAAGATTGATGAGAAGACTGGGTAGAGAACAGAGTGTCCAATATATGATTGGACCCCAAAGATAAGGATGCATGATAATAGAAAGAACTACAACCATTTTGTAGACTTCTTTTTGGCACCAATGTATAATGAAATTACAAGCACTCCAATGCCTAGGTTGCTTGTGTCTTGTAGAGATTGCATTCAACTCAGAAGTCAAATAGAATTGGCTGACTGGTTCTTCATGGAAGAATTCACTGTGTTAAGGTTTTATGGATCGGCAGTAAAACCATACAGACTTCCAATGCATGTGACAGACAGGGTATTTGCATTATAGTATGTACGGCAATTGGAGAGCATAGATAGGCACTTCCATGGTCAGCAAAAGAAGAGCATATTTCCTTCCTTGCCTTTCTCATGTGGAGGGTTCACATTTGAGAGAAAAGCATTCAATGTAGCACATGATTTTTTGACAGATATAAACTTTGGTGATGAGGGTCTCTGGCAGTATGATCCAATCGGTGTAGTTCAAGCAAGGCTTAAAAAAAATGGGAACTCTTTAGCGTTATGTCAACATGAAAGTAAACCATTGCTAGAAAAGCTTAGAAACATGGACTCCTGGGATGAGGTTAAAAAAGAGATGGAGAAAATTGCAGCTGACAAAAACATTTCAACAGAAGAAATTTCATCACAAATTATGGAATTGCAAATGCACACAGAGAGGACAACAGAGGAGGGCCAGGGCATCCAAAATAGGAGGTCCTACAATTTCTACCTAAAATCTGCTAATCCATCCAACAAATCTATTCCCAAATCAATTATGCATGAATGTAAAGAGAATTATTTCACTTAAACCAAAATAAATGATTTTTGGACTATGAGGAGGAATCTCAGTGAACCAAAGACAAGTGCAAAATTTGAGAGCATCGACGAGGATGCAGAGTTTAGCAAATTGTGGGATATGGAGCATGGCGGGACTAAAGGTGATGATGATGAGCATGAGGTTGCTATTGAGCCCCCTCCAACAACTACTATAGTCCATAAAATATTAGGTGGAGTCAGTGAGTCCATGAAAGAAAAATATAGCAAAGGGGCAAACCTTGTGGAAAAAATGGGTTTTGAAGGTGGTGATCTAGGTCCCAGAGGAGAGGGCATTTGGTATCCACTTCAGGTACAACTTCCATCACAGTCAAAATCAAAAGGTTCTTATAAACCATTCATTGGACTTGATTCTTCAGATTCATCACGGATAGGTACTACTCATTACCCTCAGGGTCCACCTACATTTGTTTCAGGTTCAAATCCACAACCACCACCACATCATGGTATTCCCATTGGCGGTGAATCAAGTGCCACTGCCACTGGTGGGGAATCTAGGGATAGTATTCCTATTATTGTTCATTCAAGTGTTGTTGTGATTGGTGGGTTTGGCATGGGTACTACAACTAATACTAGTTGTCTTGGTGTTGGACAAGGGCAACAACAAAATATCTCTCGCAAGAGGCCACTAGAGGTAGATACTCAATCTCATGCTATTGAGAATCCTATATCAAGTGCCACTGACACTACAAATCAATCATTTGCAGCTTCAGATCACACACCTCAAAAGACTATGAAAACTACACATGAAAGTGTCAGTGGGAGTGGGACAACATCAGGAACTGTTGTTGGTAATCCTAGTCAAGCATTAGTTAAAACCACAGGAATAAGTGGAATTGGAGCCTATGGTATTCCTATGTCACCTTTCAAACATTCAATTGCTTCAGCAAGCCCAAATTTTCAATTTCGTGATTACTATGAAAAATATGAACACACAATGAAAGCAAATAAAGAAAAAAACAAAGCATTTCATAGGAATTCCATGTCTGAAGTTGTAAACGAACAACCTGCAAGGAATAGGGTATTTCCAACATATAACCCACAGAAAGATATGATGGAGTTCATGGTTGTTATGCCCCCAGGCCCATCTAAAGATAAAAATCCACCACACAGTCAGATAGATCCCTCTCAATTTCAAGTTAGCACCTCCAGATGGATTTTTCCAAAATACATAATGTGGACAAAATTAGTGTGTCAAAAAGGACTAACGAAGTGGTCTACACTTCACTGCTAAAGGTGGAGAGAAAAAAAAATAAACTAGAGAAACAAATAGAAAAGTTACAGGCAGACCTGGAAAACAAAAAATCAAGGAGGAAAGCAGCAGACAACAAGTGAAATGATTTACAGAAATGGATAAAAAAATTCTGGCTCTGCAGTAGAAATTTCAGAGCAGGAGAAGAAGGATGCAGAATTGAAGGACCTGACAGAAAAACTGGCTAAAAGCAGTAAAAAAAATTGTTGAGGAAAAAGCCAGTTTTCAAAAATTATACAAAAGTTACGAGTCTACTGCCGCCGAAATGAAAAAATTATAGGACCTATTGGATCATGGGAAGGAAAAAGAAAAACATTTGCAAGAGGAAGTAGAGGAAGAAAGAATAAAATGTGCACAAATGAAAGAAGACCTGCACAATGCAAACGATAAAATAAAAACTTTGGAGGATAGATTGAAAGATAATATGAAAAATACAACGAAGTATATACAAGAAAATATTTGGCGGCAAATAATGCAGAGGAGTGAGAAGTTGTGTGAATGGTTTCAATTGACTGAAAGTATGAGACTAATTTTTATAAAAATCAAAGGGCACTATGAGAAGAGCACACATGTTTATTCAAAAGAGGAAATGGAAAAAAAGATTATGAAAGTAGTCTACAGTTCTAGTGACAGCTACTTGGCATCCAGGGAATTAAGAGCCGCATTGATGCCATAGTTAAGATATCATCTATCATTCAAAAATGCCAAAAGCTAAGGGAAACATCAGAAGTTATGGACAATTGTGGAAAAAAGATAGTGAAGCTGCAAGAAAAGAAAAATAATTTGATTAAACTTGGTTTGCCTAAGCCTGTTGACACATCAAATAAATTCATTGGAGAAGAAGCTTACAAAAAAAGCATGGAGATAAAAATGACGTCTGATTTAGACTTGCTTCCAAAGGACAGAACTCCCAAAATCTTTCTGGAATTCATCCAACCATTTACAACTCTAAATTCGGTATTGGATGAAACAGTGATGTCAAGTAAATCTTCTAAATATGGAATGTTGACGAAGTTGGAGTTGACTTTCCATAGTTTACAGAATATGGACCTTCCATCAAACGAAGAGTGGAGCACCCTACAAAAACTAGCACAGAATTATTAAGAATCATAGTATGTATTGCACAATTTTCTTCTTTTATTCTTAATTTCAAAGTTTTGTGTTTTTTCTGTTTGCTATTTTGCTAATCCAGCCTATGAATCTATGATGCACTCGCTATTGCTATTTTGCTAATCCAACCTATGAATCTATGATGCACAGTGCAAAACTTCAGCCAGTAAATTTGTATTCTCAAATTCTCCCTTGCTTTAACATTTATGCATTTCTCTATTTCTGATTAGTAGGTTTTAGGCACTTCTATTATCTATGTTTAATTTGTCATGGCGTGAATTAATATTTAATTTTGAACTCTATTTTTTGAACAGGAGACATCAAACATGTAGCAGATGTTAAATTGCTAATACGGCCTATCATGGCCATATAAATATGTGCTAAGTTTGTGATTTTTATGTTCAGTGTTCACATGTTGCAAACTTGCGATTCGACCTGAAGCTGTTGTTGCTCCCTTGTTTCTATAAAAGGGAATTCAGGGTCATTTGCAATTTTGTAAAGGGTTCTAAAACTTTGTATTCACTTTTGCAATTGGCATGGAGAATCACACAGATTGGTGTATTACTATTGAATGAATTGTATCATATGGCTATATTTTGAAAGAATTAATGAAAATCTAAGTTCTCGACATGTGTATTACTGTTGAATCAATTGTATCATATGGTTCTTAAATGTATCACACAAATTTGAGACTCAAACATGTATAAATAAACAATAAACATCTCTATATCAATAAACACATTATGGTTTTTTTTTATTATGCTATTTTAAATCTGGAAATAGAAAGTTGAAAAATACAATTACAAATCAATATTAAATTCTAATTGCAAAAAGTAATATGCTTTTGTAATATGAATGATGAGATACAGTAATAAGATTAATAAATACCAATCTCTTACAGTTGCCATTCATCCTCATCAAATTCAGTGCTTTCTTGATTCTCGTCTGTGGTTTCTTCACTCTGAGTCTGAGTCTGCATATATTCGCCAAACTACATCTCAATGCTACCAGTATGTCCAGTAGTCCCACTAGCACTTTGGTTTGAAGTGTTACCCAAACCTCTTCTTTCACATTTGGACCTCTAGATTTGCAGTGCCCTATCGTAAGGAAAAGTGTGGACATCATACCTAGATGTATAGAGCCTCAAGCAATTTTCCAAATTTTTGTCTAGTTTGTTTCTTAGCTTTGATTTTAGGAAGCCCAAAGCACTGAAAAATATCTCATCTTCCACTGAACCCAATATCAAGTGTGAGTAGAGCTCTCTGATTAAAATTTCAAATTTTTTAACCGAAGCAAACTTGCTCACAATTCCAAAAGCTAGATTCATTATGTGAGCCAGGCAATGAATTGCAGTAATGTACGATGCAAATGAAGTTTCAATCTTTGTACAAAGACCATTCCTGTGACCTTGCATTACTAAAGCTCCATCTGCTCCAACACAAACCAATTTTTTGGCTACCGTCATGTCATCCATACCTCCATATTCAATTAAACTTCTCTTTACTAGTTGAAATAAATTTTCTATTGTCGCACTCTCCTTCATTTTAGTAACAGATAGTAGATGAGGTTGGCGAGTATGATTCTCTACAGTATAAACATGCATGCATACCCATGAAGTATTGTCTACTGCCGTAACTTTGTCTAAAGAAAATGCAATGAAGTTTGACTCTCTTATTTTTTCCTATACATCTTCTTTTTCAACCTCAGCAAGACAACTTGCCCATTCCCATCCACTGTTTACTGACCAGTGTCTATTAGGATAGTTAGGAACTTTCAAAAAGTGTAATAAACCACTAATTGATGGGAAATCTGTCATAGCATGCCCTCTGCTCAAAATATGAAAAACAACGCTTAACTGAACAACTTTTCCCAGATGTTCTATTTGCATTGCTTTTCCAAAAACAACTTCGATAGAACCTTTAACTTTAGCAAGCTTCGTCTGTAATTTCTCATGAAAATAATACTCTTCGACATTCCTCACATGCTTACATTCATCCTTTGTTTTCCATCTTATCACTGATTTTTCAACCTTGTCTATCATTTGTTTTTCATAAACTTTACCCATATGCTTTTCTATGGTGTCAAATTTTAGCTGCAACCTAATTTCCTTGTTATGTTTCCAAGTGCAAATCTTACACCTACATTCTATTGGAGGCTCGCCTTCAATTGGATTCTCCACTGGTTCACTGAATGGATACTTTGATACCCAATTAATTTGAAAATTCCTCACTGACATATCCCACTCCCGATCCTTTTTTGATTGTGGTTCACCCTTTTTTGACATGGCTTTTCTTTTCCCCTTTCGTTCATTATCATCAATGGCGTTATCACCCAAGTCGATTATATCATTCCGGCTAACTTGGGTATCTACCAGATAATCTTCTTCAAGATCATCCTGATTTGAGATATCAAGTTCGTTGTCATCTTCAACATGTGGTGCAGGTGGCAAATTTTGTACTTGTACTTGTGATGATGTACCTTCCTGATTTTGACCAGTACCACAATCTTTTCCAATGCCAAAGTACAAAGACAATGTTATGCTTTTTGTTGGCCTCTCCTGGCCTTCCCCACATTCAAGTTTCCTACCCCTCTTCCTATTCGACATCTCCAACGAAATAAAGGCTGCCAAAAAAATATCAATTTGTTGATGAAGCAATAATAGACTATAATGTATAATATACCACTTCAAAAATAGGATCGCTCACCTTTAGGCTTTAGGTCAGTAGCAATCACCAATACAGTCAACAACAATGATTTTCCTTGGTCTGAAACTTTGCTATTGATCAGAATTCACAGCCTAGAACCCACTAGATTGTGTTGAGATAGATCTGATCTGTGCATGTATTTATACCAATCCTTATATGGCTAATTCCACAGGAATTTTATATGGTATACAAATATTTGGCGAATCCCGCGTAACTATAACACGACTTATGTAATTTTTGAGGCAATTATAGGTCGTCCAAATACGACATGTAATTTTCGAGGTGATTATAGGTCGTCCAAATAATAGGCGAATACAATATAGTTGGCGAAAGTTGGTGTGAATGGAGACATGTGTCGGCAAGATGTCAGGCAAATTGGGTCCCCCTGGCTAACGAACCTTCACATGCCTATAGGCGAATTAAGGTCATCTATTAAGGCAACCTTGGAGAGTGTAGGCGAAACAATTAAATTTACCATGTGTCCACCATATATTGTATTGGCGAAATCATCGCATAGAAACATTTAATTGCATAAACCATATGGCGATCGGGTCGTGACTTTGACGGAAATTGATAATGTTCTGGCGACATGGCCACCCCTAGATGGTACAAAATATTTGCCATTTCCGACATGGCCGACGTGAAAAATTCGCCATTGGTGAATATTTGCCACTAAAGTAATCTTTGCTCTACAAAGAGTTTCTACCTCTTATTTATACATACCTTAAGGTCTAAACCAATTAGGTCTGCCATCTAAAAGATATTACAATATAAATTCATTTTACAATGATATGCCATGTCGGCTCAAGACCAAAACAACAATAATCAATCCATAAAACATCCCGATAACGTGTAGAGAACACGTTATCATGATACCGGTCCATAACCTAGATAGGTACTGAAGCTATTTTGGGTCCACCATGCCAAAGCAATGTCTTTAAGCAGTTGAAGCATGATCAAAGAACTTCTTCAACATCTTGAAATCCATCTAGAAGTCGCCGCACCAACACCACTTATGCATCCTATCAAGATTCCTCAGTGAAAGCTCTGTCGGTAAGGGTTTACCAGAATGTATGATAGCATCCGATTACCAAGTCCATACCATCTAACCAAGACATGCTCCAAAAGCACGTACCACATGTAACCAAACATATTCCATGGATGCAAACATGCCAGAAGTGTCCAACAGATAGTCTCTTCTGCCGGTAACACTAGATCTTCTACCAGTAACCAGAACCTATCTATCGGGAACCAAAACCTATCTGTCGGTAACCAACCATAATAGCTAGTGTTGACATCAATGAAAAAACATCAATGCAACACATAACCAATTCATCCATAATGCCAACAATTATTCTATTGGCTGAATTATTGGGTAAGTTAATTAAATAATATTTTATTATTCTTACCTTGGTTTTTGGAAAGTGTTGGTAAGAAATATATTTTAATCGATATTTCTATTGGCCGACATTTTTTCTATAGTTTGGCCTTGATTTTCTATTTAATTAGCCTGTGCATTTTTTCGGGTTAGCAATTCTTGGGTTTTCTTCTGCGAATTTTATTCTTGGCTGGAGATTTGGATTTGATATTGCTTGTCTTCGTTTTGGATTGGGATTTTGCGCTTCATCGAATTCATTTCCATTACTTCTAGTTCTCCAGGTTGGTGATATTCTTCTTTGTAAGTTTTATTTTCCAGGAAAGATTGTCTGCACAGTGTTTGCTGGAAAGATTGTATTTGGGAGGTATTTGGGAAAAACTTAAGAAAATAGATTATTATTGTTATATTATATAGTTCATTATATAGCTGGGGGAAATATTTATTTATTTGGAAGCTGTGATTTTCTGTGAATGGTCGACAATGTATACTATATTTTCATGTGTGTGTAATAGTTTTCATATTGCAATGTAATTATTTGGGGTGATTGGATTTTGCCTTGTATGATATTGATTTGGGTTCTGCATTTGCTATGTTGAATTGGGAGAGTTCGTAATGTTATCTGCAAGTGTAGTTACTCTTTTAAACTGTTGGGAGTCCTCTTTTGTGAATTCAAATTTACTTTTTTCGTATTGGTTTAATGTGTTCCTTTGGTTTCTATTGGTCTTGGCATTTCGATTGTTCATGATTTTGACTTCCATTAAGTTCTGAGAAACCTTATTTTGACTTGTCATATTTTGCCTTCCATCTTCGTGTTTGCGCTAAAACACATATGTGCTAATCTAGGTGTTAAATGAGTCATTCTAATTGTTATATGCACTAAACTATTTCTCATGTACGTGATTCTATATACTACATACACTACTGCTAACTGTATGTGCTAAATCATTGTTTATATGCATTGGTCCAGTGAGTGTATGCGCTATATTGAGATGTATATCCGCTAATTTGCCTGTCATATGAGCTATTCTAATTATCAGATGTTATAAATTGTCGAGTGTTTGGGTTTTGGATAAGTTTTCTAGTCTGGGTTGATTATTCTAGTTCTGTTCTTTTACCAAAGGCTTATTTTGATGCTTTCTAAGTGTCCTGAGGTGATTAGAGACTACGTTATTGAATTTATTGAACTTTTATATTTTTGGTTTTTAATAAAAAGTGACTTACACCTTTTGGGCAAAATAAGCAAGATGTGTTATGCCTTGTTGTTCTTATTCCTTGGGCTCATTTTGCTAATATGCATGATGTGTGTTCCATATTGTTATATGGTTGATGACATATGTTATTCATGTCTCATGAGTTTATTTGGATAGACTAACCTTGGTTATCCGGTTAGCTTATGTTGAGAGCTCATGTTTATGTGTCATGCATTGTGTATCCCTAAGGTCTAGGTGCATGCTAGGGGGAGTGGGCTTCCAAGTGAGTGACTGGGGTCATGGGGAGTAGACAACCAGGTTACTCGGAGTCTAGGCCGCCAAAAAATCTCATTGAAAGTTTACATTGTAATCAAGTGATACATTAATTAATTGATTCTAGGAGGGTTTGGGTATTAGAAATTCACCATGATAAGATAAGGAATGGATTTGTGGCCTCAACGCATGTCCCTGGGGTATTTATAGCGATCTGGGAATGGTTGAGAAGACCTTTGTGATCTAGGTAAGCTAATCTCCCTTACTCCTTCAAGGTTGAGATAGCTCCGCATGTGCATCTAGGATAGTCGAGACAGGTTCCCAGGTTCTTATTTTTTGCATGTGATGACACTCCTTCCCTACATGTAGGTCCTAGCACCTTGAGTCTTGATTTGATGTGTTGCCTTTGGAGATTTTATGTTGGAGTCTTATGATTCTTTGAGCCTTATTTTGGCCATGTGATGTATGGAGAGTTATCCTTTGGTTGTTAGGTGTCAGCCTAGATCTAGAGCGTGAGTGAGATATTATGTCATCTCCTACAACGGGGGTGGTTCCTTTGGTTCCACATGGTCGGGTGGTTTGATGCCTTCTTCCATTGGGGTGTTCTTTGTTTGATGCTCTTGAGCGTGGATGTGGATTCATATCTTCTCTTCATGTAGATGGATTCTTGGAGTATATTCTATGGATGGATTCTTGGAGTATATTCTATGTACTGGAAATTGAGATTATGTATCTTGTATCATGAGGAAGGTGTAATTGTAAAGGAATAATATATAATGTTAGACACAATGTACCACTGAGAGGGGGTGAATCAGTGAATTTCAATATTTTCCCTTTAACTATCATATGTGTATATACCAGTTACCAGATCTAACTCAATGCAAACCTACTGATTAGTGAGGAGACTAATCATAAATGCATTCACATATAAAGGGACATCACATAACACCAGCATATACGAGGAAAACCCAAGATGGGAAAAACCTCGGTCAGAAATGTTGTTGGAGACTATTGCTCCAATCCAACCTCACAATGAATCTTTGATTACACTATTTAGGGCACCAACCCAAGGAGCACCAACTCCTAATTTTAGGGCACCAACACAAGGAGCTACAACCCCTGATTTTAGGGCACCAACACAAGGAGCTACAACCCCTGCACCGAGCTACAACTTAGTGAATACAAAAACATATTTTGATACTAAAGTTATCTTCTTGTTACAAATGGATTTTGTAACTCTTCTTCAAATCTCCCTACTGGATCTTCTATCCAGTTCACTATTGGTTCTTTCTCTGTCGGATCTCTCTTCTAGTTGCCTCTTCTCTCAACTACTTTTTTGCTCTCCACCGGTTCTATCTTCTGTTGGTTCTATGTCTACCTTCTCTGCAGTTTCCTTCACTTCTTTGTTGGTATGGTCACTGTCGGTATACTTCTCTCACAGACTCACTTGCAGACTACCGGTTCCTCACTGTTGTCGGTTGATCCTCTCAAACTGATTCACACTCGCACACATCAGTCTTTTTTCATATACTCGCTGAGTAGTTGACTGATTTGCTCTTACATGCAGTAGCAATCTCCCATTCAGTAGCAAACTTCAATGATTTTGGCTTGCATATTTATAACCTGGTTTTCCCACCAAAAGCCAATTCAAAATTCATGTGATTAGGGTTTTTCTCATCAACCTCGAGACAAACCAAATCCAATCAAATCTTATCCAATCTAATCGCCTAGACAACTATCTGCACATCTCCACCATTAACGTGTCTTACAATACACGTTTTCTAAACTTAGCAAACACGGCCCTGTATATTGACCTGCATCTTGTCAAAATACCATAAATATCTCATTTGTTTCCTTCTTGAGGTCCTACAATCTGACTTCCTTGTTCAATTTAGGTGCCAACAACTCCCTAATCTTTCTCTGTCGTTCACTCTTCCTTGAGCCGCACTCTTCTGATCTGATCCACAAATAATGGGCTCCATATTAAATGCACAACTGTAGCAACAAATATCCCTACACGACACTTCACTGACCTCTGCGAGCTTGCCACTTCAACTCCACGTGGCGTCCATGTCGATATCCACTTCAGCAAAGATCTCTGTGTCGACAAGACTTGGTCACTGACAATCAACACACAATCGGTCCTTCCTTTTTGCCAGTTCACTAACCCTGTCGGTATCTCACACTTTATCGGTTACCCTTCATGTTTGCATTTTGTTGATCTGTCGGTGGAACACCTTAACCGGCCCCCAGACATGTCTATCCATAGAATGCTCCTTCTCATCAGGTATGAGCACATTATTTAGCCTCTCTGCTTCCTTACAGACTCTCATACTCACCGGTAGCTATCCTGATGACATCATGTCATCAACCTTCAACTATTTCCATCTGAGGCATCTGCATCCTGATTGCATACTCTCTCTGTAGCTGATCCACTTTGCCTTCTTCTTCATCAACCCAGACCATATCTCAACCGGTTTGTCAAAGTGACAAACCCATCACTCTTCATCTGTACCGGCAACTCAACATGCCTTCTCTGTCGGCCTAGTGCATATCCCTGATTTCATGCACTTGAGGCATTCCTGTTTGTGCAGCATATCTTCAAACAGGCACATGTGATCTAGTTTGGGGCACACTCACTGTCAGTCATCTCTTCACATGATGACTGCATCTCTATTCGGTGGGAGTCTTGTTGTTTTTGCATCCACACAACATACTGGTGACCTATACATCCTTCTTCTCCTGTGTTGATGTGAGTTAGGTAACATTCTTCATATTCATCACAAATAAGAACTCAACATCTTTCTCATCCTTCTTGTACACTGGTCATAAGCTTGTCGGTTGGCAATTACTCACTGTCAACACATCACTTACCAGTTGACATACTCTCCTTACTGGTAACTTGTCCATTTCATCCACACAAGTCAAACACTCACTTGTGTATCGGTGACTCAACTGTGACTCCAGTGGTCATTCCTTTGAATGACATTCTTCTTCTTTACCGGTGACCTACAACACTTAGTTGACATTAAATACTTCATTTCAACAATACTCCCACACCAGTTGTCCTTCTAAACCGGTTGACATCAATGACAACACAATGCCAACATATAATAGTATCGTGTAATCATATGTAATAGAATTTGTAGTGGATTGAGATCATGATGTATTGTAATAGAATAATTATTGTTCAAATCACTGTAAATGACTAAGTTGCAATTGGATATTCATTATGTATGTAATTTTAGATTGGAAGGGACCAATGATTGAGTGATGTGTGGGTTGGCATTAAATGAATGTTCTGAATGGAAATGATGTTATTCTTGGTTCATGGATATCTCTAGAATTTGGATAGGAATGAGTAGCTTATAGGATGTATGGTTATACTTAAGGAAGTGAACTAGATTGCGTTAGTTGATGCCTAATTGAGAATTCATGATAACTTGACATGTTAGATGGTTTGGAAAGGGATTAGGAACATTTGGTTTGGTGTTTTAAAATAAATCAAATGGATAATGGGGATATGATAGGATATACATTTGTTGAATAATGATTCACATGTTAAAAGGGAAAGTGATTGATTAGGAAATGAATGTAAAGAATGTTAAATGGTATCATAGATGGAGATGTGTTTATGTGTTAGAGTTATTTACGTGATGACATTGAAGTACCCTAGGGAATGGTAGATGTTGCATTGTATTCCGCTTGCCTAATTATAATGTTATGTTATGTGAATGTTAATGATATTTTATGTAATCTTGTAGATGTTAAATAATGCTTTTGAGTAATGGTAGTTTAATATGTTGTATTAGCAGATGCTTTTTAAAAAAAACAAATTTCTCCATTATCATGTTAGTTAGTATATTTCTCTAGGGTATTTTGGTGGGCATTACACATATGTTCGAGGCTTCTCAAGAGAGATCTCTACAAAAAATCCCACGGGCCTTGTATATGTGATGTGCTCAAATATCTAGACCCAAAGGAGTGTGCATGTCATCAAACTCTTGCCCTCATAATAAACATAATCTCCTAAATCATGGTAGAGATGTGATAGCATGTTATGCTCCCATGAGAACACAGTGTGGTGCTCCTCCATCTCACGAATGACATGCGTAAGACCACCATGCATATGATATCCTTGCCCATCAAGACACATGGTTAGCCCAACCATCACAATCATAATCCTTTGAACCAATGGAATATACCTTATCGGATGTAGTAGCCACCAAATGAATATTCGACCCCTTGATTCTTTGAGAGTCGCTCTACAAATGTGTAGCGTCCTAAAATTGCGACACTTGCAATTTCGACTGCATTTCGGTCTTCACGATGGCGATGCAACACGCAACCTGAATGGAGACCCCGAAACCTGATTATGACACTGAAAACTGCATTTTCTTGCACCCTGGCCTGAACCTCCTTTGCACCCTGTTGTCCCGGGAGGTGGGACCAGAGCGCCCAGCGCCCTGGTCCTTCACCAGGGCGCTCCCTGGCCCTATTTTGGGCCTGGTTTCCTATGGGGCTTCAGGTCCTTTTGTTTGCAATTTGGAAAATTAACTTTCCTGGTCGGCCTAAGGTCGGGAAAATCAGTCTATTAACCCTAATTGACAAGTATATAAACTGCATTTTCCTCTTTCATTCGATATGATGGAAAAAGTGTGGAAACTATACTCAAGCATTCAAGCATTCAAGCATTCCTTCAAGTAATTGATCATTTCAAGTCTCCATTCAAGGCTAAGTGTTGCATTCAAGACAAGGATTCAACCATTGAAGAGGAGATCACTTACAACACATTACATGCTACAACATACAACATACAACATACAACATACAACAAACAACAACATCTATACCTTCGCATATAAGGATACAAACATCCTTACAACAAGGTATTAGTACTTGTTTTACATTATAGACATTTACATTTTACAGCATTTCTCATTTCTTGGTTAATTCCAAAATCGGGGTTTGACCTAAAGGCAAACCCCTAATCCCTAACCCCCCAATCGTCTTCGCTTTTCTATGTGTAGGTTGCAGGTACGCGGCTAAAATTGAAGATCTGGAATCCTTGTGCAGAGACGAACAAATCCCCCTTCGTTTCGTGGATTTTTCGGAGGACCGTGTGCACGCCGGGCGCCATCGTCCCGTCAAATTTTGCTCAAATTTGTAGGACAGTGCCGTATCGACATTTTACTGCTAATTCCAGGTCCGTAGCTTCATCCTATATCCCTATCTCAGTTTATAAGCGAATCTTTGTCACTTTCTATGCATTCCTAGTTCAATCTTTCTATCTACATTCTTTACAAAAGAGGGTAGCCTTGCTGTCTTAACCCTTGAAACTCATTTAGCATCCAACCTTGCCTTGTGTGGGATTGGATCTTATGGGTTTCAACCCCTCTTTTGAATGTAAAGTCTCTCCCTTAAGTGAAAGCCATCAACCCTAGAGACTCTCCCTTCTCTCTCCTCGGAGTTGGAAGAGGGGAGAGCAACTAGGGTTCGATTGCGATTTTCTGCTTTACAAAATGCAATATTTTTTATCTCTCCCTATCTCCACTCATGAGCGATGCGACTGATATCTCATGGTCCTCCCTCGCATTGGTAGCTCTAAATGTGATACACATCCTCTAGGGTGACCATCATCTCTCCAATAGGAAGGTGAAAGGTAGATGTATCTAGGTCTCATCTCTCCATCAAAGACATTAGCATCGAATCATGGTATTTCATCACCGACATGAAACATACCCAATATAATCAAACTGCTCAAAGAAATCTTCTCATCCTAAGAAAGGTGGGAGACCTAACTCCAAAGATAAGTGTATGCGTGACCTGCAGTATGCTCTCTCATGTAGGGTAATTCTTGCAAACACTGATATCATGCATCAATATCATCATCTCAAAACTATTCTAACCCCAAGTGTGTCACATGATGCCCTTTCTGGGACCATGACACCCTTGTGGGACCATGGTAGGTGGGCCATGTGAAAACCTAGGGTTACGAGTAGAAAAGAGGCAAATCAAATGAAAACACATCAAAAAGGTAAAGTTGGTAAGCCTACCTCATCTAGTGGAAGACCCTCCTTGATCGATTGCCTCAAATTCTCCATCCTCGTGGCCACATCTGGTCGTTGGTGCGACATTTTCACTTTGTGGGCTCTCATTTTGCACTTCAAGATAAAAGGTGAACAAGACAAATGAATAGTGTATTTGTCACTATTTAAAAGGAGTTTTTTCTTCAAAACCCTAATTTTCTATGTCACACTTAATCTTGTACATCTCGGGTTAGAGAGCTCAAATTCCCACATTATTGGTTGTGTTGGAATCGGGATTCAGTTCTCTTTCATACCAAATGATCTTCAAATAGTTTTGGTCTTGTATCAAACCTTGTCGCCAACATTGGCCATCAATTGTCTTTCACAATTCGAAGTGGTAAACATGATACCCTATTTCAACCTCCTTATTAGAAAGCTAAAATGGGGGGGGGAGCATATAGCTATCCTTGGATTTCATCAATCGTAGTAAGAATTCTAGGAGATTTTGAGATTTCAACTAACAATGTGGTTTTGTAGAATGTGGTTCCTAACATTATATTGAAGATACTATTGGGGGCTTTGTTTGACATTTATGGACATAACCTTTTTACATGAATGTTTACTTTTCTATACTTTATCTTGCATATGCATGTAGTGTCATATGACCGCTAAAGTGAGGGCTAAATGCAGCATCGTAAATTCTACACCCCTAATTAGGTTGTCCAATTCCATGCTTAGTTAGCACTCACCTTAGCATGTCTCATTATACTATGCATTATAGGACTTCCTTAGGTATTTAATTAACAATTTAATTAAACCTAAATACTTTCTCATCAATTCACATTCCATAGGTATGCCCCTCTTTATTATTTCACCCTTATTTAATCCTATTCCTACCCAATTTCAACTCTCAAAGCATATTTCACATATCTATGCATTATGGTTTGAGCCACCAAGTTGGAATCAACATTAGAACCATCTTATCTTGCATTCCCCGAAAGTCAAAAAAATATTGTTGGGACCAGGGCAACCTACCACCCTGGTCCTGCACTTTTTTCCTCAAATTTCGAGAGGATAATTTGACACAGTCTTATGTAATTTAAATACTGCTCCGTGCGAAAATATAACAATTCTAGGTCGGTTTTTTTATCAAATTCAAATTTAGGGTTTCATATATAAGGCAAGTCTTTTCCTCATTTGGGAATCTAATCTAGCATTAAATTTGGAGATCCTTATGAAGTGAAAGTGTTTCTTTTACGTGAAGGCCCAGATCTATAAATTCACCAATTATGAAGTCTTCATCAACATCTTTTCAACCATGGAAGCTTTAAGAGAGATTGGACGACAATAAGGGAATCACCAACTAATGATTGGTTCATACTTCTTCCTAAGGGATTGGGTATGATTTCATTTTGTTTTTGTGTTTCTCCATTAAGCTTTAGATCTACCTTATATTAGTTTCCAGATTTACATCATTGCTTTACATTTGCATCCTAATTGTGATTTAAAGCATTTTCAATACAACCATTTAGGGTTTAACACATTTGAGTAGGACTCTAGTTTGCATTTTAGACCTTTTAGTTCATAGCAATCTTAGTCAAACACTTAAGATTCAATAGCACACACTTTTCCAATTACAATACCGGCTATTTGTGGAGGTGGAAATCACCAAAACAGGGGGTTGACCACAACAAACCCCTAGATAGCCACCACCCTACCGTTTTTTGTCTTGCAAGTGCAGATCCAGGTACTCGATGAAGCTAGAAGACCTCGGGAAGTATCAAGAAGCCAATACAGGTCTATCACCAGAACCTGAGCCTAGTTTTTAGGGACTAGGGCAGTGGGGCACCCTTGTCCCAGGATCAAGGCTAGGGCGCCCTAGTCCTCACAATTATGCTCCAGATTTTAGTATTGGCACTTAGACTGCTTCAGGATCTAGACCTCTTGACAACAACTCAACCTCGGGAGATCAGACACTCTAGCGCCTTGGTTTGGCTAGAGCAACATCAAATTTCAGCCACAAGTGCAATCAAATTCTTCCCCTAAATTTGTGTCGGTTGCTCTAGTTTTGTTGTTAATCAATCTATTGCAGTTCCTTTACATTCATTTTCTCTCATACTTTGACCATAGTCTTACATCGTCTCAACATTACATATTCACTTCCATAGCAGCGAAGGAATAGAAACCCTAGAAGTATCACTTGACTCTCTTTCAAAAGAGTGTCAAGTACGATCACTTCTCTAGGTGATTTCGTATTCGAATGTTAGTGTAAAAGTAGATCTTGGCCATAGTATTATCCAGTTCCATTTTAACACGAAACAACTACTAAAAGCATGCATGCAATAAAAGGAAAATAGTAATAGTCATAGTATTTAAGAAATTTATTATTAAAAACCATTTACAAAAAGAACCTAATAAAAATTACAAAAAATTGCTATAGAAATCCAAGTACCTTGAACAAAAAAATTCTTTAATCTAATCTTATTCATTTTTATTGTTTGTAGTGATAAAACAATTGAGTAATTAATTGATCCAAAATTGATTAAAAAACCTTTTTTTTTAATTTTCTCTTCTTTGACTCTCACTTGATGGGTTTAAGATGATTTCTAATCTAAAAAATGTCATAAAAAAACATTTGAAATATTGAAACAAACTCATTTTTACATATTTTTATTTAAAAACAAATACCATTTTAAAAAGTTATATTTTCATTCTTGCTTGTCATTCAACAAAGGAAGTTGAAGATTGATCATACGATTGTATGAAGAATGATCATTTGTAAGTGTTCATATTAACTATCACTAAAATCATAGAAAAAATTTAGTTTTTAAAAATTTCTTTAATTTTATAAACAAATTCTCTTGCTTGAATTGCATAAGTTTTCTTTATATTTTAATAAATGTATTGTTCACTATCCTTCCAATTTTAAAAAAATTAGGTTTTATATATTTTTTTGGTTTTTAAGACAAACATGGCAACATCCTGCCGACAGTCATAATCAAAACAACTAATGTATTTTTAGGAGACAACACCGCAGAGATTACAAATAGACTTACTGTAAGTATCTAGTGCTTCTAGATAAACTGTATATGTTTTTGAATTGACATTTGGAATTGCACTGAGCAATCCATCATCAGAAAAAACTAACTGCCCTTATGTTAATATTGATAAACAAATACAAAAACAGGATTTGCCTTATAGCTTCAAACCTTCATCTAGGCCGTGCTGGCCTACAACTATAACCATGTACCTATTTGACGAAAGTTCACAAATTTTACAACAGAAGCTACACATCAGCACCATTATTATCTTGACTGTTGGCCTTTAATCCCTAACTAACAAATGTACATTACTTGAGGAAAAATGACCATGTTAACTTTGTCAAGTTATAGACAAATGCAATCTATGCATTGCAGGCCTTGCCATATGCTAATTGTATTATCTTTCATAACATTGTTTCCTTCATCTCTTCTGGAAATTTAAGGTTCTGATTGCATAGGCAAACAACACTGCAAAAAAAGCAGGGAAGATTGCTAGGACTGCAGCAGTGAGACCCAATAAGTCATGGTGAAATCCAAAGTAATCTTTTATAAAGTTTTTCACAGATTGTGAAGGTTTTCCAGCTATACTAATTTGTTTGCTCAAATCACCATATTGACTAGTTATGAGACCATTTAGAGTCCAGCCAGTGGGGCAAATCCAATAGTACCACACCAGCCATCCAGGAATATCCTGCATTGGTTTTCCAATAAAATTTTCATCAATAATTTGATGATGAAAAATCTTCTTTGCAAATGGTAAGCATATATGGGCAGACTGAAAGAACCCAAATCAGTTAAGATGAAAAAGATCAACCAAATGGAAATCATTCTGAACTGGATAAGAAATGATTGATATTTTCAAGAGTCGTCCAAATTTAAGTAGCAAATATTCTTGTACAAAAATTGGAGACATTTCATATAAACTATAGGTCAATTTCTACCCAAAAGATAGATTCAGAAGATAAAACCTGGTTCTATAACCTAGAAGCATCCATTGAATAGTAACTGATTATATTCAATTATTAACAAATAGTGGTTTACTGGATTAAAGATAATCAGTTTTTCACAATTCATAATGTTTCTCGTTTTTATGGATTTGATTGTGTCTGTTTTTTTGTATCAATGTTTTTTCTACTCTTGAATTCTTTAACATCTTGATGATGAATCACAGAATGTGATCCAAAATATTGATGAAAAAACAAACACAATCAGATCCAGAAAAGCAACAAGAAACTTACTGAATTGCATAAAATACCACTGGCTATGTCTTCTTTTCATAAACAGTAAACATTATTAATTCATTCTAAGTTTAAAATGATAAAATGATGACTGGTTTACTATGCTGCATGACTTGATTGAGTCTCAACTTACCGGTCTTGGTATAATGAAGCCTGAAAAAAGATTGAAGAGAAAGTAGAAACTTGCTGCTAGTATAGCACCAAATTGTGCATTTGGAGTAATGGAGACTGTCAGCATGCCAAAATAAGTGAAGTAGAGGAAAGTGCAGTACATTACGAAGAGGTACCAGAAAAATTTATCTGCAGACCATTCATACCCCATTGTTGAGTATGTGATGATGCCATAGAGGACAGTTTGGAAAAGGACATAAGGAATTTCTATGACCACCTGCACCCAATAGAAAGTAATATTAGACATCCAATTCTGTATGTAATAGAAAAATTACCTTGTAGGTCAATTTCAGTAGAATCTGTTCTTCATATGTCCTTGATTTTTTTGAAATTTTTCTAGTATTAGAATGGTTTCATGTAATTATCACTAATCCCAAAAAAACCTACGCTTCAGATTGTAATTATCACTCTTGGTTATTACAAATCTATTTTTTCTTTACAAATTATAATTTTATAACTAAGTGTAACATATCAAGGTCTAATACATTGAGTCTCAAGGTCTTGTCAAGGAAACATACCTTTCTAAATTGTGAGGACCATTCACTAAGTAAACAAACCTTGATATTGGATCTATTATGTGAATTTGGAGGAGGGGTATTATAGTTGTATTGGACTGTATTATGATTGCATACTAAATTGGAGGCAAATGCCACTTAATTTCATCATTTTGAGAAAATTATAAATACAAACCCTGAATGAATGAAAATGTCTCTAGACATGTTTGAACTAATATAATCAGGGTTTTGTGTGTCGATTGTGATTATATTGTGTCTTGGTTTAGTGATACATATAGGAAGATATAGGTTAGCCTCAACACACTAGTGAGGTCTATTCTTTCAAGAAATAAGAGCCTAATAAAATTGGCCATGACATGGCTATGATATTAAAATAATGTAATGTTTTTCTAATGGTCATCTTAGTTTACATAGTTTATAATTCTGGCTTTTGTTTATGTTTGTTACATTTAGAAACATCGTTATGTAATTGCCTATATATGTAAACTCTGTTTTCATTATTAAATATCCAAGTAACGTTACATGGTATTAGAGAGGGTTGATGGAGTTTTTTAAGTTTTGGCAATTTTTAAAAAAATTCATGACCTCCTACCTAGAATTTTTTAATCATTTTTTCACGAATTTGTTTTTTTTGCAATTTTCGTGGTTTTCTATTCTATAGAATGACGTGAAAGTCTGTGGCATTATTTCTACCATGTTTTGGGTTTTTCAGCCCTTGGCCCGCATCTCTATTTGGGTGTTGTTCACTATCGACACATGCATTTGCAAAATCAAGGTTTTTTTCGTCAGGTTTTCTTTGCATGCGCCCACAAATCACGGTGTTTAAAACCCACGATTTCTCCTGGTTTCCTGTTTGTCGTTTTGTGGGTTAAAAGTTGCGAGCGAAGGGTTTCTTCGTATTTTTTTCCTGCTGGTCTGTTTTAACCTCTTGCACCCTGAGTTTTGTCTGCAACCTGCAAGCAAATCGCAGAGGCTTCTCTAGTATGTGCTTGTCTTTTTACAGTGTCATTTTCTCTCTTTCTACTACAGAAGCTTTAGGACCCGTTCTTTGTTCTGGTGCCACAACCTCCAATTTGTGCCCCTCTACAACCCGCGAACATTATTCATCCCGCACATGTCTTTCTCAAAGCATATGCGACCTCTCTGTAGATTGTGGCCGCTGAGTGTTTGTTTTCCATGATTAGGGTTTCCATTTTCTTCAACTCATCTCCTTTTTGTGATGACATTTCGTAGAAGGAACTCCTTGCAAATGGATTGATGTAAGTTGCTAGTAACGTCAATCCAAGAGTTCAAGGTTGTAGAGTAAGCTCCAATTGTTTTAGTTTTCCCTTGAATCTTTTGCTTAAGAATTGGTGTAAGTATGAGTTTGAGCAATTGAATGAATTATTCCAAACTGCTCAAAGAAAACAATAATTAAGTCACGTATAGTGGTTAATCTGCAGCAGTTCATCTTCACGTCTGGAGCAGTTCATCTCATAAAAAATATTTATCAATAATAGTATGGACATATCCGTGGAAGGTATCGAATGTGTTCATTAAGGACAGCGACTAAGCAAAGTGCAGCGATAACAATCCTGGACAGAGATTACAAAGAAGAGGTATTGACTATGTTGGTCAAGATAATAATTCAGTTTTAAGAGATTTCCACAATCTATCATATAATTGTTAATCCAAAATGTTGATGTAAAAATCTTACACACAATCGAATCCAGAAATGCACTCTTGATAAAGACAATAATTGTTAACAACTATACTACCATTCTATACTACCATTCTCATAGAACAGACAAATCAAAGGAACAGTGATTACATTCTTCATTAAAGTCGATCCTCCAAGAAAATATAAGCATTTATACTTGAGTTGTACAGCAACGTAGCATACCATAAATGACACACAGACTACTTTGACAAGTCATGCAAGTTGAAGTCAAAGTAAGGCAAAGGTGTGCATTAGAAATACAATAAACATTCGAACAAAGAACACATATAGGTGATTGGACACAACAGAGCATCACTTATAATTATCTTGTGATGTGGGAGCAGATTATAAAGGCAGGAATACCACGTGGGGGTCTTGGATCTGATTGATATCAGAATTGAAGTAAGGAGACTTCGATAGAAATTTAGATTTAATTGTATTGGAATAAGCTTAAAGTGCTTTGCGGGCCCCACACAATAACTATTCATATTCCTATGATAAAAGAATTCTCAAACAGTAGTGTTTGCAGCAATTAGAAAAGGTTTGGAAATTTCTCAATGATTATTGTGTTTTTAGTAGCAGCTCCCCTAAAAGAAATGGGAGCCACTTGGAAGCCTTTTGAATATAGGAGTTATGGTTTTTATTTTAGCCCACTTAAGACTTGCAGATTACTAAATGTGATTTGAGCAATCAATACTATCCAAGGGTTAATGTAGGCCTAAGAGAAGTCAGCAACATATTGAATATTGAAGATTTTTGTTTGGGAAAAATTACTTGTGTTTTTTATTCATTCTCCACTACTTGGGAGATACCAATCAGATTAAAGCTGCATATCAGTGGTAAGAATCAACACCTGATTTAGAGGGAGTTATATAAAGATTATGACATGGTGTATAAGGGAGAAGAAGATGGAGAAAAATATATACAAAGGATAAACAGAGGAAATAGGAGCAGAGTCTACAATATAAAAGCACATATCTCAAGTATATAAATCAAAGAAAGTCATCAAGATAAGTTCCATCTTCCAAAATTATCCTTAGCATTAAGATTTAAATATTATAGTAAAATGTCTTTAGAATCAATGAAATTATATTTATAAATGTCTTACAATTCTCATTTTAAGTTAGAATTGTTGCTTCGGGACTACATCAAGGTGAATCTCGAATGGGGACATTACATCATGTATTGAGCCATTGGAGCGAAAAACACACTTCATCAGTTAAGGGTCTCAAGCGAACTTCATGAATCAAGAAGGAGGAGCAAATTTAATGCAAGACTCAACTTCATGAGTTGCCTTCCAGAAGTGAAATTAGCAACTTCATGAGTTGCAAGAGTGAAGCGAAAAAACATACTTCATGAGTTGAACAACCCAAGCGAAATCCTTACTTCATGATCTCACAGTTTGGAGCAAACTTCAGGTTAGGGAGGTTTGGAGCGAATTTCACATTTGAGACAACTTCATGAGTTGGAGTGATGGAGCGAACTTCAGGTTGGAGAGTTTTGGAGTGAATTTCACAACTTCATGAGTTGATGATTGGGAGCAAATTCCATTCAAATGAACTTCATGAATCAATAAAATGGAGCCAACTTTACAGAAAATGCACTTCGTGAGTTAGAGGTTGAGGACGAATTTCATGATTTGAGAAAATGGAGTGAATTCCCTATGAAGGTGAACTTCATGTTTGAAAGATCTAGAGCGAATTTCATTCAAGCAAACTTCAAGAGTTGAGGATTTAGAGAGAATTTCTACAAAGGTGAAATTCATGACTTAGAAGATTGGAGCGAGTTTCATGAATAAGCAAGGTGATTAAAACAAGTCTCACATGCACACCATCTAGAGCAATCTTCATCTTCAAACCTGCACAAACAAATCTCAACTTCATGAATTAGCATGTATGAGCGAATTTCATATTGAATTTCACAAACTCAACATGCAAGAGTGAACTTCATGATTTGACCTGCATGAGCAAACCTCACAATTTGAAGGCTATGAGCGAAGTTCGAGAAAATGAAGAAGAGTAAGACAAGGATAACTTCATGAACAACAAGGGTGGAATAAACTTCAAGATCTCCTCCCTACAAGCGCAAAAACAACTTCAAGTGTTGCTTCATGAGGGCGAATCCTCTTTATATGTTCTTATTAAACCTATATATCAAGTGTATTTGATACTTGCTTGTTTGTTTTGCAGGAGATGGAGAAAGAAATAAAGAGATCACACAAGAAGCATTCACTTACACAGAGACATGATCTACAACATCAATGACATGAAGGGAGTCATAGGAGAAGGAATTCTGAAGGAGAAAGGCAGTAGTGACATCAAGAGGTCGTTCCAAGGCATCATCAATACTTCAAAACTAAGATCTATACCTTGCACTTCCATGATCAAGGCATTCGAGAGGACAGTTTCAGAAGAGTTAATCAAAGTTAGAAGATCATCGTCATCATCGCTGAAGCTGAATAATGTTGAGTATCAAGAGATATTCCTTCATGATGATCTATCAAACCTACAAAGTGCGAGTTAAAGTGGCATACTAGTCATTGTCCCAGTCACTACCTCTACCAATCCGAAGGGTCCACATCAACACGTCTCAATTCAATGAACCTGAGTCACCAGTGATGGCACAAACTCCGAGGCACCTACCCCTGATATTTATTGGTCTGCACTTACTGAATGTAATTTTCTCATTGGCTAAAGAAAGTTTGTTGTAACAAACCCTAATTAGGGTTTTCATTGTAAAATTTTGGCCATTGATGGAGATTCAATCCTGGTCATTCATTGTAAATGAGCTCTCTGTAAAAGGCTCAAGCTCTTCATTTGTAAAGGTTAATGGAGAATAGTTAGCTAATAGTGAGTAGAATAGAATAATAGAAGAATAGCGATTAGAATATAAGTTAGAGTAGGAGAAGGCAAAGATTGTTGCCAAACTTTGTTGAAAGGAACAATTGATTTCATTGAATTTATGGCTAATTTCATTTGTTATTTCAACAACTCGCATGGTCTTTGCTTCTCAATTTGCTTTCATGTTGATTAAATTGAGTGGAGGGATTTGTTGAATCTATTCGTGTGGAATCCATTTTGTCCATACCACTAGCCTCTTACTAATTGTAAGTGAGTCTTGTGTGGTCAACTGGAGTGATATGAGATTAACTTCGAATCGTTCTACACTCGTTGCTCATGCATTAACTTGAGTGGTGATCAATGTTTAATGGTATTGATTCGAACATCTTAGAAAAGTCCTTAGAAGATTGCACTGAGCTTGTGTCAAATTGTTCATTTTGATGGTGAGACCTTGTTCAGTAGGATTCCATCTAGTCATTCACTCATCTTCCTACATTCTTAGGATTAGAATAGACTCTCTCAACCCCTTATCTTTTGCCAGTTTTTTTAAAACTCCAGTTAGTTTAGGATCAAAAGCATCACCATATTTTAACATCAGATGATCTAAGTTCCAGCGAATCAAGCATTCGAATGTAAGTCCCCTTGTGATACCAGCAGTCACATCAACCAACAGAGCTTATCCACACATAGTGACCCTACATTCATGAACCTTGGAGTCTTCTCAAGTGATCCTTAAGCTAATCTTTCACATTTGAGAGATTTTGTTCAAGAGAGGATAAGATACTTGTGGTATTTTATTATGTGTTCGCATGTGCCTAGAAAACACATCAACAAAATTGGCGCTAGAAGGACGGCATGGTCGCAATGAACGCCTGAACAACTGATAGCCAGATTTTATCAATTCATGTTTGTGAGATTAATCATAAGGAATTTTTTCACCCTCCTCCCGTGCTCAACAGAATTAAGAGGGCATGACAGCAAATGCGAACTCTTGAATAGGTGAACCCAAGGAAGATCAGTGGAGAATCATCTTCACGCTCGACAAAATTGAAGTACAAGGAAGGCATGATTGTGGATAAATAAGTGAAGCAGTTGATGTTGGGGTTTATCAAGGAAGCACTTTGCGCAACTGGAACCAATTGAGCTTTCAAGTTGAATTTGAGATTTGCAAGATCTCTCTTTATTCGAAGGCAAATTCTATCTCGATGCCTTCTTGTCAATAATTTAAGGTAAGAAATGCTATGAACAAGATAAATATATCATGTGTACTTGATCATCTTTTGGTTTGTGTTGCAAGTGAAAGAAAATCAGGCTAGGACAAGGACGACCTATTCTAAGCCCATCATCATCAAGGACACTCCAAATGCATGGAGGAAGATTTCAAGTGTTCGAGAAAAGCATTGGGAGATTTCAAGTGTTCAAGGAATTGCAAGCTATCTCCAAAACCTTCGCTTTGCCACACTAATGAACCACAAGATGACAAAGAAAGGCTTTGCCATCACTTCAAGGCGAGATATGCTACCGGAGGAAGAAGACTTGACCATAAGGAAGTCTCATCAAGCACAGGGGAGTCAAGGAAGTACATCATTCATCATGTCAGAAACAGAGGAGGATCAACCAATCACAAGCGTTAGACAAGGTGGCATCCCAGTCATGATTTCTCCAGTTGGATTAGTCCACCTCAGCATGACTAGATTCAACGTACCTAATTTATCAGTGATGGCACAAAATTCAGTGTACCTACCCCTGCTTCCTATTGGTCCTCACTCCTGGAATGTAATTTTCTCATTGGCTAAGGAAGTTTGTTATAACAAACCCTAATTATGGTTTCTATCCTGTAATCCTAGCCATTGATTCTAAGTCAATCAGAGTTGTCAATTTGTAAAGGGCTCTCTATATAAAGCCTTGGCTCCTCATTTGTAAGGGTTAATAGTCAGAGAATAGTTAGGAGTTAGCAAAAGAGAGATAGTCAATAATTAGTAGCTCAATAGTAGATAGCATTTTAGAGTAGAGTAGAAAGAGAAGGCAAAGATTGTTGCCAAGAGATTGTTGCAAAAGACATGTAAACTTCATTGAAGGAATGGTGAATTTTGTGTTGATTCTACAATTTGCATGGTCTCTATACTTCTCAAATTTAATTTCATGTTATTAGATGAATGGAAGAAATTTGTATGATCAATGGTGAAATTTGTATATCCATACTACTAGCGGTTTGTTGATTGCAAACTTGCCTTGCTTAGTCAACTGGAATCATTCAGCTTAAGCTTAACTTTGATTATCGTTTCTTCATTGATATGCATCAACCTGACAGTGTCTATGCTTGTAGCGGTGATCTGAACATCATAAAGCCTTCCTTAGAAGATTACACTAACCTTGTGGAGATGATCCTAGCATGTCAAAGCAAGACTTAGTTAAAGTTTCATCAAAGAACATCCATTGCTCCTACATTCTTAGTGTTAGAATTAGATCCTTCTCCAACCCTTATCCTTTTCCCTTTTTTAAAAATCAAGGATCAGTAAAGACCCACATTCCAGTGATATCTAAAGCAAATCAGACACTCAGGTCATCGAGTGTAAGTCCCCTTGTGATCCCAGGAAAATCACATCATACCACGAGAAGCTTATCCACACGTAGAGACCCTACATATCAGAACCTTGGAGTTACTCCAATTGATCCTTCGGCGAGATCTTCAGCAGTCGGGAAACTTTGTTCAAGAGAGGATAAGATACCTTGGTATTTTATTATGTGTTCGCATGTACATGAAAAACACATCAACAAGTGGTAATGAAAGGTGAAGGTGAAGAAAGGTAGTGAAAGGAGATGGGAGTGAAAGGTGAAGTGGAAAGGTAGGAAGTAGAAGGTGAAGGTAAGGAGGTGTGGGAAGTGGAAATGGAAGGGGAGATGGAGAGGTGAAGAATGTGGTGAAGGCATAGGGGGTGTAAGGAAGGGAAGTTAGGACGAAAGAGTGGAAGGAGTGAAAGGAAAGGTGGAAAGGTGAAGGGAATATGGCAATGGTAGGGAATGGAAATGAGGGGAGATGAAAAGGTGGAAAGGATAGGGGATGGAAATGGGAGTGATCGAGTTTGAGAACCTACTGGCAATGTTGGGAAAAGTGAAAGTGATTATGTCTTAGATCAAACATTTCCAATGTCAAAGGAACTCAATCCTTAAGTCGCACATTTCAGGTGGCAAAGGAAGTGAAAAATGCTTTAAGTCACTGAACTAGGAAACCAAAGGAAATGATAAAAATGCTTAAGTCGCACATTTGGGGGCTCAAAGGAAGTGCTTCAAAAGTGGCACTTAGCTATCTTAATCCATTTGTTCTAAGCCACTTGATGGTAATTTGAACTCTATCCCAATTCCTTTAAATTTTAACTCTCCAAAACAAATCTGCCTTAGTCAAATTTCAGCACTTCATTTCTAATTCAGCAAGCAAATGATGATCAAATGGAATGATCATTCATTTATTAAGCCTTGAGAACTAACTGACCTCACCTCATCTTAAAGAGAGACTTGACTTGATTACTGTTATCACAAAAGCTTGTACCCTTGCTGAGCTATCAACTCAGCAACCTTGTGAAACATGGAAACAACCCCGAAGTGTGGGACCTTGCGCAAGGGGGTTGAATCTCTGGAGAAGGTCGCCTTCCTTCTCAATCTAGGTGCAGGTGTTGAACCAACTCAACACTTCAAAACTAACTATTAAGCCTATCCTAACAATTTGCAGAGGTAAAGGGAAGAGATAATCCTTGAAATAGAAGGAGGTGATGCACCAAGAAGAGATTGTTCCTCTCCCCACCGAAATGACACAAAGAATTAACTAAAACACCCAGGAGATGTACAACTTCAATTGCATGTATGGAGGTTAGAATTCACTAAGTGTCAAGAGGGGAGAAGGATTCCCACAAGTCACACTCAGAAAACAAGTTAACACAACATATATGGAGAGAAAAGCCACAAGACATACACCTATGATGAAGGTAAGAAAACATACACAACATACATAAGTTGAAAGAAGGCAAGAATGGTGATTTTCAATTAATCATAAGGCCAAAAACCAATCTTATAGTTGCATAAATGCAAAAATGATTACAAGTCTTTAAGAGAAGAGAAAAAGCATAGGAAAGCTCAAGGTGGTAGGGAGAGAACCCTTTACAATGAGGCTTAATAGCCTTTATATAGAAAAATGGTTACAAGGGTGATCATGACCCCTGCATGTTAGTCTGGAAGTGCAGGGAAGTACATGCATTTGACTTGTACATGCAAGCAACCTAGCCATACCACAAAAGGCAATCCTGAGAAGGTGGATTGACTGACCTTCCAAAGTCAGAGTATGCAGTCATGACACAAGTCACCAAGCAAGGCCCCGTACCTCCCTTGATGGAAATTCTGCCAAAAAAATTAAATGCACCATTGTGGCTCCACACAAGAAAGTGCGCAAGTCACCAAAATTGTCGAAGCATTTAAAGCCTTGAGTGTTGATCACGCCATCCGGACGTGTCGCCAGTCGGAAGGAAGCCTGGGGACTTCGGAGGCTCGGGCTCCCGAATTGAGGAAGGCAAGGGAAGAACTTCGTAACCTCGGGATTCTGGAGTTCCGGGATAGGAGAAAGGAGAGTAGCAATGAACTTCAAAACCTTGGGGTTTTGGAGCTCCGAGGAACTAAGAAAAAGCTAAGGAAAGAACTTTGGAACCTCGGGGTTCCGGAGTTCTGGGATAGAGAGAGGAAGAGAAGGAAAGGAACTTCGGAACCTCAGGGTTCTAGAGTTCTGGAGGAACTAGAGAGAAAAGGCAAAGAGGGAAGGAACTTCGGAACCTCGGGGTTCCGAAGTTCCGGAGAGAAGAAGGGGAAACAAGGAAGAGGACTTCGGAACCTCGGGGTTCCGGAGTTCTGAAGAAAAGAAGGAAGAAAGGCTAGGAGGGAACTTCGGAACCTTGGGGTTCCGGAGTTCCGAAGAAAAGAAGGAAGAAAGGCTAGGAGGGAACTTCGGAACCTTGGGGTTCCGGAATTCCAGGGAAGGCAAGGGAAGGAAACTTCGGAACCTTGGGGTTTCGGAGTTCCAACGAAGGCAAGGGAAGGGAACTTCAGAACCTCAAGGTTCTAGAGTTTCGGGAAAGGGGAGAAGAAAAGAAGGAAATTCAGAACCTCGGGGTTCTGAAGTTCCGAGAAAGGAAGAAAAGACCAAGGGAGGAACTTCGGAACCTCGGGGTTCCAGAGTTCCAGGAAAGGAAGAAAAGGCCAAGGGAGGAACTTCCTCCGGACAAGGCAACACTTCATACTTCATGATTCTTCTGCTTTTCTCCTTGATCAACTAGGGTAGTGCTAGTCTATGGAACATATTTCTGATCGGTTCTCACTGATGGACCAAGGGTGTCATAAAATGACAACAATTACCCCCTAGCCACTTAAGATACTACACCTCTTCCAAGCACAAGGTTAATAGCAAAAGAATAAAACTACCAATGGCTAAGCTACGACAACTAACCTAGAAAGCAAAAAAGTTGGGAGCCCCTATTTGCAATGGTGCAATGTGTAAAAATGTCACAACACAATGGTTAGCCCATTTCAACCATAAAGCTTAAGCATTACTGAAATCAATTTGATGGGTCTTTTATGAAAATGAAGTAACCCCTAAATGAATAGAGAAATTGTGTTGATACTCATTTGCGTTTGTGACTGTTGTGAAATCCACGCTCAAACTATACATGTCCTTAATTTTATGTCATGTCAATAAAGCCGATCAATCATTTATAAATTAAAATTGTTAGGCGTGTTCATAGGCAGTTGTTGGAAGACCTATTCCTGCATTTTGCAATAAGATTATGGAGAGTGGCATTTTTTAAATCTTTGGCTGCTTTCTTTATGGGTTTTTGTCTATCTGTTTTATATCCTGATTAATTATCTACATGCTCAAGATATGAGCAGGCATTGGGCAAGTTTTTATGTGGCTACTTAGCTTATTTTCTCTAGCGGTGACTGGTTAACTTATATAAAAGTTATTTATGGAGTTTGTGGTTTCATGAATACTTAATTTTTCTACTTATTTTTAAGAAGTCATTAGATTTGTATTAATAGCACTAATAACAATTTGTACATATAGAATTTGGAAAGAAATTTGATGGCAACTATTAAAAAAGAGAGAAATTAGTGGAGCCATGTGACATTTTTGGCAATATGCAATATCCTAAACTAGAATGATGGAGTTTGTTGTCCCATAAGTTATTTTTAACCTCAGACATTAAAAAATTTATATTCTTTTCTATTTTCCACAACTGCTTATTGCCAAAAATGCCACATGGCTCCACAAATTTCTTTTCCTCTTTTTTAATATTTGCCAAAATTTTGGGAAAATAGAAGAGCTCATCATCAAACTTCTTAAAAATTGTTTAAGTATAAAAACTAAAATGATGGAATTTGATGTTCTATAAATTACTTTTAACCTCATAGACCTTAAAATTATTCTATTCTATTATATTCTATTCATGTCCTCTCATTGCTTGCTGACCACCAAATTTGTAACTTTTCCATTTAATAGAGAGTTTAGAGCACATTGTTGAGAGCTTCAAGTGCATAGATAGTCTTATACAATATGTTTGATCGGTGATTTCAGCAATTTAGGCAATTAATATTATTTTATAATGGTATATATATGAATGATCTAGATGATATAATAATTTATAATTGTATAGTTTTAATTATATATTAAAGATATCTATTTGGAAGGGGTTTTAATTAGAACCCCCCACTACACACTTTCATTCTAATATCTAGCCATTGACTTGATAAACTATTGGACAAGTTAAAATGGGTGGAGATGTGACAAACTTTTGTTAATCATAGCCAATGATACCAATGAAAGTGTTTCTTAGCCACGTTTACAAAAATTGGAAAGACGTGTCAGCTCTTTTTGTGGTATAAAACAGTCAAGATAAAAATATGTATGTTTAATTCATCCAGTGGGTGCTGTAGTCTCCTTAATGCTTGGAGAGATCAGTGGCCTCCATATCATATATGAATTTAACATTCATATTTCATGAAGATTTTTGTGTGTAACTTATTACTTACCTGGGCAAGAGCATATACAACAGCAGAATACATCCCTGCTGCTTTTTCTCTATAGAAAACACTGCGCCCGACATCCACAAAGGGCTGCACAGCGGAACAATTGGTTACTCCTATAAACATTGTGGCACCATAAATTGCTCCCGTCATACTGAACAGGTCTTGCTGGTTGTGTCTGTCAAAAACAAATTCATGAGTTAAATCTTTTAATTTGGAAGGTAAAAGAAAATCACCAAGGATATACAAGGATTGAATGTCAAAGGAATGCTCAAATATATAACTCAATGTAGAATTCAATCAACATACATCTTTGTTCCTTTCTGCCAATAGATGGCACCAAATACTATTGCCACAATGAAAGTGACAATTAAGCGTACTAAATTATAGCCAGGACTCCGCCAGTATGCCCAATATTGCTTCCATAGACAGGCTGAGAATTGCTTCCAAGTATTTTGTGCATACCGAGATGGAAAATGAAGGTCCTCTGAATCTGGTGCTGGGATGCTTAAATTTTTAACTAGTTCTTCACTTTGCCTATAGATGCTGAAATATATCAGTACGTTTTCCAAGGCGCAGTTCTACAGAATTCAGAAGATTGCCAATGATTTACAACCAGTTTGGTTTCTTTCATACTCACTGATAAAGGGTTGAGTCTCTATAAATCTGAGCGAAGTCTATACCATTGCGCTGTTCAACAGCGGTAGACGTAACTTCTAACATCCATGTCGCAGGATTATACGTATCTTTGATTTTTGGCACATCTGAAATAGCCTGTGAAGGAGATAGAAAGGCGAGAAATTGAGTTGCCTTTCGAGTTTCAACTCTGTAACAAAGAAAAAATGATTTAACTGAGCCTAAATAATTCACCTCATGACTTAAGCTTCTTACCTCAAAATATTGTATAACCTTTTCAGAACGGTGACCTAGTGCACCCCCATATATGATTTCTCCTCCTTGTTTCATTAACAGTAACTGTGGTGAGTCAATATGGCTCAGTCAGAATAAAGCAAATTGCAAAAGCATATTTGATCCTGAAAATGTAAAAATAACTTAAGAAAATACTGAAAACCTTGCCTCAACGAAAGTACCTCATCAAATGATTCAAATATATCAATACTTGGCTGGTGAATTGTACAAACAACTGTTCGCCCTGTATCTACAGTATTCCGAACTGCACGCATTACTATAGCAGCAGCACGGGCATCTAAACCAGAAGTTGGCTCATCCATAAATATGATAGAAGGATTTGCAACAAGCTCTACTGCTATCGTTAGTCTTTTTCGTTGCTCGGTAGATAGGCCACTAACACTTGGGATGCCCACAAGGGCATCTTTCAAGTTATCTAATTCAACTAGCTCCATGACTTCATTGACAAAAAGCTGGGGAAAACAAAAACAGTATCCTTTATTCTCATCAGAGAGAAAGTAAAAGGAACCAAAACTTTGCTGCTTAGGGTTACAGCAGCAATAGTGTGGCAGTGGAAGAGATATAAACGAAGTACCTTTTTAGTCTTTGCATCTATTTCAGGTGCTAGACGCAAAGATGCTGAATAAATGAGTGATTCATAAACAGTAACTTGAGGAGAATGTATGTCATTCTGCTCACAATATCCCGATATTCTGGCAAATGTTTCTTGCACCTTCCGGAATCCTGAGATATATATATCTCCCTCAATATAGCCTCCTGTCTTTCTTCCAGCTAAAACATCCATTAATGTTGTCTTCCCAGCTCCACTAACACCCATTAAAGCTGTTAGAACACCTGGTCTAAAAGCACCATTGATGTTTCTCAGCAGCTGAAGTCTATCTTCTGTAATTCCTTGCTCTTTCATTTCCTGACAAAGAGACATTTAGAAGTATTTATCTATATGTAATAACAGAGCCGAATTACTCAGGCTACACATTACAGATAAAACTCGAGAATTTGTTTTGAAAAGCATACCACAGGCATATCGACAAAATACTGCACATTTTGAAAAGACATTGCCAATGGCTTGAAAGGTAAAATCATTCCCTGTTTAGTTGCATTAGACCTTCCAGAAAATCTGTCCTGTCTATTTCCTGTATTGGCCATCTGCACTTCAGCTGTATGACAACATCCAAAGTAAATTGAATCAGCAACATGAGAAGTAGATTATTAATAGACATGAAAAATTTGGAAGTTTGTTATAGCAGTGAGTCTGATACTCAAAATGAAATCTTACTAGTATGTTATCCAGGTTAAAATAATGTCTAGTGATAGTCAAGGCAGTCATGTGATTGCCTGTTATAATTTTGTAATGCTGTCATGTTACCTATCAACTCAAAGGCAGACAACGCAGATACATAGCTACAAGTTACAATAATCTACGAAGACATTATAAGGTCCTGTAATGAGTCAGCAGTATTTGTTGTCAATTCATCTTGATAGTTACAGTGATCTTGCTAATGAAAATTCATCAATAAAATGGAAACACAAATAAAATCACAAACTCACACCCACAATATATTGTCTCTAACCCCAGAATCATGATTATTGTGAAGCTTGAAAATACAAAATAGTATCTAATAGTTGACATATGAGACTTAAGCAAAACATGTAGTCACAAAGCTTTATTAATTTATTTCCTAAGAGATGCGAAGAAACCCAAGTAGAGGAGCCTGATTACAAAATAACTTCTTCCACTATGAACTGATTGTCTATAGTCTCCTGCAAAACAAAAGAGATTTATTCTTCAAAATAGACTGCTCCAAAAATAATTATGCTCAGTATGAGTTCGAGATATGTCAAACAATATCTTATTTATGTGACAATTGACGTTCTCAATAGATACTGAAACTTGACAGAGAAAAGTGTTTTGAACTTAGTTATTTCAATTTTTGTTTTTTGTTCTTTTTGTATATCCTCCCATATTCCCCAACCTAACTTAAGAGATTGATCGAAGTGCTCGTTTCCTTTTCCTGAGTTATTCTATTGGCACTGAAAAGTAAATAAGGATTGTCCTTCTATCTTTGGGAACTGCTTTTGTGCAAAGGAAAAGAGGTTCTCACCAGTGCCCTTGGCTTCTTTTTCTGTCCTAGATGTTGTGGAATCTGATTGAGGTTGTAGTTCAGTTGCAGTATCTTCTTGAATTCCTTGAATTTGAGCTTGCTTCTTCTGAGAAATCACACCTTGAGGCTTGCTAATTGCTGCTTATATTTATAAACTTTAATTAAAAAATGAAGTAAATGCAGATTTGGAAAAGGTATTGATGTTAAAAGACAGACCTGTCGCACATATCTTTATCGGGTCAGAAGCTTACGGTTTAAATATGTCAAAGCAAGGGTGTAGACAATATTCAATAATAATATAATACCCATCAATGCTCCCACCGCCATCCAATATAGGTTTCCTCTGTGGAAAAGTCCTCGATTCTCCAATATCTCTAAACCAAGATTTTTATGTTGAGAAGGCATCTGCTACAATTGGAGTCGGACAAGAATCACAGACATCAAATTAAGATTAAAAAGGATGGTAAATACTAATGATAACGAGACTATAAACTACTTATGTAGTAGAGGATTAAACTTTTTATAGCATGAAGAAAGAAGAAAGCACCAAGTAAAAATTTCCGACTTGTTCATGCTCACCTTACTAGTCCATCGTGGAGCAAGAAACTCGTTCACTGTAATTGCAGTCTCTGCATATGATAGAGGCGAGATCCAATATGCCCATTGGCACCATTTTGGAATTGAAGCTGCATGAAGAAACTTCAATTTTATATCCTTTTTTTTTTAAATAGTATCCAATCAAATCATCCATATTTGGTAAGGAATAGTCTTACGTCTTGGGATGAGAAAACCCCCAAACACAATAACAAGAAATATTGACAGAGAACCAGCTGTATTAGCAATAACCAGGCTTCGAGAAAGTGCAGCAGCTGCTCGGAATTGTGAGACTGCTGCTAGATGCATGGAAAAGAGGACAAGGAATTGTCGGAAAAACCTGTATGAGGAGCAAGCCAACAACTCGTGAGTTTCTCTAATATCATAATTATACATTATATTCTCATTATATATGATAAAGACCATTCTGGAACAAAAATAAACATAATCAAACAAGGAAGTTAAACAACAACAGAGTGAGGCTAGATTATTCTTCAAACTAAAGAAGAAAGTAAGAAATAAAGAAATTATACTAAAAATTTAGTATCCTTGTAACTAAAATAGGTCAAAAGGACTTGAAAACACCAGTAGAAATAACACTAGGGAGTGAAATGAAGATCCAAAATGAGGCTGCCAAGCACAATAATAAAATTGTCTAGGTAACTAGCAGTGAACCCAATGCAGGTGAACCCCAAACTGTGAAAACAATACTGATGCATACTACAAACAATACACGTAACCATGAAAAAGGAAGACCGCTCATGAAAGAAGTTGGTGCTGATGAAGGCCAGGATAGAGGTGTAGGCTTCCCCTAATCTAAATTAAACTGACTGCCCCCCTCGTTATCAATCACTCGGAAGCACATAAAACAAGATCTGATGATATCCATGGGAGACTGGAGAGGACTATGTGGGTAAGGATGGACAAATTAGGGGTTGCAAAGAATGTCTGGCTGACACTTATAACATCTAAGGCACTTGAGAAAGACATTTTGTATATATAATGAAACAAGATGCAGTGGTCATGGAACTTAAGCACCTTGGTCAAAGGAAGAGTAGTTTCTGCTGAAAGTGAAATTTTTGCTCTTTTTTCTTTATTGTTTATTGATGTTGGGAGGATAAGCATCCTTGTATTTTTTGTAGCCCATAGGCATAGGGTGCATAAACCGTCAACCTCTTTTGACTTGGTGCCACAGATGGATTAATTAATAATTTTTCAAACATTGTCTAGGAAACTAGTTTGCATTAGTCTGTCCTAACATTTATGTAAGCAACTGGAATTTCAAAATGTAGGCAAATTTTCAATATCAAAAACTTACATATATGTAAAATTATGTTTTCTGTCTGTTGTCTCATGTCATTGTATCTTCTACCCTGTGCTGTTTGTTTGGAGCAAAATTTCAAAAATGGAAATGAACCATGTGCTTAAAAAAATGATCTTTGAAAATGTTAAATTCTTGCTTATGAAGGGAGATAGGCATTTTAATATGATTTTTATATCCATGATTTTTCCCTGAATCAACTGTTTGACAGGAGCATATAATCTAAAGGAAATTTGGAACCAAAGGTATAAACAATACTGACCTGCCAGCTTCAGGAGCATATCCAATCACATAATAAGTCATTGAGGTCCACATAAGTGACTCGAAAAATGAAATTGGAACCTTCAGAACAAATCCTGGAATGGCATAAGCCCATGATGGGTAGAAGTAAAGATCTCTTTGTTTGAAGAATACTGGAATTCGAGCAAGTGTGAATGACAGCTCAGCAAATCCATTGAACATCATGACTGTCAGTGTGAAGAAAAGTACACCTTGGTAACTATCTGCATGTGATAGATCTACTTTCATGCGCGTGCGAAGGAATACTGTCATTGTGATAATTGCGAGCAAAAAAAGCTGCAAGAGGAAGCAGAGTATTAATGTAGAACAAAAGCCAACTCCAGAGATATGCTACTGCAGTACACAATTTTTAAGGACGTAGATAACAACCACCAGCTAGAGAGGGTCAACAAGGCGTGACATCCTAGAGTGAAATATGGCTTGGTATGATAAAATTTTACCTGTATTGCCTTGAAGACATAGACAAATGAGTTCCGCTTCATAAGTAGCCACTCTCTAGCAAAGCATGCCTTGAACAGTTCCCATTTTGTGAGAGAGTATTTGCTGAAGCACAGACCAGCTTCACCTGCTTCAGACGTGGAAAAAGGTGTCTCAAGTTCCTGTGTTAGCTTCTCTCCAACATGATGCTGTTTGAATTTCTGTTGGAACTGTTCTGGAGAAATATATCTGTAGGGCTTTTCCTGGTTAAACCAGTACTGTTCTTGGTCCTTTTGGGAAATAACCTGTAATTCCATGCAAAACACAAGTTAATTTTGTTTTGAGGCGAGCTGAAACATGAGACATATTCAAGTGTTGGCAAAATTCTGTGTCAGTCTCTTTACAGGGGGGGCCAGATTATGAAAAAATACGGATACAAGGGCAGCTAAATGTTCACCTCCTGCATGAAGTCTGCAGCGCCTTTCCTCTCTGGACACTTGAACCCACAATATTCAAAAAAGTCAAGTACATTATCCCGAGGGCCATGATATATTATCTGCCCTTCAGACATTAAGATAATGTCATCAAAGAGATCATATGTTTCAGGTGCTGGCTGGAGAAGTGATACAAGTATTGTAGCTTGCATGATGTGTGCAAACTGTTGAAGGCACTTCATGATGTGAAAAGTGGTGGAGCTGTCCAAGCCATTTGATATCTCATCCATGAGAAGAGTTTTTATTGGAGATACAATCATCTCCCCTGCAAAGAGATTGGCAAAGAATGCCTTACACTCAAGTGTGCAAACTAATGAATAAAGACATGGCATTTAGAAACCTAACTGTCCAAGTTAGAATAAGCTCCAATACCAGTTGTTACTCGTTTTTTCTGTCCACCTGAGATTCCTCTTATCATGGCATCACCAACCATTATCTCTGAACAGATATCCAAGTCAAGAACCTACAAAAAAAGTAGGGAACCTCTTCAACATGACCATCACAGTTTAGTTGGAAACATAATGCATAGGCTTGGTCGGTTAGACATTTCATTTATTCTAGTGATTAATATGCATCTCTATTGAAAAAGCTCCAGGAATTCTTTAACTTGCTTTTCCATGTATTAGACTTTCTTTCACAACTAGTTCAGGCTATAATGTGAGTTTTATTACCTCTATCCTTGTATAGCATTCTAACCATGGTGAACAGTGAAAACAGAATCAGAGATAAAACAATTTTTCAATATGATCGACTGATAGAAGATGAATATCAGATTGGATGAGCAAACCATGCCAAAGTTGTGAACTTCTCTTGATAAATTATATGAATGAATGCTCAATGTGCATAAAGCAGATCCTTGGTAAAGAAGAAATGTCCTTACCTTTATAATGTAATCTGTTTGAATGCTCTCCTTCAAACCCTTGATTGCAGTTGCCTGTGAACAATCAATGGAGGAGTTAAGCTATGAAATGAACAAGAGTGAATTTCAATTTCAGAGTTTTAGAATCTACCACCAAAAATTGTCAATTGAGCATTTCACTAACTTTCATATATGTGTCTATGTCTGCTTCTGGAAGAATCCCAGCTTTTTTCTCTCTTCTTCCAATTTCCTCTAATAGTTCTATATAATACAAAAGTTCAAAAGCACATAGAATGCAATGTTAAAAATTCATTGACAATTATTGTTTATGGAACGGATGCTCACCTCAGCTATTCTATAAAGACCAAAGTTGAAAGCATAGTAAAGTTGGGGATAAAAGTCCTACATACCATGTTTGGTGCCAACTCCTTGGCATCTAGCTGCAAAATCGAGTGTTTCTCTCACTGTCATCTCAGAAATATGCAAATCATACTGACTGATATAAGCTGTTGTCTTCTGAGGAACAAATTCATTGAGCTTGAGTCCATTGTATGAGATGTCTCCTGTCATCTGCTACAAAAACATTCAGCATTAAGCATGCTCGAAAAACTAATGGGTACTCCATAAGCTAATCTATCAGCATAGACTATAAGAGTCGATAGAAATTACATGACAATCAAGTTACACAATATTCTTGAGTATAACCTTTAAATCTGGATCCAATCTCCCTGCAAGGGCGAGGAGCAAGGTTGTCTTCCCACATGCTGGTGGGCCTAGTAGAAGTGTCATCCTGTATAATAGATAAAATATTATATTAGACTCTATAGAGATTTAAGGATCTGCAAAAGATCACATGATATTTAAGTTAAAAATGTGGAGATGAAACCCTATCTCTTCTTTTTTGACTAAAATTTATGGTGCCATACCACAACTTCAAATGCCTCACTGATAATGGCTTCTTATGTTAATCTAAATATTTTAGATCTACGTAAGAGACAAATGCAAACATACGCCTGTCTCAATAACAAAGATTAAATGGCAATAAAAGACTAGACCAGTCAGGACTAGCCAGGGCTGCCAACTAACAATAAAATGGGGACTGCATTTGGTTCCATTCTAAGTCGTATATTGAAAGTACCTATAAGGAATTTGCATTTTGAGGAACACTTAAATTAAGTTCCTTCATTGAAAAACTTTTTGTTTCCTTCATACCTGACCTCTCTACATAATCATGTCTGGATATTTTCCAGACCAGTGAAGGGCAGGATAACAGCTCCCCCATAACACGGATGGTATATTACCCACAAAACAAAGTGTCAAACCAGTTTGACTGTGAGTAAGAAGAATTGCCGTTTCAAACCTAAGAAGATAATCAACATGAATGTACTAAAGGAAATCCTGATAGATTTACAGAAAATCAAGTTCAAGATGTTTATGAGAAGAATTACACCTTTATATATGGAAGTTATTGATTGATATGTTTTTAAATTTCCATATGAAGGTAACATTTAGTAATGGAAGCATGATCTGAACTAGTTGTATAGTCCCTTTGATAGAACAAGAGGTAGCAAGAAATGGTTACTGTTGATGTGCTTTTTAGACACCTGGAACACATATATATTCTATCCTCTCTTGAACAAGGAAGACTTATATGCTAAACTTCGTGATCAAATAAGGCAATGCCAACAATCGACTTTATGTTTGATAGACTCAAGTGTATTCGATGTGATATTGCTAGAACTTGGAAACTAAATTTACTTCTACCAAACAAAGATCAAAGGGAAAGGGATAGAGAATCTAATCTAATTTGGACCTATGAACAATGATGATAATGAATGATGCTCAGATAGGCAAACTCCTCAAATCAAGCTTTGTTTTGCCATGATAACAACCACACAAGACTGATGCAATCTCCAAAGGTAGTAAATGATTTTCATATTGCAAACATCCATTCAAATACCCAATGTTGGCGCAATTCAAATGAACATCCACAATCGAACTATTGCAACAATGAGGTCTAGACTAACCATGCATTGCAATTTGCATTCAACAAACTACAAATGGTATGAACACCAAGGAATTCATCACATATCATTGCATTTCTCCATCAAAGTCAATGAACTTTAACTAAAGCTGAAGAAGTAGAAACCATGCAACATTTAGAAACAACACATAAAGATCCACCATATCTTCAATGAAATCATATGTTTATTCCAACATAGTCTTGGCAACAATTCCTGGTCTCCTCCTCCTACTCTACTCTAAATCTATTTTCTATCCACTATTAACCTTTACAAATGAGAAAATAAAGCCTTTTATAGACTTTGAATTACAATTCAAGGGTCCAAATTGATTTGAAATCAATGGCCAAGATTTGGACAACAAAACCCTAGTGTGGGGTAGTTGCAACTACCACAACTTACATTTAATATTTGACCAATGATATGAATACCCAACTTTGGACACATGTCCCCTTTTAGAACAGACCAAATGAAGGATGAGGTAAGGTATATTAAATAATATTTAAATGTGACTCCACGTGTCACTTGCTCCTCTTGGAATGAGTTGGGTTCAATGCACTTGGACATGTCGACGTGTCATTATTTGATTGGTTGAGAATGATTAGGCGCCACACCAACATGCATATCTCTTGATACTCACAGCATCAAGCCTTTTGACTGATTGTGATGGTTCATATTCCCAAATTGCATCATCTTGATCAAGTCTCTAACTTTGATTAACTCTTCTAAAACTCAAGTTTTTAACCTTGATTAACTCTTCTAAAACTATCTTCTTTCCTTGATCATCCTCTTACATTTTATCTTCACATTTGGGAATCCTCCTTGTTGAACATTTCTTGATCTTGTTATTCCTTGGTATAGTTCCTAACTTAATAATGTGGAATCCTTTGTGTTCCCTATCCTTGACTTTGATTTTCTCATCCTTGTCATGTTTTGAACTTGTCTTTCCTTCATTTGTTTGCCAACAATGTGAAGTCTTGTTCATGTCTTGAGCTTCGTCCTCAGTTGAGCAATCCTCCATATTGTTGAGTTCCTTCTTTTGATCTTGAGCATCCTTGATTTTGATGTTGCCCTCTTTGCATGACTTGATCTCCTTTTCAGGTTGTAAAGTCTTTCTCCCTTTCCATGTTGTTGACATATATCTCTCCATGTATCATTCCTTCCATCCAACATTCTTGACAAAAGAAAGACAAAAACCTTAGATTGTAATTGTAAATAAAATCCTATGAAAATACAAGGCAAAAGGCTTATGATGAATGAAAGTTTGAGTCTTGTATTACCAATTCATGTTATGTGAAACAATATCACTAATTCACTCAAGATTGCTCTACAAACACTTCCCTTCATCTCTCAATGTGTAATGTCCCCTTCTCAGGCGTGATGTTTCAGTTGACCGATGGCCTATTTCGAAGACCCGTAGGCTACTCAATGGGTGAAATTAGGGTTTCCAATTTTGGAGTTTGTTGTTGCTCGTGAATTAGAGTTTGGGTCGCGGATTCTTTCTGGGTTTTCAGAGGGCTTCACAGTGGTATGTTCGGCTTTGCATTCCGAGCACTTTTTGGAATTTACTATTTTTAGTAAATTCTATTTCTGGCAGTGGTCTTGATTATTTCAGCATAGTTGGTTCTCTTCTTCAGTTGGTTCAGTTGGCTTCGTCACTTTTGGCCTTGGGATGTTTTTGGAGAGATAAGTTCATTTCATTTAAATAATGTTATATTTTAAAGTTGACCCCTTGGTCTAGCTTCATCACTTCAAGTTGTTTTAAAAGGTGGTCTTTAAGGGTGGACGCATCATGGAAGGGATTTAATATTTCCTAAGGTCTAAAATCTTGCTTATGAAAAGGGGTGCCAACTTTATGAAGAGAAGTGAATTAAAATAAAGGTTAATTAAAGCTTTTAAAAGTGGCGCCATCTCTTGGAGGAAAATTCAAATGTGAAATTAGGGCGCACTTTCTAGAAGCCTCTAGAGATTCCTTGTTAAGCTTATAAATGGAGGCCTCTTCCCTTCATTTGGCATCTGATGTCTATGGAAGTGTTACTCTGCCGGAATGGTATTGGGGTTGCTTCGAGGAATGAATGCCTCCTAGCCTTGGCATTGCTTCTTGCTTGAAAGATAGCAACTAGTAGTGATTTAGTGTAGTTGTTAGAGTTTGTAGTGAGGATTGCATTGTAGCTTGATGTGTACTGGAAGTTCAGTTATTTGCATTTCATTTCATTTTCGGGAGTCACGGTTAGTAGGGCAGATTTGTAGTTTCACTCATATAATTCAAAATAAAAACATATTCATTCTGGGTATTGCATATTTCCTCTTGTTTTGGCTGGGCGCTCCTTTGTGCAAATTTGCAGATTCTAATAAGAAGTGTTTTATTTTATAGAGAAGAATCGCCATTCTTGCCTGGCGTCACTGCTGGGAATTGCCTTGGGGTTCATGTTAAATAATCTGTTGGGTTAATGTCTAATTTCTTGGTATTGGTTTGTTCGCCTCCTTCATAGGAAGCCATTGCTTTTGGTTTTGGGTCATTCGGACTAGTATCGAGAGAGTAGTGAGCATTTTAGTGATTCCATGTGTTGCTGATTAAGCATTTCAAGTGCAGGTCTGTCGTAAATCAGAATATTAAGATTGATCCTTGAGTAGAATTTCTTGGACTTATCATTCTTGTTAAGCCCGGGAGAGTCTTCTATATTGTTGCAGCATTGTATAGTCTTAATGTTATGATCTTGGCAAGCATTCACTATCATATTGTAAGCTGAACAGTAGTAATGGCAGCATTTGTTCTCATTTTAATTTCACGCTTGTTATTTACATTTAATTCCATTTCTAAGTTCTTAGCATCTCTGCCATATGGTAGCTCCATTCTCACCCTGGGTTTGAAAGCACATGCTTGGTGTCAAGTTTTCTTTCCAGCAGTTGTAATTGTAAAGATCCTCTGACCATATGTTAGTCCATCTTGGGCACATTCTTGGTTAGAGTTGCTTTCAGCATGCACTAAGATCCTCTGACCATATGTCCATTTTGGGCACATTCTTGGTTAGAGTTACTTTCAGAATGCTTGAAGACCCTCTGACCATATGCTCACGCCTTGCCCAACCCGGGATCTTGGTGTACATTCTTGGTTAGAGTTGTATTCCGCATCGTTTTGGTTTAAGTGCTAACCCTAACGGATGTGTGTTGCATTACTTTTTGTAATTGAAAAATTGAAAAAATTGGTCTGGGATATTTTAGTGGTATCAGAGCTTCACATCCTGCCATCCTGTGAAACAAACCTTCTATGAGTGATAGAGAAAGAAGATACTTAGCAAGGGAAGATAAGAAGGCTACAAGTTAGTTTCAGTTTCAGTGGTATCAAGTTCCTGAAGGTCAGACAACATCAGAGGTTTTGAGGGCTCATTGGAAGTCTTCTCCAGAAACAGAAATGGGGGACAGTGAGAGGCCAGTGGGTGGTACTGAGAGGTTTACAAGCAGTCAAGATGAAAGTGGAAAAGGAAGGGAAAGAACACTAAGTCCGAGAAGGAGGTTCGAGAGGAAGATGGATGCATTAATGGATATGGTATCTCTCATGATGGGGAAAATGGGTCAGAGTTCTAATTCAAAGAACAATCAAGGGCACACCGGAGAACACAGCGGCTCCAACCAGCATAATGAACATGCTGCTCCGCATACCTCAAATAGAACAAACATTTCTTCCAGGCCTTTTAAACCCACCTTCTTGGCACCAGTAAACCCTCAACCTAATCCGGGAGAGAATGCATCATTTGTGGAACAATTGAGACTTGATCGTGCTGAGTATGAGTCTCTTCCTGATGAAATCAAGTTAGACATGTCTTACAATGATTTCGTGGACCATAAAAGGAAGAATAAAGGACATGGGAGACATCGTGAACATAGGGAAGCAACAGTACAGAGGGATTTGCATCAAGCAATCAACAAGGTTATGCTTCCACATTTTGACGGGAGTGACAGTAGTTCAGCTAGAGCTTGGATACAGAAGTTAGACAACTATCTAGCTCTTAGACCCATGACAGAAGAGGAGGCAATCAAGTTTACTACGCTTCATTTAGATGGGGTAGCACACGAATGGTGGTACCATGGTCTAGTCACCTTGGGGCATCGATCGATCACTACCTATGATGAGTTCACCAATAGGCTCATAGAGAGATTCGAGAAAAAGGATCCAAAAGTGCATTTCAGAGAATTGGCACAACTTAGACAACATGGCACAGTCGATGCTTACATAGCTGAATTTCAGAGGCTTTCAGTAATGGTCACGGGAATCACCGAGAGGCGGTTGGTGATCCTATTTAGTGAAGGGCTTATGGAACCACTCAAGGGTTGGATTAAAGCTTTCGATCCACCCTCCTTACAAGAGGCAATGAAAAAAGCAAGAAATATGGAGTGGGCTGCTCCTAAGGCAAAAATTCAATCCAAGCCATTATTTCACAAAAAGGATAAAGGAAAGGGACCTCACCATAGGGAGTTCAAATAGCATAACACTCATGTCACAAGGCTGGACCCAGAGACACTTAACGAACTCCGAAGAAAGGGGTTATGTTTCCGGTGTAGAGAAAAATGGTCCCAAGATCATACTTGCCCAAAGGGAGTCAAAATTCATCAAATTGAATACTATTCAGCTGGAGAAAGCGATTCTGATTCTTCAGACCAGCAATCAGATTGTGATGACAGCGAAGTGGAAAGAGTTCCTGAAGAATCTGAAGGTGAAAAAGGAAGTGGGGGTTACCTTGGCTCAACTTTCGAGCTTTCAAAAAAATGAATCCTTCAAGGTTCGAGGGATGATTAAGGGGCAGCGAATAGTTGCTTTGATTGATACTGGAGCAACGCATAACTTCATTGATGAAGTGGTGGTGGCAAAGAAAGGGCTGCAAACAGAAGATTTTGAAGGGTTCAAGGTTATGGTTGCTGATGGGTTTTACATTTCTTGCACCAAGAAGATCCCAAATATGTCTATGCAATTGGGCAACTACGAAGTCAAGGATGACTTCTATGTAGTCAGCATTGGAAATACGGATGCCGTCCTAGGCATTCAATGGCTGCATTCACTTGGAGAGATCTCCCTAAATCTGCAAACCTTGGAGCTCAAGTTTCAATCTGATGGGAAGAAGGTGGTGTTAAGAGGAATGTCTAACGGTGGACCTCGGATTGTGTCATTCAAGCAACTGGCAAAGTTGATTCGGCATCATCAAGTTGAGTGGGCTGCGAAATGTATGATTCTCCCAGCTAGTCTGGTTGAAACAAAGAGGGACTACCCTCTTGATATCCAGTCTTTACTCACCAAGAAGAGTAAAGTGTTTGCTGATTTACCTCCTAGGCCACCTCCCGAACGAGGCTCAAAGCATGTCATAGAGCTCAAGGAAGGGGCTAAACTAGTTATCACAACTCCATATCGGTACCCTAAGAAGCAAAAGGATGAGATTGAGAAAAACATAAAGGAACTCTTGGAGATGGGCTTCATTCATCCAAGTAAGAGTCCTTTCACTTCAGCAGTTGTCCTTGTGAAGAAGAAGGATGGTACCATTCGCATGTGTGTGGATTATCGTGCTTTGAATCAAAGCACCATCAAAAATTGATACCCCATTCCATGGATAGATGAGCTCATAGATGAGCTACATGGAGCCAAGTTCTTCTCAAAGATTGATCTGAGGTCGGGCTACTACCAAATTCGGATGAGAGGATCTGATGTTGAGAAGACAGCATTTAGATGTCACTATGGTCACTTCGAGTTTTTAGTCATGCCATTTGGGTTGACTAATGCTCTTGCTACCTTCCAGTCTTGTATGAACAGAGTCTTTCAGAAGCAGCTGAGGAACTTCGTGTTAATCTTTTTTGATGGCATTCTGATCTATAGCAAAACATGGGAAGAACACCTCAAGCACTTAGAGGAAGTGCTTAGCATCCTTGAATCAGAAAGTCTATTTGCCAAAGAATCCAAATGTGAATTTGGAATGAAGGGGCTACTTTACCTTGGTCACATAATCAGTGTTGATGGAGTGAAGGTTGATCCCGAAAAGATCAAGGCAATAGTTGATTGGCCACCCCCAGAGAACTTGACTCATTTGAAAGGGTTCTTGGGTCTTTGTGGTTTTTACAGAAGATTTGTGAAGGGCTATTCACAAAACGCTGCTCCTCTTACTGACCTCACGAAAAAGGGAGCTTTTTGTTGGACAGAAAAGGCTCAAACTACTTTTGATAAGTTTAAGAAGATCATGAGCCCTTGTCCGGTTTTGGCAATTCCAGATTTCTCCAAGCCCTTCGAGCTACAGTGTGATGCATCTGGAGAAGGTGTTGAGGCTGTTTTGATGCAAGACAAGCATCCCATTGTGTTTGAGAGCAGAAAATTAAGAGGTGTTGAAAGGACCTACTCCATTTATGACAAGGAAATGCTTGCAATCATGCATGCATTAGCTAAGTTCAGACAGTATTTGGTGGGGACCAAATTTGTGGTCAAGACTGATCACAATAGTCTCAAGCACTTCATGCACCAGAAGGATTTGAACGAGAGACAACAAAAGTGGGTGAGTAAGCTTCAAGCTTATGATTTTGACATTGAGTATGTCAAAGGGAAAAAAAATATTGTGGCTGATGCTCTATCTAGGAGACCTCATCTGAGTTCATTGTGTGAGCTCACTGCTGATTGGAAGGACATGTTGCTCACTGATTATGCTAAAAATCAGTTGGCAATCAGCATCATTGAAGGTACTTTTCATGACGAAAGGTACAAGGTGGTTGACGGGCTGATACACTACAAGAGTAGAATCTTTGTGGTGGCTAATTCTAAGCTCAGAAAGAAGATTTTGATGACATTCCATGACATTCCACTTGTTGGTCATCAGGGTTTCTTCAAGACATATAGGCAGATTCGAGAAAGATTTGCTTGGAAAGGGCTGAAAGAGGAATTTCAACGCTACATCTAGGAATGTCCTATTTGTCAGATGAACAAGAATGAGCACACTCTACCTGCTGGTCTGCTGCAACCTCTTCCCATTCCCAACCAAAAATGGGAAAGCATATCAATGGACTTCATCACTGGGTTGCCCAAGGCAAAGATTGTATCTATGTTGTAGTGGATAGATTGACAAAGTTTTCTCACTTCTTTGCCATCACGAGCTCTTTTTCAGCAGTTCAAGTTGCAGATTTGTTTTTTTATGAGGTGTTTAGATTGCATGGGTTGCCAAAAAACATTGTGAGTGATAGGGACAGCAAGTTCCTAAGCACCTTTTGGTAATAAGTCTTTAGGATGAGTGGTACGGTGCTTACTCCAAGCACTAGTTATCACCCCCAAACCGATGGACAAACAGAGATAGTGAACAAGTGGTTGGAAGGCTATCTGAGAAACTATGTTTTGGAGCAGCAAAGAGCATGGGTGAAATGGCTCCACATAGGCGAGTATTGTTACAATTCTTCCTTTCACATGTCAATAAGGATGTCTCCCTTCATGGCTCTTGTCATGTCCCCTCCTGGATCGTTATACATATACGGAGAGAAAGAGAGGGAGTCCCTAAATGAATTTATATAATAATTACCAATGAAGGAATATTTGAAAGTTATTTCTTTATTAAATATTATTGTTATAACTAATAATATTCCTTAAAGGATAAGGATGGGAAAAAAGAATACGTACAAAGTAATCATATGCATTTTCTCCAACAAACAAGGATAGCATTTGGACTAACTGACATTAACAATTGACTAGACATTACATTGCTAGTAGTCCTCAATTTTGTGAAATCTCTAAAAGAGACAAAATGGCGAATGTAATTAAAAGACAAAGTATTAAGATAATGCAATATATTAATATATTAGAGAAGTAAAATGATATAAGACAATTGAAATATATTAATCTATTATGAAATTAAAACATTAAATAATATTAATATATTATTTACACAGAATAAATTAATATATTTTTTGTTGGGAAAATTACGTGGATATATTAATTAGGCAATGTTATATTATGGAAATAAAATAATGTAAAACAATTAGCAAAATGAGGGAATTAAAACATTAAATAATATTAATATATTTACATAGAATAAATTATTTTAAATTGGGAAAATTATATTAAATGAGCAATAAAATACAAGCACGGAGAGATGGGTGATTAAGGGAAGGTCATGTGGACCCCCCCCTTCCTCCCCTCCCCCATGGGAAGTGGTGGGACGGAAGTTGCAGCCTAGGCTGCGATCCGTCACATCCCTTCCCATGGAAGGGGCCCCATGGAGGGTCACGCCTATCCCTCTCCACGGGTATAAACCATACTACAACAGATGAAACAGAAAAGGAGGGGAAAGGAGGGTCTTCTACGGGAGGGAAGGTAAGTAATAAATGGTTGCTGATATTAAATAATCATATTAGTTAACGGGTGGACAGCAGTTAATATGTAACATCATTACTACTAGTTAATGGGTAATACTCAAAGGGTAATGTGTAACGTTAATTAGTAAGGGGTGTTAATTGAGGTCTAGTGCATATAAATATATGTATTAATTAATTCACTGGTCATTAAATATAGGTAAGGGATTTGGTATAATTAATGGTCTTTGCATTAATATATTAAAAAATAAGAATAGTATGTATGATGGTTTTTGGTCATTAATAGGAATAGTATGTATTAATGAATATAAAGATATAAAGATAGGCAATGGATTAGTATATATATTAATAGGAATAATTAATACATATACATTAAGAAATACAAACGCATAAAGATAGATAGTGACATTATATATATATATATATATATATATGTTAATACATAGAGGAATAGTTTTTATATATATATATATATATATATATCAATAAATAGGAATGAAGAACTTGTTGTAAGCATATATAATGAATGATTCGTAATTAGTAAAGAATGATAGGAAAAATACATATCAAGATAATAGGAATGTATGTTAAGGAATACATATGAGTAATGGTTAATGAACATTTTATGAATATAGGTAATGAATACAAGACTATGTACATGTGGATTATGAAATAGGAAATAGTAAATGAAAATGCAAAGGAATGTATTATGAATGAAATCACAGGAGGGAGGCTATAGGGAGGAAACTCTCTTAGTCTAAGGGGGGATTATGATAATCCCTAGGACAATATATACTGAATATCTATATGCATATATATATGGCTTGGTTGATTAAGTTCAACCAAGAAGAGAAGGATCTAGTCAATCCCCTTTGAGGACTTGGATGATGGAGGCATCGTCCAAGACAAGGAAAGGCAAGGGTCTTCCTTGGTTGGCTTGGGTGTAAGAGGTTATACCCAAGACAGGACTCAAGGGTCGGACCGATCCCCTCTGAGGACTTGGATGATGAAGGCATCACCCAAGGCAAGGAAAGGCAAGGGTCTTCCTTGGAGGGCTTGGGTGTAAGAGGTTACACCCAAGACAGGATTCGAATTCATCTTCGATTTCCTGGAGGGCTTGGGACCAAGGGGTTCCAAGAAGGTGAGCTTCACAGCCGCCTAAGGACATACTTTGTATGGCATTCGTATCCTTTTATTAGATAAAAATTATGATTATGTTAATTGAGCGTTGAAGTTAGATTGCAATTTAGATTATTTATATATGTATATATATGTAGTTATGTTCTAACAATTTGTTTTGCAGGATAATGATCTCTAACTAGAAGGGACATTACAGCTCTCTATGGTTATGAGGCTCCTAGCTTTGCTGATTTGGTGTTTGGTGATAGCAAAGCCCCTCAAGCCAAGGATTTGTTGCAGCAAAGTCAAGACATCTTGAAATCCTTGAAGAACAACTTGCAGATTGCTCAGAATCAGCAGAAGATGTACGCTGATCAATGACGCGTTGAGCGCTCTTTTGAGGTTGGAGATATGGTTTATCTCCGACTACAGCCATACAGACAGTCTACTCTCAAGAAGAGTGGAGCTGAGAAGCTCAAGCCTCGTTTCTATGGGCCATTCCAAGTCATTAGAAAGGTTGGAGCAATAGCTTATGAGTTGGAGCTACCTTTGAGTAGTAAAGTGCACAATGTCTTCCACGTGTCTCGCCTCAAGAAGGCACTTGGACATAATGTTATTGCTTCTTCACAATTACCACCTTTGGACAAAGAAGGGCAGTTGATTTTGATTCAAGAAAAGATTATTGATTCCAGAGAGCGTTCTTTGAGAAGAAGAACAATCAAGGAATACTTGGTGAGATGGAAGAATTTGCCCTTGGAGGATGCAACTTGGGAGAATGAGGAGATTTTGCAGCATCCAAATTTGCAATTGCTTGAGGACAAGCAATCTTGGGGAGGGCGGACTGTAATGTCCCCTTCTCAGGCGTGATGTTTCAGTTGACCGATGGCCTATTTCGGAGACCCGTAGGCTACTCAATGGGTGAAATTAGGGTGTCCAATTTTGGAGGTTGTTGTTGCTCGTGAATTAGAGTTTGGATCGCAGAATCTTTATGGGTTTTCAGAGGGCTTCGCAGTGGTATGTCCGGCTTTGCGTTCCGAGCACTTTTTGGAATTTACTATTTTTAGTAAATTCTATTTTTGGCAGTGGTCCTGATTATTTCAGCACAGTTGGTTCTCTTCTTCAGTTGGTTCAGTTGGCTTCGTCACTTTTGGCCTTGGGATGTTTTTGGAGAGATAAGTTCATTTCATTTAAATAATGTTATGTTTTAATGTTATATTTTAAAGTTGACCCCTTGGCCTAGCTTCATCACTTCAAGTTGTTTTAAAAGGTGGTCTTCAAGGGTGGACGCATCATGGAAGGGATTTAATATTTCCTAAGGTCTAAAATCTTGCTTATGAAAAGGGGTACCAACTTTATGAAGAGAAGTGAATTAAAATAAAGGTTAATTAAAGCTTTTAAAAGTGGCACCATCTCTTGGAGGAAAATTCAAATGTGAAATTAGGGCGCACTTTCTAGAAGCCTCTAGAGATTCCTTGTTAAGCTTGTAGATGGAGACCTCTTTCCTTCATTTGGCATCTGATGTCTATGGAAGTGTTACTCTACCGGAATGGTATTGGGGTTGCTTCGAGGAATGAATGCCTCCTAGCCTTGGCATTGCTTCTTGCTTGAAAGATAGCAACTAGTGGTGATTTAGTGTAGTTGTGAGAGTTTGTAGTGAGGATTGCATTGTAGCTTGATGTGTGCTGGAAGTTCAGTTATTTGCATTTCATTTCATTTTCGGGAGTCGCGGTTAGTAGGGCAGATTTGTAGTTTCACTCATATAATTCAAAATAAAAACATATTCATTCTGGGTATTGCATATTTCCTCTTGTTTTGGCTAGGCGCTCCTTTGTGCAAATTTGCAGATTCTAATATGAAGTGTTTTATTTTATAGAGAAGAATCGCCATTCTTGCCTGGCATCACTACTGGGAATTGCCTTGGGGTTCGTGTTAAATAATTTGTTGGGTTAATGTCTGATTTCTTGGTATTAGTTTGTTCACCTCCTTCATAGGAAGCCATTGGTTTTGGTTTTGGGTCATTCGGACTAGTATCGAGAGAGTAGTGAGCATTTTAGTGATTCCATGTGTTGCTGATTAAGCATTTCAAGTGCAGGTCTTTCGTAAATCAGAATGTTAAGATTGATCCTTGAGTAGAATTTCTTGGACTCATCATTCTTGTTAAGCCCAGGAGAGTCTTCTATATTGTTGCAGCATTGTATAGTCTTAATCTTATGATCTTGGCAAGCATTCACTATCATATTGTAAGCTGAACAGTAGTACTGACAGCATTTCTTCTCATTTTCATTTCACGCTTGTTATTTACATTTAATTCCATTTCTAAGTTCTTAGCATCTCTGCCATATGGTAGCTCCATTCCCACCCTGGGTTTGAAAGCACATGCTTGGTGTCGAGTTTACCTTCTAGCAGTTGTAATTGTAAAGATCCTCTGACCATATGTTAGTCCATCTTGGACACATTCTTGGTTAGTTTCAGCATGCACTAAGATCCTCTGGCCATATGTTAGTCCATTTTGGGCACATTCTTGGTTAGAGTTACTTTCAGAATGCTTTAAGACCCTCTGACCATATGCTCATGCCTTGCCCAACCCAGGATTCTGATGTACATTCTTGGTTAGAGTTGTATTCCGCATCGTTTTGGTTTAAGTGCTAACCCTAACGGATGTGTGTTGCATTACTTTCTGTAATTGAAAAATTGAAAAAATTGGTCTGGGATATTTCACAATGTCAATCATTTCGCTCTTTGTCACTCAACATTGTTAAATTTACTCCTCTTTACTCCTTGGCAGATTTTCATGTGGATCATGTATTGCCAAGAAGAGATCACAAGTGTTCATGTATTGCGAAGGGGAAATCTTAAGTGCCGATGTATAGTGAAAGGGAAATTCAAGGTGCTCACGCATTGCGAAGGGGAAATTCAAGGTGCTCATACATTGTGAAGGAGAAATTCAAGGTGCTCACGCATTGCGAAGGGGAAATTCAAGGTGCTCATACATTGTGAAGGAGAAATTCAAGGTGCTTCCATATTGCGAAGGGGAAATTCAAAGTGCTCACACATTGCAAAGGGGAAATTCAAGGTAGTCATGTAATACGAAGGGGAAATTTGAGGTAGTCATGTAATGCAAAGGGGAAATTCACCTCTCCCTTGCATTTCAAAGTGGATATTTGCCTCATGCATGTATTTTTAATCGAATTTCAATCCTTAGCCTCACAGTTTCACTTCTCAACTCATCTTTTGAATTTGACAAAACAGAACTCCTCTTGTGATTCTATATTAAAGACTATGAAACCATTGCCAAACTAAAACTAAACAAAACACTAAGCTAAACAAAGCAAAAAACACAAAGCTACGAAGCAAAAAAGGGGGGGTCCCTATTTGCAATGGGGTGATGTGTGAAAACATTACAACAGGTACTCTATAGTCTAGAACCATTACCATAAGGTATAAATCACTGACATTCAGCAGTGGGAAGGGAAGGATAAACAAAATAGATCTTTTGGTGATGAATATTGTGGAAGTGGGACTAATATGATGTGAAAGTTGATATTTCTATTCCAATAACAAGAATTTGTTACATTGTTTGAAAAAGGTTGTGCCCTATAATTAGGAAATTTTTTAAGTAAGATTGTAGAGGAATTTTTACCAACAATTTAGATCGCATTTTACAATCCATCATCAAGATAAGAAAAAAAAAGGTGATATATATTTACTACAACCTTCTTTCCAATGGCCCTCTTCTCTTGGCTCTATTATCATGTGTTGTTATCAAGATTATTTAGTATTACTTAGTTTCAAATATGATGGGTTTTACCCATTTGGGTTACCCCTACACTTACTCCTCTCTAGTGATTTCTATATTTACATTTTAAGTTTTCAAAACAAAAAAAAAATTGTGGCCCATGATTTAGGTGGCAGTTAAACACAGCTTTTTGCATGCCTATAGCCCAACTAAATCTCGCTTCTATGCCTCTGTCAGATGCAACTGGCTTGTTGTAATAAAACCACTCACATACATTGGGAAAGCTATGGTTAGTAGTGTTTTCACATATACATTCACTGGGACAGTTGTATGCTGACTATTTGGAATCTTGAGATGGATGGGATTCCCTTCTCTTGTGAGCTGATTCTCCTTGTGTTATGAGACTCTTCACTTCCACATTGCATATCTAGACATGTACCTCCAACAATAGGGCAAAGTTGAGTAGAGAGGTGATGCAACAAAGGTTGAGTATGGTTCCAAACCAATCTCAATCACCACTTGTAGTGTCACCTCTTTGTTGTTAAGGCAGATCTTTCTCCCAACTCACCTATTCAACCTTGGCACAAGGTCAGACAAGGATGAGAATTCAATGTTTCAGTCTTCTCTCACCCCTCAAAAGATCAAAATATCCCAACCATGCTTAGGGTCTGCTCCTTGCACAATAGTGCAGCCATGGTGAGTACTCAAATGGTCCTTCCAAAGTCACCATATGCTAACAAGGACTCCCAATTGGTCTACAATCTTGTCAAAGGCTTCTACCATGTGTTCATCGAGTGTTCAACCTGATTTAGTCACCTGAGAAGTTTGGAGACACCTTCTACCATCTATACCCTATCTTGCTCCTAGTTCCTACCAGTCATCCTTTTTAGGACTGGTGACAAGTTCCCTTTTCTCAGCCACTTTCTTCACAAACTGAAACTAGATTCAGATACCCTTTTGGAAGTCCTAAATAATAGCTTGAAATGGCTATATGGTCTTTTGAGATATGTCAACCAAAGATGGGGTTTTCTCGCTACAGTAGAGGTCAATTAGCCCTCCTTTACAAAGCAACTACCAACAAATTGGGTTCCAAATTTTTCTTATAAACTTGCAGAGTCTTGGCACATCCTATAGGTTCATAATCCACCATTTCTTAACTTGGTTCTTTCCTTTCCTTTTCTGTTCACACTACACACCTACTTATCTAGTCTAACACATAGGGATGTTAGACTAGGGTTTGAACAAAACCCTTTCCAACTCTATCCTCTGCTACAATCTCTGACAAAAACATAAAAACAACATCAAAATATTCCATTCCACCGGGTTTGGCGAATTTGTATGGTGGAACGAAGATTTATTTACATTTTTGTACACAAACCCTTGTTTGCTTCTCCCTTGATGAAATCAAACCAGATTGGTGACAAATCAAAGTAGACTCAGAGGCCTTTCATATACACTTGTTTTCACAACTTATAATGCCTGTATGGACCCGTACAACATCAGAAAGTGCAGCAAAACAGTGAAAATTGCAGAAAAAACAGAGTATTTTATTGTTTTGTCCTTCAAAATGTCTCAAACCACCATCAACAACCATGCCTCGACCAATTTGAGGCTATTTAAACATGTTTGGCCTGAATTCCAACGGCCATAACTGATTTACAAACAAAGTGACCATTCAACTTCCAAAATTGAAAAGTTGCAACATTCCAACATTTTTTGCAAATTTTCCCTAAATGACCCTACAAGAACTAATACATGCAAAAATGGTCTCAATAAGAGCTTATTACATCAAATGAACACTAAACATGACTCTAGACCCCTATATGCATACTTTGGCCAATTTTGACCTTGGTGCTCCTGCACCAAGAGGGGTTCCAATACATATAATTTTCTTTGCATCATATAGTTAAGGTATCCCATGGTCATTCTCTCCTCTAAATAGGTATTGCAACCTTCGCATGTCCAAGCCTCCCTTAAATATCTACAAATATCCTTTGATGATACATTGAAACAATGGAGGATAAAGAGTCTATGCTCATCCTTTAGTGCTTGCAAACTTTTTCACTATATAGTGTTTGGGTATTCATTCGAGGATGCTTGCAACACATTGCTCTTTATGTCTGTTGTGACCTTTTCACACATCACCCCATTGCAAATGGGGACCCCCTCTTTTTTCAGTAGCTTTAGGTCTCAAGCAGTCTACCAGCAATTAGGTTTCTCTCTAGGTTAGAATGGAGTCATGGTAGCTCTTAGAAGCTTAAGCGATGAATGAAGTCAAGATTATTATCAAGTGGATGCCCTTAGGTCGGAATTAGAAGCCAGGAACAATCAGAGAGAAGAGAGAAATCAACTAAGGATGAAGCATGGAAACCGCTCAACCCTTGACTTGGAGTGAAGTCAACGAGGAATAATGTCATGTTGGAGATCAAGTGCTTGAGGAATTTTGTAAGCAATAGTGAGATTGCCTTGGTGAGTGAAGATGAAAACATTTTGAAAGCAAGTTAAGAAATTTTGATGCTAGAGGAGATGAATTTGAATTGCACATTCTGTTCGGACACCCCAAAAGTTCGGCCATTTTTGGCGAATTTCCTTGGCCATCCAAAACTTCGGCCATTCGTCCTCCAAGTATGTCCTTGCTCAACAAAAACCCCGGCCACAAGGTGTCCTCACTCACCAAAATCCCTGGCCACTTTTCACACACATCCCTTATCCCTCCAAAACCCTGGCCACCTCATGTCCGCACCCCCTATATCCCTGGCCATCCATCCTTCAATGTCCATGTACCTCCAAAAGCCCGACCAATGGTGGTGGAATGACATGTCTTAAGCACTGAAAAAGGGAGAAGGAAGTCGACATTCACATAGCGGTTTAAATTCAAAATTTGAAAAGCAAAAACAAGTCGGCTTTTGTTGGAAATGAAAGATTGCAAATAATTAAATGAAAAGATATGAAATAACAAGTCAGCCTCATAGGGAAATTGAACGCCAAGGGACACACCCCAAGAGATAGTGCCTATATATGATGGTTGATTATTTCATTTGATCAACAATCAAAACCGAAAACGATTTGCTTCCTCCAAACACAAGCGAATTTCTTCCTCCAATAACAGCGATTTTCCTCCAAGAAAGAAGTGATTTTGATCCACAATTAAGGCAAACTTCAGAAAATTTGTCATTAGTCAACAAAGATTTCTTTGCTGATCAGCAAATTCCATCCTTGCAACAGTGAAATCCTCCCTTACATTAGCGATCATCAAGCCTGTGATATTGAAAGGGAAGCGATTTTTTATGGTTTTAATCAACAAACCTCCTTAAATCAGCAAATTTTAGGATTGCCACAGCAACCTCTAGCCAGTATTGACGCGAGTTGTGCAACATTGAACAACAGATTTTAAATATCAGCATTTTAGACATTCATTAACAGTCATATTAGGTTTGAGTTTGATGGTTTTTGAAGCATTTTCTATCAAAATCAGGTTTGATTGTGTGTTGGTGCAGTCACAGATCAGGGTTTTGTTGTGACCATTTCACACATCGCCCCATTAAAATGGGGACCCCCTCTTTTTGCTCGTTTTTGCTCACCTTTCTCTCTGCCTTTTAGGGTTTTGGTTTAGTGTGTCAGGTGTCTGGATTAGGGTCAGGCCTTAGGGTTCCCGTTTTAGTGTTTTCAGGCTAGGGTCCAGTTAATCTTGAGAGCTATTGAGCTTCCTCTCGTAGGATGCAATTTTAAATAGGGTGAATTCGTCAGGTGGTCAAGTGAATCTATCTAGTTTCAGTCAGAATTTTGAATGCAAAGTCCAATTTTTGCCTAAGTGTTAAATGATGGATTATGGAATTTTGTCTGATTGAATGATTTTGACCAAATTTTGAAAATTTTAATAATTGATCCCGAGTATTGGAAATGGCTTAATTGTACCTTGTCAAGTGATTAAACCCTTAAAATCATGATATTATGGACTCTAGAAGCAAAATCGCTCCTGTCCCTCTGCCAGGGACCAGGATGAAATTTGATGTTAGCTCCCGTCCCTCTCCCAGGGACCAGAGCGAATTTCCTTATAGGGCAAAATTTGGGCGAAGATCAAGTGAAGATTAAGTTTGAAGCAAGTAAAGAGGGTCTAACGAACCCATTGAAGATAATTTGAAGATTGTAAAACACCGAAGCGAGGCCCATATTTGCCTAGGTGCTCCTCTCCCTCAGTCAGGGACCAGAGCGATTTCTTCCTTAGACCAATTTCTTACCAAGTTGAAACAAATACCATGCCAAGGATAAGTGAAAGGGGGCACAATGAGTCCGTTGAAGATAAATTTGGAAGTTAGCAAAGCACGATTGAGCCTACAAGTGTAAATTCGCTCCTGTCCCTCAAACAGGGACCAGGGCGAAATATTAGTTATGTGGCTTTTCCTCCAAGTTTTAAATCACTCCAAGTCAGGGTACAAGGAAGCAATGATGTCTGGAACACCTCGACAAAGAATGAAGTTACAAAGATCGCCAAAGATGAAGGATTTGCACTATATGCCCAAGTTCGCTCCTGTCCCTCAGTCAGGGACCAGGGCGAAATCTCTAGGTGTGCTTAAGTTTTGAATGTCAATCTCGTTTCATACGTTCACAAAGGATCAAAGGACATTGTTTTACATTGTAAAGGCAATTAAGAGTTGATAGGAACAAGGATGAGCCCAAGACATAAAAAATCGCTCCTGTCCTTAGAGCAAGGACCAGGGCGATATTCACTACACTAGCCAGTTCTTTCAAAAATCACGTCAAGGCAAGGACGTACAAGGTTGCACAAGAGAAAAAGTGTTCTTGAGAAGGTGATATGCGAGAAATCAAACATCAAAAAGTGATCAACTTGAGCAAGGAGACAATATCGCTCCTGTCCTTCAGTCAAGGACCAGGGCGATATTCACTAAATCTATCATTCGTCCCAAAAGATCATGTCAAGGAAGGGTACACAAGATCGAATATGTCATTTGAAAGGTCATGAACGAGAAGTTAAGGTTAAGAGATGACGAGTTTTGGCTAGAACACAAGGATCGCTCCTGTCCCTCACCAAGGGACCAGGGCGAAAATCATTCAAACATCAAATGTGCCTTGTAAAAGACAAGTAAATTATGCGTGCTATGAAGGGATAACGTTGTTACTTGCCTCGTGATGAAGATTGGTGATCGAAGAAACAAGGATCAAGGAGAAACACAAAGTTCGCTCCTGTCCCTCACTAAGGGACCAGGGCGATATTGACCTTAAGAGGCATTTATCCACAAAGTTGAGTCGATCAAGCTCGAGGTACCCAACGAAGATGCCAGTTTCCACGTGGAGAAGGTTGTTTTGAACGTAAAAGGTGAGAGAATCAAGGCTAAAATGCTAATTCGCTCCTGTTCCTCTCCCACGGACCAGAGCGATATGGTTTGTATTTTTCATCTCCCAAATTTTGGCGCTAATGACATTTTTCAAATTATATTAAATGCTAAGATCGATGAAAATTGAAATATTTAATTAAAATTGGCATTTAAAATTGTGCATGAACATTTATTAATTATTTGTTGCCTTTAAAAAATCCAATTAATTAAAAATGAAGGCATTAAATGAATTAATTATTATTTTAAATAAAAATTGGGGCGCTTGGGTTTTATTTGCTTTATTTTATAAAGTCGGCCCTTAATTTTATTTAAAATTTGTTTTTAATTACCTTATTTTACCAAGTCGGCCTGGAGGTAATTGAAAGGGCAAGCGCCTATAAAGGGGAGGTAAATTATTTCATTTTCAAATCATCATTCAACCTTCATTTGCATGCGATTTGGAGAAGACAAGGAAGTGCGAAATTATCATTAGAGAGAAGTGCGAATTTCATCAAGGATACAAGGTGCGAACATCATCAAAAGGAGTGCGAAGTTTGGTTGGAGTTGAGCGAACTTGCCATCAAGACATTGAAGACCCCCCAAAGGTGGCGAAGTTGCTAAGGAGGACGTTCATTTGAGAGAGATTACGTTGAAGTCATCAAACATTGATTTTTGCCTAGGCGAATTTCTTAATTTTGCATTTTAGAGTTAGCTCTCAAGAAAGGTATGGTGAAATCTTCTTTTATTTTGAATTTTGATCGTCTTAGCCCTAAATTTTGAATTTTTGAAATTTTGAATTTCAAGTAGCTTAATCATTTTTAGGAAATGATAACTCAAAGACTTATCATGAAGTTTCCTAAATTCAATCTCTAATCTAATCTATGTTTTACATTGCAAAATCTATTACTTATTATGAAATGTTGTGTAGGTGTTACGATGGCGACCCCGAAGGCGGGAGCATCCACCAGTCGTCCAGCTCTTATGAAAGAAGATCAAAAGAACGAAGAACTGGAGACCAAGATCGTGTCTAAGTGGAGCAACATTGGAGATACCAACTTGGGCAACTTTAGTACGAAGAAGTTTCGAGAGGTCCCTTATATTGGCAAGCCATCACCTGTCGCCAGGAGGATAATTGAAAGTGGCATCATTAAGGTGGCCGGCTTCCCTCCAGCAGTCCAGTGCCATGAGTTGATGATCGAGTGTGCTCGCCATTATGATCCTCAGTCCAGAACGATCGTGTCCAAGGAAGGAGATACTTTTGCTTATCTTTCAGAGGAGGCTATAAGTGAAGCTTTTCACTTACCAGAACATAAAGATATGATTTATAAAAGCTTAGAAGGAGCCAAGTCCATGTACGAAGATGATCCAGATGCTTGCCTAAGCATCATCAACAAGAATTGGTTACTTAAGAGTCGTCCTCGCCTGAGCAAGATCCCGAACACACCACATAGGATCGATTTCTAGGAGGAGTACAGAGATTTGATAACAATGCTCAACCGAGTCACAGGAGCCCCTCAAGCCTTCTATTTTGAGAAGTGGATGTTCTACTTCATCCAAGTGATAGTTCAGGGAAAAGGAACAATTCATTGGGCTAGAATGATTAGCCATTGCTTGGACGTACAGTTAACGAGACTGAAGGCTACCAAGTCTTTCCACATGAGTTCATACGTCATATATGCCTTAATCAGGAGCTTTGAATATGCAGGACTACCTCACAGAGGAGTGATTGGAAGAGGACCCGGTGAGGTCAGAGTTTGTGATTCCTATGTCCACTTGCATCATCCACCAGGAAGTAACTACAAGTTAGTTAATGATACCTTCACGATGAACATCACCAGGACGTTGCAAGGCGGGATTCACAATAGGCTATCACAGGATGCACAAGAGCTAGTAAAGAGGTACGGTGCTTGGTTTATCCAATTTCCGAAATTTACTTATATTAGAGTTCATGGATGTCCTTCACCTCCATACATGTTGCCAAGATATCCGACAGACAGAATAGTGTTACTTGAAGTAACTAGACAGTTGGCAGCTTATGCGAAGGCATTCAGACATAGACATGGAAATGGAGTTCCTGTACCTATCATATTAGGAAATTCAGTTGAGGTATGTCCTAATGCTCTAGCCATGGATGACGCAGAGAAGGAGTTAGCTTTGTATTCATTTTCATTCTTTGCCTCGAGAGAGAGCTTTGATCCACATGGATATATAGAAGAGACAGTCGGTAGGAAATATAAGTATGAGTTTCAAATAGAAGATTTTATGATGAATCTCTTAGATGATCTTGAAGTGAAAAGGAAAATGCATTCCAGATTACCTTTGGACTTCATCAAGAAATGCAAGATTTACAGAGTGGCCGACCAAGCTGAGGACAATGGCAGACATCTTCAATCATCTTATGATCGAGAAAGCAAATCAGTGAAGCTAGATTGGAATGAACCCGAGGTTGTGGATCTAGATGCCTTGATGGCTCCAGTCTTGTCTTGTACTCGCAGATGGGTTGATGTGTAGCATCAAAAGTTGAGAGAGCAGGGCATAGCTATGACTTTCACCTTGGAGGAGAGACCAGTTGAAGGTGGGGCAAGTGTAAGCGAAGGTAATCCTAATCTCAGAAATACAAGTGAGGGCAACCTTCGAAGCGCAAGTGAAGGCAATCTCCATCCTAGAGGCTCGAAGAGGAAAGAAAGACCTGAGAAAAGGGAATCCTCCAAGAAAAAAGCAAGAGGCCAACCGAGATCGTTCATCCGGCACATCTTCTCGACAGGAGAAGAGGACATTTGAGATAGAGGAATCCATGGAATCAATGGTGCAGAATGATAAAGAAGGACAGGCACCTCGAAGGTCATCAGGTGGATCTCTCCAAGATAATGAGTTGTATGAAGATAGGGAAGATAACGAAGTGACATCTCCTCCCAGAAAAGAAGAATTACTTAAGGAGATTCAGGTTAAAGAAACAAGATCTGCCATCCCAGATTGGTTAAAGGAAAGATTAACGAAGGTAATTGTGGTCGAGGATGAGGACAATGTGATTGATTTGGAGAGTCTCGTTGGACATTCCCAGGAAGTGACAGAGAAGAGGAAGGCTACTAAGATGTCCAAGATGATTAGAGATGAGACTGGATCCAGAATATTGCAGATAGCTACACCGGCCATGGACAAGTATGAAGGTGAGATCCTTGCAGAAGAATATGATGTAGAGACATTTGAGCTTGGTCCACTCACAGCCGAGCAGACACTAGATGATGCCATCGATTCATTTGAGGCATTGAAAGATAAGCTTAGGGAAGAAATGGAGAAAAATAGAAAGCTTGAGAGAGAGGTTGGTGCATGGAGAACATACTTCAGCCATCTCAATCAACCTTTGGGACGTCAGGATCCAGCAAGATCACCCGTACAGGCACTTCCCCTTCAATCAATTGGTGAGGCAAAGAGAGTCAAGAGTTTGGTTCAGCTTATGAGCTCATGGATTGACAAATCCCATACGGTTGCTATTGAATTTGCAACAAGGATGATGTAGACCATTCACCGAGCTATTTAGGTTCTTGAGGTCATCCACAACTTGATGATAACTGTGGCTACTTTTGCTCATACTAAAGATGTTATCATTCCTGTCTTGCAAGTAATCAGACAAACATCAAGGAAGGTCCTGGCACAAGAAAAGATAATGGATGGAGGACCTCATAGTTTGCTTCAGTGGTCAACTTTACTCCAGATGAAGGATGTTCTCTTCGAGGACATCAGTACTAGGTGCAATCATGTTGAGGAGGTTATCCACTCGATCCAGGACAGAGTATTTGAGGTACTGCGTACCATTCTTGGCAGGAGGATCGAAGTTGAGATAGATGCGGATTTGCAGGAATTGGAGGATAAAGTCAAAATCATCTTTTGCAAGGATGCTAATGTTATCACAGATGAGCAACGGGACCGGATGCTTGCTACCATGCTCTTGATTGAGAAGACTAAGGAACTTGAACCTGGTTGGGACGCCGCTCTTCTCCAAGCATTTGATCAGGTCATCCACTTGGAAGAGAGAATGAAGAATCTTCCCGAGATTCCAATTGCTGAGATCAAAGGAATCATGTCTAGATTCATTGCATATGCTAAAAAGGAGCATTGGAAAGGGAATAAGATTCTAGATGAGAGGTTATTATAGATGACATGGCACCTTAATTGTCATTGGTCTATGTCTCCTAGATTTTTGTGCCAAATTTAATAATTGGCTATGCATTTAATGTTGTGCAATAAAAGGGGGACTTTTGTAATAAAACCCTAATTAGGGTTTAGGTGTCATAATCTTGGCCATTGATCTTCTTTCGATCTGGACCATTCATTGTAATTGAGGATGCTATATATACCCTCATTTCTTTTCATTTTGAAGCTAGAGAACTAGAACTAGAAAAAATTAGAGATTAAGGCGAAATTAGAGAGATTAGAAGCAAGTTGTTTTTGTAGCAAGATTGAGCTTTGAGGGAGGAATTTCAAACAATTGTTGTACATGATGGCTTTGAGATCAATGAAATATTGAAATTATGGTGTTTTATTGCAATTCTCGTGGTTATCTTCATGGTTGTTCATTTTTCTTGAATCATTCTCAATCAAAGTAGTGTGTTAATTCGAAGGACAAAGTGTTGGACTTGATCTTTGGTAGGATTCGCTTTACAAACCACTAGCTTCTTGCTGATTGTAGGAACGCCTTGCGTGGTCGACTGGAGATACTTGAATCACTTAAACCTTCAATCATTGTTGTATCTTGGATATGTACCTTCGTGGTAGTGTCCTTGATCTTTGATGTATTGAAAAATCATTTATTACCTTAGAAGATCGCATCAATTTCAATTGAGTTGTTAATTTATGGCAATATTGAAGTTGGTAGAATCTCACCAAGCCTTGTCCACATTAAGTCATTCTTAGGGTTAGATTAGATTAGACCTCTCGCAAACCCTACTCTTTTGGCATTTTTTGAAAGTTTGTTTAGTTTAGGAAAAATCTTCGGCGACGTAAGGCCCCTTGATGACACAGCAATCACAACGACCACTGGTGCTTATCCACACGTAGAGACCCTACTTACAAGAACATTGGAGTCACCCTAACTGATCCTTCTTGCGATATCTTCAGCAGTTAGAGAGTTTATTCAGGAGAGGATAAGATGCCTTTGGGTATTTTATTCTGTGTATGATTGTGTACAAAATACACGTCAACAGAATTGGCGCTAGAAGGAGGGCATAGTATCCGAAGTCCGAAGATTTTGGAGGGGAATACATTCCAAGCATAATCATGAATCACGATGGTGTTGCCACATGAAGGATTGAATCAAGTAGTACAACCAAATTTACAGATAGGCAACACTCAAGAAGATATTGTTTCAGGATTGAATCATCTAGCGTGGAACGTAAGGAGAAGTCGAGTTGAGTATAACAGAGTGAGAATCATCTTGGAGCAAGAAGAAGATAGAGCAGAAGAACACTGAAGGGTCACAGCTAGGGAGCTTCATAATCAAAGGAACTCACAATAATCTTTGCAAGACTTCACGCTAGATCGCATTGGTTCTTTCTCGCCAGAGAAACATCAAAGATTATTGAGGTCAACACCAGGCATCAAGAACCTTAGTGAACTTCAGTTTACTTCAAAAGCGAAGCGAGTCAAAAGAGAGGACACTCCCAAGGAATTTGAGCTAAGACTACAGGAATCTCCGGAGTCATCACAAATTCTTCAAGAACAAGTACAGGCGGCAATCCAATCAAGTATCCAGGCAATCTCTCAGACAAAGGGCCAAGCCAGTTCATCAAGTCCTGCTTCAAATTCTCAAGCCTCGAAGAGTACGATGGCTCACCAGGCTCCGCCTCCTCCTCCTCCTCCTCATGTGCTTAATGGTGCAACTTGGCTAATCAACAACCCATCACCATTAGAATTTGTAGTCTATCATGATATGCCAAAAAATCCAGAGCATTTCTGTTCCAAGTTCAATGTCAGTGATTTCAATCGCACAGCGGAGGATCATATCAAGATGTTCGAAGACCTTCTTCGTAACAGACAAATTGAATATGGAGATGTAGCATGTAGGCTTTTTCCCTACTCATTGGGAGAAGAGGCATACTTTTGGTTCGTTCACTTGCCTACAGGGTCAATCGGGACTTGGGACACAATGAAAGATGCATTCATTGCAAAGTTTGGTATACCAACCACACTAGCTGAGTTGTATAGACAATTTGTTGAGGTCCGAAGGAGAGAACATGAGCCCATCACTTCTTTCAACAACAGATTTCACCACGCATATACAATGTTACGACATCCTTATCTCATTGCGGACCCAAGGGAAATTTACTATGGAGCTTTGGACCATCTCATTGCTATGTTTGTAAGGACGCATCCAACTCCAAATGATCTAAACGCAACATATGCAAAGGCTATTGAAGTTAGTAAGCACATGGGACAGAATATCACTGGGCCACTACTACACATGGGACCGGTCGCAGCCCCAAACCAGATGCAGGCAGTTGGAATGGCATTGGCTAACCAAACTCCAGTTATGAATCCGATTCCACAAGCAACATATCCAAGCGTACAACCGACGAATAAGTTGGTCCTTCACCCTGGAGTTCCAATTTCACAAGCTCCCCCAGCACAACCTGTGTACCTGCAAAATGCCACAAGCTCATCAAGAACACAGGAAGAAAAGGATGAAATGAAAGAGTTGATTGAAAGAGTTGATTGAAACTTTCAACCAAAGTAACTCACCTAAGGAACCAGAATAATCAACTCCAAAGTATGCACAGAGTCAATCATGGCCAACATACGAATAATCAAAATTTCCAAGGAAATAACAATCAAGGTTTCAGAAACAACTATCAAGGAAATAATAACCAAGGCTTCCAGAGGAGACCATGGAATACGGCTCCCAATAATGGAAATGTGGTGACACCACTAGACAATCCACCAAATTCTCAGAATCAAGAAAGTCCCTCTACCAGCAAAGTGTTTCTAGCAGAGGCGGCCTTGTCCAGTTGGTGTAGACTTCACAACACGAACCAACATTCCGAGTTACAGTGTCCTGAATTCAAAATCGCGGCTGACATATTCCAACAGGAGATGCATAGCACTGATCCACCTGAAAATCCACCCACAACTGGATATGAAATGGTCCCAACTACACGGTATGATCAAGCCATGATTGTGGAAAGCTACAGATATTCACAAGAAGATGATAATCAAGCACGAAATGGGAGATTCCCACCAGAATCGGCTAATGGACCAATGATACCCCCAAGTTCCCAGTTCCCACCTGCATCTGCAAACGGACCCATGGAAGACTCGGAGTATTATTTTCCACCATTGAACAATAGTGTCCTAGTTGAAGGGATAAAGGAGGTATTTCACCAATCTTCAGGAGGTGTGAACCAAAGGGTTTATCACAGGAATCAGAGGAATCAAGAACCCCTAACTACATCAATTCCTCCGAACAATTTCTCTACTCCGCCGGATCCACAAGCAGCAACAATCCGGAATATCCACAGAACACACAAGAATACAGACAAAGGAATATTGCACCCCCCATGGGTAATGAAATGAAAAGACTGGCCATGTTGGTATTAGAGGAACTCAAGAAAGTCAAAGTTAGTCTACCATTTTACGAGTTGCTCAAAGTGTCAGAAATCAAAGATGCAGTGATCAATAGTTTGAGTGAGTCTAGCACAGTAAGGTCAAATGTTCAGGACTCGACCAACAGAGCTCAAGCTACTATCAATGTGACCCAAGAGGAAGCCAATAACCAAGGACAATCTGAACAAAATGAATGCATGGTCCAGACCATAACCTTCCCAGCCAAAAAGGAAGATATGTTGGAAGGAAAGGTATTACTCAAAAGGGGCGAGACTAAGAAAACTCAGCCTACTATCAAAGAAGGCCTCGCCACTAGCCAGATTCTTCCAGAAAAAGAAGTTGCAATTAAGAAAGATGTGGTCAAGAAAGGGAAATCTTCAAACAAAACAGATCACTCAAAAGAAGAGAGTCTGGTAAAGGACAATCATTCAAAGGTCAATGAAGTGAAACATCAAGAACACAGTGGGGATTCTTCAGCCCTTTCCCATGGAAAAGATGAACCAGCCCCATTCCTGCTATTAGTTAGAATTTTTGGGAAATTATTGCACAATTGCCTTTATGATTCAGGAGCTTCCAGTAATGTAATGCCCCTGGCAGTCTGTCAAAGACTAGGAATAACTCCCGCTCCTACCAAAAGAAAGGTCACCCAGCTAGACAAGACGGAAGTTCCAGTCATGGGCGAGTTGAACAATATTCACATGCAATTGGCCGCGGACCCAAGAGTCCAGAATTTCATAGACATATCAATAGTGGATATCCCTGATTCATATGGGATGCTCCTGAGTAGAGATTGGTCACGAAAATTGAATGGGTATGTGTCGACTGATTTCGCACACATGTGGCTACCATGGAGAGGAGTCCCAAACCAAATCAAGATCGATAGCACCCCAAGATTGAGACTTATGATAACCAAGTATGGGGAAGACAATGAGGTCCTGTTCTTAGAATCTGATCTAGGAACGTACAAGCCTAAGGTGGAAGAAATCCTGATGATACAAAACATACAAGATGAAGATGACCAGCAAGAAGTAATGGAATCTACCGAAATCGTCGTCGAAAGTGATCAAGGATCCGACCAAGAAGACGATGGAATGTTTGAAAATTTCAGGAGGTTCGTACATAGAAACATATAGCAAAGTGTGCAACTTGGTAACTTAGCATCTGTTCGAGATTTGCTTCTTCCAAATTGGTGTAGGATTCACAATGCCGTCCATTCAAAACTATCTTGTGCTTTATGTCAGACTGCATTAGAACAAGTATACAAAAGAGCCCCGTAGACACTAACCATGGAAGAGATTTGAGATTCAGAGAATGAAAGTTCTGCAGAAGATGAAACCATATCCGATACATCAACTGAAAGTCAGGAAGACCAAGAGAAAGAAAATCAAGAAAATGCAATATGGACATTGAGGTTCGATGGATCTAAGTCTAAACATGGATCTAGAACTGGCTATGAATTAATTGGCCCAACAAGAGAGACCTACCTTGCCGCTCACAGATTACAATTTCCTTGCACCAACAATGTAGCTGAATATGAATCCTTGGTTCATGGGTTATTGTTAGCCATCAAAAAGGGGGCGAAAGTACTCCAAGTATATGGAGACTCAGAGATAGCTATAAGGCAAATCAGGAAGCAGTATGTTTGCCATGACAAAAGATTGACTAGATACAGAAATCGAGTCTGGGATCTCATTGAGAGTTTTGAAGCTTTCAACATCAATTCTATATATAGGCATCAAAATCAAGTGGCTAATTCCCTTGCACAAGCTGCCAGCTTGTTGATACCATTGGCAATGGAAGGATTGAAGAAGTTCACAGTTGAATTAACATCAGTCCCTTCAGTCCCAGATAACATCACCAATTTTCAAGTTTTCGAAGACGACAAGCATATACTGGATTTCTTAACCAACACAGATGTCTTCCTAGCCCAGATCATTGATGAAGAAGAAGTGGGAGAAGCAGAATTTGATGCCGAAGGAGTTTTGAATTTAAAGACAAACACTATTCCAAAGGGAATGGTAGAATTAGAAAGAATTTTTGATCCCAACAAATTGAAGGAGATGAAGAACCACAGCATGGAAGGAAACATGTGTGACACAATCAACGTAGGTGACAACATACAAACTAAGAATGTGTTTATTGGTAAGTCTTGCACAGCAACTGAAAGAAATGGAATCCTAAAAAACATGAGGGATTTCCCAGATGTCATTGCGTGGAGTTATGAAGATCTCAAGACTTACGACACTGCAATTATTACTCACACAATCCCTTTGAAGCCAGGAAGCAAGCCATTTAGGCAAAGACAAAGACCGGTTAATCCTTTATTGGAACCCTTGATATACCAAGAAGTGAAGAAGCTGCTCTCAGCCAAGATCATCTTCCCAGTAAGACATTCAACGTGGGTCGCCAACCTGGTTCCTGTCAGAAAGAAAAATGGAGAGATTAGATTGTGTGTTGATTTCAGAAATCTCAACCGAGCATCAGAAAAGGACAATTATCCGCTACCATCACTAGATGAAGTATTGCAGATTGTCAATGGGTCACAGATGATGTCTTTTCTAGATGGATATTTGGGATATAACCAAGTTCTGGTCGAACCAGAAGATCGACTAAAGACTGCTTTCACCACCAAATGGGGAACATTTGCATACAAGAGAATGGCTTTTGGACTTATCAATGCCGGGGCCACATTTCAAAGAGCCATGGATATCGCTTTCAGGGACTTAATTGGAAAATGTATTGTTATATATATGGATGACATCACAGTTTTCTCCAGGCAAAGAGAAGATCATGTGGGCAACTTAAGAAGAGTCTTCCAAAGGTGCAGAAGATACGGTGTCTCTCTCAATCCTAAGAAATCCATATTTGGGGTAACAGAAGGAAAACTTTTAGGACATGTCATTTCAGAAAGAGGAATCTCCATCGATCCTGAAAGAGTAAAAGCTATATCCACTATCAATTTGCCGGCTAGCAAGAAGGAACTGAAATTATTTTTTGGCAAGATCAACTTTGTCAGAAAATTCATCACTGGATTTGCTGAGATAGTCAGACCTTTGAATGAGATGCTAAAGAAGGACGCAAGGATTGAATGGTCACCACAAGCAAAAAGGGCATTTGAGGAGATAAAGATGGCAATCGCAGGAGCGCCAGTATTGATTAGTCCTGATTACCTCAAACCCTTCTATCTATATTCCTTCGCTTCCGACTACACTTGTGCCGCCATTCTTACCCAGAGAAGTGAAGAAAGGGACGGAAATCCAATTGCATTTATGAGCACCCCACTGAAAGATGCAGAACTCCGATATCCCAACATTGAAAAACAAGCATACGCACTGGTAAAGGCCGTTAAGAAATTCAGACATTACCTTTTGAGGGCCAAAATTTATGCAATCGTGCCAGATGCAGCAGTCAAGACTCTTCTCATGCAAAATGAATTAGGAGAAAGAAGAGGCAAGTGGGTCGCCATTATCCAAGAATTTGAGATTGAAATCCAGCCCATGAAACTTGTTCGAGGACAAGCTTTGGCGCAGACATTGGCGATTGATGGACCAGGATTAGTCCAGAAAATTTACGAATTAGAGGATGTCACCCCTGATGAATGGTACAAAGATATTGTGGCATACCTGCTTAATTACAGATGTCCTGCTCACATGACGCCCACGCAGAAAAGAGCACAATGGATGAAGTGTCAACATTACATGCTTCAAGGATCTGTCCTATATTGCAGAAATCATGAAGGAGTATATCTGAGGTGTGTTGGCAAAGATGAGGCTAAACAGATAATTGAACATTTTCATTCCAAGTTTGGAACCGGACATGGAGCCAACCTCGCAACAGCTCATCAGATCCTAAGAGCAGGATATTACTGGCCTACACTTTTCAAAGACACATTTAATCATATCAGGACTTGCCACACATGCCAAGTCGCAGCCTTCAGAGAAAGAAACCCTGCTATGCCACTGAATCCAGTGATTGAAGCTAGACCATTTGCCAAATGGGGAATGGATTTTATTGGTGTCATCAATCCCGCATCCTCGGCGCAACACAAGTATATCATCACAGCTACTGATTATTGTACCAGATGGTCAGAGGCACAGGCACTCAAAGTTTGCACTACTGAAGTTGTAATCAAATTCCTGGAGGAAAACGTAATCACAAGGTTTGGATGTCCTTATGCGTTGGTTTGTGACAATGGCTCGGCATTCACATCATTGAGATTCTCGAATTGGGCCTTTGAATATGGGATAACCCTCAAATTTTCATCAAATTATTATCCTCAAGGTAATGGGTTAGCTGAGTCAACCAACAAGAACTTACTCAGCGTTATCAAGAAATTGCTAGAAAGAAGTCCGAGGGAATGGCACACCCAGTTGAGATTCGCCTTATGGGCGGACAGAATCAGAACCAAGAACGCATTAGGCATTTCACCTTATTTTTTGGTTTATGGCCAAGATCCAGTCTTTCCCATGCAACTCAGGATCCCGACTTTGAGATTTATTCAGGAGTACATGGAAGACACTGATGCTATTCAAGCCCGATTAACACAATTAATGAATCTGGAAGAAAAGAGAGATCAAGCATTAGAAAACTTTGCAAAACATCAAGGAGTCGTGAAAAGATGGTTCGATCGACAAGCTAGAGTCAAAGCATTCCGGATCTCAGATCTCGTCCTATACTGGGACAAAGCACACGAAAAAAGAGGTGAACATGACAAGTTTGATAAGCTTTGGAAAGGCCCTTATCAAATTTCAGAGATTTTGGGAGAAAATGCATTTAGGTTGAAGACATTAACTGGAGAAGACATCCCATTGCCTGTCAATGGGAGATATCTCAAACATTATTTCCAATCCTGAGATGCCCAAGGCCTTCCCTTGTATATAGTTAGTTTAGTTTGCTTTCGTTCGTTTGCTTTTCTTTTGTTTTGGTTTGCCTTTCGCTTTGTTTTCGTTCTTAGTCTAGGTGTTTTGTCTTAGGTTAGTTGTTTTGTCCTGAGGGGTATCCATTTGAAATTGAGTGATTTTTGTTATGTAACACTCTGACTTCCCGCTAGATTGTTGGTTGCACTTGGACAATCATGAGGTCTTTTGGAACTACAAAGGGAGTTTCTTTTAGTAAAGCTTTGAGTCAGGACGTACTTGCAATGAAGCAAGATTAGCTTATTGAACTCACGTATATTGTCCTTCAGTTATTATATCTTTTCACACTTATAATCTCCGAGTCATTGTGTTTTCCAGGCAAAGCTGTGATCGGTGAAAAATCTAAAATCTGACTTTAGCGCCACCGCAATCCTCAAACCCTAGTGAGTTTTACTACTCACGAGCCAAAAGAATTGACGGAACTGAAAAAGCAATATCAAAAGAAAAAGATGAGAAAATGAAAAATGAGAAAAATCAAAAAAAGAAAGAAAATGAGCTGGCAAAGAAATATCAAATTGGCTAAAAGGGAATATACAAGTAACTCCATCGGGGCTATAGACGCCTGACTCGCAATGGAGCAATGTTCATGAGCTTGCGGCGATAACCTCGTCGGGACTATGGACGTCTGACTGGCAGCGAGGCTCTATCCAGGATGCTTTTGGAGTCTAGATAAACTACGTAGCTTATCACAGGGGAACCTGGAGACCATGATTGTCTTGTTGAGGGGAATTAACGCATTTGCACACACATGGGTAACTGTGGACTTGATGCTTTGTCTCAATTTGATGGTCTCTTCTTGTAAGTGTTTCTTAACTCCTGGTTTTGTTAGCGGAGGTTTTCTGAGTTTTCTTTAAGAAAGATTGATTCCCAAATGTTTTCCAACATTTCTCAGTGGTGTCGCCAGATGTTGTGACCATTTCACACATCGCCCCACTAAAATGGGGACCCCCTCTTTTTGCTCGTTTTTGCTCGCCTTTCTCTCTGCCTTTTAGGGTTTTGGTTTAGTGTGTCAGGTGTCTGGATTAGGGTCAGGCCTTAGGGTTCCCATTTTAGTGTTTTCAGGCCAGGGTCCAGTTAATCTTGAGAGCTATTGAGCTTCCTCCCGTAGGATGCAATTTTGAATAGGGTGAATTCGTCAGGTGGTCAAGTGAATCTATCTAGTTTCAGTCGGAATTTTGAATGCAAAGTCCAATTTTTGCCTAAGTGTTAAATGATGGATTATGGAATTTTGTCTGATTGAATGATTTTGACCAAATTTTGAAAATTTTAATAATTAATCCCAAGTATTGGAAATGGCTTAATTGTACCTTGTCAAGTGATTAAACCCTTAAAATCATGATATTATGGACTCTAGAAGCAAAATCGCTCCTGTCCCTCTGCCAGGGACCAGGGCGAAATTTGATGTTAGCTCCCGTCCCTCTCCCAGGGACCAGAGCGAATTTCCTTATAGGGCAAAATTTGGGCGAAGATCAAGTGAAGATTAAGTTTGAAGCAAGTAAAGAGGGTGTAACGAACCCATTGAAGATAATTTGAAGATTGTAAAACACCGAAGCGAGGCCCATATTTGCCTAGGCGCTCCTGTCCCTCAGTCAGGGACCAGAGCGATTTCTTCCTTAGACCAATTTCTCACCAAGTTGAAACAAATACCATGCCAAGGATAAGTGAAAGGGGGCACAACGAGTCCGTTGAAGATAAATTTGGAAGTTAGCAAAGCACGATTGAGCCTACAAGTGTAAATTTGCTCCTGTCCCTCAGCGAGGGACCAGGGCGAAATATTAGTTATGTGGCTTTTCCTCCAAGTTGTAAATCACTCCAAGTCAGGGTACAAGGAAGCAATGATGTCTGGAACGCCTTGACAAAGAATGAAGTTACAAAGATCGCCAAAGATGAAGGATTTGCACTATATGCCCAAGTTCGCTCCTGTCCCTCAGTCAGGGACCAGGGCGAAATCTCTAGGTGTGCTTAAGTTTTGAATGTCAATCTCGTTTCATACGTTCACAAAGGATCAAAGGACATTGTTTTACATTATAAAGGCAATTAAGAGTTGATAGGAACAAGGATGAGCCCAAGACATCAAAAATCGCTCCTGTCCTTCAGGCAATGACCAGGGCGATATTCACTACACTAGCCAGTTCTTTCAAAAATCACGTCAAGGCAAGGACGTACAAGGTGGCACAAGAGAAAAAGTGTTCTTGAGAAGGTGATATGCGAGAAATCAAACATCAAAAAGTGATCAACTTGAGCAAGGAGACAATATCGCTCCTGTCCTTCAGTCAAGGACCAGGGCCATATTCACTAAATCTATCATTCGTCCCAAAAGATCATGTCAAGCAAGGGTACACAAGATCGAATATGTCATTTGAAAGGTCATGAACGAGAAGTTAAGGTTAAGAGATGACGAGTTTTGGCTAGAACACAAGGATCGCTCCTGTCCCTCACCAAGGGACCAGGGCAAAAATCATTCAAACATCAAATGTGCCTTGTAAAAGACAAGTAAATTATGCGTGCTATGAAGGGATAACATTGTTACTTGCCTCGTGATGAAGATTGGTGATCGAAGAAACAAGGATCAAGGAGAAACACAAAGTTCGCTCCTATCCCTCACTAAGGGACCAGGGCGATATTGACCTTAAGAGGCATTTATCCACAAAGTTGAGTCGATCAAGGTCGAGGTACCCAACGACCTAATCAAGGCTAAAATGCTAATTCGCTCCTGTCCCTCTCCCACGGACCAGAGCGATATGGTTTGTATTTTTCATCTCCCAAATTTTGGCGCTAATGACATTTTTCAAATTATATTAAATGCTAAGATCGATGAAAATTGAAATATTTAATTAAAATTGGCATTTAAAATTGTACATGAACATTTATTAATTATTTGTTGCCTTGAAAAAATCCAATTAATTAAAAACAAAGGCATTAAATGAATTAATTATTATTTTAAATAAAAATTGGGGTGCTTGGGTTTTATTTGCTTTATTTTATAAAGTCGGCCCTTAATTTTATTTAAAATTTTTTTTTAATTACCTTATTTTACCAAGTCGGCTTGCAGGTAATTCAAAGGGCAAGCGCCTATAAAGGGGAGGTAAATTATTTCATTTTCAAATCATCATTCAACCTTCATTTGCATGCGATTTGGAGAAGACAAGGAAGTGCGAAATTATCATTAGAGAGGAGTGCGAATTTCATCAAGGATACAAGGTACGAACATCATCAAAAGGAGTGCGAAGTTTGGTTGGAGTTGAGCGAACTTGCCATCAAGACATTGAAGACCCCCCAAAGGTGGCGAAGTTGCTAAGGAGGACATTCGTTTGAGAGAGATTACGTTGAAGTCATCAAACATTGATTTTTGCCTAAGCGAATTTCTTAATTTTGCATTTTAGAGTTAGCTCTCAAGAAAGGTATGGTGAAATCTTCTTTTATTTTGAATTTTGATCGTCATAGCCCTAAATTCTGAATTTTTGAAATTTTGAATTTCAAGTAGCTTAATCGTTTTTAGGAAATGATAACTCAAAGACTTATCATGAAGTTTCCTAAATTCAATCTCTAATCTAATCTATGTTTTACATTGCAAAATCTATTACTTATTATGAAATGTTGTGTAGGTGTTACGATGGTGACCCCGAAGGCGGGAGCATCCACCAGTCATCCAGCTCTTATGAAAGAAGATCAAAAGAACGAAGAACTGGAGACCAAGATCGTCTCTAAGTGGAGCAACATTGGAGATACCAACTTGGGCAACTTTAGTACGAAGAAGTTTCGAGAGGTCCCTTATATTGGCAAGCCATCACCTGTCGCCAGGAGGATAATTGAAAGTGGCATCATTAAGGTGGCCGGCTTCCCTCCAGCAGTCCAGTGCCATGAGTTGATGATCGAGTGTGCTCGCCATTATGATCCTCAGTCTAGAACGATCGTGTCCAAGGAAGGAGATACTTTTGCTTATCTTTCAGAGGAGGCTATAAGTGAAGCTTTTCACTTACCAGAACATAAAGATATGATTTATAAAAGCTTAGAAGGAGCCAAGTCCATGTACGAAGATGATCCAGATGCTTGCCTAAGCATCATCAACAAGAATTGGTTACTTAAGAGTCGTCCTCGCCTGAGCAAGATCCCGAACACACCACATAGGATCGATTTCCAGGAGGAGTACAGAGATTTGATAACAATGCTCAACCGAGTCACAGGAGCCCCTCAAGCCTTGTATTTCGAGAAGTGGATGTTCTACTTCATCCAAGTGATAGTTCAGGGAAAAGGAACAATTCATTGGGCTAGAATGATTAGCCATTGCTTGGACGTACAGTTAACGAGACTGAAGGCTACCAAGTCTTTCCACATGAGTTCATACGTCATATATGCCTTAATCAGGAGCTTTGAATATGCAGGACTACCTCACAGAGGAGTGATTGGAAGAGGACCCGGTGAGGTTAGAGTTTGTGATTCCTATGTCCACTTGCATCATCCACCAGGAAGTAACTACAAGTTAGTTAATGATACCTTCACGATGAACATCACCAGGACGTTGCAAGGCGGGATTCACAATAGGCTATCACAGGATGCACAAGAGCTAGTAAAGAGGTACGGTGCTTGGTTTATCCAATTTCCGAAATTTACTTATATTAGAGTTCATGGATGTCCTTCACCTCCATACATGTTGCCAAGATATCCGACAGACAGAATAGTGTTACTTGAAGTAACTAGACAGTTGGCAGCTTATGCGAAGGCATTCAGACACAGACATGGAAATGGAGTTCCTGTACCTATCATATTAGGAAATTCAGTTGAGGTATGTCCTAATGCTCTAGCCATGGATGACGCAGAGAAGGAGTTAGCTTTGTATTCATTTTCATTCTTTGCCTAAAGAGAGAGCTTTGATCCACATGGATATATAGAAGAGACAGTCGGTAGGAAATATAAGCATGAGTTTCAAATAGAAGATTTTATGATGAATCTCTTAGATGATCTTGAAGTGAAAAGGAAAATGCATTCCAGATTACCTTTGGACTTCATCAAGAAATGCAAGATTTACAGAGTGGCCGACCAAGCTCAGGACAATGGCAGACATCTTCAATCATCTTATGATCGAGAAAGCAAATCAGTGAAGCTAGATTGGAATGAACCCGAGGTTGTGGATCTAGATGCCTTGATGGCTCCAGTCTTGTCTTGTACTCGCAGATGGGTTGATGTGCAGCATCAAAAGTTGAGAGTGCAGGGCATAGCTATGACTTTCACCTTGGAGGAGAGACCAGTTGAAGGTGGGGCAAGTGTAAGCGAAGGTAATCCTAATCCCAGAAATACAAGTGAGGGCAACCTTCGAAGCGCAAGTGAAGGCAATCTCCATCCTAGAGGCTCGAAAAGGAAAGAAAGACCTGAGAAAAGGGAATCCTCCAAGAAAAAAGCAAGAGGCCAACCGAGATCGTTCATCCGGCACATCTTCTCGACAGGAGAAGAGGACATTTGAGATAGAGGAATCCATGGAATCAATGGTGCAGAATGATAAAGAAGGATAGGCACCTCGAAGGTCACCAGGTGGATCTCTCCAAGATAATGAGTTGTATGAAGATAGGGAAGATAACGAAGTGACATCTCCTCCCAGAAAAGAAGAATTACTTAAGGAGATTCAGGTTAAAGAAACAAGATCTGCCATCCCAGATTGGTTAAAGGAAAGATTAACGAAGGTAATTGTGGTCGAGGATGAGGACAATGTGATTGATTTGGAGAGTCTCTTGGACATTCCCAGGAAGTGACAGAGAAAAGGAAGGCTACTAAGATGTCCAAGATGATTAGAGATGAGACTGGATCCAGAATATTGCAGATAGCTACACCAGCCGTAGACAAGTATGAAGGTGAGATCCTTGTAGAAGAATATGATGTAGAGACATTTGAGCTTGGTCCACTCACAGCCGAGCAGACACTAGATGATGCCACCGATTCATTTGAGGCATTGAAAGATAAGCTTAGGGAAGAAATGGAGAAAAATAGAAAGCTTGAGAGAGAGGTTGGTGCATGGAGAACATACTTCAGCCATCTCAATCAACCTTTGGGACATCAGGATCCAGCAAGATCACCCGTACAGGCACTTCCCCTTCAATCAATTGGTGAGGTAGAGAGAGTCAAGAGTTTGGTTCAGCTTATGAGCTCATGGATTGACAAATCCCATACGGTTGCTATTGAATTTGCAACAAGGATGATGCAGACCATTCACCGAGCTATTCAGGTTCTTGAGGTCATCCACAACTTGATGATAACTGTAGCTGCTTTTGCTCATAGTAAAGATGTTATCATTCCTGTCTTGCAAGTAATTAGACAAACATCAAGGAAGGTCCTGGTACAAGAAAAGATAATGGATGGAGGACCTCATAGTTTGCTTCAGTGGTCAACTTTACTCCAGATGAAGGAAGTTCTCTTCGAGGACATCAGTACTAGGTGCAATCATGTTGAGGAGGTTATCCACCCGATCCAGGACAGAGTATTTGAGGTACTACATACCATTCTTGGTAGGAGGATCAAAGTTCAGATAGATGTGGATTTGCAGGAATTGGAGGATAAAGTCAAAATCATCTTTTGCAAGGATGCTAATGTTATCACAGATGAGCAACGGGACCGGATGTTTGCTACCATGCTCTTGATTGAGAAGACTAAGGAACTTGAACCTGGTTGGGATGCTGCTCTTCTCTAGGCATTTGATCAGGTCATCCACTTGGAAGAGAGAATGAAGAATCTTCCCGAGATTCCAATTGCTGAGATCGAAGGAATCGTGTCTAGATTCATTGCATATGCTAAAAAGGAGCATTGGAAAGGGAATAAGATTCTAGATGAGAGGTTATTATAGATGACATGGCACCTTAATTGTCATTGGTCTATGTCTCCTAGACTTTCATGCCAAATTTAATAATTGGCTATGCATTTAATGTTGTGCAATAAAAGGGGGACTTTTGTAATAAAACCCTAATTAGGGTTTAGGTGTCATAATCTTGGCCATTGATCTTCTTTCGATCTGGACCATTCATTGTAATTGAGGATGCTATATATACCCTCATTTCTTTTCATTTTGAAGCTAGAGAACTAGAACTAGAAAAAATTAGAGATTAAGGAGAAATTAGACAGATTAGAAGCCAGTTGTTTTTGTAGCAAGATTGAGCTTTGAGGGAGGAATTTCAAACAATTGTTGTACATGATGGCTTTGAGATCAATGAAATATTGAAATTATGGTGTTTTATTGCAATTCTCGTGGTTATCTTCATGGTTGTTCATTTTTCTTGAATCATTCTCAATCAAAGTAGTGTGTTAATTCGAAGGACAAAGTGTTGGACTTGATTTTTGGTAGGATTCGCTTTCCAAACCACTAGCTTCTTGCTGATTGTAGGAACGCCTTGCGTGGTCGACTGGAGATACTTGAATCACTTAAACCTTCAATCATTGTTGTATCTTGGATATGTACCTTCGTGGTAGTGTCCTTGATCTTTGATGTATTGAAAAATCATTTGTTACCTTAGAAGATCGCATCAATTTCAATTGAGTTGTTAATTTATGGCAATATTGAAGTTGGTAGAATCTCACCAAGCCTTGTCCACATTAAGTCATTCTTAGGGTTAGATTAGATTAGACCTCTCGCAAACCCTACTCTTTTGGCATTTTTTGAAAGTTTGTTTAGTTTAGGAAAAATCTTCGGCGACGTAAGGCCCCTTGATGACACAGCAATCACAACGACCACTGGTGCTTATCCACACGTAGAGACCCTACTTACAAGAACATTGGAGTCACCCTAACTGATCCTTCTTGCGATATCTTCAGCAGTTAGAGACTTTATTCAAGAGAGGATAAGATGCCTTTGGGTATTTTATTCTGTGTATGATTGTGTACAAAATACACGTCAACAGGTTTGAAGGGTTTCAATTATAAAAATTCCTTTCAGCATTACTTGCTTTCAATCCCTCGATTTGTTGATTCTTGTGTTCCAATTGAAATTCATAGCAATTTTGTGATCATTTTCAAGCAAAATCTGAATTTTGAGAAGGTTAAGGTTTTAAACCTAGGGTTTTAGCAATTTATTAAGATTTTATTCATTTTCATGCTTCCTAAGATGAAATTGCTATCCTAGTTGACAATTTTCAATCCTATATGCATTAATATCCTATCAAAGCCCTAACTTAAACAATTTTCACAGGTGAAACATGGCAGCCCCGAAGGCAGGAGGAGTTCCAAGGCAAACTCTCATCAAGGAGGATTCAAAGAGAATGTTACCCGAGTCGAGGATCACATCACTATGGGCGAACGTTGGGGATACCAACCTGGGCAAGATCGATATGAGAAAGTTTCAAGACCCTCTCTACAATAGAAAACCTTCTGGAATACCAAAGAAGATGATGGAGAGCGGAATCATTCAAGCAGTTGGCTTTGCGCCAGCTATCCAGTGCAACAAACTAATAGTTGTATGTGCCAAACACTACAATGCCAACACAAGACAAATAGTGGCACATGATGGCAAGGTTCTAGCTTTCCTATCAAAAGATGCCATTAGCGAGGCATCCAACATACCTAAGCACAAAGACATGATATACAAGAACAAGGGGGGAGCACAAGCAATCTTTGATGATGACCCTGACAAATGCTTGGGAATTATCAATAAATACCGGTTGTCCAAAGTTAGGCCTACCCTCTCCAAAGTGCCTAATAGGTTTGACCAAGTCGACTTCAAGGAGTTTAGTTATTTAATCACCTTGCTCAATTGGATCATGGGAAATTCTTAAGCCTCCCCATTTGAGAATTGTATGTTCTATTACATGGAAGCAGTGATGGCAGGCAGAGAAAAGATCAATTGGGCAAGGATCATAAGCAACAAAATTGGCCTACAGTTGAAGAGACTAGAGTGCACCAAGCAGTTTTACATGAGTTCGTAAATCATCTACTCACTTGCAAGGGCTTATGAGTATAAAGGACTAACATATAGAGGCCCAGTTGGAAATGGACAACGAGAGATAAGAATGTGTGAATGTTCCACACAATTGCACTTCCACAACAAGAGTGAATGATGCCTTCTCCATGCACATAGTGAGAACATTGCAAGGCGGTATCCATCAGAGGCTATCCCTGCAGGTGAAGGAATTGGTAAAGAAATATGGTGCTTGGTTCATTCAGTACCCCAAGTTCACCTACATAAGAGTTCAAGGATGCTCCTCTCCACCATACAAGCTTCCATGTTATCTTATAGACAAGATGGTATTATTGGAGCTCTTGAGACAATTAGTCACTTATGATAAGTTACAAAAGAGTAGGCATAAGATTGGAATTAGCTTTCTTATCTCACTGGAACAATCACTAGAAGTGTGTCCATCCATTCAAGCAGCCGAGAAGTCAAAAGAGGAAATGAGATTCTATCCCCTTGTTGAATATCCATAGCTTTGATCCCTATGGCAACATAAGGAGGATCAATAGCAATAGGCATAAGCACAGGCCACATATAGAAGATTACTAGATGAACGCCAAAGATGACTTTGAGATCAAAAGGAAGATGTTCTCCAGGCTACCAATAGATATCATCAAGATGTGTAGAGTATTCCCCATCCCTGATCAAGTGCAGGACGATGGAAGGTGCCTCTAGCGTGCTTATTTGCTAGAAAAGGATAAGGAGATAGAAGTCAATTGGGTCGACATTGAGATCACCGAGTTAGATGAGCTGATGAGGCCTGTCATGCCTATACACAAAGATGGGTAGATGTGAGTTGAAAAGTCAGAATGCCCAACTTACATTTGATATGATGGGAGATCCAGATTCATCTAATGAGGAGACGAAGAGCACAAGCATGAGTGAGAATGCTACTTAGTCAGCTCAACCTAGGAGTACCAAGACAAAAGAAAGTCACAAAGAAGGATTGAGACAAAAGAAGCACAAGGCAAATTCAGATCATCCTTCCACTAGCACCTCATCCATCTATGAGGTCACAATGAATAGAGTAACCATCAATGAAGGACAATCATCCAAGAAAGGCATGAATCAAGGCATGAATGAGTCCTTAGAAACCACAATATAGGATAATCAAGGTGAAAATATAGATAAGGGAAAGCAGCCCCAAGCACAAGATCCTCCTACAATGCAAGAACAAGCTATAAACCACAAGGTTGTAGAAGATGTATATGTAGAGATCATGGATGAAGATGATAATGAGGAAACAACTTCTCCACCCCAAGTAGAGCAGAAATTCAAGGAGTTACAAGTAGAGAAGGAGCGATCTACTATCTGTTGTGACCATTTCACACATCACCCCATCAAAATGGGGACCCCCTCTTTTTGCTTTTGTGTTGCCTGTTCTTCTCTCTGCTCTTAGAGTTTTGATTAAGTGAGTGAGTTGTCTAGACTAGGGTTAAGCCTTAGGGGCTTCTATTGGATATTTTCAGGCCGAGTCTAGTCAAGTTTTTTGAAGGTTATTGAGCATCCTCCCGAGGGTTGCAAATTTTGAAATATGGATGAGTCTGTCAGGAAGTTAGATAGGTCTCAGGTTAGGTCCAGTCAGGATTTTGAGGGCAAATTCAAATTTTGTCTAAGTATTAACATTTTTATGATGGAATTGTGCATTTTTTTGTCTGGGTAATTTTTGGCCAAATTTTTGATGGCTTGATAACTAATTCCTGGCCTTAGAAATGACCTAATTATGCCTTGTGAAGTGACTGAAGACCTAAATTTTGGATATTTTGGCTTATAGAGGTAAAATCGCTCTTGTCCCTCTCCCAGGGACCAAGGCAAAAATGATATTCGGTGCATCTTGGTTATTGACTTGTTTTAATTGTTTTGTGCAAGGTCGCCAGGGGATATGATCGGACGTGAATTGAAGATTTTGAAGATTTTTGAAGACTCAAAAATGACAAGTTTTTAAGGTTTAAGGCAAAATCGCTCTTGTCCTTCACTGGAGGACCAGGGCGAAATGGCTTATTTAGGTCATTTTTGGTCTTGGTTGATCGAACTGAAGCATCAAGGACGCAAGGAAAGATGAAGCGAGCATAATGGAATATCCAGACTTAGTCGTTAGCAATGAAAGGTTGAACTTTTGGCCTAGAAAGATAAAGGCGCTCCTGTCCCTCACTGAAGGACCAGAGCTTGAATTCCAAATTTGCATTATCCTTGCAAGATTTAAGTAATTTCGCGAATTGAGGAGGTCGAGAGAGGCATGTTTTGCTCGTTGAATATAACTCAAATAGGCCACAATGGAGAAAATCGACCCAAGTTGCAATAGGCGCTCCTGTCCCTCTCCAAGGGACCAGAGCGATTTTTCAAAGGAAGCTCCTGTCCCTCTCCAAGGGACCAGAGCAATTTTCTCAAGAGACAAGTTTCTGGCCAAGGAAAAGCAAGTTTTACGATTGAGATGAGTAAAGGAGGGCGTAATCAATCCGTTGAAGATAATTTTGAAAGTTAGCAAAAACCCAAGTGAGCTTTTAATGGCCAAGGTGCTCCTGTCCCTCTCCAAGGGACCAGGGCGAAAAACACATCATCAAGTCTTTCCCTCCAAATCCAGGCCAAGGCACAAGATGGCAATGATCTTTAAAGTGCTACAAGGAAGGACAAAGTTGCAAAGACCACAAGACTTGATGAAAAATGGCTAGGGCGCTCCTGTCCCTCACCAAGGCACCAGAGCGAAATCTTCAAGTATGCCTAATTTTAGAATGCCACTTTCGTTTCAAAGACTCAAGATGGAAGGCGAAGTGATGTTCTACGTTTAGAAAGTGATTTAAGGATGATACGATCAAGGGTTTGTGCCAAGAACTAAAAGGCGCTCTTGTCCTTCACTCAAGGACCAAGGCGATTTTCATAAAAACAACCATTCCCTTTCCAAAGCCACGCTAAAGCAAGGTTGTACAAAGTCAAAAATGCCTTTCAAAGGACGATGAACAAGGAATCAACTCCAAAAATCAACTATCTTAAGCACAAATGCAAAAATCGCTCTTGTCCTTCACTGGAGGACCAGGGCGAAAATCTTAAGAGGAACTCATTTTGTCTTAAGAAAGCAAGATGAACATGCATAGAACGAACAAAGAAGATCATTGATTGCCCTGCAACATGAATTGGCGATTGGAAAAGACAAGGACCAAGGACAAAAGGTAAGATCGCTCCTGTCCCTCACCAAGGGACTAGGGCGAAAATGTTTTAAGGTGCACTCCTTCCAAAGATGGAATAAATCAAACTCAAGATTCCAAACGAAAATGCCATTTTGGACGTCCAAGATAAGACTTTGAACGTAAAAAGCAAGAAATACAAGGCCAAAATGCTAAGGCACTCCTGTCCCTCTCCAAGGCACCAGAGCGATGTTGTTTGATATCCCTTATTTTTCCCATGCTTAGGCGCCAATATCCTCCAAATTGCATTAAATGCCAAATTCGCTAAAACTTGGATTATTTTAATTAAGTTGGCATTTAATAAGAGGGCATGGGCATTTAATAATTAATTTAGGCCTTTAAAAAATCAAAATTTTAATTGTAAAGGCATTTAAAATTAATTATTATTAAATTAAATTCAAAAATGGAGCGCTTAAGGTATCTTTTAATGTTTTTTTTGCAAAGTCGGCCTCTTCTCTTATTCAATTTTTATTTATTTTGGCCTATTTTCCAAGTCGGCCTATGGGCAATTACAATAGTGAGCTCCTATATAAGGGAGGTATTTTGAAGCATTTTAATCCATCATTCAATCATTTATTCAAATGCGATTTGGAGAAGCAATAGAGGTGCGAAATCTGGTCCAAGGAAGAGTGCGAAATCTGGTCTAAGGAGGAGTGTGAACTTTGTTGGAGGTTAGAGGTGGAGCGAGTTTTCCTCAAGGCGTTGAAGACCCAAAGGGTGGTGAAGTTGATGAAGGAGGCGCATTTGCTAGAGGACTTTGATCTTCATTTTGCCTAGCGAATTTCTTAATTTTTGCATCATTTTTTAGAGCTAGTTCTCAAAGAGAGGTATGGCGAGATCTCCCTTGTTCAAATTTTGAAATTTTGAATTTCCAATTTCATAGTTATATTTAGGAAATGATAATTCAAAGATTTATCATGAAGTTTCCTAAATTTAAAACTTAAATCCAGTCTATATTTCTACGTTGCAAAGTATATTGCTCATTATGAAATGTTGTGTAGGTATCAAGATGGTGACCCCGAAGATAGGAGCATCCACTAGTCGTCCAGCTCTCATGAAGGAAGATCAAAGGAATGAAGAATTGGAGACCAAGATCGTGTCAAAATGGAGCAACATTGGAGATACCAACTTGGGAAACTTTAGTGTGAAGAAGTTTCGAGAGGTCCCTTACATTGGAAAGCCATCACCTGTCGCAAGGAGAGTAATTGAAAGTGGCATTATCAAGGCGGTCGGCTTCCCTCCAGCAGTCCAGTGTCCTGAGCTGATGATCGAGTGTGCCCACCATTATGACCTGCAATCAAGATCAATCGTGTCCAAGGAAGGAAACACTTTGGCTTACCTTTCAGAAGAGGCTATCAGTGAAGCTGTCCATCTGCCAGAACATAAAGATATGATTTACAAAAGCTTGGAAGGAGCTAGATCCATGTATGAAGATGATCCAGACACCTGCTTAAGAATCATCAATAAGAATTGGTTACTCAAAAGTCGTCCTCACCTGAGCAAGATTCCAAACATGCCACATAGGATCGACTTCCAGGAAGAGTACAGAGATTTGATAACTTTACTCAATCGAGTTACAGGGGCTCCTCAAGCCTTCTATTTTGAGAAGTGGATGTTCTACTTCATCCAAGTGATAGTTCAAGGGAAAGGAACAATTCATTGGGCTAGAATTATTAGCCATTGCTTGGACGTGCAGTTGAGAAGACTGAAGGCTACCAAGTCATTCCACATGAGCTCGTACATCATATATGCCTTGATCAGGAGTTTTGAATATGCAGGACTACCTCACAGAGGGGCGATCGGAAGAGGGCCAGGGGAAGTCAGAGTTTGTGAATCTTATGTTCATTTGCATCATCCACCTGGAAGTAACTACAAGTTGGTTAATGATACCTTCACGATGAACATCACCAAGACATTGCAAGGTGGGATTCACAACCGAATATCTCAAGATGCACAAGAGCTTGTAAAGAGGTATGGTGCTTCGTTTATCCAATTCCAGAAGTTTACATATATTAGAGTTCATGGGTGTCCTTCACCTCCATATATGTTGCCAAGATATCCGACAGACAGAATAGTGTTACTAGAGGTGACTAGGCAGTTGGCGGCTTATGCAAAGGCATTCAGACACAGGCATGGAAATGGAATTCCTGTGCCTATCATACTAGGGAATTCAGTTGAGGTATGTCCTAATGCTCTAGCCATGGATGATGCAGAGAAGGAATTGGCCTTATATTCATTTTCATTATTTGCCTTGAGAGAGAACTTTGATCCTTATGGATATGTAGAAGAAACAGTTGGTAGAAAGTACAAGCACGAATTTCAGATAGAAGACTTTTTGATGAATCTCTCAAGTGATTTAGAGGTGAAAAGAAAGTTGCATTCCAGATTACCTTTAGATCTCATCAGGAAATGCAAAGTTTATAGAGTGGCCGATCAAGCCCAGGACAGTGGCAGGCATCTCCAATCATCTTATGACCGAGAGGACAAAACAGTGAAAATAGATTGGAATGAACCTGAGATTACAGACTTGAGAACTTTGATGGCTCTGATTTTGTCTTGTACTCGCAGATGGGTGGATATACAACATCAAAAGTTGAGAGAATAGAACACATCGATGACTTTTACTTTGGAGGAAAGGCCAGGGGAAGGAGGAGCAAGCGCAAGCGAAGACAATCCTCATCCTAGATGCGTAAGTGAAGGCAATCCTCATCCTAGAAGCGCGAAGAGGAAAGAAAGACTTGAGAAAAGGGAACCCTCCAAGAAGAAGCAAGAGGCCCATCGAGGTCACTCATCTAGCACATCTTCTCGACATGAAAAAGGGACAAGTCAAGGACAAGAGAAGAGGGTACTTGAAGTTGAGGAATCTATGGAATCAATGGTCCAGAATGATAAACATGAAGAAAGGCAAGCACCTCAATGTTCATCAAGTCAATCTCCCCAAGTCAATGAGCTACATGAAGACAAGAATGATGATGAAGTGACATCTCCTCTCCGAGAAGAGGGATCAGTGCCTAAAGAAATACAAGTTAGAGAGACAAGGTCCGCCATTCCAGACTGGTTAAAGGAGAGGCTAACAAGGGTGATTGTGATCGAAGATGAAGATAATGTAATTGATTTAGAAAGCCTTGTTGGAAATTCTCAAGAAGTGACGGAGAGAAGGAAGGCTACCAAGATGTCCAAGATGATCAGAGATGAGACAGGGTCCAGAAAGTTGCAGATAGCTACACCGGTAGTGGACAAGTATGAAGGTGAAATCCTTGCAGAAGAGTATGATGTAGAAACATTTGAGCTTGGTCCACTCACAGCCGAGCAGACACTAGATGAGGCCACTGATTCATTCGAGGCACTTAAAGACAAGCTTAGAGAAGAAATGGAAAAGAATAGAAAGCTTGAGCGAGAGGTCGGTGCTTGGAGAGGCTACTTTAGCCATCTCAATCAGCCTTTGTGACGTCAGGATCCAGCAGTATCTCCGGTGCAAGCACTTCCCCTTGAATCAGTTGGTGAGGCAGAAAGAGTTAAGAGCTTGGTTCAGCTTATGAGCTCTTGGATTGACAAATCTCATACCGTTGCCATTGAGTTCGCAACAAGAATGAGGCAGACCACCCATCGAGCTATCCAGGTCCTTGAGATCATTCACAACCTAATGATAACAGTAGCCGCCTTTGCCCACACTAGAGATGTTATCATTCCTGTTCTGCAAGTAATCAGGCAAACACCAAGGAAGATCTTAGCACAAGAAAAGATAATGGATGGAGGAGCTCATAATTTGCTCCAGTGGTCAACTCTACTTCAGATGAAGGAAGTTTTGTTCGAAGACATTAGTACAAAATGCAATCAAGTTGAGGAGGTCATTCATCCGATTCAGGACAAGGTGTTTGAGGTGTTATGTTCTATTCTTGGCAGGGCGATTGAAGATGAGACAGATGTGAATCTTCAAGAGTTGGAGGAGAAGGTCAAGGTCATCTTTTGCAAAAATGAGAATGTTATCACAGATGAGCAAAGAAATCAAATGTTCGCTACTATGCTCCTGATTGAGAAAATCAAAGAACTCAAGCCTGGATGGGATGTAGCTCTTCTCAAGTCTTTTGATCAGGTCATCCACTTGGAGGAACGAATGAGGAATCTTCCAGAGATTCCTATTGCTGAGATTGAAGGAATTGTGTCCAGATTCACTGCATACGCTAAGAAGGAGCATTGGAAAGGGAACAAGGTTCTAGAAGAAAGGTTGTTATAGATGATGTGGCACCTTAATTATCATTGGTCTATGTTTCCTAGATTTTTGTGCCAATTAAATATTTGGCTATGCATTTAATATTGTTCAATAAAAGGGGAACTTTTTGTAATAAAACCCTAATTAGGGTTTAGGTGTCAAAATCTCAGCCGTTGATCTTCTTTTGATCTGGGCCGTTCATTGTAATTGAGGATGCTATATATACCCTCACTCATTTTCATTTTGATATAGAGATAGATAGAGAATAGCAGAGTAGAATTAGAGCTTTTGGAGAGAAGAAAGTTATTTTGTAGCAAGATTGAGCATTGAAGAAAGAATTTCAAGCAATTGTTGTCTATGTTGACTTTGAGATCAATAAAATATTGAAGTTATGGTGTTTTATTGCAATTCTCGTGCTTATCTTCATGGTTGTTTACTTTCTTGAATCATTCTCAGTCGAAGTAGTGTTTAAATTTGAAGGACTAAGTGTTGAGCTTGATCTTTGGTGAGATTCACATTCCAAACCACTAGCTTCTTACTGATTGTAAGGACGCCTTGTGTGGTCAACTAGAGATATTTGGATTACTTAAACCTTCAATCATCATTGAACTATTGATATGTACCTTCATGGTAGTGTCTATGATTCTTGATGATTTGAAAATCAATAATCACCTTAGAAGATCGCATCAATCTCAGTAGAGTTGTAATTCCTTGGCAATACTGAAATTGGTCGAATCTTACCAAGTCTAGCCTACATTGAGTCATTCTTAGGATTAGATTAGGATTCATCTCTTGCAAACCCTACCTTTTGATCTTTTTGAGAACTTGTTAGTTTTAGGAAAATCTGTTCCTGAACGGAAACGTAAGGCCCCTTGATGAAACAGCATTCACAACGACCACTGGTGCTTATCCACACGTAGAGACCCTACATTACAGAACCTTGGAGTCACCCTGATTGATCCTTCTTCACGACATCTTCAGCAATCAGAGGCTTTATTCAAGAGAGGATAAGATACCCTTGGGTATTTTATTCTGTGTTAGGCAGTGTACAAAATACACGTCAACACTATCCTAGCATGGCTCAAGGAAAGAATGACTAAGGAAGTGATAGTGACAAAAGAAGAGGCAATAGATAACTTGGATAGCTTCTTGGAGAGGATTGGTCAAACAGTTGAAAAGAAGAAAGCTACCAAGATTTCCAAGATCACAAGAACTATTACAAGGTCTCGAATTATACAAATAGCTACTCCAAAAGTGGACAAGCCAGAAGATGAAATCACATCTGATGACTATGACTTAGAAACAATTGTGTTAGGTCCTACCACCATTGAACAAGAGATAGAAGATCTAAGTGATTCAGTAAAGATAGTCCAAGATAGATTGAAGGTTGAACTAGAAAACAATAAGAAGCTGGAAAGAGAGTTGAATATCTTAAGGAATTATGTACAACAACTCAGGAATCTAATATCTTCAAACTTGCCTCCATCATTTCTTCCACTACATTCAGTTGATGATTTGGAAGAGATGAGGAATAACTCTCAAGTATTGAAAAGTTGGATTGATAGTTCTTTCACCAAAGCAAATGAGTTCATGGGATAATTAGCACATGTATTTGATACAGGTTGAGCTATCCTTGACAAGACTCAGGTTCTCATGGTTTCCTATGATGTCTTTGTTTACACTATATTTCACCATTCTGAGGCTGCAAGTATTGATGGATATTCCTAGGCAAACCTTGATGAATGTTGGAGTAGTGAAGGAGGGGCATTCATATGACTTCCGTAGATGGTATAGCACACTCAAGTTGAGAAGAGAAATGTTCAAAGGTATCAATAGTGGCTGAAACTGAGTAGAAGATATGACCAAGTTGATACATGATAAGATTGTAGAAGCAACTGAAACAATACTTGGGATGGAGATCAAGGAAGAAGTAGACATAGTTGTTGATAGGATGACAAAAATAGTAAGAAGTATCTTCTTCAGGACAGCCTGATCACTTTCAGAGAAGCAGCTAGAGGACATTCAGTCATTCATGACACTTGTAGGCAAGATCAGTGATTTGGGGCTTGAGTTGGAAAAGATTTTCATTTCATCCTCAACTAAGTTAGAGTACATGGAGGATCAATTGAAGATCATGCCAAGTGTCCCAATGGACGAGATCGATTGCATCATGTCCAGATTCATTGAATATGCTTGTAGAGAAAGAGATAAGGGGAACAAACTTCTAGATGAAAGTTTGTTATCATCCCATGTGGCATCAATTTTTCTCATTGGAGGACTCTTCCTTGTAGTTTGTGCCAAAAAGATGTTACTTTCTCATTGGACAATATTTAGTGATATGCAATAATTAGGGATTTTGTTGTAACAAACTCTAATTAGGGTTTAGGTTGCATGATCTTGGCCCTTGATTTTAGATCAATCTTGGCCACTCATTTGTATTGAGAGCACTATATAAGTTCAACACGTTTCATTTGTAAGGATCGATTAGAAGAGATTTTGAAGAATTGTTGCTTTGATGCTACTAGAGATAATAAAATCATTGATGTGTTGGTGACTTATTGTGTTTGGAGTATTTTCATGTTTCTTCATCATTTTAAAAGAGAAAACTAAAAAAAAAGATAGAATAGATTTGCTTAAGTGTTTTAGATGAATGGAAGATCTTTGTGCATGATTGATGGTGAAATTCGTATGTTCAAACTACTAGTATTTTGCTGATTGTGAAGTGCCTTGTGTAGTCAATTGAACTCCTTTATTCAAGCTCAACTTCGATTGCTACTCACCCATTGATATGCATCTCATTGATAGTGTCTATGTTGTTGGCAGTGATTTGAATATCACATGCTTACCTTAGAAGATCACACTAGCTTTGTGGAGTTGTTCCTTACATGTCAAAGGAAAGTCTAGTTGGATTTCACCTAAATTGTCCATTGTCCTTGCATTCTTAGCTTTAATTTAGCATTCCTTAATTCTTAATCCTTTTGCACTTTTTTCAATCAATCATTAGTAGTAGTAAGTATAGAGCCTCATTCCATATCATTCGAAAGCATAGAATAGACTCATAGAGCATTCTTTGTGTTTGGAAGATTTGTCTCCTAAGAACAACTATGTAAGTCCCCTTGGATTACCAACAATCGCATCAACCATTGAGCTTATCCACATGTCAAGACCTGACATTTGGAACCTTGGAGCCACCTCGTATGATCACAAAGTTTAGCATTTTAGGAGATTTTGTTCAAGAGAGGATAAGATACCTTGGTATTTTATTCTGTGTATGAAGTGCATAAAAACACATCAACAATGTCTAGCTGTAATATTACTTATGTACTTGTATGTATTGAGATTAAAGTAATGGGCATAATTTATATTTCTGTTTACTATTTTTTTCTTTCAACTACTTCTCATTTACTCTTGTTTAAGGGTCAATTGGTATTTACAATTACAAAACGAACAGAAGAAAGGAAGAGGTAGGAAGTGTAAAAGCATTTTAGTCCTCACCCTCATCTGGCATCATCAAATTGAATTTGGATTGTGAAGATAAGGGCAAACTAGGTATAGCTAGTTCCGACTTTGCTTTAAGTAACTATCAAGGGGGTTTGGATTATGGAGGATCTTTGTTTCAAGGAATTCATACAAACAATGGTGCATAAGGGGAAGCCTTAATAGTAGGTTTAGGATCTGCCATACTGAAAAATATTTGGAACGAGACAGTGGACGAGGATTCATGGATGGTGATATTTGCAATGGTCAAGGGAAGTAGCCTAAGTTGAAATTTGAATTGATTTGTAAAGGAGGATCAATAATTAAAACCAAAGTTCCAATGTATATGGTTTTAACATTGCAAGATTAATCTTAATACTAGAAAATTATTTGGATAATGAAGGAGTAAACAAGTTCCCTTACCAGTCGTTTATAGTCATAGAGCCATCCTGTGGCCCAATCTTATAAGAAATTGAATTATAAGCCCCAATTAGGTTAGTTATAAGGGCTCGAGTGGTCAAACTTGGCATTTTATTTTATTTTTTAAAACGAAAGGGGTAAAAATTTATTAACCATAGAAGAAACTTGCAAAACAAAAATGGCCAGTGGCTCAACAAAGTGCAACCAATTATACAGCCTTAGCTTCCACAACTAATTGCTCAAACATATGAGATAAATCCAAAGGCAAATGTCCTTTGTCCGCAACATTCCAACTATCTAGTCATTCAAAAACCCATTTGGCCAAGCAATCTACTACTCTATTTCTTGGGGAATGTGAGAAAAGGTAATAGAGTCAAAAGACCTACTCAGGCTTAGAATCTGCATAATAACTACAGCTAAATGCCGGTTAGAAGAATCCAATCGCTGCTCATTCAACATATTCACCAACACTTGTGAATTAGATTTACAAATAGTCCATTTCCAACCAAAAGCACAACCTCTCTCCGAATTAGATTTACAAATAATCCATTTCCAACCAAGAGCACAACCTCTCTCCAAAGCATACAAGATGGCAAAAGCCTCCATGAAATTAATTGTGTGAAACCCTTTATAAATGGACAAGAAAAACTCAACAATACTAGAACTATCTCTACCAATACCACCAACAACAACATGCCCAGGATTCCCCTTAGAAGAGCCATTAGTATTTATCTTCAAAACTCCTTGAGGATGAGGAAGCCATTGTCCTACGTGATCAATCTTATGCTTTGGTTGTCTACATCTCACACCAATAGAAGTAACAATCTTGTGAACAAAGAAGCACAACCTTCTAGAAATATCCACATCCCTACAATCCACCACACCAAAAAGATCACACTTAGCCAAAACAATCCCCTGAAGTGTGCGAAGAATTTTCCCCCACAATTGCTAGACAGTCAACTTCACACCGTGAAAGATCCTACAAATCCTTTCCAACCAGAGATGCCATAAAATGAAAGTAGGCCCAATAACCCAGGCTACTTGAACAAAAGAGGTCTTAACTAGAGGCTGACCCAACCGATCCCAAAAGTCAACCAAAAAGGCATGCAAACAGGCCTAATTCCAAATTCCTTGGCACAAATGCCAAATCTCTCGAGAGAAAGTACATTGACAAAAAAGATGAGGAGCACATTCTTCACTTTTAAAACATCACACAAATGGACGGACCTCGGAAGCCACGCTTGCATAAATCATCCCAAGTAAGGCATCGATCTTGAACAAGCAGCCACAAGAAAAAATTGCATTTGAGTCAAAAAAAATTGTTCCACGCCTATTTCCACCATGGAACCTGTACTCTACAATACATTTTTCTAACAAGCTCCAAGTACCTCGCAGCCACCAAGTACTTACCTGTCAGATCATGACCCTATGCCAAAATATGATTCCTTGTAAGGGAATTACACTCCCTACTTGGAAGGATTTGAGCTAACTCTTGTCAATCTCTCTCTGTCCCTCCAGGTGACCATTTTTGAGGATCCTTCCATCTACAAACCTCCACTTGTCCCAAATGTTGAACAATCTTATAGTTTGCCACCTTGTGCCATCCAACCTCAATTAAACTATCACAAAGGGGCTGTAAGTGTGGATACATTGAAAGGATTGGAAGGTGACCATCCCAAGAGTCCAACCAAAACAAAGTTGTTGAGCCCCTATTACAAATCCAAAAGAGCCCATGTTTTATAAGCTGAGCCCTAGTCTTCAGAGTATGCCAAATTAGAGATCCCTTCCCCTCCAAGCAACAATGGGGAACATCTAGACTATCAATCCCTTTGAGATACTTATTAGTAAGAATTCTAGTCCAAAGTTGATCTTGTCTTGTGCACCATTGCTAATATAATTTAGCAACTAGAACTTGCCTATTTAGAGTTGTTGAACGAGGTCCAAGCCCACCCTCTTACTTTTGTCAACACAGGCTCCCACTTAACTAAACTCCACTTAGAGGCAAGAAAATTACCACTCTAGAGGAATTGTTGGGAAAGAGTATCAAATTTCTTAATGAAATATGCAGGGGCAACCTGAACAAGGCTCCTATAAATAGGGAGAGTCTAAATCACCGACTACAAAAGTGTGACTCTACCAACAATAGAGAGCCATCTACGAGTCTAGTGACATACTTTTAGATGTAACTTATCCAATAGCACTTGCCAATACCCTCTAAGCTGATTGGCCACTACAATAGGAACACCAAAATATACCAAAGGGATAGATCCAACTTGAAATCTCAAAATATTGGCAATCCTTGTCTAAATAGGCTAAGGACTATTAAAAAAATAAATGCAAGATTTGTGTTCATTGACTTTTTGTCCCAAAGTATCCAAATAAATATCCAAATTTCTTCTAAAATTCTCGGCTTCATGAACTCAGGCGACACCAAAGACAATATCATCCACAAACTGTATGTGGGATTGAGTTTGCAATCCATTACTCCGATTCCAGACTGTTGTGACCATTTCACACATCGCCCCATTTAATGGGGACCCCCTCTTTTTGCTCATTTTTGCTCGCCTTTCGCTTTGCTTTTTAGGGTTTTGGTTGAGTTTGTTAGTTGTCTGGATTTAGGGTCAAGCCTTAGGGTTTCTGTTTTGTCGTTTTCAGGCCAAAGTCCAGTCAGTCTTGAGAGCTTTTTTGAGCTTCCTCTCGTAGGATGCAATTTTGAATAAAGTGAATTCGCCAGAGGCTAAGTAAGTTGGTCTAGTTTCAATTGGAATTTTGAGTGCAACTCTGATAATTTGCCTAAGTGTTGATGATGAGTGTTTGATTTTCATCCGATTGAGTAATTTTGACCAAATTTTGAAAATTTTGATAATTGATCCCGGGCATTGGAAATGACTTGTTTTTGCCTTGTGAAGTGATTGAACTCCCAAAATCTTGATATTTTGGCCTGTAGGAGCAAAATTGCTCCTGTCCCTCAGTGAAGGACCGAAGCTCGTTTCTCAAAATCTTACTGTCCTTGCAGGATCCAAACGAATTTCAGAGTGGAAGTGGTAAAGGGAGGCATGATCTTTCCGTTGAATATAATTTGAAGAATTTCATAAGTATGGAGATGCCCCAGGAGTAAAAATCGCTCCTGTCCCTCAATGAAGGACCGGAGCTCAAAATCAAACATTGCCTTGTCCTTGCAGGATTTAAACAATTTGACAATTCGAGGAGAACCAAGGAGATATGTTTCATCAGTTGAATATAATTTGGAAGTGCCTTTGTGAAGGAAAATGGATCAAAAATGCAAAATCGTTCCTGTCCTTCAGTCAGGGACCAGGCCGAAATTCAGTGTAGCTCCCGTCCCTCTCCCAGGGACTAGAGCGAAATTCTTCATAGGGCAAAATTCAGGCAAAAGCAAGCAAGTTTTGAGTTTGAAGCAAGAAAGGAGGGTGAAATGAACCCGTTGAATACAAATTGAAGATTACAAGACATCAATAGGAGACTCAAATTGGCCTAGGCGCACCTGTCCCTCAATCAGGGACCAGAGCGATTTTTTTCCTTGAGACAATTTCTCGCCAAGTTAGAACGAATTTCATGCCAAGAATAGGTGAAAGGGGACACAATGAGTCCATTGAAGATAAATTTTGAAGTTAGCAAGTTGTGATGGAGCCTACAAGTACAAATTCACTCTTGTCCCTCAGTCAGGGACCAGGGCGGGATGTTTGTTATTATGTCTTTCACTCAAGTCCAAACCACTCCAAGTCAAGGTGAAAGGTGGCAAGGACGTTTTGAAGCGTCTTGATGAAGAACGAAGTATCAAAGGTCGCCAATGTCGAGAGAATTGCACCAAATGTCCAAGATCGCTCCTGTCCCTCAGTCAGGGACTAGAGCGAAATTTCTTTGAAGGCTTGGGTTTTGAAGGTTTATCAAGTTTCGAGTGTCCAAGAGGGATCAAAGGACCTCATTCTACACGGTGAAAGTGATTGCAAGTTGATACAAACAAGGTTGAGCCCAGGATGCCCAAATTCGCTCCTGTCCCTCAGTCAGGGACCAAGGCGATATTCATTTCACTAGCCAATTCCTTCAAAAATCACGCCAAGTCAAGGACGTACAAGGTTACATAGGGTCTAAGGTGTCTTAAGAAGATGATATGCGAGAAAATCAAACGTCAAAGGGTGATCAAATTGAACCAAGAAGCTATATCGCTCCTGTCCTTTAGGCAAGGACCAGGGCGATTTTCACATAATCACTCATTATCCTTCAAGATCACGTCAAAGACAAGGTACACAAGATCAAAGATATCATTTTGAAGGCGACAAATGAGAAGTTAAGGTTAAGAATGAAGAATTGAGGCTAGAGCACAAGGTTCGCTCCTGTCCCTCACCAAGGGACCAGGGCGATAATCCTTCAAGCATCAAAATGCCTTGTTAAAGACAAGTGAAGCAAGCATGGAACGAAAATCTAACGTTGTTTCTCCCTCATAATGAAATTTGGTGATCATAGAAACGAAGGTCAAGGAGAAAACAATTAATTCGCTCCTGTCCCTCACCAAGGGACCAGGGCAATAATGGTCATAAAAGGCACTCATCCACAAAACCAAGTTAATCAAGTTTGAAATTCTTAGCAAAAATGCCAGTTTCAACATGAAGATGGAGGTTTCGAATGTCAAAAGCACAAGAATCGAGGTCAAAAACATAATTCGCTCCTGTCCCTCAGTCATGGACCAGGGCGATATGGTTTGTGTCTTTCCCTCCAAATTTTGGCACTAAACATTTTTTGAATTTTTATTAAATGCTAGAAAAATCGATAAATCAATTGATAGCATTTAAAAATTGCGCATAAGCATTAATTAATTAATTTTTACCTATTTAAAAATCGAATTAATTAAAAAATGATGGCATTTAATTAATTAATTATTATTTTAAATAATAAAATGGGGCGCTTGATTTAAAATTCTTTTATTTTTGCAAAGTCGGCCTTGATTTTTATTAAAAAATTGTTTTAAATTACCTTATTTTGCAAAGTCGGCCTAAGGTAATACCTAGGGTAAGCGCTTATAAAGGGAAGGTGATAATTTCATTTTCAAATCATCATTTCACCTTCATTCATATGCGATTTGGAGAAGACAAAGAGGTGTGCGATTTGTATTTACAAGGAGCGAATTTCATAAAGGAGAAGTGCGAATTTCATTAAAGGAGGGTGCGAACATCATCTTCAAAGGGGAGTGCGAGCTTAGTTTCAAGTGAGGCGAACTTGCCAAAGGCTACGTCAAAGGCATCCCAAAGGTGGCGAAGTTGCTAGCTTGAGAGAGATCACGTTGAAGTCACCAAATTTCAATTGTTGCCTAGGCGAATTTCTTGTTTTGCATTTTAGAGTTAAACTCTCAAGTGAGGTATGGCGAGGATCCCTTGAATTTAAATTTTTGATCGTCATAGCTTGAAATTAGTTTTGAATTTTGAAATTTTTGAATTTCAATGGCTCAATCATTTTTTCTAGGAAATGATAACTCAAGGACTTATCATGAAGTTTCCTAAATTTAATCTCTAATCTATGTTATACATTGCAAAATCTAGTTTCTTATTATGAAATGTTGTGTAGGTATGGCGACCCCGAAGGCGGGAGCATCCACCAGTCGTCCAGCTCTCATGAAGGAAGATCAAAAGACCGAAGAAGTGGAGACCAAGATCGTGTCTAAGTGGAGCAACATTGGAGATACCAACTTGGGTAACTTCAGTACGAAGAAGTTTCGAGAGATCCCTTACATTGGCAAGCCATCACCTGTCGCCAGGAGGATAATTGAAAGTGGCATCATTAAGGCAGCCGGCTTCCCTCCAGCAGTACAGTGTCATGAGTTGATGATCGAGTGTGCTCGTCATTATGATCCACAATCCAGAACGATTGTGTCCAAGGAAGGAAACACTTTAGCTTATCTGTCAGAGGAAGCTATAAGTGAGGCTTTCCATCTTCCAGAGCACAGAGATATGGTCTACAAGAGCATAGAAGGAGCCAGGTCCATGTACGAAGATGATCTAGATACTTGCCTAAGCATCATCAACAAGAACTGGTTACTCAAGAGTCGTCCTCGCCTGAGCAAGATCCCGAACACACCACATAGGATCGATTTCCAAGAGGAGTACAGAGATTTGATTACAATGCTCAACCGAGTCACGGGAGCTCCTCAAGCCTTCTACTTTGAGAGGTGGATGTTCTACTTTATCCAGGTGATAGTTCAGGGAAAAGGAACAATTCATTGGGCTAGAATGATTAGCCATTGCTTGGACGTACAGTTGAGGAGACTCAAGGCTACCAAGTCCTTCCACATGAGTTCATACGTCATATATGCCTTAATCAGGAGCTTTGAGTACGCAGGACTACCTCACAGAGGAGTGATTGGAAGAGGACCCAGCGAGGTCAGAGTTTGTGATTCCTATGTCCACTTGCATCATCCGCTAGGAAGTAACTACAAGTTAGTTAATGATACCTTCACAATGAACATCACAAGGACGTTGCAAGGCGGGATTCACAACAGATTAGCTCAGGATGCACAGGAACTAGTAAAGAGGTACGGTGCTTGGTTTATCCAATTTTAGAAATTTACTTATATCAGAGTTCATGGATGTCCTTCACCTCCATACATGTTGCCGAGATATCCGACAGACAGAATAGTGTTTACTTGAGGTAACAAGACAGTTGGCAGCTTATGCGAAGGCATTCAGACACAGACATGGAAATGGAGTTCCTGTACCTATCATCTTAGGCAATTCAGTTGAGGTATGTCCTAATGCTTTAGCCATGGATGACGCAGAGAAGGAGTTAGCTTTGTATTCTTTTTCATTCTTTGCTTTGAGAGAAAGCTTTGATCCACATGGATATATAGAGGAGACAGTTGGTAGGAAGTTTAAGCATGAATTTCAGATAGAAGATTTTATGATGAATCTCCTAGACGATCTTGAAGTGAAAAGAATGATGCATTCTAGATTGCCTTTGGATTTCATCAGGAAATGCAAGATTTACAGTGTGGCCGACCAAGCTCAGGACAGTGGCAGACATCTCCAGTCATCCTATGACCGAGAAAGCAAATCAGTAAGGTTAGATTGGAATGAGCCCGAAGTCGTGGATCTAGATGCTTTGATGGCTCCAGTCTTGTCTTGTACTCGCAGTTGGGTTGATGTGCAGCATCAGAAGTTGAGAGAGCAAGGCATAGCTATGACTTTCACTTTGGAAGAGAAACCAACCGAAGGTGGAGCTAGTGTAAGCGAAGGTAATCCTAATCCCAGAAATGCAAATGAAGGCAACCTTCGAAGTGCAAGTGAAGGCGATCTCCATCCAAGAGGCTCGAAGAGAAAAGAGAGACCTGAGAAGAAAGAATCTTCCAAGAAGAAACAAGGGGCCAACCGAGATTGTTCATCTGGCACATCTTCTCTACAAGAGAAGAGGACACTTGAACTGGAAGATTCTATGGAGTCGATGGTACAGAATGATAAAGAAGGACAGGCACCAGGTGGATCTCTTCAAGACAATGAGTTGCATGGAGATGGGGAAGATAATGAAGTAACATCTCCTCCCAGAGAAGAAGAATTGCTCAAGGAAACATAGGTTAAAGAGACAAGATCTGCCATCCCAGATTGGTTGAAGGAAAGATTAACTAGGGTGATCGTGATTGAGGATGAAGACAATGTAATTGACTTGGAGAGCCTTGTCGGACATTCCCAGGAAGTGACAGAAAAGAGGAAGGCTACCAAGATGTCCAAGATGATTAGAGATGAAACTGGATCCAGAAAGTTGCAGATAGCTACGCCGGCAGTGTACAAGTATGAAGGTGAGATCTTAGCAAAGGAATATGATATAGAGACATTTGAGCTAGGTCCATCCACAGCCGAGCAAACACTTGATGATGCCACCGATTCATTTGAGGCCTTGAAAGACAAGCTTAGGGAAGAAATGGAGAAGAATAGGAAGCTTGAGAGAGAGGTTGGTGCATGGAGAACATATTTCAGCCATCTCAATCAACCTTTAGGATGTCAGGATCCAACAAGATCACCCATACAGGCACTTCCCCTTCAATCAATTGGTGAGGCAGAGAGATTCAGGAGTATGGTCCAGCGTATGAGTACTTGGATGGACAAATCTCATACAGTTGCCATAGAATTTACAACAAGGATGATGAAGACTATTCATAGGGCTATCCAGGTTCTTGAGATTATCCACAACTTGATGATAACAGTAGCTGCTTTTGCTCATACCAAAGAGGTTATCATTCCTGTCTTGCGAGTAATCAGACAAACATCGAGGAAGGTCTTAGCACAGAAAAAGATCATGGATGGAGGACCTCACAATTTACTTCAATGGTCAACCTTACTCCAGATGAAGGAAGTTCTCTTCGAGGACATCAGTACTAGATGTAGCCATGTTGAGGTGGTTATCAACCCGATCCAGGATAGAATATTTGAGGTACTACGTACTATTCTTGGCAGGAGGATCGAAGTTGAGACAGATGTGGATTTGCAGGAATTGGAGGATAGAATCAAGGTTATCTTTTGCAAGGACGCTAATATCACAGATGAGCAACAGGACCAGATGTTTGCTACCATGGTTCTGATTGAGAAAACTAAGGAACTTGAACCTGAATGGGATGCTACTCTTCTCGAGGCATTTGATCAGGTCATCCACTTGGAAGAAAGAATGAAGAATCTTCCTGAGATTCCAATTGTTGAAATCGAAGGAATCGTGTCTAGATTCATTGCATATGCTAAAAAGGAGCATTGGAAAGGGAATAAGATTCTAGATGAGAGGTTATTATAGATGACATGGCACCTTAGTTGTCATTGGTTTATGTCTCCTAGATTTTCGTGCCAAATTTAATAATTGGCTATGCATTTAATGTTGGGCAATAAAAGGGGAACTTTTGTAATAAAACCCTAATTAGGGTTTAGGTGTCATAATCTTGGCCATTGATCTAGACCGTTCATTGTAATTGAGGATGCTATTTATACCCTCATTTCATTTCATTTTGTCAATTAGAAAAGAAGGAAAACTAGAAGTTAGAGAGAAGTTAGAAATTATTGAGAGAGATTAGAGTTTAGAAGCAATTTACTTTTGTAGCAAGATTGAGTTTTGAAGAAAGAATTCAAACAATTGTTGTATATGATGGCTTTGAGATCAATGAAATATTGAAGTTATGGTGTTTTGTTGCAATTCTCTTGGTTATCTTCATGGTTGTTCATTTTTCTTGAATCATTCTCAATCAAAGTAGTGTGTTAATTCGAAGGACAAAGTGTTGGACTTGATCTTTGGTAGGATTCGCTTTCCAAACCACTAGCTTCTTGCTGATTGTAGGAACGCCTTGCGTGGTCGACTGGAGATATTTGAATCGCTTAAACCTTCAATCATTGTTGTATCTTGGATATGTACCTTCGTGGTAGTGTCCTTGGTCTTTGATGTATTGAAAAATCATTTGTTACCTTAGAAGATCGCATCAATTTCAATTGAGTTGTTAATTTATGGCAATATTGAAATTGGTAGAATCTCACCAGGTCTTGTCCACATTGAGTCATTCTTAGGGTTAGACTAGATTAGACCTCTTGCAAACCCTATCCTTTTGATATTTTTTTGAAAAGCTTGTTTAGTTTAGCAAAATCTTCGGCAACGTAAGGCCCCTTGATGACACAGCAATCACAACGACCACTGGTGCTTATCCACACGTAGAGACCCTACTAAAAAGAACATTGGAGTCATCCTAACTGATCCTTCTTGCGAAATCTTCAGCAGTTAGCGACTTTATTCAAGAGAGGATAAGATGCCTTTGGGTATTTTATTCTGTGTATGATTGTGTACAAAATACACGTCAACAGAATTGGCGCTAGAAGGAGGGCCCTAGTTTCCGCAGTCCGAAAATTTTGGGGAAGAATACATTCCAAGCATAATTATGAATCACGATGGTGTTGCCACATGAAGGATTGAATCAAGTAGTACAACCAAATTTACAGATAGGCAACACTCAAGAAGATATCGTTTCAGGGTTGAATCATCTAGCGTGGGACATAAGGAGAAGTGATGTTGAGTATAACAGAGTCAGAATCATCTTGGAGCAAGAAGAGGATAGAGCCGAGGAACATCAAAGGGTCGCAGCTAGAGAACTTCGCAATCAAAGGAACCCACAATAATCCTTGCAAGACTTCACACTGGATTGCATTGGTTCTTTCTCGCCTGAGAAACATCAAAGATTATTGAGATCAACACCAGGCATCAAGAATCTAAGTGAACTTCAGTTTACTTCAAAGGCGAAGCGAGTCAAAAGAGAGGACACTCTCAAGGAATTCGAACTAAGATTGGAGGAATCTCTTGAGTCATCACAAGTTCTTCAAGAACAAGTACAAGCGGCGATCCAATCAAGTATCCAGGTGATTTCTCAGACAAAGGGCCAAGCCAGTTCATCAAGTCCTACTTCAAATTCTAAAGCCTCAAAGAGTACGATGGCTCACCAGGCTCCGCCTCCTCCTCCTCCTCCTCATGTGCTTAATGGCGCAACTTGGCTAATCAACAACCCATCACCATTAGAATTTGCAGTTTATCATGATATGCCAAAGAATCCAGAACATTTTTGTTCCAAGTTCAATGTCAGTGATTTCCATCGCACAGCAGAAGATCATATCAAGATGTTCGAAGACCTTCTTCGTAACAGACGAATTGAATATGGAGATGTAGCATGTAGGCTTTTTCCCTACTCATTAGGAGAAGAGGCATACTTTTGGTTCGTTCACTTGCCTACAGGGTCAATCAGGACTTGGGACTCAATGAAAGATGCATTCATTGCAAAGTTTGGTATACCAACTACACCAGCTGAGTTATATAGACAATTTGTGGAAGTCCGAAGGAGAGAACATGAGCCCATCACTTCTTTCAACAACAGGTTTCACCGCGCATACACGATGTTACGACATCCTTATCTCATTGCAGATCCAAGGGAAATCTACTATGGAGCTTTAGATCATCTCACCGCTATGTTTGTAAGAACGCATCCGACCCCGAATGATCTAAATGTAGCATATGCAAAGGCTATTGAAGTTAGTAAGCACATGGGACAGAATATCACCGGACCACTACTGCACATGGGACCTGTCGCAACACCGAACCAGATGTAGGCAGTTGGAATGGCATTGGCTAACCAGACTCCAGTTATGAATCCTATTCCACAAGCAACATATCCGAGCGCACAGCCTACAAACCAGTTGGTCCTTCACCCTGGAGTTCCAATTTCACAAGCTCCACCCGCACAACCTGTGTACCTACAAAATGCCACAAGCTCGTCAAGGACACAAGAAGAAAAGGACGAAATGAAAGAGTTGATTGAACAAGTCAAGAAACTATCAACCGAGGTAACTCACCTAAGGAACCAGAATAATCAACTCCAAAGTATGCAAAGGATCAACCATGGCCAACATACGAATAATCAAAATTTCCAAGGAAATAACAATCAAGGTTTCAGAAACAACTATCAAGGAAATAATAACCAAGGTTTCCAGAGGTGGCCATGGAATACTGCTCCCAATAACGGAAATGTGGTGACGCCACTAGATAACCCACCCAATTCATAGAATCAAGAAAATCCTTCCACCAGCAAAGTGTTTCTAGCAGAGGCAGCCTTGTCCAGTTGGTGTAGACTCCATAATACAAACCAACATTCCGAGTTACAGTGTCCTGAATTCAAGATCGCGGCCGACATTTTTCAACAAGAGATGCGAAGCACTGATCCATCTGAAAATCCGCCCACGACAGGATACGAAATGGTCCCAGCCACACAGTACGGTCAAGCCATGATTGTTGAAAGCTGCAAGTATTCACAAGAAGAAGTTAATCAAGCACGAAATCGGAGATTTCCACCAGAATCTGCTAATGGACCGATGGTACCACCGGGTTCCTAGTTCCCACCTACATCTGCAAATGGGCCTATAGAAGACTTAGAATACTATTTTCCACCATTGAACAACAGTGTCTTAGTTGAAGGGATAAAGGAGGTATTTCATCAATCTTCAGGAGGTGTGAACCAAAGGGTTTATCACAGAAATCAGAGGACTCAAGAGCCCTTAACTACATCAATTCCTCCGAACAATTTCTCTACTCCTCCCGATCCCCAAGCCAGCAATAATCCAGAATATCCACAGAACACGCAAGAATACAGACAGAGGAATATTACACCCCCCGCAAGCAATGAAATGAAAAGATTGGCCGCATTGGTATTAGATGAACTCAAGAAAGTTAAAGTTAGTCTACCACTCTACGAGTTGCTTAAAGTGTCACAAATCAAAGATACAGTGATCAATAGTTTGAGTGAGTCTAGTACAGTAAGGTCAAATGTTCAGGACTTGACCAACAGAGCTCAAGCCACTATCAATGTGACCCAAGAGGAAATGAATGACCAAGGACAATCCGAACAAAATGAATGCTTGGTCCAGATCATAACCTTCCCGGATAAAAAGGAAGACATGTTGGAAGGAAAGGTATTACTCAAAAGGGGCGAGACTAAGAAAACTCAACCTACCATCAAAGAAGGCCTCGCCACTAACCAGATTCTTCCAGAAAAGGAAGTCGCAATTAAAAGGGATGTGGTCAAGAAAGCGAAATCTTTAAACAAAACAGATCACTCAAAAGAGGAGAGTCTAGCAAAAGACGATTATCCAAAAGTCAATGAAGTGAAACATCAAGAACACAATGGGGATTCTTCAGCCCCTTCTCAAGGAAAAGATGAACCGGCCCCGTTCCTGCTATCAGTTAGAATTTTCGGAAAATTATTACACAATTGCCTTTATGATTCAGGAGCTTCCAGTAATGTGATGCCCCTGGCTGTCTGTCAAAGACTAGGAATAACTCCTGCTCCTACCAAAAGAAAGGTCACTCAGCTAGACAAGACAGAAGTTCCAGTCATGGGCGAGTTGAACAATATTCACATGCAATTGGCCGCAGACCCAAGAGTTCAAAATTTCATAGACATATCAGTGGTGGATATCCCTGATTCATATGGGATGCTTCTAAGTAGAGATTGGTCACAAAAATTGAATGGGTATGTGTCGACAGACTTTGCACACATGTGGTTGCCATGGAGAGGAGTCCCAAATCAAATCAAGATTGATAGCACTCCAAGATTGAGACTTATGATAACTGAGTACGGGGAAGACAATGAAGTCCTTTTCTTAGAATCTGATCTGGGGACATACAAGCCCAAAGTGGAGGAAGTCCTGATGATACGAAACATACAAGATGAAGATAGCCAGCAAGAAGTGATGGAATCTACAGAAATTGTCATCGAAAGCGATCAAGGATCTGACCAAGAGGATGATGGAATGTTTGAAAATTTCAGGAGATTCGTACATAGAAACATACAACAAAGTGTGCAACTTGGTAACTTAGCATCCGTTCAAGATTTTCTTCTTCCAAATTGGTGTAGGATTCACAATGCCGTCCATTCAGAACTATCTTGTGCTTTATGTCAAACCGCATTAGAACAAGTATACAAGAGAGCCCCGTAGGCATTGATCTTAGAAGAAATTCAAGATTCAGAGACCGAGAGTTCTATAGAAGATGAAACCTTATCGAATTAATTAGCCGAACAGGAGAAACCTACCTCGCCACTCACAGATTACAATTTCCTTGCACCAACAATGTAGCTGAATATGAATCCTTGATTCATGGACTATTATTAGCCATCAAAAAGGGGGCAAAAATACTACAAGTGTATGGAGATTCAGAGATAGCTATAAGGCAAATCAGGAAGCAGTATGTTTGCCATGACAAAAGATTGACTAGATACAGAAATCGAGTCTGGGATCTCATTGAGAGTTTTGAGGCCTTCAACATCAATTCTATATATAGACATCAGAATCAAGTGGCTAATTCCCTTGCACAAGCCGCCAGTTCATTGATACCATTGGCAATGGAAGGATTGAAGAAGTTCACAGTTGAGTTAACATCAGTCCCTTCAGTCCCGGATAACATCACAAATTTTCAAGTTTTCGAAGACGACAAGCACATCCTGGATTTCTTAACTAACGCAGATGTCTTCTTAACCCAGATCATTGATGAAGAAGAAGTAGGAGAAGCAGAATTTGATGCCGAAGGTGTCCTGAATTTAAAGACAAACACTATTCCAAAAGGAATGGTAGAATTGGAGAGAATTTTTGATCCCGACAAATTGAAAGAAAAAAGGAACCACAGCATGGAAGGAAACATGTGTGACACCATCAACGTAGGTGACGACATACAAACTAAGAATGTGTTTATTGGTAAATCTTGCACAACAACTGAAAGAAATGGGATCCTAAAAAACATGAGGGATTTCCCAGATGTCATCGCATGGAGTTATGAAGATCTCAAGACCTACGACACTACAATTATCACTCACACAATCCCTTTGAAGCCAGGAAGCAAGCCATTTAGGCAGAGACAAAGACCGGTTAATCCATTATTAGAACCCTTGATTTACCAAGAAGTGAAGAAGCTACTCTCAGCCAAGATCATCTTCCCGGTAAGACATTCGACGTGGGTCGCCAACTTGGTTCCTGTCAGAAAGAAAAATGGAGAGATTAGATTGTGTGTTGATTTCAGAAATCTCAACCGAGCTTCAGAAAAGGACAATTATCCACTACCATCACTAGATGAAGTGTTACAAATTGTCAATGGGTCACAGATGATGTCTTTTCTGGATGGATACTCAGGATATAACCAAGTTCTGGTCGAGCTCGAAGATCGACTAAAGACTGCTTTTACCACCAAATGGGGAATGTTTGCATACAAGAGAATGCCTTTTGGACTTATAAATGCCGGGGCCACATTCCAGAGAGCCATGGATATCGCTTTCAGGGACTTAATTGGTAAATGCATTGTTATATATATGGATGACATCACAGTTTTCTCCAGGCAAAGAGAAGATCATGTGGACGACTTAAGAAGAGTTTTCCAAAGGTGCAGAAGATATGGTGTCTCTCTCAATCTGAAGAAATGCATATTTGGAGTAACAGAAGGAAAACTTTTAGGACATGTCATTTCAGAAAGAGGAATCTCCATCGATCTTGAAAGAGTAAAAGCCATATCCACTATTAATTTGCCGGCTAGCAAGAAGGAACTCAAATCATTTTTCGGCAAGATTAACTTCGTCAAAAAATTCATTACCGGATTTGCCGAGATAGTCAGACCCCTGAACGAGATGTTGAAGAAAGACGCAAAGATTGAATGGTCTCCACAAGCCAAAAGGGCATTCGAGGAGATAAAGATGGCAATCACGGAAGCACCAGTATTGATCAGTCTAGATTATCTCAAGCCCTTCTATCTATATTCCTTCGCTTCTGACTACACTTGTGCCGCTATTCTTACCCAAAGAAGTGAAGAAAAGGATGAAAATCCAATTGCATTCATGAGCACCCCGCTGAAAGATGCAAAACTCAGATACCCCAACATCGAAAAACAAGCATACGCAGTGGTAAAGGCCGTTAAGAAATTTAGACATTAACTACTAAGGGCCAAAATTTATGCAATAGTGCCTGATGCAGCAGTCAAGACTCTTCTCATGCAAAATGAATTAGGAGAAAGAAGAGGCAAGTGGGTCGCCATTATTCAAGAATTTGATATTGAAATCCAGCCCATGAAACTTGTTCGAGGACAAGCTTTGGCGCAGACATTGGCAATTGATGGACCAAGATTAGTCCAACAAGTTTATGAATTAGAAGACGTCACACATGATGAATGGTACAAAGATATTGTGACATACCTGCTTAATCACAGATGTCCTGCTTGCATGACATCCACACAGAAGAGAGCACTAAGGATAAAGTGTCAACATTATATGCTTCAAGGATCTGTTCTATATCGCAGAAATCACGAAGGAGTATATTTGAGGTGTGTTGGCAAAGATGAGGCCAAACAAATAATTGAACATTTTCATTCCAAGTTTGGGACCGGACATGGAGCCAACCTCGCTACAGCTCATCAGATCCTAAGGGCAGGATATTACTGGCCTACACTTTTCAAAGATACATTTAATCATATTAGGACTTGCCACACATGCCAAGTCGCATCTTTTAGAGAAAGAAATCCTGCCATGCCACTGAATCCAGTGATTGAAGCTAGGCCATTTGCCAAATGGGGAATGGATTTTATTGGTGTCATCAACCCCGCATCCTCGGCACAACATAAGTACATCATCACAGCTACAGATTATTGTACCAGATGGTCGGAGGCCCAAGCACTTAAAGTTTGCACTACTGAAGTTGTAATCAAATTTTTGGAGGAAAACATAATCACAAGGTTTGGATGTCCTTATGCGTTGGTTTGCGACAATGGATCGGCATTCACGTCATTGAGATTCTCGAATTGGGCTTTTGAATATGGAATAACCCTCAAATTTTCATCTAATTATTATCCTCAGGGTAATGGGTTAGCTGAGTCAACCAATAAGAACCTGCTCAGCGTTATCAAGAAATTACTAGAAAGAAGTCCGAGAGAATGGCATACCCAATTGAGATTCGCCTTATGGGCAGACAGAATCAGGGCCAAGAACGCATTAGGCATTTCACCTTATTTTCTAGTTTATGGCCAAGATCCAATCTTCCCCATGCAACTCAGGATCCCAACTTTGAGATTTATTCAGGAGTACATGGAAGACACTGATGTTGTTCAAGCCCGATTGACGCAGTTAATGAATCTGGAAGAAAAGAGGGATCAAGCATTAGAAAACTTTGCAAAATACCAAGGAGTGGTGAAAAGATGGTTTGATCGACAAGCTAGAGTCAAAGCATTCCGGATCTCAGATCTTGTCTTATACTGGGACAAGGCACACGAGAAAAGAGGAGAACATGATAAGTTTGATAAGCTTTGGAAAGGCCCTTATCAAATTTCAGAGATATTGGGAGAAAATGCATTTAGGTTGAAGACATTAACTGGAGAAGACATCCCATTGCTTGTCAATGGGAGGTATGTCAAACATTATTTCCAATCCTAAAATGCCCAAGGCCTTCCCTTGTACATAGTTGGTTTAGTTTGCTTTCGTCGTTGGTTTGCTTTTCTTTCGCTTTGGTTTGCCTTTTGCTTTGTTTTTTCATTTTTTAGTTTAGGTGTTTTTGTTTTAGGTTAGTTGTTTTGTCCTAAGGGGTATCCATTTGATATTGGGTGATTTTGTTATGTAACGCTCTGACTTCCTGCTAGGTTGTTGGTTGCACTTGGAAAATCATGAGGTCTTTTGGAATTACAAAGGGAGTTTCTTTTAATAAAGCTTTGAGTCACGACACATTTGCATTGAAGCAAGATTAGCTTATTGAACTCACGTATTTTGTCCTCCAGTTATTATATCTTTTCACACTTATAATCTCCGAGTCGTTATGATTTCCAGGCGAAGCTGTGATCAGTGAAAAATCTAAAGTCTGACTTCAGCGCCACTGCAATCCTCAAACCCTAGAGAGCTTCATTGCTCACGAGCCAAAGAATTGATGGAACTAAAAAGCAATATCAAAAGAAAAAAATGAGAATATGAGAAATAAAAAAAGCAAAAGAAAGAAAATGAGCTGACAAAGAAATATCAAATTGGCTAAAGGGAATATACGAGTAACTCTATCGGGGCTATAGACGCCTGGCTGGCAATGGAGCAATATTCGTGAGCTTGCGGCGATAACCTCATCGGGACTATAGACGTCTGACTGGCAGCGGGGCTCTATCCAGGATGCTTTTGAAGTCTAAACAAACTACGTAACTTATCACAGGGGAACCTGAAGATCATGATTGTCTTGTTGAGGGGAATTAACGCATTTCCACACACTTGGGTAACTGTGGACTTGATACTTTGTTTCAATATGATGGTCTCTTCTTGTAAGTGTTTCTTAACTCCTGGTTTTGTTGAGGGTGGTTTTCTGAGTTTTCTTCTAGAAAGATTGATTCCCAAATGTTTTTCAACATTTCTCAGTGGTGTCGCCAGATGTTGTGACCATTTCACACATTGCCCCATTTAATGGGGACCCCCTCTTTTTGCTCGTTTTTGCTCGCCTTTCGCTTTGCTTTTTAGGGTTTTGGTTGAGTTTGTTAGTTGTCTGGATTTAGGGTCAAGCCTTAGGGTTTCTGTTTTGTCGTTTTCAGGCCAAAGTCCAATCAGTCTTGAGAACTTTTTTGAGCTTCCTCTCATAGGATGCAATTTTGAATAAAGTGAATTCGCCAGAGGCTAAGTAAGTTGGTCTAGTTTCAATTGGAATTTTGAGTGCAACTCTGATAATTTGCCTAAGTGTTGATGATGAGTGTTTGATTTTCGTCCGATTGAGTAATTTTGCCCAAATTTTGAAAATTTTGATAATTGATCCCGGGCATTGGAAATGACTTGTTTTTGCCTTGTGAAGTGATAGAACTCCCAAAATCTTGATATTTTGGCCTGTAGGAGCAAAATCGCTCTTGTCCCTCAGTGAAGGACCGGAGCTCGTTTCTCAAAATCTTACTGTCCTTGCGGGATCCAAACGAATTTCAGAGTGGAAGTGGTAAAGGGAGGCATGATCTTTCCGTTGAATATAATTTGAAGAATTTCATAAGTATGGAGATGCCCCAGGAGTAAAAATCGCTCCTGTCCCTCAATGAAGGACCGGAGCTCAAAATCAAACATTGCCATGTCCTTGCAGGATTTAAACAATTTGACGATTCGAGGAGAACCAAGGAGATATGTTTCATCAGTTGAATATAATTTCGAAGTGCCTTCGTGAAGGAAAATGGATCAAAAATGCAAAATCGCTCCTATCCCTCAGTCAGGGACCAGGGCGAAATTCAGTGTAGCTCCCGTCCCTCTCCCAGGGACCAGAGCGAAATTCTTCACAAGGCAAAATTCAGGCAAAAGCAAGCAAGTTTTGAGTTTGAAGCAAGAAAGGAGGGTGAAATGAACCCATTGAATACAAATTGAAGATTACAAGACATCAATAGGAGACTCAAATTGGCCTAGGCGCACCTGTCCCTCAATCAGGGACCGGAGCGATTTTTTGCCTTAAGACAATTTCTCGCCAAGTTAGAACGAATTTCATGCCAAGAATAGGTGAAAGGGGACACAATGAGTCCATTGAAGATAAATTTTGAAGTTAGCAAGTTGTGATGGAGCCTACAAGTACAAATTCGCTCCTGTCCCTCAGTCAAGGACCAGGGCGAGATGTTTGTTATTATGTCTTTCACTCAAGTCCAAACCACTCCAAGTCAAGGTGAAAGGTGGCAAGGACGTTTTGAAGCGTCTTGACGAAGAACGAAGTATCAAAGGTCGCCAATGTTGAGAGAATTGCACCAAATGTCCAAGATCGCTCCTATCCCTCAGTCAGGGACTAGAGCGAAATTTCTATGAAGGCTTGGGTTTTGAAGGTTTATCAAGTTTCGAGTGTCCAAGAGGGATCAAAGGACCTCATTCTACATGGTGAAAGTGATTGCAAGTTGATACAAACAAGGTTGAGCCCAGGATGCCCAAATTCGCTCCTGTCCCTCAGTCAGGGACCAAGGCGATATTCATTTCACTAGCCAATTCCTTCAAAAATCACGCCAAGTCAAGGACGTACAAGGTTACACAGGGTCTAAGGTGTCTTAAGAAGATGATATGCGAGAAAATCAAACGTCAAAGGGTGATCAAATTGAACCAAGAAGCTATATCGCTCCTGTCCTTCAGGCAAGGACCAGGGCGATTTTCACATAATCACTCATTATCCTTCAAGATCACGTCAAAGCCAAGGTACACAAGATCAAAGATATCATTTTGAAGGCGACAAACGAGAAGTTAAGGTTAAGAACGAAGAATTGAGGCTAGAGCACAAGGTTCGCTCCTGTCCCTCACCAAGGGACCAGGGCGATAATCCTTCAAGCATCAAAATGCCTTGTTAAAGACAAGTGAAGCAAGCATGGAACGAAAATCTAACGTTGTTTCTCCCTCATAATGAAATTTGGTGATCATAGAAACGAAGGTCAAGGAGAAAACACTTAATTCGCTCCGGTCCCTCACCAAGGGACCAGGGCGATAATGGTCATAAAAGGCACTCATCCACAAAACCAAGTTAATCAAGTTTGAAATTCTTAGCAAAAATGCCAGTTTCAACATGAAGATGGAGGTTTCGAACATCAAAAGCACAAGAATCAAGGTCAAAAACATAATTTGCTCCTGTCCCTCAGTCAGGGACCAAGGCGATATGGTTTGTGTCTTTCCCTCCTCCAAATTTTGGCGCTAAACATTTTTTGAATTTTTATTAAATGCTAGAAAAATCGATAAATCAATTGATAGCATTTAAAAATTGCGCATAAGCATTAATTAATTAATTTTTGCCTATTTAAAAATTGAATTAATTAAAAAACGATGGCATTTAATTAATTAATTATTATTTTAAATAATAAAATGGGGCGCTTGATTTAAAATTCTTTTATTTTTGCAAAGTCGGCCTTGATTTTTATTAAAAAATTGTTTTAAATTACCTTATTTTGCAAAGTCGGCCTAAGGTAATACCTAAGGTAAGCGCCTATAAAGGGAAGGTGATAATTTCATTTTCAAATCATCATTTCACCTTCATTCATATGCGATTTGGAGAAGACAAAGAGGTGTGCGATTTGTATTTACAAGGAGCGAATTTCATAAAGGAGAAGTGCGAATTTCATTAAAGGAGGGTGCGAACATCATCTTCAAAGGGGAGTGCGAGCTTAGTTTCAAGTGAGGCGAACTTGCCAAAGGCTACGTCAAAGGCATCCCAAAGATGGCGAAGTTGCTAGCTTGAGAGAGATCACGTTGAAGTCACAAAATTTTGATTGTTGCCTAGGCGAATTTCTTGTTTTGCATTTTAGAGTTAAACTCTCAAGTGAGGTATGGCGAGGATCCCTTGAATTTAAATTTTTGATCGTCATAGCTTGAAATTAGTTTTGAGTTTTGAAATTTTTGAATTTCAATGGCTCAATCGTTTTTTTTAGGAAATGATAACTCAAGGACTTATCATGAAGTTTCCTAAATTTAATCTCTAATCTATGTTATACATTGCAAAATCTAGTTTCTTATTATGAAATGTTGTGTAGGTATGGCGACCCCGAAGGCGGGAGCATCCACCAGTCGTCCAGCTCTCATGAAGGAAGATCAAAAGACCAAAGAAGTGGAGACCAAGATCGTGTCTAAGTGGAGCAACATTGGAGATACCAACTTGGGTAACTTCAGTACGAAGAAGTTTCGAGAGATCCCTTACATTGGCAAGCCATCACCTGTCGCCAGGAGGATAATTGAAAGTGGCATCATTAAGGCAGCCGGCTTCCCTCCAGCAATACAGTGTCATGAGTTGATGATCGAGTGTGCTCGTCATTATGATCCACAATCCAGAACAATCGTGTCCAAGGAAGGAAACACTTTAGCTTATCTGTCAGAGGAAGCTATAAGTGAGGCTTTCCATCTTCCAGAGCACAAAGATATGGTCTACAAGAGCATAGAAGGAGCCAAGTCCATGTACGAACATGATCCAGATGCTTGCCTAAGCATCATCAACAAGAACTGGTTACTCAAGAGTCGTCCTCGCCTGAGCAAGATCCCGAACACACCACATAGGATCGATTTCCAGGAGGAGTACAGAGATTTGATTACAATGCTCAACCGAGTCACGGGAGCTCCTCAAGCCTTCTACTTTAAGAGGTGGATGTTCTACTTTATCCAGGTGATAGTTCAGGGAAAAGGAACAATTCATTGGGCTAGAATGATTAGCCATTGCTTGGACGTACAGTTGAGGAGACTCAAGGCTACCAAGTCCTTCCACATGAGTTCATACGTCATATATGCCTTAATCAGGAGCTTTGAGTACGCAAGACTACCTCACAGAGGAGTGATTGGAAGAGGACCCGGCGAGGTGAGAGTTTGTGATTCCTATGTCCACTTGCATCATCCGCCAGGAAGTAACTACAAGTTAGTTAATGATACCTTCACAATGAACATCACAAGGACGTTGCAAGGCAAGATTCACAACAGATTATCTCAGGATGCACAGGAACTAGTAAAGAGGTACGGTGCTTGGTTTATCCAATTTTAGAAATTTACTTATATCAGAGTTCATGGATGTCCTTCACCTCCATAAATGTTGCCAAGATATCCGACAGACAGAATAGTGTTTACTTGAGGTAACAAGACAGTTGGCAGCTTATGCGAAGGCATTCAGACACAGACATGGAAATGGAGTTCCTGTACCCATCATCTTAGGCAATTCAGTTGAGGTATGTCCTAATGCTTTAGCCATGGATGACGCAGAGAAGGAGTTAGCTTTGTATTCTTTTTCATTCTTTGCTTTGAGAGAAAACTTTGATCCACATGGATATATAGAGGAGACAGTCGGTAGGAAGTTTAAGCATGAATTTCAGATAGAAGATTTTATGATGAATCTCCTAGACGATCTTGAAGTGAAAAGAAAGATGCATTCTAGATTGCCTTTGGATTTCATCAGGAAATGCAAGATTTACAGAGTGGCCGACCAAGCTTAGGACAGTGGCAGACATCTCCAGTCATCCTATGACCAAGAAAGCAAATCAGTAAGGTTAGATTGGAATGAGCCCGAGGTCGTGGATCTAGATGCTTTGATGGCTCCAGTCTTGTCTTGTACTCGCAGTTGGGTTGATGTGCAGCATCAGAAGTTGAGAGAGCAAGGCATAGCTATGACTTTCACTTTGGAAGAGAAACAAGCCGAAGGTGGAGCTAGTGTAAGTGAAGGTAATCCTAATCCCAGAAATGCAAATGAAGGCAACCTTCGAAGTGCAAGTGAAGGCGATCTCCATCCAAGAGGCTCGAAGAGAAAGGAGAGACCTGAGAAGAAAGAATCTTCCAAGAAGAAGCAAGGGGCCAACCGAGATCGTTCATCTGGCACATCTTCTCGACAAGAGAAGAGGACACTTGAAGTGGAAGATTCTATGGAGTCGATGGTACAGAATGATAAAGAAGGACAGGCACCAAGTGGATCTCTTCAAGACAATGAGTTGCATGAAGATGGGGAAGATAATGAAGTAACATCTCCTCCCAGAGAAGAAGAATTGCTCAAGGAAATACAGGTTAAAGAGACAAGATCTGCCATCCCAGATTGGTTGAAGGAAAGATTAACTAGGGTGATCGTGATTGAGGTTGGAGACAATGTAATTGACTTGGAGAGCCTTGTCGAACATTCTCAGGAAGTGACAGAAAAGAGGAAGGCTACCAAGATGTCCAAGATGATTAGAGATGAAACTGGATCCAGAAAGTTGCAGATAGCTACGCCGGCAGTGGACAAGTATGAAGGTGAGATCTTAGCAGAGGAATATGATATAGAGACATTTGAGCTAGGTCCATCCACAGCCGAGCAAACACTTGATGATGCCACCGATTCATTTGAGGCCTTGAAAGACAAGCTTAGGGAAGAAATGGAGAAGAATAGGAAGCTTGAGAGAGAGGTTGGTGCATGGAGAACATATTTCAGCCATCTCAATCAACCTTTAGGACATCAGGATCCAGCAAGATCACCCATACAGGCACTTCCCCTTCAATCAATTGGTGAGGCAGAGAGATTCAGGAGTATGGTCCAGCGTATGAGTACTTGGATGGACAAATCTCATACAGTTGCCGTAGAATTTACAACAAGGATGATGAAGACTATTCATAGGGCTATCCAGGTTCTTGAGATTATCCACAACTTGATGATAACAGTAGCTGCTTTTGCTCATACCAAAGAGGTTATCATTCCTGTCTTGCGAGTAATCAGACAAACATCGAGGAAGGTCTTAGCACAGGAAAAGATCATGGATGGAGGACCTCACAGTTTACTTCAGTGGTCAACCTTACTCCAGATGAAGGAAGTTCTCTTCGAGGACATCAGTACTAGATGTAGCCATGTTGAGGTGGTTATCAACCCGATCCAGGATAGAATATTTGAGGTACTACGTACTATTCTTGGCAGGAGGATCGAAGTTGAGACAGATGTGGATTTGCAGGAATTGGAGGATAGAATCAAGGTTATCTTTTGCAAGGACACTAATATCACAGATGAGCAACAGGACCAGATGTTTGCTACCATGGTCCTGCTTGATAAAACTAAGGAACTTGAACCTGAATGGGACGCTACTCTTCTCGAGGCATTTGATCAGGTCATCCACTTGGAAGAAAGAATGAAGAATCTTCTCGAGATTCCAATTGTTGAAATCGAAGGAATCGTGTCTAGATTCATTGCATATGCTAAAAAGGAGCATTGGAAAGGGAATAAGATTCTAGATGAGAGGTTATTATAGATGACATGGCACCTTAGTTGTCATTGGTTTATGTCTCCTAGATTTTCGTGCCAAATTTAATAATTGGCTATGCATTTAATGTTGTGCAATAAAAGGGGAACTTTTGTAATAAAACTCTAATTAGGGTTTAGGTGTCATAATCTTGGCCATTGATCTGGACCGTTCATTGTAATTGAGGATGCTATTTATACCCTCATTTCATTTCATTTTGTCAATTAGAAAAGAAGGAAAACTAGAAGTTAGAGAGAAGTTAGAAAGTATTGAGAGAGATTAGAGTTTAGAAGCAATTTACTTTTGTAGCAAGATTGAGTTTTGAAGAAAGAATTCAAACAATTGTTGTATATGATGGCTTTGAGATCAATGAAATATTGAAGTTATGGTGTTTTGTTGCAATTCTCTTGGTTATCTTCATGGTTGTTCATTTTTCTTGAATCATTCTCAATCAAAGTAGTGTGTTAATTCGAAGGACAAAGTGTTGGACTTGATCTTTGGTAGGATTCGCTTTCCAAACCACTAGCTTCTTGCTGATTGTAGGAACGCCTTGCGTGGTCGACTGGAGATATTTGAATCGCTTAAACCTTCAATCATTGTTGTATCTTGGATATGTACCTTCGTGGTAGTGTCCTTGGTCTTTGATGTATTGAAAAATCATTTGTTACCTTAGAAGATCGCATCAATTTCAATTGAGTTGTTAATTTATGGCAATATTGAAATTGGTAGAATCTCAACGAGTCTTGTCCACATTGAGTCATTCTTAGGGTTAGACTAGATTAGACCTCTTGCAAACCCTATCCTTTTGATATTTTTTTGAAAAGCTTGTTTAGTTTAGCAAAATCTTCAGCAACGTAAGGCCCCTTGATGACATAGCAATCACAACGACCACTGGTGCTTATCCACACGTAGAGACCCTACTAAAAAGAACATTGGAGTCATCCTAACTGATCCTTCTTGCGAAATCTTCAGCAGTTAGCGACTTTATTCAAGAGAGGATAAGATGCCTTTGGGTATTTTATTCTGTGTATGATTGTGTACAAAATACACATCAACACAGACCTAAATCAGACCTTGGGAAACTTGTGACTTAATGAATCTGCCCAAGTCCTCTGCCATAAGAATAAACAAGTGGATGGATAGAAGATCCTGCCCCTAGAAGCCTTGAAAAAGTTAGATGGCTCACTATTAACAATGACGAAGAAAGAAGTAGAAGTAATGTAGCTCATAGTCTAAGTCATCCAATCGTTACTAAAACCAAAGGCTATAAGAATTCTCTGCAAGAACTGCCACTTAACCCTACCATAGGCTTTAGCCATGTCCAGTTTTATGAACATGGCCTTTTCCTCAGACACCACCATAGAGTGAATGGCCTCAATGGCAATCACCACCCCATCCAAAATTTTTCTTCTTGCAACAAATCCCCCCTACTCTTTCGATATCAAAGAATTAAGCCAAGGCTTAAGCCATTCTGCAATCAATTTAGTAATAATTTTATAAACCACATTACAAAGAGCAATAGGCTTGAAATGGTCCAAACTCTGAGTCCCTTCTTTTTTCATAATAAGAACAAGGAAAGTTGAATCCAAGGCCCATAGCATTTGTTTTCTACATTGTGATTCCCGAACCACCACCAAAAGATCTAAGTTAATAACATCCCAAAGCTCTTGAAAGAATTCTATCGGAAAACTATCAGGGCCAAGAGCTTTTCCTTTTCTCATCCCAAAAATAACCCCTTCCAGTTTTGATACAGTGATTGGTCAAACTAAAGCTTCATTCATCTCATTAGAGACTAAAGTGAGAAAACAATTCAAAACCAAATTCTCCTTATCTCCAACAGGAGGAGAGTCCTTGGTAAATAGGGCTGAAAAAAATTGAGTAGCCTTCTGAGACATCTCCCACAACGATGTTAGTTGAATCCCTTCTGAGTTTACTAGAGATGAAATATAACTCCCATGCCTTCAAGCTTTAGCAGAACTATAAAAGAAAGTCATATTTTTGTCACCTTCCTAGAACCAATTAACTCACACCTTTTGCTTCCAAAATATTTCCTCACGAAGCTCCCATCCTTCTAAGTCTTTCACCACCAAAGATTCAACTCTACTTAGATCCTCCATTAACCCATGATCTCGGATTTGGCTAGTGACATCATCCAATTGTGCCTAAAGTGTTCTTTTAATGACATGAATGTAACCAAAGGACTGCCTATTCCACCTTTTGATCTTATAGTTGACAAACTGCAATTTCTTAACAAAAGAATACATTGTTGTACCATAAGCAGGACCCCCTTGTCTCCACCATGCAGCCACCAAATCATGAAGCGACGAATCTCGAAGCCACATGAGTTGAAACTTAAAGGAGTTATTGGGAACTCTAAAAGAAGTTGTTGAGAATTTGGTCGACTAGTGAACAAAATCGCTCCAATCTAGAATCTCAAAATTGGTGATCTATCTATTTCCAACCCAAAAGCAGGAGACAAGAAATCTGTCCAACCGCTAAGAAATAGCCTCATCCCCACACCTTTTTTTATTCCAAGTATAGATACCATTGGATGGTTTCACATTAATTAAGTTGAGTAGTTCCATATTTTCCCATAGGAAACTAGTAAAAGGTTCCAACCTAGCAACTCTGCCCTACTTTTCCTCCAAACTAAACACGGTATTAAAGTCTCCAGCGATAAGCAAGAGATTGAACGTATCTTACATGAGACCAAAGCAAAGATTTTCCAAGGAGATTGGTCGGAGCATAAATGTTAGAAATGAGAATAATTTCTCCCGTATCCAAGCTTGAGGCAATCATGGAAATAGAGGATCGACTAGAGATCCACCATAATGGAGCAATCTTTCACGAATCCCAAAAGCAAGCCACATCTCCAAAGCTACGAAGAGCTCCAATACACTGACACTGAACAAGCCTCCAAATATTAGGAGCACGTTGTCACATGCCATCCACTGATAGCTTTGTTTCCTGAGGACAAACAATATATGGAGAATGAACAGCAACCAAATCATGAATAGCCTTTGTCTAGGGATGTTACTCAACTCCCTTACATTCGAAGAGAGAATAATCATTTTGGAGATTGGGAGTAATGAGAGTCAATGGGTTTCACTAACCTGCATTCCACCAACATCTCACTAGCTAATTTGACTTTCTCTTGATCCTTCCTACATTCAACTTTAGAAGATCTCTCAAGAGGAACTTTTGTGAGAGATCTTTGCTCAAACCTAAAGCTTGAGAGGATCCACTATACTGACTAGAAACCAAAACCCCTTTAACCATACAAGCCAAAACGATATCATCATTTGCTTCTATAGAACAAGAGGGCACCACTATATTAGGACCTTTGGAAGGCAACTGGGGATCACGCACACCAAGAGATGGTAAATTTTCATTATCTAACTCTCTCTCCTACACAACATCCATCTACATGGCAGTAGCCCTAGAATATAAATCAATTGAAATTCCCTTTGTTGACGTATGTATCTGCGGGAGTCACCTTGGGTCGATTTCACTAAATATACAATTAGCCTTCAGCTTTGTATATTTGAGGTTGACCGATAATTAAAAGATGTGCGATTTTATTTGTTTGGAAAATATATACATTTATTAAGGGGGCCGACTTTTGGGAAAGTCCGCCACCCTATGAAAGACCACCTTGCATTCTATGAAGAGTTGTCTTGGTTCGGAGGAAGCCAACACTTGGTGAAGGGTCACCTCCGCTAGGATATAAAAGGAGATCGGCTCTCCTCACTTTGCATCGATTATTATCACCCGCAGTCCGTGTCTCCCCTATAGCAGATTGAATATCTTATATAGCAGTTCGTATACCTTCATCAGCAAGTTGTGTATTTTCTACAGCAAGGAAGATTGATTCACACAGCAGATCGTATTTCATCTAGTGTGGATTGTTTCATTCATCTAGCTTCAAGGAGTGAAGCGATTTTTGTAAAGACATCTTGCTGTTTGATAAATATAATAAGAGACATTTGTTGCTGGGTTTTTCTCCCTCATGTTGGAGGGTTTTCCCAAGGCATATGTTGTGCAAATTTGATTGAATTGTCTTATATCTGCATGCTATTAATCTGATCATAAAAAAAATAACACCCTCTTCCTAAGCCAAAGCAAAGCATCCAACACATCAAAGTGATTGAATACCTCATCATTTTGTCTATCCCAAAAAGTTCACTTCTGACCCCTTCCCCTATTGCGAGACGTAACAAGAACAAAACACTCCTTATCAACAACAACATGAGACATAGGAACTTGATGCAGAGGTAGGGGCTTTTTATGAAATCATCAATATACCCTGACAAAGGCTTCACAACCTATCCTTCCAAGTGCTCTGGGATACACATTTGTACTTGAACATCCCATAAGGGTTTGAATCAATATTATAAGGGCAGTGTAAACATCAAACAAATTGATCTTAGACTGAAAGAATCATGTTCATCCCCAGTGGTGGCTTCCACAATCCCACACTTACTAGAACTAATGACTATTAGGCCCTTTACCACTAGGGTTGCCAATCATAGGTGGCCAAAAGCCAAATCAACAATCTATTACTCAAAGTTCATTAATTCTGACATGAGGGACCCTAACAAGGTCTATGGTCCATTCTTCAAACATCTACCACTTACCCCTTTCACCAAGACAACTTTTGCAGGCATTAACACTGGTTAACAAGGCTATCACAGTCTACTTTTTAGGACAGTCATCTAGTTCACTATTTCTCCTCAGTAGTATGGTTTCCAAACAAGTATGTTTGCTTCAGAGGGTCCCTACACATCCTTTGATGTCACACAAAGAAAATTTGATCGATCTATTATACCCTTATGAGGCGTTTTCACAATGTCACTGTCTTTCTCAGTCTGATATATAGGGATATCAAACCTACCAATCCCTTGAAACACGTGCAAACTTCAACAGAAATCCCTGCCCATTTGGAATATGAAAATATATGTTATTATATGCCATTCCACCAAGTTTTATATTTTTCTACTGATGGATGGCAGAGATGAGCATTTTTCTTTTTATTCACTGGTTACCCTACCTAGGGTTCTTACCAGTCTACACAAAAACAACAATAACTCTCTTGAAACTTGATGAAATTACACCAAACCAGCGGAAAAAGAAAGATAATTCATTCCTCCATCAATCACAATTGATTTCAAACCAGTACAATATCGTACAGATCCATACAATGCAAAAGAGCAGCAGAAAACGTGAGAAAAATGCAGAAATTGATGAGTTTTTATTGCTCCAACTCCAAATTTTCATCCTCCAACCCTTGGGTCATACAATGTAAGCCTATTTATGCCTATACAATCAGTTTACAACCTTCAAACTGACCCCAGCTACCATTTAACAACTTTTTGAAAAGTTGACAAGAAAATGCAAAAAGTTGTCAAGACAACTTTTACAATTTTGAATCAATTGACCCCAAACTTGCAAAAATGGTCTAAATGAACAATAATGGCCCAAAACGGCCTTATTAACATGAAAACAACACAAAATGAAACAAAAACCCAACTTTGACTATTGTGAGCACAAGGGTGCTCCTAGGGTGCTCCTGCACCAGAACTTTTCCTTTATTCTCCTTTGGAATAGAGGTAGAAGTATGAATGCTTGTAATAGAGGCTTGGTAAAACCTTAGGGCATTTCCGTTGAAGTTATCCATACTCATGACAGAGTCAATAACAAAAAGGTAGAGTTTCATAGTCTAACCGTTAAATCGAACCTAGACAAATTTCAATCGAGTCTGGTGGAGGATTATTCAAATCAATTTTCATACAAAGCCGGGCATATGTAATTACCTTCTTTTGCAAAATTTGAAGAGCTGTTTCAACTGGTTTCCTGAGCAAGAGAGAAATCATATGAAGAATATCACTTAGCCAGAACTCCAATAAAAGCCGTGGAAGACGCACCCATACAGGTACTCTTGAAGGGAGCTGCTCAGCCAGGGTTTGATGAATAGACCAACTTAGTTGCAAAAGTAAAGCCAGACTTGGCATTATTATTCAAGTTTATGGCAAGATTTTTGGTTGCTTCCCATGTGCAATATGGATGACATCGTACTTCAGGTTAAATGATTGGTATTAAGCACAGTGTATTAATACACCAGTGTCAAGAGGCAGCGCGGGGTGGGTGTTTGGCATTATATGTTGGTGTCATGCTTAGTTTTTGTTTCAGAGGTGGCGGAAGTCTTTCATAATGGTTAAATCTTGATACCAGAGTGGAGCGATGTGTGAAGCTTTTATGGCGAAGTCAAAGCATGTAAAGAGTGGTGGCATTCAGCTTCCCCAATGATTTTTTTTTATGAACATTTGCAATGTATATTTGTATGCCAATATCCACCAGCGCTAGACTTTGTAAATAGGATTCTGGGAGAAAAAGTGGTCATTGCTCAAGTGGTTATAAATGTGGCTCATTATACACCAAACGCCTCAATTCACTTGTGGCTTCTTCAGCTATTACTCCTGCACCAGTTCCCCGGAGTCACGCTCCTCAAGCTCGTCTAACCGAACACAAGGAGCACAAAATGTCAAAGATGTTGCATGCTTATTGTGGCTATTTGAAAAGGTTTCAAGTCGGATTCAATGCGCAAGCCGGGCTTAAACGACACATATTAAGTGTTGACTGCTTAGGCGGCCGGATCAATCTGGGGTTTTCTCGGACCTTTCCCGTTTTCGTAGTAATCCACTGTTTTCACCATTTTTCGTTCCTGTAGGATTTAACAGCGCCCGTTTCCTATGCCGTGTCTGGTCAGCGAAAATTTCACACAGTATTTGTTTCTATTGAAAACTTGAATAAACTCTGTTCCTGCGCCCTGCATTTGCTTGGCAGTCCTGTAGTCCCTTAACTCTGAATTTGTCCGCTATGAAGTGATAAAGGTGTGTACTCATTTTCTTCCCAATAATTATGCAGTTTAAAAACTACCTTCATTTTCTTTCTGTTTTAACTTTTTGATGATTGTTCATGCGAAGGATTTCTTTGAGGTATTCTGTAAAACAGTTTACTGCGTTGTCAATGGTTTAGAACTTTGTGTTTATGTCTACCAGAGGATTCCCTTCTATACTAGCTGACCAAAATCCCCCTTTGATTATGCTTTGATGGGTGTCCATATCGGCTGTCCATACCATGTTCCAAAGTGTCTCGCCGCATTGTATGAGCACTTCGCTGCTCCACACATATTTCATGCAGAACCTTCGGTATTGTAAATTCTGTTTACAAGAACCAGAAACCATAGAATTGAAGCAAGCCAAAAAGTAATCTATTTCATTCGAAAATCCAACATATAGAAGCTCATGAGATTCCAAGCGTCACAAGACCTCTTGAGAATTGAAGAGTCACATTTGTTTATTACATAATAAAATCTAAAAACTACGAAATTTTCAAAAAACTATATGAAAATTTATCCTAACTACAACTAGACAAACTTTCTGTTCGGGACTCGAAACTACGAGTCGTTGATCTCGTTGGAAAAGTCTCCAAGAGATGTAGACTCCAATTTGAAAGAGGATAGCTCTTTCGCTGCTTTCAAGGGCTAAAAATGCCCTTAAGACCTTCAAAATTGCAAAATACTAACATATAGATAAACTAAACTAATAAAAATATAATTCAAAAATTCTTCTGATCATTACTTCCCCCTTGGAAAGCAATGGGCCCCATTGCATCAACACTTTGAATGAGATGAGGAAAATGTTCTTGAAGTTGCTCTCTGGTAAACCACTTTCCTTGTTGAGCAATCTGCCCTGCTCGAACCACTTTGTACAAGTAAATTTGTTGTTGTTTGAGTGTTTTCACCATGGTGTCCACAATCTGATCACATTGGAATGAGGCAGCTACACTTGGATTCAATTCTGTAGTGGAGATTGGTTCTGCCACATCTGCAACATCTAATAGTGGAGAAAAATATGGCTTCAAGAGTTCCACATTGAAGACTGGATGAAGACCTAGAAATGGAGGTAAATTAAGCTCAAAAGCATTATCACCAACTCACTTGATGATGGTGTATGGCCCATAACGTAGAGGACGAAGCTTCTTATTGGCACCCTGCAATCGTGCCTTCTGGATATGCAACCACACCTTGTCCCCGACTTGAAAATTATGAGGAGTGCGATGCTCATCATGTCTCGCCTTATACTTCTTATTGGTGTGTTCCAAAATTTCATAAACTTGTTGTTGTAAATGATGAATTCTATCGATGAACTGGGTTGCCTTATCTTCCTCCTTACCAACATGTGGAACTAGATCAGGTTGAATAAGTGGTATGGCAACGTCCATGGGTGCAAGTGGCTGATAACCAAGACAAACCTCAAATGGGTTGTGGCCAGTTGAACTGTGAATTGCCCTGTTGTAGCTATGTTGAACATATGGAAGACTTTCATCCCATGTGTGGGGATGTTTTGAGTGATACATTCGTAGGATGTGTATGATCATCCGGTTCACTACCTCTGTTTGGCCATCTGTTTGAGAGTGGAAAGCAGTAGACTTTATCAATTTTGTGTCCATCTTTTCCCATAGTGTAGACCAGAACTTACTAAGAAACCTATTGTCTCTATCCGAGTATTCGACAGACCAAAATGAACCCAAATGTATTCAAAGAATAGCTTTGCAGTGTCCTCTGCAGAAATGGTTTTTTTACATGCCACTATTACTGTCATTTTCGAGAACCTATCTACCACAACATACACACAATCATGGCCTCTTTTGGTGGTAGGAAGACCAGACATAAAGTCCATAGAAACTGAGTGCCAAGGTTTTTTAGGAACAGGAAGTGGTGAGTACAGCCCAAGTTTACGATTGGCAGGCTTAGCAATAGCACATGCAGTACAGGCTTGAATATATGAAATAACATCATTCTGTAATTTTGGCCAATAGAAATACTTCTGAAGTATAGCAGTAGTCTTACCTATACCAAAGTGACCAGCAACCTTACTATAGTGAGCTTCCCATATCAACTTTTTGCATTCTGCACTAGGCACACAGATTTGGCCAAGGTGACAAAGCATTTCGTCCTACAAATAGAAATCATTCACTTGTTGTCCCTTCACTAATTGATTATAAACATCTACAAATTCAACATCGCTCTCATACAAACAAGCCCAGGCTTCAGTTTGACGACCACATGAGTTCAAAACCATACTTATGGTTGCAATTGGAGGCCTGCTCAAATAGTCTGCTACTTTATTAGTGCTTCCCTTCTTGTGGTGAATATTGAGGTGAAATTGTTGAAGATATGTTGGCCATCGTTGATGTCAATCATTCTGCAACTTCCCTTGTGTTTGCAAAAATTGAAGGGGTTTGTGATCTGTGTGGATGACAGTCTCCTTATCCAGAATGTAATGTTTCCACTGCTTACAGGCTTGAACAATAGCATACAGTTCCTTGTCATAAGTAGCATATCGACACACTATATTAGAAAAGGTCTAACTGTGATATGCAACTAGATGACCATGTTGCATGAGGTCTACCCCTAGAGCATATTCTGATGCATCTGTTTGTATTTCAAATGGCTATTGTAGGTCAGGAAGAGATAAAACTGGTGCAGAACATAACCTTCGTTTTAGCCCCTCGAATGCTTCTTGTTGAGCACTTGTCCATTTAAACTTTGCTTGTGTCCCCCCCCCCTCAATGACTGATTTAGAGGCCAAGATAGATGGGAAAATCCCAACACAAACCTGCGATAAAAGTTTGCTAACCCGAGGAAACTTCGTAACTCTATGAGATTTCTAGGAGACGACCAGTCCTTAATCACCTGTATCTTCTCTGGATCAACATGGACACCCTCACTGTCAATAACATATCCTAAGTATCTGATACTCGGCATACCAAAGGAGCACTTTTCTTTGTTTGCATAAAGCCCATGTTCTTGTAAGGTTGAGAGAATTTTTTCCACATGTTGCAAATGTTCCTCCCAAGTTCTGCTGAAGATGAGTATGTCATCCAGATATACCACCACGAAGGAATCAGTGAATGGTCTAAGTATATCATTCATCATTCTCATGAATGTTGTTGGAGCATTTGTTAGACCGAAAGGCATCACTAGCCATTCAAACAATCCCTCTTTAGATTTGAACGTTGTCTTCCACACATCTGCTGATTCAATTGGTACTTGATGGTACCCCGATTTCAAATCAATTCTGGTAAAGAATTGGGCCCCTCTAAGCTGGTCCAAGAGGTCATCTATCTGGGGAAGTGGATACCTATTTTTGACTGAAATTTTATTCAAGGCCCTATAGTCAATACAAAGTCTCCAGGTTCCATCCTTTTTCTTTGCTAGAACAATGGGGTTGCCACATGGCGATGCACTTGGACGAATATGTCCCTTCTCAATCAATTCTTGTATTTGCCTCCTAATCTCATTATTCTCTAATACCGACCTATGGTAGACTGGTTCATTAGGTAATGGAGTTCCTGGTATCAAATCAATAGTATGTCTCACTTGGCAGTGTGTAGGTACCCTAGTTGGTAACTTAAACAGATTATCATATTTCATCAAAATTTGATCCATTGATTTTTTCTGCAGTGTTGTGGTGTTTGTGATGGTGTGGGAATTATAAACAGATTTCCTTTCTTCTTTAGAACGAATCATCAATAAAATGAATGTTCCCGTTTTGGCAACTAACCTCTTACATTGCTTGGCACTAATCAAAGAGGTAGTGTATGCAGGGCTTACCTCTGGTATTCGGTATTTCTGCTCACGTAATCTAATGGTCACACTGTGAGGCCTGGACTCATAAACACCATGTCACTGGTACATATATGGTTGTCCCAATAGAACATCACAAACATCTAAAGGAGCCACATCACAAATTACCTCATCTTTGAAAGGCTTTATGGAGTATGAAAGGCGACACTGCTGGTGCACCTAGATATCTCTTCCTTGACTAACCCATCCCATTGAATAGGGTTGCGGGTGAGTTGTTGTTTTCAGATTCAGTCTCTTCATAGTCTCTACTGATATTAGGTTCTTTTGACTTCCGCTATCAACAATAAAGTGCAGAGCTTTTCTTCCGACCCACATTTGTGAATGGAACAATCTCTCATCCTCCTCCTGGGGCAATATCCTTGTAGTAGCTACCGTGGCATATGGATCAGCCTCAATGACCTGTTCGTGATTTCCTTCTGTGCATGTTTCTGCCACCTTAGATTCTGCCTTGTCTTCATGCGTCTCCATCATTAAGCTTTTGATGGTTTTGCAATCTTTTGTATTATGCGAGGGACTCTTATGGAATTCACACCACATACCATTTTCTTGTGTCTTCTTCATACTCCATGTTTTTTTTGTGGGTGAATTGGGAGAGGGTTCCTTAGAGGTTTGTTTCCATGTAGTTTTGCCACCTTCACTCTTCCATCTATTGTTTGTGAAATTATCTCTCCTTCCTTTCTGTTTGAATTTCTCCTCAATTTTGGTAGCAAATTTATATGCACTAGGTAAAGTCTCTATGTTTAGGAATTCCATTTCGGTTTGGATGTACTTGTGGAGTCCACTCTGATATTTTAAAACTCAGTGCTTCTCAGAATCTCTGATGCCAAGCTTTGCTGTTAAGACATGAAACATATTAGTATATTCCTGAACAGTTTGGTCCTTCTTCTGTCAAAGCAATTGCCACTACATATATTTCTGTTCATATGTGTCAATAGGAAAATATTCTTCCTTTATGTGCTCCATGAATTCTCCCCATGTGGGTTTTTGATCAAAAATAAAAGTGCTGCCATTTTCTGTTGCCTTGGATGCTAACTTTGCTTCCCATGAATCTTTCACATGGTTTTCAACTTTTAGGAGGGCGAAAGTTATCTTCTCTTCATCTGAAAATTGATTGACAGAGAAATATCTTTCTAGTTTTGAAACCCAATCATCAACAACATTTGCATCGATCTTTCCTTGGAATGTGGGTATATCGAAATTCACTTGCACCTTGAATGGTGTATGCCCTATGAATGGTGGGTTTGCTTGTGACCCATGACTTTCCAACATTTGCTTGAACTACTCCATCATTTCTTCACATTGTTTTGCTAGTGCATCTTCAACTAATGTTTTAATGTCATCGTCTGTCTGCAACTTAGCCATCTGCGATCATGTGCGTCTCAAAGGAAGGTAGTCTGAAGGATTCCTTGTTTCCAAGCCCAATCTTTGATATGTTGATCGCATGTGATATGACATACAGGAGGGAACTTGCTCTGATACCACTGATCCGAATTATGGATTCAGATGACAACACCTGAGTGAGAACTTGCGGTATTGTAAATTCTGTTTACAAGAACCAAAAATCATAGAATTGAAGCAAGCCAAAAAGTAATCTATTTCATTCAAAAATCCAACATATAGAAGTTCATGAGATTCCAAGGGTCACAGAGACCTCTTGAGAATCGAAGCCCAATAGTCACATTTGTTTATTACATAATAAAATCTAAAAACTACGAAATTTTCAAAAAACTATATGAAACTTTATCCTAACTTCAACTAGACATAACTTTCTGCTCGGGACTCGAAACTACGAGCCGTTGATCTCGTTGGAAAGGTCTCCAAGAGATGTAGACCCAATTTTGAAAGAGAAGCTCTTTCGCCGCTTTCAAAGGCTAAAAATGCCCTTAAGACCTTCAAAATTGCAAAATACTAACATATAGATAAACTAAACTAAAAAATATATAATTCAAAAATTCTTCTGATCAAAAAGAGAGGGAAACATTCCTATCACTGTTTAGCTTAGGGGTCCCGCTCTTTTTGTTTGATGAAAACATTGCCGTAATACCCAACTCAACATGGAAACTCCTAGGACTGCACGTGCAACTTCTGTTCTGAAAGCTTCTAAAATCATGTTCTACCCATCAGAAGCTAGACTTGGTGTAAGCCATTAGAGAAAATTCATTCTTGTTAGGGGAGAGGGACCAGTAGTTGTACGGGGTTCAATAGTTGTTATAGCAATTGTGCATATAATATCCAGTCTTGCCACATATTTATACTATAAAATGTAAATAAATAATCCACATGTAAATTAAAAAAATGCCAAATGTTGATCAAAATGGACCAATACTTGAACATAAAAGAGCCTATAAATGTTATATAAAAAAAGCATAAATACATTAATTAACAAGTGAAATAGATCATTTTTTGTTTCAAATAAAACATCATAGCTATCCACTATAAGCGTGTCATTTATAAAATAAGATACTCACTTAAACAAGTACTGTTATCATAGAGTAAAAATATTATTCTTTTGTGTACAACTATTGGGGTAGCAATGTATATGCATTGGAGTATTTCATATTAGTAATTTGTCTTATCACAAATATAAAAGGTGAACGCAATAAATACCTTTTTTTTCTCTATGAAATGTGAGGGATTGTCCAAAGATTTAAGTGTTCAACAATTGGTCCCTTTGTGTTCATATAAGTTTTATTTTATATCATAATATGTTGTTTTTGTGCTCAACAATTGATCCTTTGGTGTTGGATATAAAAGTTAGAGATAACACACATTTATGATTACTAATAGGTATTTGGTCCATTTAAGTTTCATATAAGTTATATTTTACATAAAAATACGATATTATATTAATTACAAATGATATTTTTTAATTCAACAACTAGGGATTTTTAGATTAAGTTTTGGTCAAATCTTTAAAAAGTCATTTTTTTGACACTTCACACTAGACGTGTTATTTTGACAACTTGCATGATGAGTCACGCCTTCAAACCTTAGTTGTAGATAGTTAAGTGTCCATATTACACTTCTAAAAAAAATGGAGGTCTTACGATATTCCATGTGACGGCTACATGTTGATGAAGTTAGCCCTAACGACTACTGGTCCCTCTCCCCTACCATTATTTTTCGTCACTAACGATCTTCACAATTACTCATCACTTCAATAGTTCATGTAATGTTGTCTTCTCATGGTTAAGAGCATAAGTGATTATACAAACCAAAGAATCCCTTGCACAACTAACTAGATAATCTACTGGTCATTTAAGTGATGGCTAGTGATATAGGTTTTACAATTGTTAAATTGTTAATGTAGTATTGGAGATTTTCTACACAAAAACTTTGAATGTTTGAAGGGTGGAGCTCAAACAAGATAGGAATGGAGTAATCAATAAGGCAAGGAGGAAGTTGTTTATGATATAGTTTCATTTAGACATTTATCATTTAGGTACATAATAGTTCTTCCTTAAAATATGCTTAGGCATATACTTTATAAATATGTTCTTTGCTGATGAACCCATCTTATGATGCTCTTTGATTTATTTATTGTATACAATTTGATGTATCACTATTTAATTTATATTCATGGTGTTTGTGGCTTGGTGTTGTTGATAAACATTTTTGATAGATACTCATGTGATATTATCATTACAATGCTTACATTCATAACAACCTTTTGAGAATAATTAATATTTAAGACACCAATCAACCTCACCTCTAAGATATAGATTATTTGTTTCCTTTAAACACTAAATCGAATGTTGTCACTATTCTTTCAATGGTCTAGAATTAGAAGATGATATGATATGATTAAATGATAAATGGATGTAAATGAATTCCTTTAATATGCCAATATAGCATCAAATTATGAAAAGATGTTTTTAGTTGGTTCTAAGTAGAAAAAGTAAGGGAGGCCAAGTGACCAAATTTTTAATTTTAAATATGACATCAAGAAGAACAATTTCATAATTGTTATGACATTCTCATGATTAGAGACCTATTATAAGATCATAAATAGAATTTATATGACAATGGAGAATGGTTATCTAGGATTAGTGTGTAGATAGTCGTGATAATTAGATAAATTGACTCAATGCAGTATGCAAGAACCCTAGAGAGACAATGTTACCAACAAAGTTATCATTAAGGAATGGGGGTGGATGACCCAAATGGATCCTATAGTCATTATCTCAAGGAAGTCAAGTAGGTTAGGGTATAAGGTTTTTTCCCTTCTCTCTTGGGAACACTAATCAGCTATAAAAAGGAGGGGTCCTACACCCTTTATGGAAGAGAGTCAAGTAGGCTAAACTTATTAGATGGTGGGGGACATACAAAGATTTTAATAGAAACCCTCATTCTTTAGGTTAGTTGGCTAGATATGTGCACATAGGGATAAGATATAGCTATAAGAAGAAGATTGGTAGTAGATAAATGATAGGAAAGTGGGCCCAACTTTTAAAAGTTTGGACTATTTGTCATGATGTGCATGCATTTATAAGGGTTACAATTAACATTCTCGTCCTATATTATGATACTTTAACAAATGAATATCTTGGTTATATTTTATTCTTTAGTTCTACATAGGACGTACACATGCGCATATAAATCAATTCTTTGTGAGCTAATCAATTGAGGTTGAGTTTGAAAATTTTGAACTTGAACAATAATATTTGGTTTACTTGGGGCTATGTAGTAAGATATGGTAAATTGAAGTTAGAACCTAGCAAAATTTTCTCTATTATTTCTTGGCCCATTCAACAAATAAATATAGCTCCATAACTTTCTTTCTCATAAATTATTGCTCATTTACATCCGTTGAATTCAAATAACAAGACATTAACTTAAAAAAGGCTCCACAAAAATATTTCGATACACACAAAATAAAAAAATTAGTGAAGCACCCATTTTAGCCTTGCATGAAGTGGATGCCCATGGGCTTTGTGTTGATTTAAGATTTAAAGTTGTGCAAGATTATCCCATATAGTACTTAGTTTTGTAAGCAATTATGAATGGAAACATTACTTTTTCGAAAAAATAAAAGTTTCCCATCTCAACGACTAACCATTATTATATCTCTAAACCCAAAATAATTTGTAGCAAGAAAGGTATTCAAATGGATTCCTTGTTTCTTACAACAACATGATTTGGTAATATGTGAAAGAGAGGGTTCATAAAGAAATTGACAAACATGTCACCTTTATAAAAAATGGTTGCTTTATCTTTACACACCTTGTTGTCTAATCCACCAATTGCTTTGGCTCTTTACATAATTATACAATTGAATTCATTTTCTCGTGAGGTGTGTCAAGAGGATGATGCATATTTTTGGTGGGAAATTTAAGCTATCCAAGAGTGTTCATACTATGACACAAGAAGGTGGTGAATAATTTTTATATTAAAGATGTCCTCTACAAATAGGTCATATTTGTATTCCAAGATGTACATAAGTAGATTTATTTTAGAAGAACATACGTTGAAGACTTCATATCATTTTGATAGAGGAAAACAATGACATACTTGTAAAGATATGTGTATAGGCCAAGCACATAAATTGATGTTTTTAGGTTCCTCAAAGTTTATAGATTATGGAGCAATATTAATATAGGAAATCACAAGCTAGGGTTCATCTTATATTAGAACCCTTTCAAAACTAGGGGAGTAATTCAAAATGATCAATGAACCTTTATTTTTTATCATATGTTTTAAAAGAGATGAATTCTTACTTCCTGTAATATAATATTCATGGAAAAAAGATTGTATTATAGAATTATTTGGTCATGTATATGCATATTTTAATTTGGTTAAGTTCATTGTATGTTACAAGAATGCAAGGTTCCTTAGCAGATTTTGGGTGACTCTAGGATGAGATGCAAGTTTGCAAATTTGACCATTTTACATCCATTTATCTATTAAAACTAAAGTGGTAAATAGAACAATGATTTAGCTAATATAAATATATAATATAAGTAGTCTTGAGACATGGGAAGGAAGTCTCAAATATGTATTTAATATGATTTCAATAGACTAATCCATCAACTAAAATTTTAAAGCAAATTTGAATCATTAATACTAATTTTGAAGTTTTAAGTAGTTTAAGCTTAATATTATATAAGAAAATAAATTAAGATGGTAGAATCTTAAATAAGAGCCCCTATTTAGAAGATGTTAAAAATTTTAAGGGATCATGTGAATTCTTGTCTTATTCTATTTATAATACCATAAATTTATAAGTATGACAATTTTGTTACTTAAATATTAATTATTATTATAATTTTAAAATTTTAAATAAGTTTTTTAATTTTTTTATTATATATTATATATAATGAAAGATTTCACTTTAGTATGAAGATAATGTAAGTTTATATAATTATTTTTTAAACAAGTTCATGAATAAACTCTACTTACCATTAAATCACATTTAAAATATATTTTTACATATTATACATGCATTCAATATCATTATAAAATTATTTTATAAAAAAATTACAATAAAAATGATAATTTTTCTCTTACATTTAAATATTAAATAATTTATAATTAAAAAATTATAAAAGAGCTTCTTTTTTTTTTAATAAAATTAAAATAGATTCTATTTTTTATTCCTTGGAAAGCATATTATATACACATTTGCAAACATTGTGACTCTATTATATTAAAATTACAAAACATATACAATATCATATTGAAAGAATGCAAAAAAAATAATTGGTAATATAACACATACCTAGATGGTTTGAGTACCCCATTGACATCTTTCAATATGTTAAAATCAACTTTCTTTGATTGTAAAATATGAAACATATTCAAAACACCCTGAAATTCATAGAAAACATATTGAAATAATAAACTTAAATAAATAAATTAGTTATTGAAATGAAATAACTCTCAAAAGTTAAAAAAAATTACAAATAAATTTGATTATGCTTTCAATGTTCTCTTCATACATGCTAAGTTCTTTTCCACTACAAGATGATACTATGGAAATTCTCTTATTTTTATATTCTTAAAGTTAGAGTTTTTATGTGTTGGTTTGTATTTATTTGATTTTATTTTGTTAGTTTAATTGTTCTTAATTTGAATAGTTTTAAGTTGTCTATTTGATAGTTATTCAATAATATCATATAATAACTTTGTAAGTCCATATCAGGTAATATGAATTCAATAGATTCATAATAAATATATTTTTGTATTGAAAATGATTATTTTCACAATGTGACATTAAGTGAGGTTTATAGATTTTTATAATATTTTTTTAAAAGAAATCTTTAACAATAAAAAAGAAGAAAAATATTTTTTTACTTAAAGATTTTTTTCTCTCTTTCAAGTACCTCTTAAAAGGCAAGGTTTGATGTAGAGGATAATGTTTTGTTAAGGAAAATGGATATATATTATATCATTGAAAGCTCAATGTTCTAATCAAACACTTAAAGTCTTGATGTAGTTTGCATCAAGGTGGAGACATTATTAGTTTGATATCTAATTGTATTTTTGATATTTTTTTGTAGTTCATGATGAATTAGATTGTAAATGTTATAATCCTAATAGTTTTAATATCAATTAGTAATTTGATTACTTGTTTCTCAGTTTAGATATTAGCCTCAATTTATTATGGTACATTATAATTAAATGATGTGTTTACCCTTATGGCTATTAGGAAATGCATGTTGTACACCTTGCATAATAGAATAGCAATACCAATAATGTAAAAATAAATATTTTCTTATGGTGCATCTTAGAGATTTGGACACCACATAGGTTAGATATTTTTGGGGACACTTCTACATGACATTGTGTTAAAAAAATAATGTGGGTGTCACATTGGAAAAATATTTAATATGGAGAAAAATTAGCATGAAATATTTAATTTAGGGTCAAGGTTTTGAGGCACATGGTCTATGTAATGTCACTTGATAATTTTGTGCAATATTATTTCTATAAAGAAAACATATGAGTAGTTGTTGGCTAGGATTCATGAGCATCTTTTGTAGGTTGTATATGTGAGTATATGAAGTATAGATTGGGATGCATTACTACATGGTTTTCATTTTCTTTTCTTTTTTTCTTTTTTTTCTTTTTAATGAATAAGTGTGTTAGCATTCTATTAATAAGGTATAAAAATACACATTTTTACGAAAAACTTGGGTGGATACAACCATCACACTCCCAATGTTAAATGGGAAGATCTTGAAGAGCTTATAACACCATAAATAAAGCTGACTAACTGGTGAGAGAAACACTAGATGGAGGAGGAGGAGAATCTCAGTCATTTAGTTTACCCCATACATCACCGAGGTCTAGGGTGGCATCAGGAGCAAACCACCCATCATCTTCTTTATCTTTGTCCTTGTCTTTAGTGTGGGTATGATAAACCACTAGAGTCGAATGGTGAACCATTTTGAAGTTTCTGGATTGGCCAACTAGAGCCATCGCCAACCAATGACCTTGTTCCCCCAAAAGGAAACCCAATAGTGGCATCTATGGGGTGGGGAGGTAGACCATTGCCAAAAATGTCAAGATGAGACACTATGGCCACTAGAAGGGAAACAAGGAACTTGGGATATAGGGAACCAAGAGCGACAAGCCAAGAAACTCTGTCCGCGACACCACCTAGGAGGAGGAGAATGACCATGGGAGGTAGAGGGATCCAGAGGAACCCTGACAATGATGTACAATGCATTACCCCAATGATCAAGTAGCTCTTGAAGGTGAACCACCTCTAGATCCACCTTGCAAGCTTGCACCTAAATTTTTAGAGAAATATTCAAGCAAATGGTAGCTTTAGAGTAAAGAGAATAATTTGTATCAACATAGCAATGAGAAAAAGTTTCAGAGTTTTTACATTTCTATAAATTGAAGATAATTTCTACCCTAAAATAATGCCAAATTTGAATATACTTGAAGGGAATACAAGGTCAATCCCCCCAAAAGTACCATGTGTGAGGAGAAAAGATCTGAGTGAAAGGAACAAAAAAAATCATGAATCCAACTCCATAATTGTTGGACTTTGTGATAGAACCAAAATAGATGTTTGGATGAATCTAATTGTCCACATAAAGGACAATGAGGATCCCAAATACCCATATGCTCGAGATGAAAGCCCATGGGTAAGCCTTGGAAAAAAATACACTAAGCAAAGTGGGTAAGCTTAGGTTCAACAATAGCTGACTAGATATTATGAAATTTTTGTTGCCAAACTAAGAGAGATTATTTCAACTTCCATAAGGTGTGGTGAAATCCAACAATAACCCAGACGTGGCTTGTAGTTACATAAAGAAGTATTAGGAGTTCACTAACAATCCTTCCACCAAGGTTTTGAAGAGTGGACCCCAATTTTGTGAAGCATTTACATAGGGAGAACTATTATGATAGCTTTAAACATCTCTTAGTTTGGTCAATCGAGATGGAATTAGGAAATCAATTCATCACATGAGAAGAGACTCATGGTAGCTCTATAAAATAAATCTTAAGGAGTGCAAATGCTTTTTTTGTGAAAATGTAAAGCTTTAACTAAAGGGAGCCTTGCCAAAAGAAGCCCTTGATATTGAATAAGTGGAGACCACCAAAGGTTATGCTAGTTGAAGGAAATCCCTTCCCTAAAAATAGAGCCAACCCATTGAAGCCATGACTTAATAGCTTCTTCAGCGTGTAAAATACTCTTGGCAACAAAAGTACCCTTGATATGCATGACTTCCTTCATGAGAACAAGGGTCTAAAAACCAATCCTCCTTCCAAGCAGGTTTATTGACTAGAAACCTAGAATTAATACAATAACAAAGAAGAATATTGCATGCCTCGTTGCTATAATTGGCATGGATAACATGTTTGACACAAAGAGACAAACCTTGGTTCTAAGTAGAGAGAAACCCAAGACCACTAGATTGTCATGGGAGGCAACAAACTTCTAGGCCACATGATGGAACCCCTTGTGGTTATTGAACTAGGTCTAGAGAAAATTGTGCAGGATTTTCTCAATCTTCAAATAAGAGACCTTAGAAGGCACCCAAAAAAAGAAATAATAAACATGGGTAGCTACAAGAATTTTGGAGCAATATTGGAATTTTTTTACAAGGGATAGTGACTTAGTAATTTAGTATGTGAGCTTCTTCTAAATTCTAGTGAGTGAGACTCACATTCCAAAGATCCATAGGAGAGGCTTGAAAAGAAAAGGGAATTCCAAGAAATTTGAAGATTTCCTTATGACCAATCCACTTCCAACCATAGATGAGAAGCCAAGGCAGCACATGGAGAGCGTATTGACAATAATGTTGATTCTTGTATCATTGAATGGTCAAGCCATATGCTAGGTAGAAGGTGTGAAGATTCTACAGTGTCTCCTTGATATATTTCTCCTCTTCAATGTGAGTAAGGAATGAATTGAATTCATAAAGTGACCATTACCCATGTCCGGCTTGTAGGAGATAGAGTTTGCCAATAAATAGACAAACCCTTAAGCAACAAGAACATATAAATAGGGTGTAAGAGGGAACCCTTGCTAGATGGAATGAAAAATATTGAAGGCCTACGAGTAGCGGCCATTAATGGAAATATAAGTAGAATAATTTGCAAAGAGAATACTGATGGTTTGAACAAATATGGGGCTAAACCTCAAGGCATGGAGCATGGAAAGAATAAGATGCCATTCCATGCAATCATAGTCTTTGAAAAAATAAATTTTCAAGAAGATTGCTTTATGTTTAGAATTCCTCACCCATTCCATACCCTCCTAGACAACAATAACAAAATCCAAAATGAATCTGGATTTGATAATTACCATTTTCTCAAGACAAAAAATCTGAGGAAGCATAAGACAAATCTTTAGAGCTAAAGCTTTGGTGATGATATTATAAGAAACATTGAGTAGCATGATCAATCACCAATCGCAAATGTCTTCAAGATCATCAAACTTAGGTATGAATTTATTATTTCCTCTATTGATAAACTTTCTATAGAGTTGTTATGAAAAGCTTCAAGGTAAAGGTTATGAAGATAAGAAACCCACATAGTCCCACATAGCTTTGTAAAATTCACAAGCGAAACCATCACACCCCACAAATTTATCATCAAACATATAATTAATTGCTTCCTTAATGTCCTCTAGGAAGAGTAATTGGACACAAAAAAAAATTGTTCTCAAAAAAGCCTATGCATGACAACTTGGAGGCAATCCTAAAATGTAAAATCTCGCTCAAGAGAGGGCTGCTAAGAAATGAAAACCTTCTTTTAATGGAAAAATTTTTTTGGAGAGAAGTTGGTAGCTCGAAAAGCACCAACTAGCCTTTCTTAACTTTTTAATGCCTTGGGAGGAGTGACAAGCTCTAAGAGATAGGAAAAACTATTCAAATGCAAGATCGCCCAATTTAAGCCAATGCAATCTAGCTTTAATTTGAGTGCCTCTTATAGAATGATAATTAGCAATTTTCTTTTGATGATGAAGTTGTGCCACATGAATCTACAAGGTGGGAGAAAAAGGATATGAAATGTAAGTTCTTTTGTGGCACAATGGAGATTCAAGGTGGTGGCCTTGTATGATCTTCATCTAAATATGATCAGTTGATGACTATAAATGTGAAGAAAGCGTGAGGTGCACTAGATTGCATGATTCCACTAGGCAATCCATTTGACCTGTTGAGTAAGATGACATTCAAGATTCCAATCCTATTATATGTGGACCAATGTAGGTTGGTGAGTCATCAATAAGGCATTAAAAACAAATTGGGAGTTGGAATGAGACATTTGTCCCACTTGCAATTCAATGTTGAACTTAATGGGAAGTGGTCTAACAAGATCACCTTGAGAAGAGGTATAACCAGCAAGGCACTGCAAGAGGCAAATGAAAAAATATTATGTTGAGATCATGGTATGATCAAGACATTTAAAAAATCTATCATTTCTCAATTCCAAATTACTCTACATATGTCGAATGGCCTAGGAATGACGTCAGTGTAAATTAGGGTCATAAAGGCCCAATTTATTGTACATCTAATACCATGCCTTGTTTTTGCTAGTTGTCCACCAAAAAGGAAAGGTACCATATTTATCATATGACACCTTGATTGTATAGAATTTTTCATAAAAAAACCAAGTAGTTGGGGGTGTTGAATCACAATTCACCTCCACAGAGTGGATCTGTCAACATCATTGGAAGCATAAATATTAATGATCCTAAAATAGCAATTATGAATATTCATGAGGATCCAAACAAGACATTGATTCGAATCGGGCCTATGGTCCACCATGCAAGATTGTCACCTTGACACAAGAAAGGTGACAACTCCATGAATAACCTCATGATTGGAGGTAAAAACAAGGCCATTTGGCTAAATAACATAACATGTTGTACAAAGCATGAAGATGACAAATTTAACTTCCCGATGACATAGAACATCAGCACCAATTTTTTTTTGATGAGTATCTTGCATTAAATACTTCTTGGAGGGGTGAGTTAGACCTTAAACATTCCAAGAGAGTAAATTCATGGATGAAAGTCTTACATATCATCCTTGTTTGTCGAAGAGGAGAAGCGACTCTGCAAAAACTTTGAACCCATTTGAAACATTCCATTTCTCCATTTTTCTAAAACAAACTTTCCATCTTTCAAATACCTTGTTAAGCTACAAGAGTAACACAAGATGGATGGATAAGAAGAGAGCACTAATGCTGGCCAATGTGTTCGCACAAACTCTAGTCAAATAGAAACATCAAGATAAGCGACAATAAAAATATCTTTCCCTTTTTAGGAGGATTTGAAATAGCTAGTTGAGGCTGCACTATAGCAAGCTCTTGAATTTTTCCTTGAACATTACCGACAGAAGATCCTTTACCCTTACAAGTCACCATAGTCCATTTTTCCTTAGTTTTGTGAGCTTCAGAAGCTCATCAAGGGTCAAAAACCTGTGGAAGAGTCTTGACCATGGGGACCACCAACAAAAAAATCCTAAATTTTGTGCTCCAAGTATTGCAACTAGAAACAAGTTTGGGGAAGATTTAGATAAAGCACTTACTGAGTATGACAAAAATTTCCAATTTTAATATCAATCGAGTCCTTGAGATCCCTAGAAAATTCGGCCTCCACACAACCATTTTTGGGGTCGATCTTGATAAAAGTGGTTTGCCTCAACATAGATAACCTTCCTCAATGAAGAGGCAATTGTTGGAAGAATTCCCACAAGGTAAAGGAAGAGTAGGAAACTCAATACAAACTAGCACATGGATTTTCTTATCATTCAAGATGGAAAAATTTCAAGTCCATAGCCAAAAAACTAAATGGGATGATTGAACATACCAAGGGCCATGTTGAAGGATGGCTTGAACATGGCTAACTTTAGAAAACAAAAAAGAAAGAGCCCCTTTAGTGATGGTTTGAATGCCATCCAAGTAGACCCCATTGAGGGGCCTATTTTTTTGCAACCCAATCCTATATAATGTTGTCAATGGGGGACCTCCCAACAAAGTAACCAATAAAAGTATGTTTCTCTAACCATTAACATGTAGTATCAAAATCCAATATGGGTAAAACCATGGTCGTGGGAGTTTCAAAATGCATACCTCGTGAAAAAAAATTGAAACAAATTTTCAAGGACACTTTCTCGGAGGAGAAATGATTAACAAACATCACACTATCAACACCAGTAGAAAATAATAGGTTAAAGATAGTCAAAGCCATACAAATCAAGGCTTAAAATTATTGAAATAAATGTGGCATTACGTAAGAAAAAACTTTAATGCAAGGCCAAGTTGCACATACAAAGGATGAAAATCCTAGCAAATTTAGCCTCATTTTCTTTTTCACATAGAGGAATGAAACTAGGGTGCTTGATTCTTTATAATATTTATAAGAAAACTCTACAAGTCTATGATAATTTTGTTATTAGGATAACACATTGAGTTGTGTGGGTGTTTTTGGAGGCTAGGTTTTTCTCTTGAGAAGGTTTTCTTAAGGTATATTTGATGTTATCTCGTGGTATGTTTATCATTCTTTTGTATCATGTATTTTGAATAATTATTTTGTATAATTTCTCTCATGGGGTTTATGCATAAATAGTTTGGATTACTAAAAATTTACTTTTATTTGGTATTAGATTTTGGTTATTAGGTTTTGGGAGGAGAAATCTTCTTGATTTTCAACCTAGGTATGAGTAGAAGCTTTTTCATACTTGAATACATGATTTTGTAGAAAAATAATGAAGGGATTTTCAAGATTTTAAATGTCTTTATAGATTTAGGGTGTTACAAATCTAGGTTTTTGATTTGATTTGAATAAATTATGTTTTTGTTAGGCTACTTTTGTGAGGGTTTTAGAGGTGATATTATAGAAATGATCCCTTCATCTAAAATAAACATCATTTTTGGATCTAGAAGGACAAAGAACCTATAGATTAATATAAACCATTGTGGAGAGAATGGAATTTTACCTTTTAAAAATATAATTACTTGAAACATAGATAATGTACGAGATAAATAGGCCTATAATGTTGACTTTACAATTTGTAAACTCCATAGGAGAATGGGCTAAAAAAATCCATGAAAAAGTCGTTGATATTAATAAATAATATATTGGTGCAAGTAGATGAGAAACCTATCAGTCACCATTTACTGACATGAAAAATGAAAAAATCTTATCATTCATCTATCCTAGGATGATGCCAAACATTGAGAAGACTATTTTAGCAAATAAGATGATGTTATCAAATGCATTGTAAATTTTTAACTCTAACAATTTCACATCATGTTTAACGCTAATTTTAGCACATATGCTTGATCATGTTTGAAAATGATTGTTCAGGGATTTGTAACAAAAACTTTATTAAATTATTGGTTATCAAACCCTTTGAAGCACAAGTTATTCTTGGACTAGGACGCTTAGCACCCCTGTCCTGATGTTTTCCCTCTAAATTTTGGGAATTCAATTGTTGGCCTTTGATAATCTGAAAACCTAATCTTGTTTGTCGACCTTAGCTCAAATTATTATTTTTGAAAGCTATGATCTCATATATAAGGACACCATTTCTCATTCATAAACTAGCATGCATGAAGTTGATCTCTAGAAAATATTTTTGAGCTAAAGAATCTCCAAGGACTATTGGTATAAATGAATCTCAAGCACATTTTTTCTATTTAATTATAGTGAGGTTATTAATTGTTGTTTTCTTATCTATCATCATTGTCATGTTACTGCACTAACACTTGTAGTAATTTCAAAAGAGCATTGAATCACCACCTTTATGTGGAGCTCCTTGAGTAGGTTTCATACCTAAGGTAATCTTATCATTTCAATATTTATCAAGCCTCTATCTTTGTGAGGGCATGCATTTTATTTCATCATTAACATTGTGGGGGAGGGAACACCAATGTGAGGTTTGACTTAGGCAAGACCCTATACAACACAACCATTTTCCTCATTTTTTATGTGTACGGATTCAGATCTCTTTGTAAGGAGCTACAATAAGGTGGAGAAAACATTGACACACATTTGTAGATTTTGAATGGATGAAAACCTTGAGACTTAGGCACCTAGTGTCCTTGTGTTGCCATCTTGAGTTATATTTTTAAGAGACATGTGTATAAAGGTTCCTAATCCCATTTTGGCCATCTCCTGAGCACTCACAATTACCAAAAATATGAACCCAACACTTCTATCCTACATATTCAGCTCCATGTTCCACTTCCATGTTCTTCTCCATGTTCACATTCTAGATTTGTGTTATTGTTTCAATATTTTATATTGTATTCCCTGCATTCTATCAAGTTTAGTCATTTAGGAATTGTTAGCATAGTTCATTCATACACATTTCACAATCCTAATCTTCACCACTGTAAGGAATACTAAACACCCAAGCAACCTAGGCTCTCTGGCTTAGGTTCTCTTTTTCATATTCTCAATGACATGTGGGAATATTGAGTAGCCTAGGATCACTTTTCTTACATTTCAATTAGCCACTAGAAAGGTGACACCAACATAACATTTATTTGATGAAAAGTTCATCTAGCTAAAATATTTCTTCTCATCATCTAAATATTTTTAAACTACCTTTGAAGCCTGCAATTTGTTCTTTATGCCTAAGAAAAAGTCATTGTGAAGTGCAAAAACCATCCTTTATAGATATAAAATTTATTTTTTGAAAAAGGTGGTGAATTTTCCCATGGAGAGAGAGGTGGAGGTTGTATTACATAGTGTAGAGACAACATTGTGGCATGGTGGTTGTTTTTAATTGGAATCAGTGGAGGTGCTACTACTAAGCTCCATTGAGGATAGTTGTGACTAGGGATTGGGGTCTCATGCAACTAATTGCACTTCTAGACATATGTGTCATCCTTATTCAAGGACTATACCATATGCATTTTCAATAAATATTATTTAAAATTTAAAAGTCAATACAAGATATGTGCATAGGTGATATAGGTAGAACACAACATAGTGGTATGGTGGTCATATGACTATATAGATATATAAAAACTATAGACATTTTTATAGGATATTTCAAAAAATATTATATGGTACACATATTAAAATCTATTACGTTTATAGTTGATTTATAAGTTTTTAGACCTTTCAAACTCAACAATGAGGTTTGTTTTTCTCTAGGAGGCAATATATGAAATGACATATTAAAAATACCTATATAAGTGAAGAGGCATACAAGTTTATAGATATTATACCATGTAAAAGTTTAGGAAGTCACTCAGAAGCGCCAAGAATTCTACAAAGCCAAAAAAACTCTTCTATAGATAGATTTGGAATATAAAACATAGATTCCCATTAATGGATCAATAACTCTTATTGGTATGACATACATGCAATAACAAAGAACATGATCTAAAAAAAATGCAACTCAAATATGAAACCTACAACCAACTTGCAACATCTAAAGTAAATGAAAAGAAAAAAAGACATGTCCTTTGATATAACAATGTATGTAGACACAACAAAATGAAAAGTAGGGAGGGGAGTAAGAAAAAAAAAGAGAGAGAGAATAGATAACAGAGCAAGATTATAAAGATAGGACATAAATGAGGAATATAAGTAATCCAAAGAGACAATGCATATAGTAGACTTTATACTAAAGTAAATCTACCACAATTTTGTAGAATGATTATATGTGGGTGTGTGGTTAGCATATAAGGGTAATCAATGATTATGTGTATTTAATATAGTTTACTTGTATTGTATTCTACTAAACTTTATTGCAATCCATTGTATTGATTCTACTTCTCATCTCACCCTTTACACTAGCATAAAAAATGAAATGTTAAAGAGAATATGCACAAATATTCAATCTACACCCTCTCTTTCACCAAAATTTTGGTTCCAATATTGTGACCCTAGTAAGAGGTAATAAATGCTTAAAATTTAGAAGTAAAGAATTGTTAAAAGAAAATAAATATCTATACACAAAAGAGGATTATTTAATGATATGTAATATAGAATATACTAGGTCCTATCTTGTGAGAGGGGGTAGACACGTAGGGGATGATAAATTGAAAGGGGGATTCTAAAAAGTTGAGACTGCTAAAGTAGGTCTTCAGTAAGCTATTGGGCATGACTAAAAAATGTGATTGAAATTTCAAATCAAAAGAACATATGAATAAGGAAGATAACAAGAAACTGAGAGAGTGTGTACAAGATATTGTAATTGCCATGGAAAAAAAAGAAAAAAAAAGAGAGAGATTGGAACAAGTAAAATAAAGTTCAAAAAGATATTATAGAAGAATATAAAAGGTGAGAGAAGTAGAGTCAAAGTGTACTAGGAGGGTTGGTATTGAAAATGTCAAGGCTTTTGGGTAAAAGCACAAAACTATCACATTTCGGGCCAACTTATCAACACAAGTGAATTTAAGTAATTCTAAATAAAATTTAATTTTAGTCAAACATATGGTCTATATAGATTCATTATAGCTAAGTTCGGTACGATTATATGGGTAGAGGGGTTTGGTGGGAACCTGGTATCCTACAACTATTCCAATTGGAAATGTCTACTAAATGTATATATTATACCACTTTGGGTGTAATTACCAAAAAAAAGTAAAAATTAAAAAAACTCAATGTTTCAACAACTCCTACTCTTATAAATAATTTTTTTTTTTTGAAATGTAAAAATACCCTTTTATAGATCTATAAGTGAATTTTCCAAAATTTATATCTTTTAATATTTTAATTAGTTTTAATATTTAATATTTTATTTTTATTGAAAGTAGGTCATCGACACTAAAATATAAGGTCAATTATCATGTCAAGGAAAAATACTAAAATTTATTTAAAATTTATGAAAAAATTATGATACAGCAGAGTAAAGAATCTATGTCAAGATGATATAAATGTTTTCTAAATTGGATACATAATTAAGACAAAATGTGGTGGGAATTGGAAAGAGTTATATTTCAGCACACACAACTTTTCAAATTTATTGAAAAATATATATTTATAAAAAATAGTAAAAAATATATCCATGTACTAAAGTTTCAAGTTATCAATATACACAAAAAAATTGAAGAAAAAAAGGTAAAATTTACTAAATAAAGTGTGGCGGCTTCTATAACTTCAATTTCAGCATTTCATTAGCAACTAAATCATAGTGTTTACTTTATAAAAAACTACATTCAAATAATTTTTAAATATTTTTAAAAAATGACAAATATAAAATAGACAAAAGAATATAAATTTTATTAGTTTACATAATTTCAAAATTCAAAACATATATTTCACTTTCTATTGATTAAATTTAAAAAGTTGAATCAGCATTGACCATTTTCTTTATAAAAGTGTGACACAGTTTTGTACTTTTACCATTTTTAAAATGCAAAAGACTTAGAACATGCTAGGAGGGCTACAATTGAAAGTGTTAAGGATAAATAAAGTTGTTGATTCAATCAAAACTCACACCATAGAATTCATTCTCATTATTGAAAATAAAAAAATACAAATATCATAACCTTCACTAATCCCACTTCCCTCTCAAAAGTGAAAAATCATATTCTAACACTACAATTCCCTACCAAATCTTTCTTAATATGAATTTACTATTCTTGGCAATTTCTATCAATTTTTTAGCTTGCCATTTTTTTTAAGCAAATATGAATGCTTAGTTGCTTGGCCACGAAAGTTTTCATTTATTTTAACCTTCAGTAATCCTACTTCTCTAAAAAGAGAAAAATCCTCTTCTAATACTACAATTCCCTACCAAATATTTTCTAATATTAATTTACTATTCTTGGCAATTTCTATCAGTTTTTTTAACTTGTCATTTTTTTAGTAAATCTGCATGCTTAATTGCTTGGCCATGAAAGTTTTCATTTATTAATGAAGTAATATTAATCGTCAAATTTCTAATCTAATCACATATAAAAGTTTGAAGCTAATTAAACATCCAAGTTGGGAAAAAAAATAGAAAACTCATTAAGACTTTAATTTGAAGGCTTAGAAGATTGCAATGGGTCTTGAAAATGTGTTGAGAATTTCACAAAATAAACAAGTTTGGTTTTTATCACACTTAATGATGCTTCTCCATGTAACATTTTAACTCAAATGGACTCTTGAGTTAAAAGTTTTGGCCTCTGAAAGTCCTTGCACCACTCTCCTTTAATTGAAAATAAATCAATTCATATGAATTTATTTCTTGGAACTTATGTCACTTGTCTTGATGAACCTTCTTTGATTCCCACTATGTAATCCGTGTGTTATCTTCCTAGGCTATCCTTCCCACTATACCATATACTTCCTATACTAACCTTGTTAAGTGTATATTGTATTCTTGAATATGTGTAATATTTTTCTTTTTCCGATTTGGAACCTTTTTTTTCAATCCAATCCTTCCTCGCCTTATTCATCATGATCTTCTCCATAAAAATCATATAAACAATAAACATTAAAGGTTGGAGAAATATTAAAATTTGTTGATAAGTCTAACTCATAAGAATTGTCATTAATCTTCTTTGTAATATTAAATGGATAAATTTTCTCATGTTTTATCTTGTTGTAAGTTCCCTTAGAAAGCCCCTCTCTTCTCAAATAAACCATCACTAACTCATATTTGTTTAATTTATGTCATGCACCATCATCTATTATAGTTTTGTACTAGTCATTACTCTCTTGTAGTTTCTATTTTACCTCTTGCTATAATTGTTGAAGTTGTTCTGCATATGTTTCCATGTCATAATTAATCTTATCTTAAATTAATAGCTATACCAAGTTTGAAATTCTCTTAGGATTCTTGCATAAAAATTTGAAATGAAAATTTACTTGTTGATATATTTAATGATGTTATAGGAAAAATGGGCTCATCATCACCTATAACACAATTACATCATTTTTCCTATAGCACATTGCATTAGGTGATGATGAGCCCATTTACTATGATGATATAAATGGGCTCATCATCACCTAATGCAATGTGTTATAGGTTATCATTTGTTCCACTAAGTCTAGGTGTAAGTAGTTGTAAATAGTTAAGTCCTCATGGATGAGTAATATCGGTCTCACATGCTAACACCGCTAGAGGGGGGATGTATCCCAACACTATTTAGTTGGAGGATCAATACATATTGTTCAAGAACACCATGTTTTGTCTCATAATAGCATTGATTGTTGGTATTTTGGTATGGTTTTGTCATTGATGTCAACACCTACTAAATACACCTACTTTGGAGATCCAGCAACATTCACCGGCAAACAGTAAACTGTGCAAATAGTTAGCAGTATATGGTTAACTGATAGGATATAATGTTGACTGGTACCTGCAATGACATGGAAGACACTTGGTAATGTCGAAGACATCACGTGGACACTTTATTTTGAAGTAATAATCATTGGTATATTCTTATTTGCATATTTGCTTTTACCGGCAAATAGGTCCAGGTTATCTAGGGTTACACCGACAGGTTTATCTTTTCTAGATCAGCATGGCACGCTATGGAGATGATTTATTATTCTTGTAAATGCATTAAGCCGACATGTTCAATTGGTTATTGCATCAGATATTGTATTGTTTGTAAAATGTTTTTATTGTAATATCTTGTAGAGCCGACCTACTAAAATTGGTCTTAGGGTATGGTATAAATGTAAGATCTTATTTGTAAGATCAAGTGTGGAATGCGAAAAAGATTTAAGGAAGGGTATATGCAAGATCAAGCAGGGATATACACGAAGACATCATTTGAAGGTGAAGTTAGGTTTTTGTAGAAGCATATCAGCATTACACCGGTACTGAATCCAACATATGAAGATGCTATTTTGTGCAGTACATTCTCATTGGATTTAACCATCCAACTGTAGTCAGTGTGACTCCCATTTGTGATCGAGCAGTGAGCTCTAGGCTGTTGGCCTTTCTGCATGTGCAGACCCCTCTTTGTACACTTACTATCTGCAGTAGTATCATCTGATTCTGGGTAAGGTTTCCCACCGTGTTTTTTCCCCTTACAGGGTTTCCACATACAAATATTGGTGTCATGTGTTGTGGATGACTTTGTGCTTATGTTTCATGCATTAATTCTTACCGGTACAACAATTTTCTGTTAACACTGTCTACCGGCATACTTAACTGATTTACCGGTATTAAGCATTAAGTTGGTTAATAAGTTTTTGGTTTGAATTTATTTGACACTGATTCCCCCCCCCTCTTAGTTGTCTCCAGGACCTACAATTGGTATCAGAGCCTAGTCCTCTTTTTGCAAAAGTTTAACAACTTGAGGAGATCCAATGTCTACTAATTATTTCAGAAAGGATAGTCCTAAACTTGATGGAACCAACTATGGGATATGGAAAATTAGAATGGAGACACATCTGAATTGCATTGGTAAAGACATCTGGGAAGTTACTAAGAATGGTTATACTGCTGCTGTAGCTGGTCAGACTGCTCCCATTACTTTAGATAAAGATGAAGAAAATGATTGCAAAGCAAGAGAAGCACTTTTGAGCGCATTATTAGATTAACAAATCATGGGATTATCAGATAGGTCCACTACAAAATCTATCTGGGATCATTTGGAAAAATTGAATGAAGGGGATTCCATAGTCAAAATTGCAAAACTTGAAAGCTTCTGAGTCAGGTATGAACATCTGAAAATGGAAGAAGATGAAAGGATTTCTACTTTTATGGAAAGAGTAAATGAAATTGTTTTGGGTATCAAATGTTGTGGAGGAACCTTGAGTGAAGATGAGATTGTTTCAAAAATCTTAAGAGGTTTGCCACCAGCATATAAAATGAAGGTTACTGCTATAAATAAGTTGAGAACAATGCCTAATACATCAGTAACTAGGGATACATTGATTGGAAAACTTTCAGCTTTTGAAATTGAGGAATTTGGTCCTGTTACTACTATAAAAACTGATTTGGCCTTCAAAGCATCAACATCATCTGCTCCATTCTTTGAAAAATCAGACTGGAGAGCCTTTTTTGCAAGAGAACTTGAAGAAACCAGGAAGGAGAATGAAGAGCTTGAAGAACTTGAAGCACTATTTGCAAGAAAAATGCCAAAAGGTCCAATTGGAAGTAAGTATGAAGGTAAGGCACCCTTTAAATGTTTCAACTGCAATAAGATTGGTCATATGGCTTCAAGATGCCCTGATAGACATGCTAGACTAAGAGAAGAAGCTAGAAGGACATACAAACCTAATCCTAAATATCAGAGATACAGATTTAAGAAAAACAAAGATAGATCTTGTTACATTGTTGATGAAGGTGTGACTGATGATTCTGATGAGGATCCAGTAGACAACGGATGGGTCTTTGTTGCTATAACAGAAGATCAACCAGTACCTATTGCTCAATCGATAGAACAAGCCCTAGCAGCTAAAGTTGAATCAAAGGATGAATGGATTATTGACTCATGATGCTCACATCACATGACTAGAGACAAAGGTAAATTCTTGAACTTTCGAGAATACAATGGAGGTTTAGTAAGATTCGGAGATGACAAAGCCTGTTCAATCAAAGGTAAGGGTTCAATATCTCTTGATGGTAAACATAAAACTGACAATGTCTACTATGTTGAAGGATTAAAACATTATCTTTTAAGTGTTGGTCAATTAGTTGAGAAAGTTTTTCAGTTACAATTTAAAAATGGAAAATGCAAAATCATGAATAGAACTGGTTTGGAAATTGCAACCGGTAATCAGACTAGAGGTAATATCTTTCATTTGAATAATAGTGAAAAGGCATGCTTAATTGCACATATAGATGAAAGTTGGCTATGGCATAAAAGACTATGTCATGTAAATTTTGATTGCATGGTAAAAATCAGTACTTCTAAGGCAGTTAGAGATCTACCTAAAATTGTGAAACCTCATAATACAATTTGCAAGGAATGTCAATTTGGAAAACAGGTCAGAGCTAGTTTCAAAAGTATTCCAGAAAAATCCAATAATGCCCTTGATTTAATTCACACTGATTTATGTGATCCAGCTAGAACTAAAAGCTTACAAGGTGATAGATATTTCATGCTAATTATTGATGATTATTCTAGAATGTGTTGGGTTACTTTTCTTAGAGAAAAATCAGAAGCACTTGGGAAGTTCAAGCTATTCAAAGCAATGGTTGAAAATGAAACCAGTAAGAAAATTAAATGTTTAAGATCAGATCAAGGAGGAGAATTCACATCTAAAGATTTTAATACATTCTATGAAGTAAATGGAATCAAAAGACAGTTATCAGCACCTCGGACACCACAACAAAATGGAGTTGTTGAAAGGAAAAATAGAACTATTTTGGATGTAGCAAGAAGTATGTTATCAGAAGCAAATCTACCACATGTGTACTGGAGAGAGGCAGTAAGCACTGTTGTCTATACATTCAACAAAGTTCACATCAAAGGTGAAACTAGTAAGACCCCTCATGAACTATGGTTTGGTAATACTCCTACTCTTAAGTATTTCAGAATTTTTGGAAGTAAATGTTATATTAGAAGAGATGAGTATATTGGCAAGTTTGATCCTAGAAGTCATGAAGGAATATTTCTTGGTTATTCATCTAAGAGTAAAGCATATAGATGTTTTAATAAAAGATTACAGAAAATTGTTGAGAGTATAAATGTAAAGATTGATGAACAATTCAGAGGAACTTCAAGGTATATAGACTCTGAACCGGTAACAGAAATTATGACAAATGAACCTACAATAAATCCACTAGTACAGAATGATGATCCAGTTACTCCGGTGTCATCAAAGGATTCCACAGTAATTGAAGAACAACAACAGACTAAGACACCCCGGTATGTAAGACTGAATCATTCTGAAGATCAGATAATTGGAAGCAAATTTAAAGGAGTCATGACAAGAGGATTGGCAAATGAAGAGGTATGTCTTATTTCTCAAATTGAACCATTATCTATCAATGAGGCATGTGAAGATAAATTTTGGATTAAAGCTATGGAAGAAGAATTGGGACAAATTGAGAAAAATAATACTTGGACATTAGTTCCCCGGCCTAAAAATAAAAATGTAATTGGAACCAAATGGGTATTTAGAAACAAACTCAATGAAGATGGTAAGGTTGTCAGAAATAAAGCAAGACTAGTGTGTAAGGGATATTCTCAGAAAGAAGGAGTTGATTACAATGAAACCTTTGCACTGGTAGCCAGAATTGAGGCAGTTAGATTATTCTTGGCCTTTGCAGCTCACAAGGATTACAAAGTTTATCAAATGGATATTAAATGTGCATTTTTGAATGGAGATCTTGAAGAGGAAGTCTATATTGAACAACCTGATGGATTTTCCTTGATAGATGACAATGATATGGTTTGCAGATTAAGAAAAGCTCTGTATGGATTAAAACAAGCTCCAAGAGCTTGGTATGCAAGATTGGATAAGTATCTTTTAAAGATTGGTTTTACTAAAGGAAATGCAAATAGAAATTTATATTACAAAGTAACTAATGATGACATCTTGATTATGGAAGTATATGTTGATAAAATAATCTTTGGAGGAGAAAATGGATTATGCAAAGAATTTTCTCTTGAAATGCAGCATGAATTTGAAATGTCTATGATCGGAGAAATAAAATTCTTTTTAGGATTGCAGATTTTACAGACTGATAAAGGCATATTTTTGAGTCAATCTAAGTACTTGAAAGAACTACTTAAGAAATTTGGGATGGAGAACTCTAAACCGGTAAGCACACCTATGACTACAAATGACAAATTATCTCAAAGGGATGAATCTACACCTGTTAATCCAACTAGATACAAATCTATGATAGGAGGTTTACTGTATTTGACACAAACCAGACCTGATATTATGAATGCAGTATGTATAGTTTCTAGATTTCAGAGTAATCCTAGGGAAAATCATGAATCAGCAGTAAAAATGATTTTCCGATACTTACAAGGCACAACAAATCTTGGATTATGGTATCCTAAAGATGACAATTTTGATCTATATGCATACACAGATGCAAATTGGGCAGGAGATGTGGATGATAGAAAAAGCACCACTGGAGGAGCATTCTTTCTTGGAAAGAGATTAGTTTCTTGGTTAAGTAAGAAACAAAGTTGTACATCTTTATCAATAGCAGAATTAGAATATGTTGCAACAGCAACAAACTGTACACAGGTACTTTGGCTTAAGCAAATATTGAAAGACATAAAGGTAAAATGCAAGGAACCTATTACTATATATTGTGATAACACTGCAGTAATTGATATATCTAAGAATCCAGTATTACATTCTAAAACAAAACATGTTTCTATCAAACTGAATTTTCTAAGGGAAAAAGTTGAAGAAAAGGAGATAAAACTGGTTTATGTGAATACTAAAGAACAACTTGCAGATATTTTCACAAAACCTTTGCCTAAGGAAACTTTTGAATATCTCAGAGATCAGCTCGGAGTCTTACCTCCATCGGTAGAGACTTAGACAGTTGATGATTGTCATCAACCGACAGAATTAAATGGACAAATCTTTTATTTCGGTATTTTATGAGGAAGCTACTTCTCAGGGGGAGTAGTTGGTATATTGAGTTGGTTGGTATTTTGCATGAACTTGACTTTTTGTAACTTTGGCATTTGATGTCAAAGGGGGAGAGATATATGGAAAAACATTGGGGAGAGATATATGGAAAAATGCATTATCTTTTTGAGGAGAGATTGGTATGTATTGAAAATAAATCTTTGGATAAACACATGTTACTCCCAGGGGGAGAAATGGAGATTGTTCGTTTTTGTACTTGGCATTTCTGTTTTGGCACTTTGATGGTTTTTCCATCTTCTGTTGCCATCAATGCCAAAGGGGCAGATTGTTGGTATTTTGGTATGGTTTTGTCATTGATGTCAACACCTACTAAATACACCTACTTTGGAGATCCAGCAACATTCACCGGCAAACAGTAAACTGTGCAAACAGTTACCGATATATGGTTAACCGACAGGATATAATGTTCACTGGTACCTGCAATGACATGGAAGACACTTGGTAATGTTGAAGACATCATGTGGACACTTTATTTTGAAGTAATAATCATTGGTATATTCTTATTTGCATATTTTCTTTTACCGACAAATAGGTCCAGGTTATCTAGGGTTACACCGGCAGGTTTATCTTTTCCAGATCAGCATGGCACACTATGGAGATGATTTATTGTTGTTGTAAATGCATTAAGCCGACATGTTCAATCGGTTATTGCATCGGATATTGTATTGTTTGTAAAATGTTTTTATTGTAATATCTTGTAGAGCCGACCTACTAAAATTGGTCTTAGGGTATGGTATAAATGTAAGATCTTATTTGTAAGATCAAGTGTGGAATGCAGAAAAGATTTAAGGAAGGGTATATGCAAGATCAAGCAGGGATATACATGAAGACATCATTTGAAGGTGAAGTTAGGTTTTTGTAGAAGCATATCAGCATTACACCGGTACTGAATCCAGCATATGAAGATGCTATTTTGTGCAGTACATTCTCATTGGATTTAACCATCCAACTGTAGTCAGTGTGACTCCCATTTGTGATTGAGCAATGAGCTCTAGGTTGTTGGCCTTTCTGCATGTGCAGACCCCTCTTTGTACACTTACTATCTGCAATAGTATCATCTGATTGTGGGTAAGGTTTCCCACCATGGTTTTTCCCCTTACAGGGTTTCCACGTACAAATATTGGTGTCCTGTGTTGTGGATGACTTTGTGCTTATGTTTCATGCATTAATTCTTACCGGTACAACAATTTTCTGTTAACATTGTCTACCCGCATACTTAACTGATTACCGATATTAAGCATTAAGTTGGTTAATAAGTTTTTGGTTTGAATTTATTTGACAACTGATTCACCCCCCCCTCTCAGTTGTCTCCGGGACCTACATTGATAACACATGACAAACTACTAGGAAAATAATTTTACAAGTGCCAAGTTTGATAGACAATAAATCTCATGTCACCACTTAACCAAAGTATATAAGAGGCACCATTTCTATAAACTAATTGGACTTGAAATATTTGTAATCATATACATGAAAAGTGTAAAAAAATATGGTTTTCTAGTTGGTTAAAGTTTGAAGAAGGTTATGAGAATCTTGGGGCCCATATTGCAATGTTAATTGGAACAAGCCAAAGAGGCCATATAGATAAGAAAAATTGCAAAAAAATGGGAATAAAGTGAATCCTGACCAACATTTACACTCCTCAAGCCCCAACAAGATTAGGGCACTTGCTAATTGTAGGGTCAAAATCCTACACTAGAGATTGGGATTATGGTTCCGAACCCCATACAACAATAACCTCCACTCATCCATACTCATCTGCTTACATTGACCATTTTTATTAAATTAATTTTTTTTACCATATATACTTTTTAAATGAATTATTATAAAAGGAATGTTTATTATAATAAAAATAAGTAGATAAAATTTGGAGGAAATTAGAAAAATAGGAAGGAAATATAAATATTTGCATGGAACCATGACATAAAGCCCGCATATGTTTTACAAATTTCTAACAAATAAACACACTTATATATTCAACATGTATTTTAAGATGGAAAGTAGAAATCTTATTTTAAAGAAAGAAATAAAAATTACCTCAACAATATTTCTAGTAGCATTCCAAAGTGATGGTAGAGTCCTACCACCAATATGAGTCTTTCCATCAATGTTCAAGTTTTGGAATCTCACTTCAACTGTTGGCAATTGTACTCCTACTCTAAAATACCAAACATCAATACAATATTAATCTCATATTGTCCAATTTATGAATTATTATAATCAGTCCTTTAAAAATATAAAATTTTACGAAGGAAACAAATGTTATACTAATTCTAAATAATTTAGTTATATATGTCTACATTCTAGTTAAATATCATTCAATTATATGATCAAACAATAATAGTAATTATACACCTCATCCACATTGAATATAGTAAATATTAATCTTATTTTGTTTATCAAAATTAACCTATAACAATAGAATGGAATAGTCATAATTATAAAGTTGAAAAACTAAACTCACAAAACTATAAAATTGATTAGTGACCAACTTATAAGTAGAAATAAATCTTAAATTAAAATAGATTAAATATATAATCTTTAGAAAGAATCAAATATATGAAATTTTGTTTATTATACCTTAAAAAAATTGGTTAAAAAAATATTTAAGAATCTAAAGCTCGATACTATAAATTTTTCGATTTGTCTATGGAGATAGCCACCTAAGATCTAAAGGCCTAATGGAAAGCAGTGAAATGAGAAGACTGATATGACAAGAATAAATCGTATTTCTATCAAGAATGCAAATAGAATGAATGCCAATGTGAGGGATAACATAGAATAATTTAATGATAAGTGTCTTAATCTTACTAAAGAGACATAAAGTGATAACTTATCATCCATTTGAGGTGGAAAAGTGATAATTATTCACTAAAAGTGGGAAGTATCTTATATGCTCCCTAAGTAAACTTAAGTAACATGTCTGATTAGGACCTAGGTGTCAAACTTACTAGGTATAACATTAGGTACAATACCCCTTTTACACCAACATAAATAAATAAATCATAGCAAGAAAAAATGAACTATTCTTTAAACACAAAACACAAAACTAGTTTCACAATAGAAGAACCGCAACAAATATAAAGTTACATGAAAAGTATGTCTTCTCAAAAATATTTATTTAGTTTTTTTTTCATTCATTTTTTAATATATACTATTATATTATAATTAACAATAAAAGTATTCATTCAACAAAAAAATTTAAATATAACTAGTTTTAAATAATTTATAAAATATACTTAAATATGCCAAAACAAATATGATAATATACTTTCAAAAATGAATTTTGATTTCTAATTTTTAGAGACCTATACAACTAGTATTCTCTAGACCTAATATGCTAGTTTATTTTATTTACTCTGACCACCAATTACTATAGTTATTCTAGGTACTAAAAATTGTCATTAGCTTGCGACAATGGTTTTGACTAATTATTTGTCTGTGTTGATTGGGTCATCGTAATTACTCAATTAGTGAATGTTATTCTTCTCTCTTTTGATAATTAAATAGTTTTAAATAATTTAATTATTTTTTCTTTCGATTCATTCTTTTACCGTAATTGGCTATCTCTTTCGTCATCTAATTGACCTAATTAATTGTTCTTTCGTCTCTTTGTTTTGAACTGATTATTCATCTATGATAAATAATTGTTTAATCTTTTATTAACTCTTCTTGCTAGGTTAAATAATTATTTAATCTGTCTTCATTTTAAAACTCTCATAATTAAATAAATTTTTATATTTAATTATTGCTAATATGTGGGTGAGAATAAATAAATTTAATTTATTTATTTTACTCTGGACTTTCTACTCTATCTTACCTACTTTCTAACTCTTTCATTTCCAATTTCCTCTCTACTTCACTCTTACGTGTTCCCTATTTCTCTCACCTTTCTATCCACTTCTCACTCCTACTTGCTTATTTCATCCATCTCTCTTTACTTAACTCTTCCTCCCAATCGATCTCCTCCCTTCATTTCTCAAAATCTTGAATTGATCCTAGTCGTTCATCCAATCCTCAATCATCTATAAACTCGAATCAAATTTTCATTTGAAAACCAACCATATCTTTGATATCTTCTTGCTATTATCACATCATTCTGAGCTTTTGAATTTTCTTTTGTGCACATAAAAATCTAAGAGCCTTTTGGAGAAGATTAAGAGGACAACGGAGATTTCATGAATTCGATGCAACATGGTTTATTGTTTTTGTTTTGCTTTTAGCATTTTGAATTCAATTTCTTCATTGGTTAAGTAGGTTTTAGCATTGAAATTTGAGTTTGTAGCTGCTCTAATGTTTCTTTTCTTTCTTCCCCATTTCCTACATGACTGCTATCATAACTTCTCATTTAAAAATAAAAATAAAATAATATATGTAAGGTTTGAAGGAGGTCAAAGTTATGGGAAGAATGTTGCATATTATAGGATAGAGGATAGTGATAGGAGATTTTATCATTTTTAATTTTAATAGGTATCCTCAAGAGATTTTCTAGTTGAATATTAAGATTTATATTAGTAGACTTTGTATATCTTACTATATATAAATATCCATTTTGATATGATTCATAATGTTTATAAAACTTCTATCTGACATGGTAGATGCCCTCACAAAGTTAGATGTGGGATGTGTAGTTGAAAGTTTAATCAAGAAAATCATAAATAAGGGGAAAAAAGTGAAATTTCAATTAATAAACTAATGATCTCTATCTCACACACCATTCATAATTTTTTTTTATGAAATACCTCATAAAAATTTGGCCTCAAGGAATGCTAGAATGATAAGAAAATGTAAAAAGACTTTGTTGAAAAGGCCTTAGAGGTTTAAATGAGGAAATTTATAATAATATATGGCTTACCTACACTTGTATAGGAGCTTTGGATTATAGTATGGATACCACTTCCTATCCCTACATCCTTCACAAACTTTTGTGCAAAATTCAATGAAGATGAATTATGTATGAACTCTCTCTTGAATGATTTTAATTAATGGAAATCAACCCTTTATTCTTGTGTGAACTAAATTTTGAATTTCTTGTAGTTTCATATTATCTTATGGAAAGGTAAGTGTAGCTTTTCTAATTTATGAAGATTAATTAAATTGATGCTCTTTGATCAATATTAAAAAAATTCATACATTCAATTATATACTATTATTGATGTTAATAAAAATAACTTATGTCCATGGCTATTTATTTATATTAATTGGAATGTTGTTTAAAACACTTAAAAGCATTGATAACAATATATCATGTATACATGATAACTAGCTATTCTCTCTTAATTGCATATTTTCTTCCTTCCTTTTGATAGACTGTTGTAGTGTTAAATGTATATATATTTTAATGCTTATTAATATATAATTAGATAAGTTTAATAAATCCATATATATAAAACTAAACAAAAATTTCTATATTACCATAGTGGTTTGGAATATTCATGAGTTATATTTTGATCTGATTATCACAACGTTCAGTATTCTTGTAATTTTCTATTTGATCTGGATAATTTTTTATTATTTTATTACTGTCTTTGTTTATGATCCAATGATTAATGAGTGATTGGTTAATTGAATGAATACCCTTGATTGCATGATTTAAGGTATTGGTGAGTGACAATGTAATGGAGTTTGATTTGATGTTTGAATGAATATTGATTTGATAGAATGGTTTGTTGATTGATTGCTTGCTTGATTTGAATGATAGGAATGATGATTGATAAGTGATAATTGAATGATTGGAATGATCTCTCTATACTTCATTGGTGAAAGGGACACCACCTTTCATAAGAATTGGGTCACCACCCTTCATTAGAATTGAGTCACCACCCTTCATTGCTACCTTTTAGAATAATATATTATTTTCCAATTGTTCTCTCTTTCTCTTCTTCAAATGAGACATGTTGGACATTGCTACTGCTAGGATATGTTGTTGTCATTGATGTCAACATATTCCTGCTCCGGTGATTGCAGATTGGTTCATTGTGATTATGGTTTGGTGTATGGAGTATCTTTAGTATCATTATATTCTTCTATACCGGTGTTGGTGATCCAGAAATCTTAATTGATCATATCATATGATCCGGTTTTGCAGTTTATTTATCTAATCAGTGCTTTGCAGAGTTCAGTATTTCCTCTGGTATATTCTAGTGTGATCAGATCTTGAGCTGAGTCTTTGGGAGATTGTTTGGGATGGTCTAGTGTATCTTCATTTCAGATGGTTCATGATTTGGTGCTCCACAAGTTATCTTCTTTGTGACAGTTGTTGTTGTTTGAGTGTTCTTGAGATTCAGATATTGATCGATGAAGATTTGATAAGTGGTGTTGGTGAAGCTGTTATTGATGATTCTAACGTGCTTGCTAGTGTTTCCTAATTGTGTCCTATTTGTGTTGATGATCTGCATTGATCGTTGTGTGAGTTTTTGGTAATTTTTGGTGAATCGGTGATGTTCTTTGTGTTATGTAGTATTCCTGATGGTGTAGCGTGTTGCGGTTGATCTTGGCATGATTTTTGGTGCTGATGAGTGTCTAGGAATTTGAATTAGGTCCATGCTATGCCATGTAAATCATTATATTGGTCTGGTGGTCGATCTTTGTATCATGTGATGTAATTTTGAAATTGTGAGTTGAGGGTTTAGCCGACCTTGTTGTCAAGGTTGATGAATTGTATAAATAGGTGATATTGTCATATAATTTAGGTCTTGTGGTTGTGTTTGCATTATCAGAGAGTGGTGTATGTGTGATCAAGTGATTCATCATTCAACACTGTGATTGAGAAGAGTTTGGTGTTGCAGAGCAGACATTGTGCTTAACTGGAACTATCATCAAGCATTTGGAGATTCTATTATTGCAGTTCATTCGTTCCAGATTGTAGTCTAAATCTTGTTGTAAGTTAGTGAGACTTCCATGAGGGTTGTATCCTTCTGTGTCATTATCTTTTGAGCAGTGAGCTCTAGGAAGTGTGCTTGAATGCATGTGCATTCCCCATTGTAATATTTTCACACACTATTGCAGAGTATCATCTTACTGTGGGTAGGTTCCCACTGTGATTTTTCCCTTAACCAAGTTTTCCACATCAAGATCTTGGTGTTGTGTGTTGTGCTATCATCTTTCTTATCTTTGTTATTGCTGTAGTTTATCAGATCTATTTTTTGTGATTAAGTTTGTAGATCCGGTGAAAACTGATTCATCCCCCCCTCTCAGTTTTCCCTCATTGTTGTTGCCAACAAGACCTTCTTTCCTTTATATCTTCCATTGTGAGGGAGAAGTTGCACCCCTTCATCATGCCTTTCCTTTGCAAGGGTCACAACCTTCTATATTAAACTCATAATTTGAATTTCTATTCCTCCCTCTTCATCTTAATTGCTTACTCTCTTTATACCTTCATCTCTCATTAAGGAGACACATCTCTTTGAAAAAAGCTATCCCTTTAAAGTGTCACGTCTCCTCATTGTTGTCTTATTATTTAATTTGGATCTACACTTTTGGTTGTATATTAAAACTCTCTCCTCCAAATGAAGTTCTCTCCTCCTTTTTATACCTCATGCTTGAGGGAGTCATAAATTTTCACTTTATGCCTTTTGACCATTCATTAACCTTAATTAAAATTTAATTATTTTTATTCTATTGTTTTATATTTTAATTTTATTCTTTTATATTGTAAAATTCTATTATTAATACTTATATTAAATCCTATTTCAAAATGGGTACATTACATTGGTATTGATTTTTTTTTTTTTTTAAACTTCCTATCAATGACCCCAACAAAACCTAACCAAGGTCATACCAATGAAACCAATGTTAGAAATAAATATGAAGGTGACAGACCGAAGTTTTGTTTCCAAAGGATTTCTGCTAGTTGTAGTCTATAATCCCAGACTCGGTCCTATTGAGGTGGTAATCAAATGTATTTTGGATATAATCTAAGCACATAATCAAAAATAAAATATCACATACATTATTGGGAGAACAAAATAGATCTTTATATTGATATCTAAATATGCAATGTAAATTCCTTATATCTCCTTTATATTCTATCAATATTTCTATATTCTATCTAGATATGTCACAACCCTCCTTTATCACTTTTTGATTTGATGCAATTCTATTATGTTTTTTGGTTAAGCTATTAAAAATGATTGAATAAATGTTATAAAAGAATAAAAATAATAATAAACACACACACACACACTTGGAGAGTATAATTCAAAGGCATTATTTTTATTTTTATTTATTTTTTTCCCACTCCCAATTATGGCACATGTTGTAGGAGGAATTAGAAGCTTCTAGAGGAATCTCCACCACCTTGCATGTAACTCCCCCACTAAGTTTTTAATCAATTTGCATTAGTCCAATATTGGAAAAGAATCTCTTTTTTAATTAAATTCTCTAGATAGTGGAATTGAGGGATTTTTCTTATAAAATTGTATGCAAGTTTCAAAGAAAGGAGTTGATTATGTTTTGAAGAAAATTTCCCAAGCTTTTAGTAGTAGGATCTTCTTGGTAGTCTCATTTTCGTTGCAGGATTTGTTAAGTTATTGTTTGAAAGATTTCTCTCAAGTGGCAAGGAAGGATCTAAGGAGGATAGCTAGAGGATTCAACATCAAGCTTCAATAAGCCAGGTTCTCTTCTTGTTATTTCACATTCCCATATGAGAAAATGGTATTATCCAAAAATATAGCTTCTAGATCTTCCTTTATAAAATTTTCTTTTGTGATAATATTGAAAAGATAGCTTATTTATTTGTTTAATTTTTCCTTAGAGAAGAAATATCAGATCTTTCTTGTATGTGAAAGATAGCTTTATTATTTGTTTTAGAAAATATCAGATCTTGCTTTTCTTCTCTCTATTTCATTTATTGGATTGGAATTTTAAATGTAATTCTTTTCTTACATTAAAAATCTTACTTCCCTACGAATAGAAAATGCCTGATAATAAGATATAAATCTCAGGTATCCATTTCTCTCTGAAAATAATCCTTTGTGTTATTCATATCTGTGAATAATTCCTTATTCTCATTTGATTTCATGAATATTTTTATCTGGTTATACACTTCTCTCTGTGAATATTAGTTGCAATGGAGGAATATATTTCTCTGTGAATAATCCTTTGTGGAAATCTAATTATCTGTTTATTTGCTGAAGCAAATCTCTCTCTGTTTTTATTTCCTGTGAAATCAATTTCTAATTATTTGTTTATTTGCTGAAGCAGATCTCTCTCTGTTTTTATTTCCCGTGAAATCAATTTCTAATTATCTGTTTATTTGCTGAAGCAAATCTCTCTCTATTTTTATTTCTTGTGAAATCAATTTCTAATTATCTGTTTATTGCTGAAGCAAATCTCTCTCTATTTTTATTTCCTGTGAAATCAATTTCTAATTATTTGTTTATTGCTGAAGCAAATCTCTCTCTATTTTTATTTCATGTGAAATCAATTTCTAATTATCTGTTTATTTGTTGAAGCAAATCTCTCTATTTTTTCCTGTGAAGTCAATTTAAAACAATTACCTACCTCTACGATAACTTGATTATCTATTTTATTCATGTTCTTATTTTCATAAATACTCTTTTTGTTTATATATATATCAATAAATAATTGGGAATGTAAACCATATATATATATAATTTATTTCAAATGATAAAATATATTAAATGTTGCAAAGTGATTATATTTTAGCAAATGACATGTTCTCGAAAATTGTTTCAAAAAAATATCGGGCAACGTGCATGGGGGAGGCGGTTATTGTAACTGCCGGGGAAGTGGTACCCTCCACTTCCCTTGCGGTCACTGTCACGACAGTGGCAGCAGGGTAGTGGAGGGGACCATGGGGTCCCCTCATCACTACGGGCCTGCTTCCACAGATCCGCAGTGGTGATGGGACCCGTGGGCCCCACTCCCCACTAACCCTTAAACAAAAAAATTTGCCTATCTTTTCCTTTTTTTTAATATTAATTTATTTTAGGTTTTTTTATAAATATAAATGTATAAATTGCAATTTAGAAATTGCTAATTTTTTTTCCTTAGTATAAACTTTAAGTTATTAAATTTAACTTAGAAAAATTTATAGATATTGGGGATTATTGTGGAGTAAATTCATAATTAATTTATCTATAGTAAATTTTATAATTGTAAATTATATTATATCAAATATTATAATTAGAATCATTCAATCTATTAAGATCCATTGGGGCACTTAGTTGGCATATAGCAATTAATTCATATTAATATAATTCGAACCAAATGTCTAAGCGAGTTGCTATTTTTGGGACCAGTGGCTCTACAAGTGATTTTTCTCATGGTATAAATCAACACATTTCTCAAACTTGCATGTAACTTACGCTATCCTTGCTTCATGCGAATTACTTATACTTTATTTGCATTTATTAATGACAAAGTTACATTTTCTTCATCTTCATGCAAGTCACACGTTTAATTATTAATATGCAAGTTTCATAATTGTCATTTTTACGCAAGTTATATTTCAAGTTTCGAATAATAAATAAGTTAGTTATGGTTTTTATTCTACGTGATTCATCAAGTAGTTATTTCAATTAATTAAATTATACATGTTCAATTAAGTAATTGTTTTCAAGTATGATGTTTTCATAGCTCTTAGTTAGAAAACTAAATAAAGGAAGATGGAAACCAAAACCTAGCAGCGTTTGGTATATACAGTGCCTCTGGGTCACGCTTACGAGTAATGTCGTTGTGTTGAACTACTGCACTTAACGCCTAATAAAGCTGCATCAACGACATCTGTGGCATTGTCCCTATAAATTGTCGAGGAGTAATAAGGGGCACTTGGAAGTTAAAATCCAAGGGGCGGGTAATCCCTCTTGGATCAATAATCTAACAAGATAATCCTTAAATGATTTTACATCTGTTGAGTTAAACCATAGTAAACCCCCTTTAGGGTTGATTAAGTAAAATGATTTTATGAAATTGATTTAATCTGAAGAGATATTGGTGATTGACAATTTGGTCAAGGGTGACGCTTATGATAGGTGTTAGGATGTAGTTGTTTTAGGCCACAAACAATAGGCCATCCTGAGCCTTTGTTTAAGTGCTACCACTGTGGGTAGCAACCACAGAGAAACTGTCTGGGACATTGACCCTAGAAAGGGTTGTGTACCCACTAATCAATTTACATCAAACCATAGAGTAGGAAATAGAACTACATACTTTACGCCTTGATCCTGTGCCGAAACGGGTATGTAGGCAGTCTTGGGACGAAGTTGTCCCTAGTACTCAGGCATTCGTGGGTGGGGTCTAGGCTTGGTAAGAAGAAGGATTGAGTAAGAATCCTAATTTGAAGGATAAGTATAATAAAAAGGAAAAATTAATTCAATTCATACTCGGAAGGAATCCCGTATGGATTCGCTTGACTTCCCAAGGCTTTAAGCCAAATTCCGAGGCGGAATTCAAGCTTGTAATATGTTATTTAATTACTCCTAAGGACGACGACCTCGGTGCACTTCTATTAGAAGAGTGTAGTAATTAGTGAGTGGCTCAAGACCCGAATGGTCCCAATGAGTCTAAGTCTCTGGCCAGAGCACCTCCTATCCCAATTGGATTGATGCCTACCCCATATGGGTAGATGCCTATCCCGTATTGGATAGATGAAATATTATGTCCCGTATGGACAGATGCCTAACCCGTATGGTTAGATGCTCATCCTGGATGGATGAATGCCTAATCCAAATGGATGGATTCCCAGAGTATGCGATTGAATCAAACACAATGATTAAATTAAACAAAGAAAAAAGAATGGTCAATTTTGTTGGGTTAATCAAGGTGGGTTATTACAAGATATCTCAGTTACTTGGGTCACTTAGTGACTCTAGATATCATATCTATATGTATATCTCCCATTAGGGACACAACCCTTATTTGATCTCTTTATAAACTAACTTATCTCCTAAGATATCTATTCTAGAACTTTATTACCAGATTACACACTTATCTCTTCGGACCAGTGTCTATATCTAGTTTTTCAGACAATGGTGAGTCTAACATGGTATCAAAGCTTTAGATTTATGAACTCCTCAAATTTGAGACATAATCAGGTAGGAGATTTTTCTTGGTACAGTTTAGGGAGAGAAAAAACCCACTATTGAGTCTTGGGGATTGAAAACCCCTATTTTCATATATGATACTCCATATTTTGGAGAAAATATTTTTTGGATATTTTTGAGGACTTAGGCAAGTTGTGAAAAAATGTTTGTATAGTTGTACAAAATCCATATGCTTGTATGGATCATACCTTATTGTTTTGACAAGGTTTATGTAGGTGGATCTATGATACTAGGTGACATAATTTGTAGAATATTCATTCCATGCAAGAAGGTACAATCACTAGAATTAAGTTTGCATCATCTAGCATATGCTAGCATAATCAGTTAATCATGTCAATACGATTTTTATTTGTTTATGAATTTTTTTTTTTTATAATTATTATTTATTCCCAAATCATGGTATAGCAGGAGTCATTGTTCTTGTGAACAATAGTTATAGGAGGAGCTAATTGTTTGGGCAATAAAACCACCACCACCACCTTGAGTGACATCATCTCCACTCACCACCCACCCTCAAGTGGCACTATTTTTTTATAATAATTGTAGCACAACCAATTACATTGAGGGATCATCTAGCAACCCTCAAGGGGCTTATTTTATCCTGGTGTCAAAATTTTACAAATAAGATATCAATAAAAAGCTAGTTTTGATCACTTCAAAGTGATTCAAACCATTTTGCTAGATTTTTCTACACGTACAATTAATTTTGATTGAATTAAGATCTTTATTTTTGGCTTTTGAGATCATAACTTTTTTCCTATATCTCTTTTTTTTTACGATTCTTATTATAATGGAATGGAATTGAAAATATCTTTCAAGCCATCCAGACACTTTTTCCAAATTCAACATTAGATACATTTTATTCAATTTTTACCATATTTATATTTTGGATCATTACTTGGAATTGTTGGTGCTTGAGAATTTTTTTCTTTAATCAAATCACTACATTTCAACTGATTTATATGTATTGATATTTAATTTTATCATTTGAGGAGTGTATCATTATAATAATAATAGGTTATGCAACACATTCTAACTAAAAACAATTATGAGTCTTGAAAATAAATGCATCTTGACACATTATAGGTGGTTCAATATTTTCTTGCATCTTTATGGACTCATCCTTGAGCCAAATATACCTTGGAAGAAATTATTTTGGGGTAATAAATATGATCACGTAATAAGGTTGATTGATAGAAGTATTGGTGCTAACATCTTCTAGGATACCTACTATTAAATCTCAGGAACCAGATCTATATTGGACATAATCCTCCATTCTTATATAATCTTGCATTAGATTGCCTCATTCCACCTAATGATGTCAATAATCCACCCTTTGATTATGATACATTGGATGAGCTTGAATATGAAGAAGAGCTTGAGAATATTGATAATCAAGATACCTCTCATCTTGATCCTTCTTTTCCTATTGAGATCACAAATCCATTTTCTATTGCTTCATCAAAGTTTAAAGATGCTTCATAGAGAGCTTTCAACGATTCTTTGTAGTGGATAAAATATATCCTTTTAGATTCAATTTTATGGGATAATTACTTGACAAATATTTAAGACTTGTTAATGGAGTCTCACATTTTAGATTTGGAGGATAAATTTCAAAGGTTATCTCTCCTCTTTGATGACAACCGCATTATGGTTGTTGTCACATCGTCTTTGGCTTTGGATCTTGTTCAACATCAATTACCACTTTATCTTGGTTTATCACCTTCTATTTTGATTGGGCATGTGTATGATTTGATTTTGTCATCATCATCTACCAAGGGCATGGTGATTGATGAATAGATTTCAAAGAAATAATCTTCATCTATTTGGATTTTTCTTCCTACTAATTCCTATCTAGAATGGGAAGCATTTTTGCATTTTTACTTGGTTTTTCTTTCCAAAGGGATACATGTTGTTTATAGGCATTAGACATGTTTTTTCATTCAACATTTCTATAGGAGATTACACATTGTGGGGAGGGGGAGGGATCTATATAGTCTCTCTTTCCCTTTTATAGAGTTATTGATTGTATACCTATGATAGATGTAGTCCTTGGGGGATCATGACGAGCCCTCCATTCATAACTTTTTTATGTTTGTTTGTATCTTTCCTTTCTTTTGAAGAGAATTTTGGTACCACTCAATTTTCTCCTTTTCTCTATTTGTGAGATATTGCAATTGCAAATGGATACCTAACATGGCCAAGTAGTTAAGAACCATCATCATCATCATCATCATCATGGCCAAGTAGTCAAGACCCATCATCATCATCATCGTCATCGTCATCGTCATCGTCATCGTCATCGTCATCGTCATCATCATCGTCATCGTCATCGTCATCGTCATCGTCATCGTCATCGTCATCGTCATCGTCATCGTCATCGTCATCGTCATCGTCATCGTCATCATCATCGTCGTCGTCATCATCATCATCATCATCATCATCATCATCATCGTCATCCTCATCGTCGTCATCATCATCATCATCATCATCATCATCATCATCATCATCATCATCATCATCATCATCATCATCATCATCCTCCTTGTCGCCGTTGTCGTCATCGTCATCATCATCGTCGTCGTCGTCATCATCATCATCATCATCATCATCATCATCATCACCATCATCATCATCATCATCATCATCATCATCATCATCATCATCATCATCATCATCATCATCCTCATCCTCATCCTCATCGTCATCGTCGTCGTCGTCGTCGTCATCATCATCATCATCATCATCATCATCATCATCATCATCATCATCATCATCATCATCATCATCATCATCATCATCCTCATCCTCATCGTCATCGTCATCGTCATCGTCCTCATCGTCATCGTCATCGTCATCGTCATCGTCATCGTCATCATCATCATCATCATCATCATCATCATCATCATCATTTCTACTCTCATGGGAATTTTTTGTTGGTTTTCTAGGTGATGTTAGGAGTTTGATTCCATTGGTGACTCTAACAATACTTTGGTCAAGAATGAGAAATAATTTTTTTTCAACTAACATGCATAATCTTAAAAATCTTATAAAGTTGTTAGATATGCCTTAAAAGATATAATAGAAGAATGTCAGACCTATGTATGATGTGGGCAGAACATATCAAAGGAGGTGTGATCAAGGAGTACATCACAGGAAACTCTTGACCCATCAAGGAAATCAAACATCAATGTGGTTTAAGATGATGTATGGTGTGAGGTATGATGTCTTGCACACAATCCTAGTCAATGAACAATTGCTCTAGTATTGTACATAAGAAGAGATGGAGTATGGGGGATGTCAAGGAGGGTAAATATCTATATAAGAAGATGAGGATTAGAAGGTAAGTTTATGCTATATTCTACTTATTATATAGAGACAACCAATATTACTCATCATATTACTCTAACTATTAGTTTGACTATAACAAAAGAAGGGAAGTTGTGGAGTGTTATTATCGACAAATCTTTTTTGATGATGAGGAAGAAGAATATTCTTAGGCAATAATCTTGAATCATGTTCCCCTAGATAAATTCTACAAAAAAATTATAAAGTTGAAAAGTAGACTAGTTATGAGATCAAAGCACTTATGGTTCTTTTTGTGGCCCAAGTTAAAAGTTACTATAATTTGAGAAGGAAATTTAGAATAAAATAACAAGAAGTTCGAAGAAGAATGGGTGAAACCTTGTGATGAAAATGAAAGTGAACTTAGAAAAAAATTAGTACCATCATTGTTGGAAACATATCAAAATTTTAAGATCCCAAATGTTAGTAAATCTTCCCTTGATTCTTAATCTAAAGTTAAAGATTATGTTACTTATAATAAGAAAATCCCAATTGACCTTTAAGTTCCTCATCTAACAAGCACATAAAGAAGGTATTCTTTGCTACATAGTGCAAGGAAATCTCTAGGTCTAGCATGTCTTTAGTTTTTTCCTTAAGTGTGTGCAAGCTTTAAGATTTTTTCAGAGTTTCAAGTCTTCCCCTCCTTGCATAACTTTCCTCCAAACCTTGCCTTTGCGTCCTTTTCCATTTGGGAGTTCAAAGTTTTCCTTTCAATCACACCTTTCCTTAAACTCCAATTTTATTTTGTCTTAACTAGATTTGCGTAATTTCATCTCCTATGCGCCCCTCATATGTTGGAGAGCTCAAAAGCCCCAAATATTTCTAATTCTAGGATGTCTCTAGTCCTTTCCTCAAGTGTGTGCAAGTTTTCATAGTTTTGACATTTCAGGGTTTTCTCTCCTACCATACCTATGGACTCCAAATCTTGCATTTGCCTCATTTTCCTATGAAGATTTTAGAGTTTTCCTTTTGGTCACACCTTTCTTTTGACCCTTGCTTTTTGTTTATCTTTGTTAGAATTGCAAGCTTTACCTTATTGACATGTCTTTCCTCATAACCCTACACATCAATGCTTTGCACTAAGTTACCATTTAGAGTTAGAATGTCAATAAACTTCTTATTTGCATCTCTAGTGGCATGAGGTACAACATCTCCTTGATTTGCAACTCCTTAACTTTTTCTCTAGTATATCTTTTGGAGCAAGACTTGTAAAACTCCGTTTCCTTTCTCACCATCCTTGTTGGTAGACATTATGAATCGTTCTAATCCTCACTTCTTGATCATTTCTACCATACCTTTTTTGAAGTTTAAGTTTCAATCATTTTTCTTTTTTAAAACAAAACACCTATTTATTATGTGAAAGATTGATAGAGATAGGATACCGGTTTAAATCATAGTCATTCTATGACTTCAAAAATAATTCAAACTGCCAATAGGTAATATTCAATGTTGAGAACATTTCATTTCAATGCTTCCTGGTAAAGTCATTGAGCAAATATTGAAAAGTCGCTAGATTTTTCAGTTGTCTTGTTTATTTAAGTCCAAATCATATTTAGCAGTTTCTTAGATTACCAGTGACGATGAAGCTTGAGAAAATGTGAAGCTTACATTCATGCAGATTCGTGTAGAAAGAAAGCATTCATTCATTTATTTATTCTGTCTTGTTTGTTAGTTTATTTGCATGGAGAGAGATGCACATGATGTGAAAGAGAATTTTCAATGCCATTTAATATTAAAACCTTGTTTGTTCAATCAAACAATCTCATTCATTGAAAGCCTCCTAGATGATTCGGCTAGTATAATAACTTCTCATACACGCAATGACATGACATCAGATTGTTTTCTCACAGGAATATACATTAACTTCTACTAACTTGTCCTATCTGGACACTATATTAAAAGATAAACAGAATAATAAAAGCTTGCTTTCTTTGCAAGTAACCACCAACTCCTCTATTTATCATAATCTTTCATTTAATTAATTAATTTTGTTCTATAGTCTATGATATTAGGGAACGGTTTAAATCACACACACTAAGCTTACATTTTTAGGCTTAAAAGTGTTAAACACTCAGAGTTGACTGACATTTTCTAGTCTTAATATGGTGCTTAAAGTGCGTGGTCACACTAAGAATACACTTCGAGGCTTAAAAGTGTTAAACACTCAGAGTTGACTAATATTCTCTAGGCTTAATATGTTGCTTAGTGTGTGTGGTTTAAGGCTGAGAGAATCTATGTTCGAGTCTACGGATAGCTTATAGTATATGAGACTAGAGGCACCTAACTAAAATCTTAGCTCCTACGAAATTTGAAGTGACTAATCTTTCAAGAATACAAGTTCTCTACCATGAAACAAAACTTAAAAAAGAATATAAGACGCATGACCTGTAAATTCATTCAATCCAGATGCGATTCACTGGTTTTACTTACTTGTCAATTCTTCTCTTTAGCTTGTTTAGGAACTCCCCATTACCCTTTTCTGTGTCCTGCAACAGTTTCTCAATCAGCAGGTGCCTCTCCACAGGCTTGAGATGAGCCACATCCACAACATGCTTGTTTATGACCTTGCCTGTCTCATCATAATCCTTGAAGATTGAAGATCTGATTCTGTCATATGTTGGAAGCCTTTCAATGGCTGCCCAATGAAGAGCCTCCTCATCATCTACAAAATCTGAGGTCTGGCTGAAAACCCCACTGCTTCTTTTGCTTCCAAAGCTAAGCCTTCCACTCCTCAGCATTCTCATGCTTCTCCCCACCTCTGATATTTCCTCTCTCAAGGAAGAAGACCCACCATTTTCAGACACCAACTCACTCATTTTGATCTTCTTGCTTGTATATATGCTCTGTATATATACTCTGTATATATGCTCTGGTGAATATCTATGCCTTAGTCCAAGCTTGCAGAGCCTCCATGAATGGGCTGTTAAGATATTCTATGCCTTCCTCATTTTGATCTTATTGCTCTGTATTTGCTCAAGATATATATGCACTCAAGCTCAGTGAAATTTATAGTGGTTAAACATCATTGAGTTGATTGACAAAGAAACTTACTTTTTGGTAGGGATGAAATGAAAAAAATTAAGTAGAAAGGTACTTTGACAATACTCTTGAACTGCTTCATTATGAATACACTATTAATTTTTTATTAAAAATAATTAAATATTTATTATTTATTATGGTCATTTACAAATCCTGCGGCGTAATCGTTGGGCCCCGTTGATTTTTTCTTACACTTTTGGATGGTTCGAGAAGTTCATTTTAATTCATATGTTCCAGCAAGTGTCGCTCAAAAAGGAGCCGGAGAAAAAACAAGTATTATTTCGGTTCAGTATTTTAAGTTTTTTTTTAATTCATATTCAGTGCGATAACATAATTGTTATGGTCAAATTAACATAGTTAGGACAATGTGTCTGCTGTACGAGGAAAAAATGAAGAGGGTGGGCTGGAAGGCGACACCACGAAGGAACTGTTTGAGTTCCTAGTGTTTAAGTTGTTATTTGGATGAGATTGTTATCAATCTTGGGTTATCTTATAGCTGTAGGCGAGGCTTACTGTGTATTCCGGGTCAGCCCCCTTGTTTTGGCTGCTTTATTATCAAAAACATAGTTAGGACAATTCATATGAACAGAATATTTTGGGCATCTATTTTCATTATTTTCATATATTTATTTAATAGTTTAACATGGTAGAATTCATTTTAATCTTCCTTAAAATTAAGTGTGTTCGAGGTATACATATTGAATTTTTATTTTAAATTTTTTTTTACTAACCATTCTAAATTAAGTTTTTGGGCTATTTGTTGGTATGTTATGGTATTCAAATACACATAAATATGCAATTAATTTTTATACAAAAATAGAAAGAAATGCTATAACACAATTCATATTCTCGAAGGACAATGAATCAAAATCTTCATATAAGACACAACTCACATGTTTATGTATGTTATATTTGAATGTTTATTTAGAGCTCTAGAAAACTAATCAATGTAAAGGTTCGACTAGAAGAAAATGACTCTAACAATCTAACATATTCTCTTAAGATAACACTATGGTCATTATTAGAACATCATATACTAGAGATTTGAATGCATAGGTTTCTAGAGTTTAATAGACTATTGATTATTTTAACCTCTTTATGTTTTCAAAGTTTTCTTTTAATTCATAGATTCAATTTAAGTTTTACTCAAGGAAGAGCAGAGAAACAAATATCTTATTTCATTTCAAATATTTTATGTTTTATTTTGTTAGAAAATATTCAATAGAATAATATAATTGTAACGGTAAAATTAACATATCTAGAATAGTTTAAATCAATATGATGGGAGTAAACCTCTACAATTAAAAAATAACATATATAGAACAATTCACAATTAAGTTTGAGCTCATATGAATGTAATATCTTAATATAATGGTTATTTAGTATTTTTAGATTGACATCCATTTTCATATATTTATTTAATGTTTTAAAATTAAAATATTTTATGGTAGAGTTCATTTTTAAATTTGAATTCCAAGATTATTGTTCCTTTTGACTAGCCATTCTTAATTATTTTTTTGGGCTATTGGTTGGTATGCTATGGTATTCAAAAAGACATTTTATATGTAATCAATTTATATACAAAAATAGAGAGAAATACCATAATGTACTTCATTTTTCCAAGTGACAATGAATCTATAATACGCCACTTATATGTTTATGTAAGTTGCCTTTGAATATTTATTTAGAATTATAGAAATACTAATCAATGTAGAGGACTAACTAAGAGAACTTGACTCTAATAATCTAGGAGATTCCCCTCAGATAACAACAAGCTCATTATTAGAAATCATATATTAGAGATCAAAATGAATAGGTTTCCGTAAGTCTTTATTATACCAATTAGATCTCTGTGTCAAAATTGAAATTCTTTCTTATAATTTCTTATACACGTTTAAATTTAAAGACATTTATTGAAAGCAATATATTTTATATCATGATAAATACTTACCACAATACAAACATAATTCTTATCATAATACCTAAAACTAAATACCCTTATTTATATTTAACTTAAAAAAACTCATTTTTATTATTGAAAATTTAATCTAATATAATTACTCTTAATTATTTACATTTTATTTATTAACTTAAATTATTCATATAAAATACAATTTACTTCTTTATAATAATAGGCTTTTATATAATTTTGAAGCTATTTCTTTTTTCTTTTCAATAATAATTTTTTGTTTTTTATTTTACGTTTGTTTTATCTAAAAAGATTTTCCAAATAAAACATATTTTATGCTTATACTTTTTAAATGGTTCACTGTCAATAATGTAAATTGTCTTTTTAATTATAAGCTTACATAATCCTAAGATATTATTTAATTATTCATTTATTAAAAAGAATCTTGAAGATCACGTAAACTTATAATATATTTTTTTCTTCAATATAAAAAATTCTAAACTTATTTGACTTTAAAATTTCTATTTATTTATGAGCTTGACTTGCCCTATTTACTCTATTCATTTATTAATTTAAAGCAAACTATGTATGTGGGAATGAGTGATTTTCGAAACGTTTGCATTTTAATTTTGATAAGGTTATAAATACAGTTTAATACGAATTAATTAATTAAAATATTATGATAAAATAAAATTGTTTTAAGATAGGGTTGATATTGATTAATCTTAATATTAAAATCTTATTTTTGATGTCATATTATTTAATCGTGTTTTATACTAATAACTTCATCATTATAAATGTAGATACCTAAAATTGTCTTAGCCTATTTTATCCTAAGCCTTTTATTAATTAAATAGATTTTTATTTATTTAATTAATTCACTAATCCTCTTTTAGTGTCTCTATTTAAGTACATTTAAAAAAAAATTTTATTTAAACTATCCTTTCTCTAAATTAAATAAACATTTCATTTATTTAATCGGTCCCACCTCTTCTATTAATTAAATAAATTTTTATTTATTTAATTAATTCATTAACTTTTTCCCTCCATGACAAGTGTCATTCATCTCTTAATTTACCTCTAACCACCTATCTAATATTTTCTTATTTTTTATACCTACTTTTTAATTTGAGTCGACCATTTATCCCTCCACCTCTTAATCGTAGCCCTCAATTTCTAGGGTATTCTCTACAAAAGAGGATCCTTTCCTTATCCTTCCATAAGAGAATTGAAGCATAAGCACCTACATTTTGTCGAATTGCAACCACAAGTTGGTCTCTATTGAGCTCTTGTGCACACAAAATCTAAGAGAAACCATAATCAATATCAAGCAAGATCAATGAAGATAGGAAAGAATGGAGATCAAACCCTACGAGCATGTGAAGGTATAATCTTTCTATTTTGTTTGCATGGTTGTAGGTTCTTCATTGGTATATGTTGGACTTATTGTAGAACTAGGTTTTATGTGGTTGAATCTTATTAGGTTTTACAATATTTGAGTATCCAAATATTTCGTCTACATTTTGGCACACCTGGTGGGACCCTTGTCCCTTTATTTCGAATACTTTTATGAAGTTTTGCAACCTTTTTTAGAAGTTGAAGGTCAAATTTGCGATCTAATTTGATATTTTTAAAAGTTCCCATCGCACAATTGCCAAATTCAGAAGGTTCATGTCACACATTCGATAGATTCTTAAGTTCTTATCACACAGTCACTAGATTCAGAAGTTCTCGTTGCACAGTCTCCAGATTTAGAAGTTCATGTCGTATAGTCGCCAGATTCAGAAGTTCCTATCGCACAGTTGGCCGATTCAGAAAGTTCCTATTGCACATTTGCCAGATTCAAAGGTTCCTATCGTTAGTTCCTATTGCTAGTTCCTATCGCATATTCAACAGATTTGGTTTATCTTGTTGCGTATATGGTTCTATATTTCTTTGTACATTTTTCTTTATTTTCATTAGGTTTTTGGCTAACCCTTGTTAATATTCATGAAGTGGTGTAGCTGTTCATTTTCTTGTAGAAGGCCCCTTATTCATTATTTCATGTTCTAATCCTTTTGTTTGCAAGTTGGGGTAATTTTGAAACTACTAATCCATTTGTGCGTGCAGGGGTAGCATAGGGGTGTGTTTGCATTTTCATAGACTAGATAAAATTTGGATTATGGCTCACTTAAAATAAAACCTTGTTTGAAGTGTTCAGTGTGCTTGCACACTATTTATTGTAGAACCCTAGGTGTTCAATGAAAGTATCCTCTCCCCTCAACTTCATGGATCTTGGGTGTAAGAGAACTCATTGAGCATCTCTTTTTATTTCAGAGAGCCTGCCTTGGTGGGCAAAATGTTAGAATTCGTGAAATGTGAATCCCACAAGCCCAAATATCTTCTACAAGAATACCTGTCACACATAAAGAGAAATTGAACAGTAAAGAGAATCGAAGAAAATTAACAATAATTGAATGTATTGCTTTGAAATTGCTTATTTCTTATTGCTTAATTACAATGAAGGATATGACATCCTTTAAAGAAATCTAACTCTAAAGATAGAAACCCTAAATGGTGGAGTCTACAAGATAGACTGAGAGTTTGAAACACAATGCATGAATCAGTCATGTATGCACAAATAGCATAATAGACTAATTCATGCATGAAGCTCTCGAAAATCTAAACATAGTTTTCTTTTCCTACTTTGCATTATGCATAGAGATAAATATTAATTAATTATTTGTAATTAATTAATTAACTAAATAATAAATTATTAAGTGAATAAATACAATTAAGTGAATAATTAATGTTATTTACTCCAACAAAAAAGTACTCACCCCAAGAGTGACTCAGGCGGTACTTTCCTCTGTTCCGCTATATAAAAAAGGGTGAGACAAAACTTGTAACCCAAATAGTATTAGCTTTGGTCATACTCTTCAATCTAAAAATGGTTTATACTCCAAGTAAGGTTGATTTGGACACTCACAGGGTGCAAGTGACCCTAGGTTGTGACTAAAAACCTTAGTAGTGGCCCACCCTATTTTTGACCGAACATCACGGTAATTTCAATGCAAGGGCATAGCTGGTTTTAGCCCCAAGATACTCACCATAAGGCTCCCTTGAGATGAGATAGAAATTCTTGGCTTAGCATAAGCTACTTGTAGCTTTTTGGGGAGGGGTGATTGGGTCATCCTTCTAGTCCTAGAGGCCCCTACTAGTCCTCTCTCGAAAAGACAAAATAGTGCACACACCCATTAAGTTGTCCCTACATTTGAGTCAACAAAGATTCCAAGATGTGGGCTGAAGTTATTGTCATGAGACCTTGACTTTAGGGCTAGGAAGTGTTTGAAGTGTATTCGTTTGTGTTAAAGACCTGTGGAAATTGGGTTGTTTTGACCTATAGAACATACACATCGTACTCATATTTGGACAAAAGCATTTTTAGACATTGTGTCTTCTTGTTTTCTATGTTGTCTTGCCACAAAACACACATTTAGATTTGGTCACACATTAAAACATTGGAAAGCTTGGACAACATTGAGAAAAAAAAATGTTCTTTTCCATAAAAGCGTCTATAGTTTCTTACTATGTTTGTGATCACAAAGATTCAAATATTTTCTAAGGTTGATTACATAGGATTCCATTTACTCAACATACTCTTTTCACAACTTTCCATTCATTTTCAAACATTTTCAAACATCGTTTTCAAAACTTCCATTCACACTTTTCAACTAGAGTCAAAGAGTTGTTTAGTAGTCCTTATCATTATCTTGCAAACACATTTTAGAAATCTTTAAATGGTTTCACATCAAATTTATCATCTTGGGTACCATTTTGACATCTTGAGTTAAGGTCAACTTACCTATTGACATTTCTCATCTCCTAGGAAGCTACACGTTGCTTAGATTATTTTATCAACTTTGGAACAACATTTTAGGACATTGCAAGACAGCTTTTCAATGGTTTTCTCAAGAAGTTTATTTTAATTGATATGTTCTATTAAGTGTTGCTTAAGAAGGATCCCAGAAAAAACATATTATTTTGTTTATTTGTATTGTCATATTAAGATAGAGAAAGAAAAGTAATATAGCTTCCTTGTGGGAGGTACCTAACTTTGCTGCAAACAAAGCATACATAGTTTACCCTCTACGAGATTTGAAATTGTGACCCCTCTTTCAAGAGTCTAAGTTCTCCACCACTAGGCAAGGACAATTCACATGAATGGAATACTTTTGACATCTATTTTCATATATTTATTTAATAGTTTCAAATTAATTTTGTTATGAAAGAATTCATTTTAATCTTTCTTGAAATTAAGTTTGTTTGAGGTATACATATTTGAATCTTAATTTTAAATTTTAAAATTTGATTTTGAAGAGTATTATTTCTTTTGACTAACCATTCTAAATTAAGTTTTTGGGCTATTTGTTGGTTTGTTATGGTATTCAATTTATATACAAAAATAGGAAGAAGTACGATAACACATTTCATGTTTTCAAAGGACAACGAATCGAATCTCCATATTATACACGACTTACACGTTTATGTATGTTGTCTTTGAATGTTTATTTAGAGCTCTAAAAAACTAATGAATCTAGAGGCTAGACTAGGAGAAGTTGACTCTAACAATTGAACAAATTATCTTAAGATAATACTATGGTCATTATTAGAACACCATACAGTAGTGATTGGAATGAAAAGGTTTCTAGAGTTCAATAGGATGTTGATATAACTTTTCTATGTTTTGAAACCTTTATTTTAATTCATAGATTCAACTTAAGTTTTACTCAAGGAGGAGGAAAGAAACAAATATCTTATTTCATTTCAAATATTTTATGTTTTATTTTGTTAGAAAATATTCAATAGAATAATATAATTGTAATGGTAAAATTAACATATCTAGGACAATTTAAATCAATATAATGGGAACAAACCCCCTATCTGCACTTTACAAATTAAAAAAGCCATATCTAGAATAATTCACAATTAAGTTTGAGCTTATATGCATACAATATCTTAATATAATGGTTATCTAGTATATTTAGATTGACACCCATTTTCATATATCTATTTAATATTTTATAATTAAATATTTTATGGTAGAGTTCATTTTAAAATTCAAATTGCAAGATTATTGTTCCTTTTAACTAACATTCTTAATTAATTTTTTGGGCTATTTGTTGGTATGTTATGATATTCAAAGAGACATTTAATATGTAATTAATTTATATACAAAAATAGAGAGAAATACCATAATTTACTTCATTTTTCTAAGTGACAATGGACCTATAATACACCACTTACATGTTTATGTATGTTGTCTTTGAATATTTATGTCGAGAGGCATCTACAATGACATACAAATATTGTAAACAAAAAAATGATTTTGAATAAATTTGACGTGTAGATGACAGGTAAATGCATGCATGTTTTAGTTTCTCTATAAGTATTATTTTATTACTCTGAATAAAATAGAATCATTGCCACTTGTCTTTAAGTATATGAAACTATTACATCTTTAATGACAGTGAAAGAGTGCAACATTATTCAGCTCCATGTCCTTCTTGACAACTAATAAACATGCAAGTCAATTATGTGATATCTCTTGGCATTGTTTTACATATATATTTTTTAGAATATGGGTATACTAGTTATTTTAGAATTATTTAAAAAATCAATATAGAGGTGTGACTAAGAGAATTTAACTCTAACAATCTACTAGATTCCCTTAAGATAACAATAGGTTTATTATGTTTCCCGATTTAGTTCGACGGTCATGCATAGCTTAGCCACATCCCTATGTTTAATGCAGAAGAAGATCTTGGGAGTGGACAAAGATGAGGAAAGAAACTATAAGGAGCATTTTAAGTTCCTTATTGAGGCTTGGTCCAGTGTTCTCCACCAAGCTAGCTGCAAGTTTTAGGTGTTAATGTTGGTTTTGCCTATTGCAGGGCCTCTGTTAAGACAATTTCATATTTTCTTATTGTTAAAGTTTATGACCATAGGTGGCATGGTATTAAGACTCTTGTTAGGTTGCTAAAGATTTTAGCTCTAATATATGTCGTTGATAGTTAGTTTTTGATATTAGTTAGTTGTTAATGTGTTGTTAATGTGCTACTAATGCTCTGCTAACTTACGCTTGTTGAGCTTTTGTTATTAGGACAACACCCTTGTTTTGTTGCTTTATAATATAAAAAACAATAAGTCTATTATTAGAAATCATATATTAGAGATCAAAATGAGTAGGTTTTCATAAGTATACATTATATCAATTCAGATCTATGTGTAAAGCATCATATTCCTAGTGATCAAGATTGAACTTCACACTTGACATTCTTCCTTATAATTTTCTATGCATGTTTAAATTTAAAGACATTTATTGAAAACAATAAATTTTATATCATGATAAATATTAATATAAACATAATACATATCATAATTCCTAGTAAAATAACCTTATTTATATGTAATTTTAAAAATACTCATTTTTATTATCAATAATAGAATTAATCTAATTTAATTACTCTTAATTGCTTACATTTTATTTATCAACCTAAATTATTCATATAAAATACAATTTACTTCTCTATAATAATAGGCTGTTTAATTTTGAAGCTATTTATTTTTCCTTTTCAATACCTTTTTATTAGAAGACTTTTCTACTAAAAACATATTTTATTTCTTATACTTTTAAGTAGTACACTATCAATAATGTAAATTGTATTTTTTATTCTAAGCATACCTAATCCTAAGATATTGTTTAATTATTCATTTTTTAAATAGAATCTTGGAGATAACGTAAACTTATAATATTTTTTTTCTTCAATATAAAATATTATAAACTTATTTGACTTTAAAATTTCTATTTATTTATGACCTTGATTTGCCCTAAAGACTCTACTTATCTATTAATATAAAACAAACTATATATGTGGGAATGAGTGATCTTTGAAACGTGCGGATTCTTTTTCCGTGTTAGGTTGTCTTTAAAAAATTAATAAATAAATAAGTAAAAATCTACAATGGCTTTTAGTCAAAGCAAAAAAAAAATTAAAAATAATTTTGTATTCTCTTATGCGAATATGAATATTTTATAATAAAAGTTTGTATTTTGAATTGTATTTAATTTTAATAAGGTTATAAACATAATTTAATTCGAATTAATTAATTAAAATATTATGTTAAAATAAAATTGTTTTAAGATAGTGTTGATATTGATTAATCTTAATATTAAAATCTTATTTTTGGTGTCATATTATTTAATCCTCTTTTATACTAATAGTTTCATCATTATCAATTGATTTGATAGTTATCTTATTTAATTAGTTTAGTTCATCACTAACTAACTAAATAAATATTATGAAGTCATTCTAATTCCTCACTTATTAATTGAATAAATATTATTTAATTATTCTAACTAAATGTTTCTCTGACTAAATTATTTCATTTCCCTCCTCGCATATTTAATTAGTTCAATTTTTTATTTATTTTTGGTTGGTGAATTGCAAATCTTAAGGGGTTGCTCCCATATAAATTAAAGAGAAAGGTGCAAACAAATAACATGATTTGGGTAGTATGGAGGGCCTAAAGAAAATAAATGCATTAGACCCCAAAAGTCTTGAAAAATAAGTATCTCAACATAAGCAATCTAATTCAACTTGGAAGTGATAACATTGTTTTTGGAATTTGAACACAAATGCATATTGTTACAAGCCTTGTTCCCTTCATTAGAGACTTTCCCTTTCTTTCACATCACTTCCTAGAAATCTTTGCATCCATCTTCATTGTGAGACACTGAAATTGGAAAGGAAGGTTGAGATATTTTAGTCATTGTTGTGGGCACTCCACGCCTGTCCATGGATAACAATTAATCATTTTTTGGCTTTGTTGAATTCTTTAGATTATTTGATTTTTTCATAACTTGTGATGAATCTCATTGTGTAGCCATATTGCTCATGTCCTGCAAAGGCTCAAGAGAAGTCTATTTCTCTTCCACTAGACTATCAATTGTATAATAATGAGAAGTAGCATTTTTCCATCATATGGATTGATGGTTTGATTTATCTTTGGAGTAAGACATTTTGTGACAAGGTGGCCAATATTGTAGCGTTTTTCACAACGTAAAGGAAAACCCTAATAATCCAAGAGTTGAGACCAACATTGACCATGCTACACCTTAATATTATGTCTTCTAGAAGATCTTTTCAAGTGTCTAGATCTATCAATATGCAAGCAAAGGTTGTGTGCATAAAATCAAAAGATTCATTATTTGCATCCAAGTAGTTGTCCAAAGAATCATTGATAGCTTCAAAGCATGATTCCACCCAAAAGAGAAGTGTGGGGCTAGGAAGGTGAACCCAAATAGGGATAATAACAAAGGATTTAGTGGATGGATAAAATAAGGGGTGTCATGGTCTTAACATTTAGGTGTTGTCCCCAAGACTAAAGAGAGCATATGATAGTATTTTGATCCTCTATTCTATCAAAAATTATAAAAAAAAAATAACAAGCACATGGATAGATTTCAAGTTTTTGTAGCATAACAGGTTGCCAAGATTCAATCATTTGTTTGTGTAGATCTAGAGGGCTAGACCATATATAGATAAACTTAGCAATCAAACCATACTTCACAAAAAAATTCTCATTTTCAACAATCTCTTTTTTAACCTAAATTTATCTCTATGAGTTTACTTGTGATTTTAATGGGCCTTCCAAACTCAAAGTATTTTTTATTATGTTCGCTAAGTTTTGATGAGGGTTTGTTCCTAGATGTGGTGGCTGAAATGGCCTAGGCTTGGGTATCATTAATAGATTTCCCTTGAGCCATGGAAACTACTAGCTTTTCCAACCTTGTGGTACCAAGCACCATGCCCATATGGATCTTGCATGTGTTTAGTCTTATAAGAAGGATCCTTAACACTAATTGAATTTGATTGTGCCACATCATTCCAAAGTCATTTTGATTTACCTCAATATTAGGCGTAACATCATCTATCATAAATTAGAGGCAAGAAAAAATGTAACCTAGTGACCTATTCCAAGAACAAACCTCAAAACCATGTAACTGAGTTGATTATTCAGACCTAATGAATCACACCACCCGACCAATATTTATTCTCATTTTTTTTAGTAATATCCTTAGCTAGCTATAAGACACCTTTCTATAGTCAGATAGTCAATTTAACTCTTCATCCTTCCCACAAATGTTCACATGAAAGATCATTTTTTAACAATAAAAAATTAATAAATGAATAAGTAAAATGAAATATAATAAAATGAAATAAAGAAATCAAATTAAAATAAAAACCAAATAATATGAAAGTAAAAGAATGTAAAGTGCATGACAAAACATGTAGAATAAAGATTATAAAAGGGAAGAATTACAAATATTAGAAGATAGGTCATGGTGTGTAAGAGAGGAAGGAAGCAAAAAGAGGGCATTAATGGTAGTTTTTCCATTTTTCCATATTTGATAGTAATTTAGAGAGGGATTAGGGGGGAAATAAAATCACATTATTAATGCAATATGTCATCCCTATTCGTGGAAAGTCTTTTTTTTTGTTAAAGAGGGTATAGAAAAAATGGCTCCAAGAAGCCATTAAAATCCTCATGCCATTCGCCCCCTTGAGAAGAAACACACATTTATTTGGAGAAGAAGTGAGAGAGGTTTGTGGGGAAAGAAGCAACAATGAGGTGAACAATAGGTGCAAATAGGTTTTACCTCCTTCATTATTGTTCTTTTATACCATCTACTGTTGGTGTTTATTGTGTTTAAATATATTTTCTTTTCATGTAGAAAGATATATATCCTATTCACATGCTTAATAGTAGCATTCATCCATAGTTGAGCTTATCATAAACCTTATGGATGTAGTATAGTTATGAAAACAATGTTTATTAAAACAAGAAATAATTGTAGAATTTGAATGCTAGACCAAATACATAAATTGTTTAATAAATTGTATCAAAGAAATAAGGGCATGAACTTCTTGGTTAACATATTTGTCCTTTTGAAACAAATGACTTTATTGACTATATTTTTTCCAAATAACAAAGACAAACCATTAATCAACAATCAGGGAAGTTATTGATTAACTTCCTTTTGAATTTTGTTAAGCCACAACTCCCTTTTACGATCAAATTCAATATTTTTTAAACTATGAAATTGGGGTGGGTTGGGGGGGAGTATTCTCCTAACTTATAAAGTATTAAAATCAATGTTTACTTATAGCCATGAAATAAATACAATTCATTTACAATAAATAAATTTTATTTATTGAAACAACTTCCCAATACATAAGTTAGATCAATTAGAAGGATACAAATTTAGATAAAATATTTCAACCACATAAGAAGGAAATAGAATTCTTAGCAACCTTTCACTACACTCATACAAAACAATGATGATTAGAAATCAAAAGAAGCACATAGACTTGCAATAGTTTTAAGCTCATTAACATTCAGAATTCATGAGCACATAGATCCACTCATTCCTTCTCAAACTGCCAAAAACTTTGTATTGCTACTAATAGAAAAATGAGTCTCTCAAAATTATAAAAATGAGGATCCCTTCAAATGTCTTTGGTTATAAATTAAAACTTTCTCAAATGTAACCATCCAAGAATCTTAAAACTACTTCTTTGAAAAGTACAATTAAATTTTTTAATACGAGACTTTAGAATTTTAAAGGAACCAAAAGACTAAGGTTGAGGTGACATGTTTTGAGGGCCCACATTAACTCCATCTACCAGTGCAGGTTGGGATGTCATTGCTCTAGCTTTGTAGGTATTGAATGCTTGAGTGGCAACAAGTATCTTTATATATTTTAGAATTGTGACATTCTTTGTTCTCAACTTCCATAAGATATTGTTGATTTTGATGTTATGTATCTTAGTGTTGTTGCTAACTTCTTCATATGCTCTTTACAAATAGATTTCTCAACAAATAACTCTTCCATATTATTCTTCAATTATTCTTTCAATTCCTCTATTATTGCATTGTTAGCATTATCATTTTTCTTTAATTGGCACCCAATATTTGAAAGTTCCTTGTGGATATCAACGTTGATACGATTTCATTCTTTCAACAATTTACTTTGCTCCTATATATTTTTCTTTCAAAAGGAGTTTTTCTACTCAATGCTCTTTCTCAACATAATGCACCAAGGATCATCGACACTTGGAATGATTTTCTTTTCAACTCCTTTTCCTAAGCTCACATCCAAAATCTCCTTTAATTATTCATCATGTTGTAACCAAAGGGATTCCTCTGCTTAGTGTTTTCTATCTCTGTTGTTGGTTCCCCAAAGGGTTTACACTGCAATGGGGGAGAAACCAGGTTGATTCTTCAAATATCTTTGGAGAAGCCAACTCCACCTATCAATATCCTCTAGAACTTGGACCAACTATGACAAGGATTCTGCAAATCCTTCTACACTTTGCGCTCTGCAAAACCCGAGAAGGTGATCCCTTGATGAATCTATATTCTCTGCGTCATACTCACAAATTAAACCAAAACCAAGCAGATAATCTCATATACAGGCTCAACAAAGAGGGAGAATGCTCAAGAATGGTGAATTCTTCAGTGATCCTCAACCTATTGGAGCATGAGATGGATAAAACATGTAATAATAAACATGAATTGAAATGTATTCTGATAACCAACAAATTTGTAGCAAATACAAATGAATGGAGCATAAAACTAACTGTAAAGACTTAAGACAAGCTATGACCAGTGCCTTATTCCATTGTGTGCTTGAATTGAGAAGACATAAAATGAATTATAACATAATTCTATCTGTAGTCACATAAATCTGTCCACTTAATTAAATGAATACTTAGTATTTATTTGATTATTTAACCATCAATTAATAATTAATTAAATTAATATTTAATTAATTCATCTTAACCCTATTCTCCTATTAATTAAATAAATTATTCAATTTATTTGATTTAATTCACTTAACCAAATTCAGACCATTAATTAAATAAATAAATCATATTTATTTAATTAAATCTTCTCTCACATTTAAATAAATTAATATTTATTTAAAACCCCCAAAATCCCACCTCTCACATTTAAATAAATAAATCATTTATTTAAATCACCTTTATCCTCCACCCACTTGTATTTTCCTACAAAAGCAAGTTGCACAATTATTTTAAATAAATAATTTATTTAAATCACCTTTATCCTCCACCCACTTGTATTTTCCTACAAAAGCAAGTTGCACAACTATTTTAAATAAATTATTTATTTAAAATCCTATTTATCCTCACCCACTTGAAACCTTTAATGGTTTCCCTTAAAGTATTCAAACTTGATGGCTTTAAAGTCTTCAAACTTGATGGCTTCCTTCTATAGTCTTCTTAAAGACTTTAATGGTTTTCCTTAAAGTCTTCAAGCCTTTAATGGTTTCCCTCAAAGTCTTCAAGCATTTTAAATGCTTTATCTTCTTTTTCTCATTTAAATAAATTAATATTTATTTAAATATTTATCCAAATTCAACTTACACCATTTAATTGAAATAAATGATTTTATTTTAATTGAAAATACCAAAATTTCTCCCACTTGCATTTTCCTACAAAATCCACTTGTATGCCTAAACCCCTTCTAGATTCTTCTAAACCCTTCCTAATTAGCCTAATCCATCCCCTAAATATTGTCACATTCCTAAGCAAATTGGAGTCACTTCTCAAAGACTCCAAAGTCTTTGAAAAACAATTAATGCTTTGTGTGTTCAACAAATTAACCCTCAAAGTCTTGGATAACCTTTGAAAGCTTCCAACCTTCAACCACTAAATGGCTCAAAGTCTTGGATAACCTTTGAAAGCTTTCAACCTTCAACCACTTAATCCCCAAAGTTTCCAATAACCATTAATGGTTAATTCAACCCTCCCACATGGTTAAAACATTTGTTTTGACTCAACCTCTACCCAACCCAAAGGTCTCATCAGGCCATTAATGCTTTGACCATGATTATCTCTTAAACATTTGCACAAAGGTTTATCCTTGGATTAACTCTTAATCCAATGGGTAATCTTAATTTAGACTTGACCCTTACCTTCTAGATAACCATGAGGTCTTCTCAGGCCTTTAATGCCTCCAACCTCTTCTCTCAACCCAATCCTATGTTGACACTTGTCACCATTTTATTGGTGCCAATTGTGCACATGGATCCCCAACTTTCAAACTTGGCCCTTGATTAAACCATTTAATCTTAACCCTTCATTTCCCTATTTCTTCTATAAATAGAACCCTTCTCCTCAAGCAAAGGAGAAGCATTTAGAGTATTGTTGTTATACTGGCATTAGCATAGAGCTTTTTCATAGCATCACTATCTACTCTTGCATAGTATTTGCTTATCATATTCAACCATCTTGAATCTCCATATGGCATCCATGGCTAGTGCTAAAAGCTGAGAGCTACACTCATTTGGGACTTGGAGAGGAGAGAAACAAGGGAGAAGCATCAAAAGGCATCATGGAAGCATCTTAGGGAGGCTCTTCTCCTTTCTTTTATTTTGTTAAACTTCTTTCATGCTTTTTGAAATCTCTCTTGATATGTTTGGAATGGGTTTTAGTTCTTTGTTTTGTTTTTATGGTTGAAACTAACTTATTAACATTGAACTTTGTTGTTGCCTTGTCCCCATTTCCATGACATCATTTGGTGAACCTGACGTGAATCCAAACACCAAAAAGATCAATTATTATTTTTTTTTTAACCAATAACATGTTTGAATGTTGAAAATGTCACACAGGTTGCGATTTTGACACTGTTTTGGTGCGTTTGACATTATTTTGGCGCTATTCCCCCTGTTTCAGTGCTTTTCCCTTCTCTGTCTTTCTCTTTCTTTTAATACGTTTGTGTTAAATAGTGCCTCTGTTCAAACGCAAACTAGCGCTATTGTAACAAAACGTTGTACAAATCACTTTGTAACCAAAAAAAATAAAAAACCAAAAAAAAAAAAAAATTTAGGCTTGTAGAAGCCCACCAAATAGGCGGATTTTACTAACTATTTTTCTCTTTTGTGCAGATTTAAATTAGATTAAAGAGTAGATTTATATTTTTTACTAACTTGTTTTTGAAGTTGGTTTTAAAAATGAATTCACTTTTTATTTTGGTTTAAAATTAACTTCACATTTCAAATTTGGGCTTTTGAAAAAGAATCACACATTTGTTTGGGGCTATTAAAAAGAATTTCATTGTTCAAAGGTAAAAAGAACCACAAACTTATACAAAAACAACTTTATTTTTTTTGCAAAGTTAGGAACAAATTCTTTTGGTGCTTAAAATCAACAAGGCAAATTTTATTTCTTGCATCAAGATAAAACTTACAATCCACACTTCCATTTTTGGTGCAAATAAAATTCACAATCAACTTGTCTCATTTTTAAAGCAATTTTACTTCATGCAAACGTGTTTTTCATTAAGTTGACCAGGATTTTCAAATTCTAGTTTACTCCAACAATTGCCTTTGAAAATTAAAAAGAACACCATGATTGTTGGAGCAACATCTCCAAATAGATAGAAAATCATTGCGATGACAAATTAAAAGGAACAAGTGAATTTTGTGTTTGGCACACTTGTGCAAAAGAGTTGGTCGAGTGGTCCTACCTCTAACACACACTATCCTCTCCCTTGGCTCTCGTGGTCCTAGGTGCAAGAGAAAAGTGTTAGTAACGCTCAAATTTTATCTTTTTAAGAGAGGCCTGCCAAGGGATCGATACTCTTGGGAACGACCTCGAGCGGTAAATCCTTCGAGCCGCTATAGAAATCAGGTGAGAGCGAAAGCTGTAGCCTTGGGTATAGCTGTTCCTACAGTGTAACTGGCCGAAAGGACAAATGGGCCCCACCACCAGTTACAAGGCTCTTAAGTGAGTCACTGCAGAATGAACTTATGTCCAAAGCCATCGAACATGACTAAACACCTTTAAGTAGTAGCCCACCTGTTCTATTGATTGAGGATATTTGAGGTATAATTTAGTGCAAGAGCATAGAAGGTTTTGCTCCCAAGATACTCACCATACATATTTCCTTGAGTAGAAACATAGCTTTTTGAAAAGTCACTTGTGGCTTGATAAAAGTGGTGACTCCCCCATCATAGGGATCATCTATTTGTTATGCTCGTGCAAGACTTAGTATATCACATCCTTACCTGCCAAGGCGGGATTCATAAGGTATGTAGTACCAAAGTCGAAGAAATATCAAGATGTGGGCTAAATTTATCACAACTGGCCATTTGACCTTAGGGATAAAGAGTGTTTGAAGTGTGTTCGTTTTACAGACCTAGTGCAAATTGAGCCGACTTCAGGCTTTGGAAATACACCTTAAAATACATCTAAAGGAAGGGTCAAAAACAAGTCCAAGAATTGGGTTGATCTAGACCCATACTCATTTGTGCCTTTGAGGCTACAATCTTGTGTTTGTGTGCTTGCTTTGTTTTCTTGTCAAAGAAAAATCAGAAAATCAATCCCAAAAACAAAGTATTCATCCAACATCTGTCAACACAACTAAAAATACCAAAAACAAAGTGCAAACAACACAAAGTCACAACTTTTATGACCATTCTTCACATCTTGCGAAAGAAGAAGTGTCATCAGAGTATCACCTTGAAAAGGAGACCACTAAGCTCAAAGGCTTTAATCAAAAGGAGGAAATTCTTCTATATCAATCGACAAATCTTTGTCTCCCATAGAGTCTTTCTACATCGCATGCGTCTATACCTTCAAGGTAAAACAAACGAGTTTGATTCAGAATCATTGAACCGCAGAGCTTTTATGCAATATAGAGCTCTGAGTTATCACAAAAATCAAGGAGGAAAGATTAATCCCAATTTCTTCCCAAACATCTGTATCACCTACAACACAGCTCGAGAAATGCCACCAACACCTGAAAGGGAAGAAGTAGAGTTTGTTCCATTTGTAACACAAAGTTTTTATTAAAGTTGAAAACAAAACATCCATCATCTCATTCATACATCATTTTTCCATCATCAATTCATCCCAAAACTCTCAAAACATTAAGAGGTTCTTGTCCCAAGATTCCTTTTTTAGATATTGCTTGAAATCAAACACATCACATCACTTTTAGATTGTTTCTACATCTAGGATAAGCTCATCCTAAGAGACACATCTACGCAGGTTAAAACTAGTTCATGAGTGAATCCTCTCATTGCTAGGTAGTCAAAATCTGTAACACATCTCAGATTTCTCTACACCTTATCACATCCAAACTCATCAAAACAAACAAGCAATTCAAAGAAAGAATTCTGGTTACATTTACCTTTAGAGTGCTAGAGATCTACAATCCACTAATCATCCATCTTTCATTGAACAACTCATCATCATCTTCAATCAACTTCAACACAAACTTGCAAACAAAATGGCTCAAACCCGATCGCGATCAAGGCAACGAGAAATAGAAATTGAGGAAGAAGAGGACAACCTCAATGAATTTCAAGAAGCACTTGGAGGAAATGTAAATGATGAAAACCCAAGTAGTCCCACTCCTTCAACAATCGAAAGGGTTCAGCATAACCCTCACTTTAATAGATTATTTGATCAAATTCTCAGGAGCAATGCGGATGCTCACTTCTTAAGACTTGCTCAAGAAGGAGCCAAACTCCCCTCAGACTTTGATCTTGCCCAATTAAGACAAGCATCAGAAAGACAAAGTCACCATGAGGAGGAAAGGCGTAGAGATCCCATCAGATATAACATCCCTCGAGGTAACCCACCACCTCCTCCTCCAAATGAAATGGAGATGTTGCGGCAACAAGTCGCGAATCTCGCCCAACAACTTCATAGTGGTGTTAAGACCAATCAATTTTCACTTAACGACATCTGTCCCTATCCGTTTGATAGGAATCTTTATATGCCACCCTTTCCACGCGGGTTTGAAACACCCAAATTTGAAAAATATAGAGGAAAGGGGGATCCCCGTGATCATGTCCGAGAATTTCATTCTGCTTGTCTTGAAGTAGCTTATGAGGACACATACCTAATGCGCCTTTTTCCCCAAAGCTTGGGAGGAACAACCACATCATGGTTTTCCCGACTTCCAGGTGGCATTAGAACATTTGAGGAACTCATCCAGAAGTTCCTATCTCATTACTCTTATAATATTGAACGTGACATCACCATGGCTGATCTATGCAACACCAAACAAAAACCAGGTGAATTATTCTCAGTATTCCTGCAACGATGGCGCCAAATGTCTAGCAGACGTTCTCTTCAGTTACCTGAACAAGAACTAGTGGAAATTTTCATTTCCAACTTAAACGAAGAAATGGAATTTCACCTGGATGTCAAAGACACAGACTCTTTTAACGATATGATCACCAAGGGTATAAAATGTGAAAGGGCACTCATCAAAAAAGGACTCATCAAAATCTTTAATGAACCAAAAGATGCTCCTCGCTCGCGCTTCAATAGCGATAAACCGAACTTCTGGAACAAGAATAAGAATATCGTCAATGATGGAGTTGTGGATGCCAGGACTGTCCAAAATGCACAACCTATGGTTCGGTTTGCAGGACAAAATCCTCCACCTCAAAATAATACACATGGTCCTCCTAATCAAGGTCGCATCACATCTCAAGATGAACCAAGACCTCGTCCACAAAAACAAAAACGCACTTACACTCCCTTAGGGGAACCCATTGAAACAGTGTTGCGACAACTCCTCTCTCAAAATTTGGTCACTCTACCTAAGCTATCAAACTATGAGCCTCAAGTCAAACCAGCATGGTGGAAAGATACTGAACACTGTGAGTTCCATCAAGGAAGAGGACACAAGACAAGTAATTGTCACCGATTGAAAGATCTCATTCAAGATCTTATTGATCGAGGAGAAATTGAGATTGAAGGACATGATCCAAAAACGACAAATAATGATCACCTGATGTTCAAGAATCCACTTCCATCACAAGATCAAAGGGGTCCTTCCACTTCCAGGCGAGGCACCGATACCACTGATTATACGCAAGCTGCGTATAACTACACTGTCAATCACCTGTATGATGCCAGTGAACAAATTGCAACTATAACCTTCAAAAATCCCACCTCAAATTGCAATGTTGTTACACGTCGCAGCAAAGTTACCATAAAGGCAGCTCCACAGGGCACCACCTCTGTCCCGAAGCAATACAATCTTGTGGAACAATTAGACAAAACCCCTGCACTTATATCCATTTTGGAGCTTTTGCGTCTGTCACCCTCTCATAAAACAATCTTGGATCACGCACTCCAAGAGGCGTCAGTCCCTGCAAACCTAAACACGGACCAATTTCAAGCCATGGTTGGAACTCTAAAGTCATCACCTTGTCTCACTTTTTCCGAAAGTGACAACTCTTCCTTCCAACAACCTCATAACGCTTCGCTACACATTGAAGGATTTGTCAACCAACACAGGATCAAGCGAGTCTTGATAGATAATGGAGCAGGCCTAAACATTTGTACACTACAGTTGGTCACAGCATTGGGATATGCACTAGAATCAGTGGATCCTCGCAAGAAGATCACCATCAAGGCCTATGATGATGCAGAGCGTTCATCCAAAGGAGCTGTGGTACTACCCATCCGAGTGGGCCCTGTGGTAAAACACATAATTTGTCAGGTTCTGGACCTTCCTCTGCCATATAATCTATTATTAGGGAGACCTTGGATACATGCCATGCAAGCTGTTCCATCTACCTACCATCAATGTATCAAGTTCCCACATAACGGGGTCGAGATCACAATCCTGGGCGATGCAAATCCCTTTGCATTTTGCCATAATATCAGCCATCAACCAGAGATTACTGTTCCTAATAATAGGGAAGCCATTTCCTCCACATCATATGTAAATCCCGCCTCTCTTGCCAGTTCAAACACTCCTATACCCAAGCAAGAAAAGCTTAAGATGAAAGTCGCAGAGGAAGGTCCTGGAGAATACAACTTGAGTCAGCTCTTTTGTGTGGGACAAATGCCTACTTCTCCTAGAACACATGGTAAACCACAGCAGTTACTCCAGCAACCACTAAACACGCCTGCATGTGCCTTAACGCCTTTCATCCTTGGAAAGAGTCAAGAGGAAGAGACACAAGATAAGGACCTAGCGGAATGGATCTATAAAGATCCCATCACCACTGACAAACCGCAAGTTACACTTCCTATGGAACAATATGGCAAAGGCCTCCTCATTATGCAAAGAATGGGATATGATGGTCAGAGTGCTTTGGGATACTGCAAACAAGGACGACACGAACCTCTACTACCAGAATTCAAGCCCAAAGGTAATACAGGCCTTGGCTTTGAAAAAGAGATCCTTCCTAAACTCAGATTCAAAGGAAAACCCAGCAAACCATTTTGCCCACCTACTGCAAAGAGGATACCTTTCATAATCAAAGCACCATCAAGAACTATCCCCACTGCCCCCTCAAGGCTCAAAAATCCACCATCACCAATGTCACTCATCCCATCAAACGAACCAGTAATCCTATCAGCAACACCATTTGTAGCAGCAACTATATTGGAACCCGCAGCAGCATCTATGGCACCAGTAGTTCTAGCAGAAGCCACTGAGTCACCATTACCAATACTTCCAGTGACAAATCCATTAAACCCCATCACAATTCCTGCAGCACCGATCACTACAAGGATACATAAACCAATCACACCTGCCGTGTTTAACTCCAAAGACATCCCAGTATGGTATAGCAATCGGATGCTGGAGAGTGATTCAGAGACCGACTCACATGAGTGGGAATTCGATTCAGTGCAACTTAACACTTCAGATGAGGAAGACACATCACCACCTCCACCCCGCAAAGACATCCCTGTTTACGGAGAAGCACAGATAAAGACCACTTGGGTACCTGAGCTGGAAACATCTTCCACAGACCCTACGTCTCATCCTACGCCTGATTCTGACAGGGAGAGTACCATCAACGACCTTCACCACACTGTCTTAACCCTCACTGATACATCTCCCACACTTAACTTAATCGATGAAGTAATGCCCATTATCCACCCTGAACTCATTGAATGGAACCAACCAAATCCCCCATGTCTTGACCTCTTCCAGAACGATGAGGCTATCATTGACTTTTTGGAATTAAGGGATAATCTACCAAGCGGGGATCACAAAGCTGGATTCGCCATTGAACTTAATAGCGCAGCATACTTCGGGGCGGATGCCAAACCCTTCAGCTGCAAAAATATAACAATAAAACATGGATCTTCCAGTGAAAACCACACTGTGGCACTATTTGATCCGACAAAAGTAAAAAGAAAGAGCGTATCCAATGGTGAAAACCTCTCTGAGGCGCCTGAGGATGAAGGGTTTGACATCCTCCCTGCTAGTACACAACAGGAACGATCAACGATTCTTATCGAGGAAACCAAAGAATACAATGTGGGGACTCCTGAAAATCCTCATATTATACATCTGGCATCCCTTCTCACTCCAGAGGAACAGCTTAAATTTATAGAGTTCTTCCAGAAGCGTCAGATCAACTTTGCATGGTCATATGCAGACATGCCTGGGCTTGATCCTGATTTAGTCATGCATCATCTCACAGTAGCAAAAGGAGCCAAACCTGTCAAGCAGAAGCTTCGTAAGATGCATCCTCAGATTGTCGTGCTAGTCAAAACAGAACTCAAGAAACTCCTGGATGTTGGTTTCATTAGACCAATTGATTATGCAGAATGGATCTCCAATATTGTGCCTGTCGGCAAACCAAAAGGGGGCATCCGCATTTGTACTGACTTCAGAGATCTAAATAAGGCATGTCCTAAGGATGACTTTCCCCTACCAAATATCGACATCATAGTGGATCTAACAGCAGGACATGCGATGCTTTCACTCATGGATGGATTTTCAGGATATAATCAAATAAAGATCGCACCAGAAGATCAACATAAGACAGCTTTCACATGTCCATGGGGCACATATTGCTGGAATGTAATGCCTTTTGGTCTAAAGAATGCAGGAGCGACCTATCAAAGAGCAATGACCACCATCTTCCATGACATGATGCATACTATGATGGAAGATTATGTGGATGATTTACTAGCAAAATCACTCACAAGAGAAGGACATCTCCATATCTTAGATCAAATCTTTGATAGACTGGAACAATACCATGTTCGACTCAACCCAAAGAAATGTGTCTTCGGAGTGACCTCCGGGAAGCTTCTAGGATACATTGTCTCAAGCAAAGGCATTGAGGTCGATCCAGCAAAGGTTAAGGCAATCATGGACATGCCACCTCCAAAGAATATCAGTCAGCTAAGAGCACTACAAGGACGGCTTCAATCCATCCGCAGATTCATTGCACAATTGGCTGATAAGTGTCACCCATTCACACACCTGCTACACAAGAACATACGCTTCCAATGGGATGACAGATGCCAGCAAGCATTTCAGGCACTTAAAGACTATCTCATGAATCCACCCTTGTTGACGCCACCAGATCCAAGTAGACCGTTGTTACTTTATATCTCAGCAACAAGTACAGCACTGGGTGTGCTACTGGCACAACATAATGAAGAAGGTAAAGAGTGTGCTGTTTACTACATCTCTCGCACATTGGTTGGCTATGAACTCAATTACACACCTATTGAACGAGCTTGCCTAGCAGTAATCTTGGCAGCCACTAAACTGAGGCACTATCTGTTAACACACAAGGTGCAACTCATTGCAAAGATTGATCCACTCAAGTATTTACTCAGCAAAGCAGCATTGACAGGTCGCTTAGCCAAATGGGTGATGATTCTAAGTGAATTTGATATTGAGTACGTGGACCGTAAAGCTATCAAAGGGCAGGTCATTGCAGATCAGTTGGCTGCTGCACCTCTCATAGGCGATCATCCTCTCATTTCCAATTTTCCAGATGAAGAGATATTCATGATCACAGAAGCACAGCCATGGAAACTATATTTTGATGGTTCATACACTAGGCATGGCTCGGGGGCAGGCATTCTGTTTATCACACCTCAAGGCGATAGCATCCCGAAGTCTTACAGGCTCACATTTCCATGCACAAACAACATAGCAGAGTATGAGGCCTTGATCATAGGACTCAGATTAGCCATACAATGGAAATTAAAAGAACTGCAAGTATATGGCGATTCCCAACTAGTCATTCGACAAGCAACAGATGAGTATCAGACCAAAGATGATAAACTCATGCCATACAAGCAAATGGTGGACAATCTAAAGACATCATTTACTACTATCACTTTTGAGCAGATACCAAGAGATCAGAATCGAGCTGCTGACGCTATGGCTACCATCGCATCTCTACTAGATCTTCCACAGAATTCAACACGCTACGAGTTCTTGGTAGAACAACTTTGGATCCCGGCTTATGATATCCCCAAATCCGAAATGATATGTCGCCTTGTCGGTTCTGAATCCCCATGGTATGGTGAGTTCTACACTTATCTCCGTGATCACACCCTTCCTCCCAACCAATCAAATAATCAACGTAAAACCTTCATTCGCCAAACTGCTCGATATACCATTATTGTCGAAACCCTATACCGACGCGGTCTTGATGGTACTCTCCTTCGATGTCTAGAACAAGGTGAGATAACAAAGGCTTTGGAAGAGGTACATGAAGGAATTTGCGGGACTCACTCAAGTGGTCCATCACTAGCCAAGAAGATCATGCGAGCTGGATACTATTGGCCATCTATGGAAAAGGATTCCTACTACTTTGTCAGGAAATGCAAAAAATGTCAAGTTCATGGCGACCTGATACATGCACCAGCACAGGAACTACAACCAATCACAACACCATGGCCTTTTTGTCAATGGGGTCTTGATCTTGTGGGTAAAATCCATCCATCTTCATCCAATGGCCATAAATTCATTATTACCGCCACCGAATATTTCACCAAGTGGATCGAAGCTGTTCCACTTACCCAAGTCACCGGCAAGCAGATCGCCTCATTCATCCTCAATTACATCATCTGCCGGTATGGTGTGCCCATGCCCATTGTCACAGATAACGGTCTTCCTTTCAAAAATCAGGATGTTCGTGAGCTTTGTGAGAAATTTCATATCCAACACCGCTTTTCCACTCCCTATTACCCACAAGGCAATGGTCAGGCCGAAGCATCCAATAAAAACATATTGAGAATCCTAAAGAAGACAGTCAATGATGCCGGTCGTGATTGGCATGTTCAATTGAATCCAGCGCTATGGGCATATCGAACTAGCATTCGAACCCCTACAGGTGCAACTCCTTATTCATTGGTCTATGGTGCAGAAGCTATCTTGCCTATTGAGGTCGAGATACCATCATTAAGGGTTTCCTTGCACAATCTCATTGATGATGACGCATACAGAGTCTCACGCCTTCAGGACTTGGAGCTACTTGATGAGAAGCGACAAGCTGCATACAACCATCTCAAAGCCTATCAGCAGCGCATGAGTAGAAGCTACAATCACCGAGTTAGACCTCGTACATTTGAGGTAGGTGATCTTGTTCTTCGCGAAAATCCTCGCAACCAACCAAATAGAGAACATCAAGGCAAGTTTGAATCAAATTGGCTGGGCCCATATGTTGTCACTGCTGTATTCGGGTCCGGGGCATATCAGTTGGCTACATCAGAAGGCAAACCGCTTGCAGATCCAATCAATAGCATGCACCTCAAACGGTTTTATACATAAGCTATACAGAGCATCAGGCTCCCCTGCCTATCAGAAAATACCAAAAAACATTCAGAAAAATGTCCTGAAGAAAATATAAAAACATTCACAAAAGTAAAGAAAAAAAATCATGCATCCAAACGGTGAACAACCACTCCGGTGGCACCTTGGGTAAGTGCGATGGTGAAAACCTGGCAAACAGGCGCCACTCGTAAAGGCTATGGCTCCATTATCTTTCAGACTTGTGGCGATCACATCTACTTCATACATACATCCATCCATCCATCAACCATGGCTTGTTATTCCTCTGCAATTATGATAGTACTCCATACATCTTGCATCCCGCTTTTTCATAGTCATGTCTAAAACTGGGGGCAATGCCTTTAACCTATTGATAGAAGTGGATTCTACATTGTCTTATGATTCATTAAGTTCTTCATTCAAACAATCATCAAAAATCCAAAAACATTCAAAAATGACTCTCAAAATACCAAAAACATTCAAAATTGTTTCACAAAATCCAAAAAACATCAAAAAACCCATCAAAAATCACACAAAAACATGGCAACACCTTGTACATATTTATCCGATCAGATACAAAATAAACATTGACAAAATACTCACACAATGACCATTTACCAATCAAACCACACAATCGACATTAACAAATCCAAACCTGTCTTTAAACAAGGATGCATCCTTCCTTACCAAAACAAAGACAAGATGACATTTTCTTTGACAAGAAAATTATGTTAATCTATCAAATACTTGGTTGATTTGTGAGTACAATCGTTCGTTTATCTGTATCGGGATCTTTCAGCATTGTTTTGTATCATTTGCGCATTATTTCCGATGAAGTTCTGGGGCATGTACTAATGGTGTCTACGTGGGAAGTTCACTAAGCTACGTGATCTTATGCCAAATGCAGTCATAGATCATTACGGCTTGCTGACTACAGCGTATACCTCGACCATATGAGCATGAACCATTACCAAGGATCCTTATTTTTTATTCTTTATGTATATATTGTTTGTTTGCAGGTGCAATGCTCTTCCTTTGGTTCCTCCTACCTCATCCAAACTGGATAAAGGTTTTTTATCTCTTAGTACGGTATGAACTTGTCTCAGGATATGATCAGCCTAAGATCAAGGAGGACGATCCAAGTCATGCATGAATAGAGATAATCCTTGTCTGTTCCGCAAGCAATACTCAGGTCAACTTGATCCATTATATCAAGTTGCTTGTATTAACTTGCTATATCAAAATCCATGTAAGAAAGACTCTGGTCATCTTGAATCTTTATGTCAAGTTGCTTGTATTTTCTTACAACATTTTAAAGCTCAATGATGAAAAATAATGCACCATGGATCATCATTCCATCTCATTTGTATATATTGCATTCCGTTGCATTCCATCCATCCATACATTCATAAATAGCTGCATATCATTCATACATAGTAATGACAATGCATACTCTATTTTACTCATCTTCTTCCATAGGACTCGATCCTAGTCCTCCATATCTTCTATCTAACATCAAATCCCCCCTCACCCTCCCTATCTTGATCATCAACATCATCCTAATCCCTTCATCGCTTCCCATCCTCACTCATCCACAAAATTAAGCCAGTTATTCTATCTACACAGATACATCGACTCCCACACACCTAGACTATCAACAGATACTCTGATCAAGTATCTTCGGGTCTCAACAGGTAATCGATTATGGTAATCCTAGACTACATCAGGCATTTATCACAATGACCTAGTCTCAACGGGGCTGCCATGATTCCCCACAACCATCCATCACACGCACATACTATCAATTGATCAACCAATCAAACACAATCCAACGGACAATTACATCAATTGTCTACGTCTCAACGAGTATTTTGCTTCATATACCTTGACTTCATCGGGCAATTACATCAATTGTCTAAGTCACATCAGGTCACTTTGATTCACTTACTCAGACTTTATCATGTCCAAGCGACCAACTGACATCAACTGTCACGCTTTGACTTGACCGGGGCAATTAAACCGATTGCACCAGATTGTCCAAACAATTTTGATCAATTGTATAGCATCAATCCAAACCCCACACTACATCTGCTATGTATCTCTTGCATGACCTCAGGGTATTCGTTGGCTTGTTGTTTCTTCATATTCACTCCATTTTCTCCCATTCTTTCATCATTAGTTCTAATTTCTTCTATTCTACCTCCCCTCCGCTTTTCATTCTTTTTCGAGAGATCGCCCGATTTTTCAAAAAAAATCGGCCCATCCCTCGAGGGGGCATACCACCCATTAAATTTACATTTTATGGGGCATTTCTTCACACCTATTTTTCTTTCTTTGAAACGACGCGATAAACCGCACCGTCTCAAAGAGGGGCAAATGTAGTCACATAAATCTGTCCACTTAATTAAATGAATACTTAGTATTTATTTGATTATTTAACCATCAATTAATAATTAATTAAATTAATATTTAATTAATTCATCTTAACCCTATTCTCCTATTAATTAAATAAATTATTCAATTTATTTGATTTAATTCACTTAACCAAATTCAGACCATTAATTAAATAAATAAATCATATTTATTTAATTAAATCTTCTCTCACATTTAAATAAATTAATATTTATTTAAAACCCCCAAAATCCCACCTCTCACATTTAAATAAATAAATCATTTATTTAAATCACCTTTATCCTCCACCCACTTGTATTTTCCTACAAAAGCAAGTTGCACAATTATTTTAAATAAATAATTTATTTAAATCACCTTTATCCTCCACCCACTTGTATTTTCCTACAAAAGCAAGTTGCACAACTATTTTAAATAAATTATTTATTTAAAATCCTATTTATCCTCACCCACTTGAAACCTTTAATGGTTTCCCTTAAAGTATTCAAACTTGATGGCTTTAAAGTCTTCAAACTTGATGGCTTCCTTCTATAGTCTTCTTAAAGACTTTAATGGTTTTCCTTAAAGTCTTCAAGCCTTTAATGGTTTCCCTCAAAGTCTTCAAGCATTTTAAATGCTTTATCTTCTTTTTCTCATTTAAATAAATTAATATTTATTTAAATATTTATCCAAATTCAACTTACACCATTTAATTGAAATAAATGATTTTATTTTAATTGAAAATACCAAAATTTCTCCCACTTGCATTTTCCTACAAAATCCACTTGTATGCCTAAACCCCTTCTAGATTCTTCTAAACCCTTCCTAATTAGCCTAATCCATCCCCTAAATATTGTCACATTCCTAAGCAAATTGGAGTCACTTCTCAAAGACTCCAAAGTCTTTGAAAAACAATTAATGCTTTGTGTGTTCAACAAATTAACCCTCAAAGTCTTGGATAACCTTTGAAAGCTTCCAACCTTCAACCACTAAATGGCTCAAAGTCTTGGATAACCTTTGAAAGCTTTCAACCTTCAACCACTTAATCCCCAAAGTCTCCAATAACCATTAATGGTTAATTCAACCCTCCCACATGGTTAAAACATTTGTTTTGACTCAACCTCTACCCAACCCAAAGGTCTCATCAGGCCATTAATGCTTTGACCATGATTATCTCTTAAACATTTGCACAAAGGTTTATCCTTGGATTAACTCTTAATCCAATGGGTAATCTTAATTTAGACTTGACCCTTACCTTCTAGATAACCATGAGGTCTTCTCAGGCCTTTAATGCCTCCAACCTCTTCTCTCAACCCAATCCTATGTTGACACTTGTCACCATTTTATTGGTGCCAATTGTGCACATGGATCCCCAACTTTCAAACTTGGCCCTTGATTAAACCATTTAATCTTAACCCTTCATTTCCCTATTTCTTCTATAAATAGAACCCTTCTCCTCAAGCAAAGGAGAAGCATTTAGAGTATTGTTGTTATACTGGCATTAGCATAGAGCTTTTTCATAGCATCACTATCTACTCTTGCATAGTATTTGCTTATCATATTCAACCATCTTGAATCTCCATATGGCATCCATGGCTAGTGCTAAAAGCTGAGAGCTACACTCATTTGGGACTTGGAGAGGAGAGAAACAAGGGAGAAGCATCAAAAGGCATCATGGAAGCATCTTAGGGAGGCTCTTCTCCTTTCTTTTATTTTGTTAAACTTCTTTCATGCTTTTTGAAATCTCTCTTGATATGTTTGGAATGGGTTTTAGTTCTTTGTTTTGTTTTTATGGTTGAAACTAACTTATTAACATTGAACTTTGTTGTTGCCTTGTCCCCATTTCCATGACATCACTATCTAATAGCATTAAGATCTAAGATAATATTGCCTTACAATATTTCTTATCTGCAATCCCAACCCAGACGACTTATCAAATCCCTGAACAAGCCCTACCATTCTGCAATCTTGTTTTAGCATTTAATTGATCCCTTAGATCAGAGCATAAACACAAATTACATACATCACAACAATGTATTGAATGAAAGAAACCCTTGATTATATTTCATTTAAAAGATGATAGAATTGTACAACGGAGAGAAATAGATCATAATTGTATTTCTATTGAATAAATTTGGTATTTCTATCATAAAACAATTTACATGTAACTCCTTGAAGAACCTACAAAAAAATTGACACAAGACTCTTATTTATTGCTCTGCAAAAACTTTACAATTTGTTTATTTTCACCTAAAACATGCTAAAGGAACCTATGACTCTGACTTAGCAAAAAACTCAGAACCAAAACCAGAACCCTGTCTCTTGGCCTTGAATTCCCTTTTATAGAAACAAGAGAGAAATCAACCTATGGGCTAGAGGAGACAGATGTCACAAGACAATTTGATATCATGTGATATCTTGTTACAAAATTATCCCCTTTAGTGAATGTCACAACCAAGACCAAATATCTCTAACTGCTTCAAAAAGACATTACATGCACTTTATCCCTTTTGTTGTTGTTGATGAAGATCTGATATGGGCCCACCTTGTTGTTGTTTGTGCTAAAAAAGGTAACTGCTGGTAGAAGACAAAACTGCTTGCCAAACGGTCACATCAAATAGTTAGCTAACTAACTGTTTGTAGTCCTTACTCCTCCTTCAAGTAGGTGTTACTCCATTCACCATATTCTTCATCAGATGGCCATCTAAAATTTATGACCTCATCAACCTTTTCTCTATATGGAGTATATTTATCTACTACCTGATTTGCCTCTCTTTCAAAAGACTCAAAGAATGTCCCAGTACATATTATTTTGTCCAGGTTGTCCTCCAGCATGCCAGTATCCAGCCCCTCACAAATCAGTTCTACTTGGGTGTTGATAACCCTTTCTGCCTCTTCTTTCCAAAGTTGTAAAAGGCTTAATTGCCCCATTTTCATCCACAATACCTAGCAGAAGTGTGTCATTCAGCTCACTAAAGTTCATCATCAACTCCCTTATCTTTCTTCCTTTACTTTCTGGCAAAATCTGGGCTTCTTGCATTGACTTCACCAATAAATGGGATGGTTGAAGCATAGGTGACCTCTCAACATGATATTTGGAAGACACTGACATTATTCTAAGTTTATTTCCCCTTTGTAACCATTTTGTAAACAAAGGGATATCCACTTCCTTGTCTCTATCAAAACTTTGAATAACATTAAATAATAAAGAATATCAAGAATGAATGCTATTTAACCTACTATCCACCTTCTCATTCAAATGAGTTAGCACTGAGATAACTAACTCTCTTTTCTTGGAGGCCAACCGATCCTCTGACTCCTTTAGTTTATTCTCCAACTCAATGACCTTCTCCAAATGTTGGGATCTTGTCGGATCGGTTGATCTAGTAGGTTCTTCATCATCATATGATACTAATGATATGCTTGGGATATCAGTCTCACTATCAAATTGAACTACAACATCTACATGGGTAACGGGTGGAGACCTAGATGTTGATGGTGCAGATGCAATTGTAGGAGCGGAAGGGGATGCTCCTATCTATCCCCACTCAAGAACTTGAACTCTAGTTTGCAACCCCGCACATCTCTTTTGAACTGCATTATATTCATTGAAAATATTTTCAAACTTCTTCATAAGTTCCTCTTTTTCGATGGCCTCCCTCTTAGAACTTTCATGGGCCAATTTGGCCACATCCATAGTTAACTTAGAAGCTTCCACATTTTATGTATCAAAGGCTCTTTTTATGATGAGGCTTCCCCTCATGTTTGGATTTATATCACTAATATAAGGCCTTCTAGGCCCCTGGTCTAATGCCCATATTGCCAAGGTTGCATAATCATCTACACAATCTGATCCTTTCAATGCTAACCTTGCTTCTTCCTCTGAATTGAATTGTTACTCTTTTGATTTCCTAATGGCATCAAAAGCCATTGTATCTACTATATCCCACTCTGGTACAATGAAGACCCCAACCCAATTTATGATGATCATGCCTTCATCTGCAGTTATTCGTTTGAATTCTTCCATCATCTCAATCTTGACTTCTTCTTGATTTTCTTGGTCAGACCTATCTAGCCTTTGGACCTTTCTCTCAGCACTTCTCCTTTTGTATTCTTCTATTTTCATTTTACATAAAAAATTCAAGAATGCCGAGCTTCTTACAAAATCCTCATCCTCAAAAAATTTATCACAAGCCTCCTTTCTTGCATCTCTGAAGGCTCTACCTTGAATATCTAAAGGAGTGAGGTCCAATTCTAATATTGGTGGCACAAGAGGGATACCAGTGTGCATAGCTACATTTGTCACTGCTTGTTATTCAACCTGTCTTGGAGGTAAAAGGGGCACATGTGGTGGTGAGGGACTCTTGTTTGATTTTTCAAGATCAATTATTTTGACCCCCTTAAAAGGTTTTGCTTGTACTTTTGGGGGTGGTTTTGTCTTCATTATTTTCTTTCCTTTTCTCCTCACCAACTCTTTGTTGTCACTGCCACTTTCATCTTCACTACTTGTCTCTTCTCTTACCCTATTTGGAGAAGGCTCATAAATAGGTCTTCCTTCTTCTAGCCCATATGTTCTTTGAGGTGGAGGAGGTTGTGGGCCTGGTGGTTTCATTCTCATTTGATGAATCAAGGTTGCCTCTTCTGGTGTTATGGGTGTAGGCCATTATAAGTTTCTTCTTTAAGCTTGTTGGCCATGGACTTCTTCAAGTCTAGTCCTCTTTTCCTTCAATGCGAGAATTAATTCATCAAATTTATTCATTACACAATCAACTTTGGCACAAAATGGAGTAAAATCTCTGAATGGATCATAGCTTAGATCCATTCTCTGCACTATAGCCCATAGCTTCCTCAAATCTATCCATTTCTCCTTCCTACAATCCAAAGTCATGAAGTCAAACTCATTCCTTATTATATCCTCAGGGAAGTTATGCTCATGGGTCATTGGACCTCCTTTAATTCTTGCCTTGAACATATTGTAAAACCCTTCAGGGTCACTATGTCTGGCTAGGTTGACCCCTAAATGATATGGTGCAAAAAGCTTGTCAAAATGATCATATACCCCTTTAATAATCATAAAATATGGAATAACAATATAATCAAGGAAAATAGTTCCTTTGCCTTTCCTCTTCAAATCCTTGTCATGTATGCACCCTATTTGCCACATCACTTCAGCAAAACAAAATCTTAAAGAAACATTGAAAGCTAATACATGTGGCTCGCTAGGGAATCCATAAACTCTAATTACTGTACTGAGAGGATAAGGGATAATGTCCCCCCAATTGTGCTTGATTCTCAAAAGTGGTAGCCTCTCTTTAGGTCTTATAAAATCATGCAATTGTGTGGGAATCCTTGGTGGATTCATTGTTAATCTCTACCTCAATCTAGAAGCAAAATTATTGTTAAACCTCACAAAACTAGCCTCTTGCCTATCCCAAGACATATTGTGTGTGTGAAAAAGTGAACCTATAGCTGTAAGCACAACACTTCAATTAAGTCATTATATGGATGGTTAGTAATCAATAATCGATAAGTAATAAACCATAGCAAAGCGACCCATTGCCTTCTAAAAGATGCGAGTATAAGATTGCTCTCAGATTTTTATAAGCAATACCAGTGACTAGACTACACCAAGACGAAGGATTCAATCTATATGATATTAAGCTATATGGATGCAAGATGGATGAATAATTCAAGCAATAATAATCAAGCAACAATGGATGCAAGCAATAATGAATGTAAAATGGATGCAAACAATCTAAAAAGCACAATAATCTTCAATGACTCTAGAGCGAAATTAGTGTGATAATAATCTCCAAGCGTGTTCTTAAAAATCTCTGGGGTGAATTGGAATGAGAGCTGACGACTGAATTTATAGAGAATCACAAGAGAAAAAGCTCAATTTAAGATTAATTGAAATAATTGAGAAGTCATGTTTAGTTAACCTTGAGATAGATTCCAATTATAGTTTAATTGAAATGCATTCAAATTAGAAGTTCAAGCTGCATTGGAAAATAATAATAAATTAATTCCATGCATATAGGATAAAAATAGATAATTCTTTAATTTATTCAAGAAAAAGGTCTTTTCAATGCAATTGAACTTCTTGTTCTGAAAAGCTTTGAGTTCCAATTTTAGAGAATAATTCAATAATTTAATTAATTTTTCTTTTCTGATTTCAAGTTCTAAATTTAGAAAAAGAAATAATATCTCAAGTTTGATTTCTCTCTCAATTCAATTCTTTTTGTTTTATTTTCAATTCAACTCTTTGTAATAAATTAATTCTTCTTTTGTAATAAATTAATCCTTTTTGCATGATTGAATGGCAAATTTATTAATTAATTAAATATGCAAGGATATTTAATAAATTAAAATGGGATAATTGATCAAAATGATATTATTGGAAATGATTTGATTAATTAAATAAATATTTAATTAATATTGAGTAGTTGATTTACCATGTGATATTTGATAATTAAAGAATTAATAATGTACTCAAGATTGATTTAATTGCCTTTGGTTAGGACCTTGGTGATGTTGTCGAGATTAGGGGCCCATGGTTTAGATGACCAATTTTAGGGTATTACTTTTGCCCCTCTTTGAATTAATGTGCGAGCAACGCGTTGGTTCAAAGAATGTGTGATGTCTAGGAGATGCCAGTTCTGAACTTGATTGATCACAAACTAGATGAAAAGCAAGGTGTTTAGCTTGATTCAAAGCGACAAAGCTGAATGAAGTCTGATTAAAGTGATACTAATCCTGAACTTGATTGAACTGAGGAATGATAGAAAACAAAGATACCGAACTTGAACTTGATTGATCAAGAAGCAGATCTTACTGATCTAGAACTTGATTGATCTTAGATACAATGAGTGATGATTAAAAAAAAAAATCGACCTTGAACTTGATTGATCAAGACACGATGAGCGAAGAATGAACTGTTCAGCTTGATCAAGAAACGAATACTGAACACCTGCTTAGATTTAGTGTGATCAAAGATACTCTTGAAACTTTTGATTGAGCTTAAACGAATAATCAGTTTGATTTGAAGCGATGAAACTGATTAACGTTAAGAGATTAATTCAGATGAAAGATAAATATCAACTTGATTTGAAGCGATTAAATTTATATGCCCCTAGCGATTGATTCGATTCAGATGATTGAGAGATCTCAACTTGATGTGAAGCGATGAAACTGATATGCCCCTTAGCAATAAGGATTGAATTTCTTTAGTTGAAAAGATTTTGCTCGACTTTTGATGAAGATTTGAAAAAAATTCTTGACTTGTGAGATGTGAAGTCATAAGGTCACAAATATGCCCCCTTGAGAGTGAAATCGAAAGATAACGAGGGTACTTGATTATAGGCAATTGTGTGGCAAAAATAAGTTATTTGAGCACAAATTGATTTTGAAGAATTTTGAAGATTGAATTGATTGAAATGTTGATGTGTAGAACGAAGTTGAATTAAGATTCAGCGTTGGAATTTGAGCGCAATTTTGAAGAAAGAATGAGCATTTGATGAAAAAAGCGCTAAGTGGTCAAAATTGTGAAATTGGCTAGCAAAATGATCTCAAATTTTGATTTCGATCCTGAAAATGGAATCAGAGCAGGCAAATTAGCTAAGGGTACAATTTTCATAACCATTGGAGCAAGTTGAAAAATTAGGTTTTAGGCTATATATAAGACGAAAGTGTCATTTTCAATTCATTTTAACCCTCCAAGTTTGAAAATTTGAAAAACCCTTTGCGAAGAAAATGGTGGTCCCTACTCATTAGCATCGATTTGGGTGCCAGAGACGTCACAATCGACCCTGAAACTATGAGCCAATGGTAAGTGATCAATCTTAAGCCTCTTTATGTTTCCAATTTTGAATTTTTTTATGCTTTTTTGAAGTTTTTCACTGGTTTTGGGTCGGGCATCGTGTTTCATCGTGTGAGACAGGATCCTGTCTCGTACGAGAAACTGGTAAAAAATCTTTTTTCGTTTGAGCCTACCAGTTTTGTCGTACGGAGTCCACCCTTGTGTCATACAACAAGTCTGTTAAAAGACCATTTTGTCTTGCTAAGTTTGTTAAATTGTCGTTTGAGGCTGTTTTCTCGTACGAGAGCCATTCTTGACTCGTACGAGATGATGCTTGACTACATTTTGTCGTTCAAAAGACAGTGATCATTTTTGAAAGTGTAAACATGAAATTTTGGTTTTGCATTTGACTTATTTGGATTTGCGTGATGTTTAACTTCTCTTGTAGGCTCATTTGGAATGTTTTCTGATGCTTCATTGTTGGATTGTTGCAGGTGTGCTTACCTCCTATGCTCTTTAGATGCGTATATCCTCCCACTATGGCTTTAGTTCGTGATTTGTCGGAGGTTGAGGAGGATCATGTTGATATGTGTGGCTTGACTCACCTGATGAGGTTACCTGATATCTGTGTGAACCATAGGATGCTCATAGCGTTGGTAGAGCAGTTTCATTCAGAGCATAATACCTTTCATTTGCCAGTTGGGGAGTTGACTATTACTCTCGAGGATGTGTACAGGATCCTTTGTATCCCTTTTGCTAGGGATAAGGTGGATTATGATACTGCCTTGTTACCTGGACTACAGGCTCTTAGGAACATATTCAGGGATCCCGATATCTTGACTCGTTCCATGAGTTGGGATATATTGATGAGCAGGTATAGTGACGAGTATCCGCTAGCATGTGTCCTAGCAGGTTTCATTGGTTTCTTTTTGATGCTACACAGAGGGCAACAGGGTTTCTAGAGCGGATGGGGCCGTATGCTGGAGAGGTTGATAGAGACCCCTCAAAGACTTGGCTGGGGCTCTTGTTTATTGGCCCACATGTATCGGGAGATGCATGAGATTGTTTACAGAGATGGGTGGAGCAAGGCCGCAGGGGTGTACATTTTACAGGTGTGGGCTTGGGAGCACCTTCCCATTTGTTAGCCGATAGTTGATGATAGCAGAGAGTCAGGGTAGCCGATTATTTACAAGTATGTCGGATATATTACACAGCTCCATCTAGGCAAGACATACTTCTGGCGACGACAGCTCGATGATCTGATAGCCGTCATATGGAGACCATACAGAGGGTTGGAGCCATAGGATGACTGGCGGGTGGTTCGCAGAGACCTATTTGTTACACGCCCACTGATTGGGAGGTCACAGACTGTTGTGGAGCGATTCGTCATTTCACGAGTGATGAGGCAGTACGACAGGCCTCAGGGGATCTCTCAGGAGTATACAACGTATGCTCAATACGTCGATGAGGAGAGACAGGGATGGTCACCTAGGCTATCCTATGCTTTAGCGATGCAGGAGATGATAGGTTTACACTGCCTGAGGTGGGATTACCTGGATGATATAGCAGATGCGGGGGTATTGCCCCAGTACAGGGATTACTTTCAGCAACATCCATTCCCTTGGTTTACAGATCTAGGAGAGTAGGCTCCTCATATTGAGGATGATTCCCCCGCACCGGCACAGGGACAGGGCCAGAGGCAGGGCCACAGGCAGGGACAGGCACAGAGATCAGAGGCTCCATGATGGACTGGTGGTGATCTTGGTGCTAGCAGCAGCGGGGTGTGAGCTGATGTTGGACAACAGAGGGGTGATGGTGGATCCCTTGGGAGAGTAGGCATGAGGTTGGGTGGTGGAGAGGAGGAGCGAGAAGCTCTGAGGCAAGTCTAGTAGCGGCTGGATGAGCAGGGTGGAGCCACAGGTGGAGATGGCGATGGAGATGGTGGCAGAGAGCCTTCAAGAGAGCAGGGGGCTGACACAGGATGGTCGATGAGAGCATGTCTTGCAAAGTTGCAGTCACAGTTAACAGTGGCTCAGACTCAGCTGGCGGAGCGAGACCAACAGCTGGTCAAGGTTAGGGTTGAGCGGGATCATCAGATAGTGGCCTTGAGAGTAGAGTCGAGAGTAGAGATAGAGTCTCTATGACAGGATGTGCTTCTCTAGAGTAGTAGGGCAGCATATTATATGGCGACATATAGTGTCGCAGTTCCTGTTGCACAACAGGTGCAACCCTATTCGCAGTATATGGCTAGATCAGAGGGAGCACGAGCACCTCGACAGGATCCTGGGCATCAGGCTCCTCCTCCTCCACTAGGCAATGAGGGAGAGGGCGCCAGCTAGATGATTCTTTTTGTAGCTGGGATATTTTTTGTAGACACACCCATTTTTTATAGCCAATACGATTCTTGCTCCGATGGGAGTTTGTATATGTCATTCGACATCATTTTGTACTCTTATACTTGACATTATATATATATATATATACGAGATCTGTTTTGACTTCATTGTACTTGTGTCAATCGACTATGAGATGTTTCTATATGCTTTATTCTATATGTATGCATTTATTTCAGCGTGAATGTATGTAATGCAAATGAATATGGATGTCTATGTTTTTGTTTCTTTTCCTATGCAAATAAATGAATGAAAATGAGTAATGAGAAATGAGTAATGCAATTTTTTCATTTTTCTATGCAATAAGATCAATGTAAATGAATAATAATGAGATGAATGAATCTATATGAAATGTTATGTATGCAGCTAAACATCTCAAAACAGAAGTACTCGATCGGAGAAATAATGATAAATAGACCACTTAGCGTAAGAAATGATGATGCTTTCAACTCTCATTCAGAAGATAAAGAGATTATTACCATACCGAAATCACTCTAGATTCACAAAAATGCAGAATGAAATGCAAAATGATATGCGAAATGCAACCTAAACCTAGTCACTGGATTTAAAATACTTAAGATTCATCACTGAGCATAATGAACACAACAGGTAGGTTAGAGTTCCTTTCCTTTTCAATGTGCAATTTTAATTATCTTGTCCGCAATGACCCTTTTTTTGTTCATATCCTTGGACAGATTTCGCAGGGACCCGAATTGCATCATAAAGAAATTCCCTCAAAACAAACAAAGAAATGATATGGACCTCCCTGTAGCATACAAATAACTGGAGTTGAGGTATGTGAGGCAATTTCACCTTAATGTGAAGGCTCTTATCACAGACACCCAGCTAATTTATATGCTTCCAGATCATCGAAATCATTCCTACAAGCAGAAAACAAAGAAAATATTATGCCCCCAATCCTTACTTCTCTTAGTCACAATAGACTTCCTCGAGTTACTCAGAGGGACAATAATCAAAAATCAATATAAAAGACATCATACAAAGAAAATTTTCATTCATAGCTCAAACTATTTAGTGATTGTTTTCCATTATGTTGTTTTGCTTATGAACTCAATGATAAACTCTTTGGTAGTTAGGAGACAGGTAACTGACTCAGAGTGGATGACCAGGTGTCACTGATGAAAGAATGATTTGGTTGACACTGCTTAGGATATGTAATGTGCTCTGTCGAGTAACCTAAGACTAGAACGTTGATCAGTTTCAAGTCATGAGGGTTCCAATGAACCAGGATGTCACAAAAGTGACTAAAAATATGTACAAGTGAAAGCAAAAGATGCATGAAAGTGGGAAATGAAAAAACGTTGCATTGATAGATGGAGCGCTTAAGTACAAGAGGTGCCTGTTTGCCAGGTTTTCACCTGCTTGACAGAGATTCATTTTTTTTTGTTTTTACCAAGGTGCCTATTTACAAGGTTTTCACTAGGGCAATTTCTCTCTTTATATATTTTTCTTTTTCTTTTTCTTTTTCTTTTTTGATTTCTTCAGGACTTTTTCTGATTTTCAGGATTTTTTTTTAGGACTTTTTCCAACTGTACATGTTTGCTAGAGCAGAGAGTGCTAAGCGAAGAATTTCTTCAAGTGGATGGTGTTAATCAGTTCACAAAGTTGTTCTCCTTCCGAGTTTGAGAGTTGATAGGCACCAGAGCTGTATACTGTAGTAACAACGTAGGGACCCAGCCAGTTGGGTTCAAACTTCCCTTTATTGTCGTGAAACTGTTGATTTTTTGGATTTTCTCTCAGAACTAGGTCACCAACTTGAAATTCTCTTTGTCTCTTTGGACATTCTCTTCTGATACACTCCGAGATGATCAAACGCCACTTGTCGACGCTCATCCAGCAATTCGAGTTCTTGCAATCTAGATATTCTATGATCTTCATCAGTAACAAGACCTTGCAATGAAACTCTTAGAGATGGTATTTCTACTTCAATAGGTAATACTGCTTCGGACCCGTACACCAAAGAAAAAGGTGTAGCCCTAGTAGGTGTTTTGATACTTGTTCTGTAAGCCCATAGTGCAGGATTGAGCTGCAGATGCCAATCCTTCCCAGACTTGTTCACTTTTTTGTGCAAGATAGTCAGTAGGTTTTTGTTAGACGCCTCAGCTTGTCCATTACCCTGAGGGTAATATATTGATGACCAGTGTTGCTTTATTTTGAATTTCTCACAAAGCTTGTCTAAATCTTTATTCTTGAATTGTCCTCCATTATCAGTCACGATGGACGAAGGTATCCCATATCTACAAATTATATAGTTTAGGATGAACAAGGCGACTTGTTTACTAGTTGCTTTGATGAGCGAAACTGCCTCTACCCACTTGGTGAAATACTCAGTGGCAGTTATGATGAATTTATGTCCATTGGATGAAGCCAGATATATCTGATCAATGAGATCAAAGGCCCATTGCTGAAAAGGCCAGTGTGTTATAAATGGTATGAGGTCCCTTACTGGGGCATGTATGAGATTTCCATGAAGTTGACATTTCTCACAAGTCTTAGCAGATTTTATGGCGTCTTTTTCCATATCTGGCCAGTAGTAGCCAGCCAGTAATAGTTTCTAAGCTAAAGTAAAACCATTCGAATGAGATCCACAAATACCTTCATGGACTTCCGATAATGCACGTTTAGATTCTTCAGTTTCTAGACATCTAAGCAATGTACCGTTCAAACCTCGTCTAAATAAATCATTAGCTATGATAACATACTGCGAAGCATTCCAAGTTAGGTTGCTTTTCTCGTTACGAGTAAGGTTTTCAGGGATAATTTGATCGCATAGATTGGAATAGATGTGGCTGTATCGAGATGAGTCATGTCCAATAATAGAACAAACTATTTGGGTCTTAGGAGAATCATAAGCGGTGTAATATAACTCTTCCACCAAGAAATCAAAGCAAAAATTGGACTCCTATAGCTCAGGTATAGATGCCAAGGTAGCCATAGCATCTGCTGCTCTGTTCGCTGATCTAGGAATCTGTTGGAATGATACAAAAGCAAAGTACTTCTTGAGATCGTCCACCATCCTCTTGTAAGGCATCAATTTCTCATCATGAGTCTGATATGTATTGTTGATCTGATTGATGACTAGCTGAGAATCTCCATAGATATGTAATTCAGTAACCTTCCATTCAATGGCTAGTTTTATTCCATTCACCAAAGCTTCATATTCTGCAATGTTGTTAGTGCAAGGGAATAGAATCTTATATGACTTTGGAATTGAATACTTTTGAGGAGTAATGAATAATATGCCAGCACCTGAACCATTTTGAGTAAAGGAACCATCGAAGAACATCTTCCAGGGTTGTTGAGTAAGACGCATTATTGATTCATCTAGGAACTCGATGTGTAGTGGTTGAGTATCCTCAAGTGGAGCTTCAGCAAGTTGATCAGCAATTACCTGTCCTTTTATGGCTTTACATTCCACATATTCAATGTCAAACTCTATAAGGATCATAACCCACTTTGCCAATCTTCCGGTGAGTGTTGCTTTATTAAGAAGATACTTGAGTGGATCGATTTTGGCCACCAACTTGACTAAATGTGCTAGCATATAGTGCCTCAGTTTCTGTGATGTAAAGACTAATGCCAAGCATGCTTTTTCTATTATACTGTAGCTCATTTCATAAGACACCAATGTCCTGCTGATGTAATAAATAGCTCATTCCTTTTTTTTGTCATCTTGTTGCGCCAGAAGTGCCCCCAATGATGAATCACTTGCTGATATATATAAGATTAGTGGCTTACCCTGAATAGGTGGCATCAATATCGGTGGATTAGACAGGTACTCTTTTATCTACTGAAGATGTTGTTCACACTGCTGATCCCAGTTGTATATTATTCCTTTTCTCAATACTTTTGTAAAAGGTTGAGCCTTGTCTGCTAGTTAAAAAATGAATCTTCTAATGGATTGGAGACGTCCCTATAGACTTCTCATTTGACTGATGTTCTTTGGAGGTGGCATTTCCATTATAGCTTGGACCTTCTCAGGATCAACCTCAATGCCCTTCTTTGAAATGATGTAGCCAAGTAGTTGACCAGATGTCACTCCGAATGCACACTTCTTTGGATTTAATCAGAGTTTGAACTTTTCCATTCTGTCAAGTATAGAACCTAACTCTTGAATATGTGTTGATCTTTTCATAGTCTTCACTAAGGTGTCATCAACATAATCTTCCATATTCTTATGCATCATGTCATGAAAGATAGTTGTAACTACTCTTTGATAGGTTGTCCCTGCGTTCTTTAACCCAAATGGCATGACGTTCCAGCAAAAGGTTCCCCACACATAGGTGAAAGCTGTCTTTTCTTGATCTCCAGGAGAGATTTTAATCTGATTGTAGCTAGAAAATCCATCCATTAGTGAGTACATCTCATACCCAGCCGTCATGTCGACTATCATATCAATATTTGGCAATGGACAGTCGTCTTTCAGACATGCTTTGTTGAGATCTCTAAAATTTGTACAAACTCTGATAGATTTATCTGCCTTCGACACAGGTACTATGTTGGAAATCCATTCAGCATAATCTATTGCTCTGATAAATCCAGCTTTGAGCAGTTTCTCTAGTTTAGCTTTGACCAATAGTGCTACATGCGGGTGCATCTTACGGAGTTTTTTTTAACTGGTTTTACTCCTGGTGTGATTGAGAGATGGTGCATAATGAGATCAGGATCCAAGCCTGGCATATCAGAGTACGTCCATGCAAAGTTTATTTTCTTTTCTGAGAATAGCTGAGTGAACTCCTTCAATTCTTTTGTTGATAGTGATTGAGCTATGTGAATGATTTGTGGTGTCTCTTGATTTCCGATATCACTAGTTGAGTTGGCTTGATCAATATGGAAGACTGCTCCTGAAAATGACTGGGCATATACCAAGTATCTCACCTTCAAGCGCCTCAAAGAGGTTTTCACCTTTAGGTACGTCCTTTATTTTCTCTTTTTTAGATTCTGACACCACCACAATATGGTTTTCGCCATTAGATCTTTTATTTTTATTTTTCTTGTTTTTGAGACTAAGATACTTGATATCCGCTTCAGTCATATTTTCACTTCGTTCACTGGTGGAAGAGTTTATAGGTTTGACTGCATTGAGATAATAGGATAATGTATAGTCATTGGCAAAAGTAGGTATATCCATGGGTTGATTCGCTAAAGTACAATCAATCAATTCAGGATGTACTAAGGACAAATTTTGGATAGGTTCAAGAGCGTTCACGGTATTGTTATCATAGTTGCGGATCGAAAAGTTGAGTTCTAGAATGATACCTTGCGTAAGTGTCTCGAGACCAGGAAGAGTCAGATCATGATTATTAAAGTTCACGTTAATATTTAATCGATATAATCCAATAGACATACTTGTAACGTTGTTTACTACGTCAAACTGGACATCATATCGTGGTTTAACAACAATAAGACTAGTAGGCAACTTTTCATTGTTTGTATTAGATGATTCAGAATTTGAGGCTGAGTGGGTATCATCATGAATAGGACTATCATCAGAGTCATCAGAGTCATCGGATGAAGTTTCCAAGTCTCTTTCAGGTGATTTAGTAAGCATATGTATGGTATCAATACTAACATCTTTAATGCTACAAGTTCCTTCATGTTGTGGTTCATTTGTCATTTGTATCTGACACACCTGTTGACATGATCTCATTGTTTGTGTGATTTTTTGTTGTCTACTCCATTTAGCTTCTTCTGGACTAATAACTGGTTCTTGTTCTGTAGCTTCTAACTCTTCCTGTGTAGTACTATAATTGATTTGTTCTGTTTTAGGATAAGGGCACATAGATGAGAAGCTTTCTAGTATTCTTCCTTCTTTCAATCCTTGTTCATAATTTGCTTGCCTCTTTTGTCTAATTTCTTGTATTTTCTTCTCTAGTTTTATGCGCATCAACTCTTGAGTATCATCTATGACACCACTAGATTCTTCTGAAATTTCTGTAGCGGATGTGTCTGAAAGATAGTCAGGACCCCATTCATACTCGTTTGAATTAGTCTCTGAATCATCTACTTGTTTCCTGCTAGTATATGTGACTGGAAATTTTAATGGTGCAAACATTTCTCTGATTCTTACGACTTCATCTCTTATATCCTCAAGAACCTCAACTTCTTGTATTATAGTAGCTGATACCATCGAAGCCTGAGCACTGACTATTTCTTCTTTCTCGACTGTTGATTCCTCTTTCTCTTTTCTACACTCTACTTTTGTTTGTTTAGTGTATGCTTCATGTAATGTTAAAGTTGATATCTTTTTCGATCACTTAGACTTAGAAACATGTTTTGTTCTGATGTCTTTTTCAGATTGTATCCCAGTCCAGCCTTATCATGTGTGGATTTGGTTTATAGCTGAATTGGTTTAGTAATACCTTCTTTTTGTTTGCCCAAAGGACTAGTACCTGAGTACCCCATGCGCTGAATCATTTTGTAACCACGACCATATTGGTTTGAGGAAATCTCACAATGTCATACCTTCATTTGGACTATCTTCCTTAAAGAGCCAATTAAGCACAACATCCTCTTCTATTTCATCTGCCAAGGAGGCAGAAGACTATACAAAGAGGCCATCATATATGGTATTCGGAGCTGAAGTTTGTGTTCTCATAGCCTCTTATGGTTTGCCCAACTGTTTTGGTGATGGAGGGAGAGAAACTAATGATAGTACTGGTTCTATCTTGTAGCCATCCATGCCGGTATCTATAATCTTCGATCTCTTTTCTAAGTCTTTCATCAATGTTTATGGATCTTCATTTGGAGAGGCTACCCTATTATGAGGCACAAAAGTATCTGCACCTTTTGTCAAAGCATTACATATGACATTTGTATCAGCAGGAATAGTGACTTCAACTTTGTTATAAGGAAACTTTAAGCATTGGTGATATGTTGACAGTACTGCCTTCATTTCATGAATCCACGGCCTGCCCAGTAATATATTGTATGATAATGGAATATCAAGAACTTGGAAAAGGACATCTCTCTCTACCGGTCCCACTCTGATTGGTAATGATACCAGACCTTTGGAGGTCCTCTCTTCCTCATCATAGGCTTTAATTGTTATTTTCTTGCCTAGATCAATGACATTTTCAGAGAATCCTAGTTGTGTAAGCAGATGATAAGTACAGATATTCAACCCTGCACCTTCATCTATCAAAACACATTTAACTTTGTGTTTGTGGATCATGGCTTCAATATGCAATGGCTAGTTATGTGGATGATTTAATGAATTGTCATCTTCTTCAGAGAAGGTCAAATAGTGAGGTGAAGTTAGATGACCCACCATAGACTGAAACCGATCAATGTCTAAATCTTTTGGAACGTTGGTAGTGAGCAATGCTTTGTCTAGGATTTCCTTGTGAGCAGATGAGAGTTGTAGCAATTCAAAAATTGAAATTTGAGCATTTGTCCTTTTTAACTGTTCAACCACATTGTATCCAGAGGATGATGATGAGGTTAATCTTTTAAATTTGTCCAAGGTTGATTCTTTTTGTTTGTTTGGCAAGGCTGTTGGATTTGATGTTTCTTGAGCCGGGTTGGAAGAACTAGCTCCTTGGAGGGTAACTTTCTTTTCAGATCGGGTCAGAGCTCTTGCATATCGTGATTCATTTGGTTTATCTTGAACTATAATCACATTTCAATATTTTGAGTATGAAGGCTCAATCATGTTGATAACGTTGTCCTGGCTGGCATAAGTATAATTTACCTTGGCACCTCCTTTGGTCTTTGAGGAATCACCTTGCTCGTAAGCAGGCAAAGGGTCTTTAAATGCTTTATGATCAACATTGGTTGGATGATTCCCAACAACAACTTTACCAGTGTCTATGAAATCCTGAATCTCATGTTTTAGCTTCATGCAATTGTTTATGTTATGACCCTTATTCCGATGGAAGTCACAATATTCATTTTCTCTCCACCATCTCGGTTTGACATCTGGATCATATGGTCTAGAGTTATCTGGTAGTGTTATCAAGTTGTTTGCCAATAGAGTTTTAAAAGTGGATTCATATGATTCTTCAAGAGGAGTAAAATCATGCTTACGTTTGGAAAGCCAAGGCTTTTCTTTGAACCATTCCTTTGCTTTCTTTGGTGAATTCTCTACGGCAGCCTCAACAGCTTTAAGTGCTTGTGTACCACTAGCCAGATTGAATATTGTGGATTTTGAGTTGGTTTTAACAGTGTCTACTAATCCATCGTTAACAACATTCTTATTGTTATCTTTGCCAAATTTCCAATACTTGTTTTTCTCTTTAGAGCTAGATCTTGTTTGTGTTTCTTTCCAAGGTGTGATATCTCCCTTCTTTATGAGCACATCTTCCATTCGAATGGCATTATCTACCATTTTGTTAAATGATGGGTGTACTTGCATTTGTACGCTATATTTCAGTTTGGGGACCAAGTTATTGACAAATATATCCATTTTCTCAGAGTCTGGAATAGGTCGTGGGTACCTAGAGAACATCTTTCTCCAGCGTTGGAGAAAAGTAAGAAGAGGTTCCCCTATTTTCTGTTGAGTATTACAAAGATCGATCATAGTTACAGGATGTCGAATGTTGTATGAGTATTGTTGTAAAAATAGTTGGATTAGTTCTTCGAATGTTTTTATTCCTTTGGGTAGACTTGAGAACCATTCCATTGCTTGACCCCCTAAACTCCTTGGGAAGAGACGCATGAGGTATGTTTGATCGTGTATGAACTCCATACAAGCAGCACTAAATTCCCTAACATGATCTTGAGGATTTGAGGTACCGTCATATTTGTCAAATTTTGGGATTTCCACTCATGAAGGAAATGGAGGCATGTGTAGATTTTTGCCAAATGGAAAGGGACATATTGTTTCCAGAGAATATTGTTTTGGGGACTTGTCCTTATTCTTCAGTTCTGTGACCTCCATCCGCAAAGCTAGTAACTGTTTGTGCACCATGAGTATAGGTGAGTCCTCCCTTTTAGTAACAAGTGTTTGAACATCATATCCAATAAGAAGTTTGGCACCTTGTTTTGCTAGTTCTAAGAAATAGTCTTCCTTCTCTTGGGTCATGATAGTTTTCATCATTTTTCTAAAGTCTTTGTCTTTCTGACAGTCAAGGATTTCTTTTTCTGGAGGTTCAGCGTCTTCGTCAATCTCACTTGATGATGTGGAGTCATTATGATTTTCGGGAATATTACGGTCGTTTTTGTTTCCATCATTGTATTCTGTCTCATGTATGGTGGGAGATTTCAGTTCATCAAAAATTGGTCCCCCTGATGACGACGGCATGTCAGTGAGTGGATCCTTCATGTAGAATGGATTATCTTGATAGGTGAAGGTTTTTTCTTTGCCTTTGGCTTGTTTCTTATGAGAACTCCTGGTTTGAATAGGCATCTTTATGGATTTGTGTGACCTAGAGTTATTTGTGATGCAGAGGTCAAGATCAATTTTAGAGCTAGTTCTTCTGTTTAGAATATTGTTTCAGAGAAACAACTGAGATTTAGTTTGATTTCAGGAACGATCTATCCTGTCTAAGACGTTATCTAAGTTGATTCTAAGTGTAGTGTAAGATTCAGTCTGGTTTCAGGAATGATCTATCCTATATAAGACATTATCTAAGTGACTAAAATTTGATAAGTAGTTGATTGAACTAGCTGAAAGGTGATCGACCAAATCGTGCAACGCAAATGGCAGAGGTACACTGTCTTGATTTGTTTATGCTTAGGAAAATGATAACCAATATTATGTTTGCTGTAAGTTGTTTCTAGGCAAGTTTGACTGTTCTGTTCTGACAAAACTAGAGACTCGTATGACAGGATTTTCTGGACTAGATGATAATTTAGCAGCTACAGGACGATAATAGTTTTGTTTCGTACGAGTTGCTGCCTCGTACCGTATGACAAATGGGCACGTGCAGGATGACAAAAGAGTCAGAGCAGTTCTATTTCGTATGACATAGGATACAGAGTCAAACGATAGAATAAAATGACTCGTACGACATAGGATTAGATCTAGGACGACAAACCAGAAGACTCATACAACACAGGATGTGATATAGGACGATGAATTATCAGACTCGTATGACTGTTCACAAGACAAAGCCTAGAAATTTTGAGTTTTTCCGATTGCTGAGTATGATAACTGAGTATGACCAATTCTAAGATGGATTGATTTTTGACCAGGATAGACTAGTTTCTGACTCGGATAGATTTCCGACTTAAAAATGGACTAGTTTCTGACATGGATAGAGTTTTGACTTAGGATGGACTAGTTTCTGACACAGACAAAGTTTTGACTCACTGAGTTGTTTCTGGTCTTCACTGATTTTTGGTATTTTAGTTTTTTGTTTTAGGGATGAAAACACAGAAAACAAGTAGTATGTATAGTGACTCCAATCATAGCATGCAAACCCTAAGGAATTTGGTGAGGAAAGAAAACCTTTTCTTGTAGACTCAGGTACACACCCAATAGCTAATCAGAATATGGTCGCTGAGTCTCACGCAATGGATTCTCAACGCCGTATTATCTGACTCCAAACACTAATAGGGGCACGAAATGACAAGTATCTTGGGAGAGTTACTATCTCTCTTGCACAAAGATTATCCCCCTTTCGGAGATGAACTAGGTAGCTTCTAATTTTAAATTGGATTTAGTCAGGGATCCGTTCAGTGCGTCGAGGTATAAACTCAATTAAGAGGTCTCTCAGCCTTGAAAACCAAGGTTTAATATACCCGAAGGTACGGAGGAGAGCTATTTCCGAGCACTGTCGTTGATTTGATTTTCATCAAATCACATTTATTTTATAGTGGGTTGGAGTACTTGGCATCTACCCGTTCCCACTTAGGTCGTTCCCCTCACACCAGCCGTAACGGCTTTAAGAGTTTTTCAACCCCTCAGGAGGGTAGGCCTGCTAAAGATGTACAAATCTCAAACAAAGAAAAAGCTTCAAGGGTCTGGATTTCTGATTGTCTAGAAAAAGACAAGAGCATACTCTCCTACCTCTCAGAATCTTCTAAAAGCACGAAAGACAAATTTGTTTTTTAACTAGATAGCAAGCCAGGTTCCTAAAAATGAATTTAAAGAATACACGATGTTTAGTCGATTCTCCTTAGGCAACCTGCAAAGACAACGAATTAGTAGTCATATTGTCTTTGTGCGACAAGCATATTCTTTGACAAGCATTCTGCAAAAACTGATTAGGTTGTGAAAAAATTATGAGATAGACAAATAAACAGTCAGGGTCAGTCGCCAGAATAATCAATCAAAAAATTATGAAATTAGCCTTTTTTACCAAAAAATACAGAATCGTACGACATGCACTTGACTCGTATGAGACAGGATGCAGTATCGTACGAAAGAAGATTGTTGATGATGTCTGCTCGTACGACAGAGGATTTCTACTCGTACGATAGAGGATCTGCTCATACGATAGAGGATTTGCTCATACGATAGGATATTTGCAATTCGTGCGACACCTGCAGTTTTTCGTTTCAACCTGTAAAAATTGTCGTACGAGATGTACGGACCAAAAAAATTGAAAAGTCTGAAATTTGGAAAATAACAAAAAAAAGTGGTCAGTCTTGGAGGCCAAAAAAATGTAGTCTTCGGGCCCCACGGTGGGCGCCAGAGATGTGTGTGTGAAAAAGTGAACCTGTAGCTGTAAGCACAACACTTCAATTAAGTCATTATATGCATGGTTAGTAATCAATAATCGATAAGTAATAAACCATAGCAAAGTGACCCATTGCCTTCTAAAAGATGCGAGTATAAGATTGCTCTCAGATTTTTATAAGCAATACCAATGACTAGACTACACCAAGACAAAGGATTTAATCTATATGATATTAAGCTATATGGATGCAAGATGGATGAATAATTCAAGCAATAATAATCAAGCAACAATGGATGCAAGCAATAATGAATGGAAAATGGATGCAAACAATCTAAAAAGCACAATAATCTTCAATGACTCCAGAGCGAAATTAGCGTGATAATAATCTCCAAGTGTGTTCTCAAAAATCTCTGGGGTGAATTGGAATGAGAGCTGAAGACTGAATTTATAGAGAATTGCAAGAGAAAAAGCTCAATTTAGGATTAATTGAAATAATTGAGAAATCATGTTTAGTTAACCTTGAGATAGATTCCAATTATAGTTTAATTGAAATGCATTCAAATTAGAAGCTCAAGTTGCATTGGAAAATAATAATAAATTAATTCCATGCATAAAGGATAAAAATAGATAATTCTTTAATTTATTCAAGAAAAAGGTCTTTTCAATGCAACTGAACTTCTTTTTCTGAAAAGCTTTGAGTTCCAATTTTAGAGAATAATTCAATAATTTAATTAAATTTGCTTTTCTAATTTCAAGTTCTAAATTTAGAAAAAGAAATAATATCTCAAGTTCTAAATTTAGAAAAAGAAATAATATCTCAAGTTTGATTTCTCTCTCAATTCAATTCTTTTTGTTTTATTTTCAATTCAACTCTTTGTAATAAATTAATTCTTCTTTTGTAATAAATTAATCCTTTTTGCATGATTGAATGGAAAATTTATTAATTAATTAAATATGCAAGGATATTTAATAAATTAAAATGGGATAATTGATCAAAATGATATTATTGGAAATGATTTGATTAATTAAATAAATATTTAATTAATATTGAGTAGTTGATTTGCCATGTGATATTTGATAATTAAAGAGTTAATAATGTACTCAAGATTGATTTAATTGCCTTTGGTTAGGACCTTGGTGATGTTGTCGAGATTAGGGCCCATGGTTTAGATGACCAATTTTAGGGTATTACACATATCCATGCTCCAAAGCTGCCATGGCACCTCATTTTTGTCAATTGTTCTTCTAAGATTCATGGTGCCCTCAAAGTAATCTACATTTCTATATAGGAACATGTGCATTAGTAAGGAATACCAATAGAAATGAGTGCTAAATACACCACTCATGACATCTTACAACCCCTCATGAATATTCTCTTCAAGGTATGGGGCAAAGTCAAAGGTCATTGTAAAATTTGGATGCTGAATTTGTATAGCCATATACATAAATCAGGTGACGTGACTATAATAGGATTGAATCCTAAGATCTGACACGAAGAGAAGAAAGTGGCTTGAAAATGGGTTGCAAAAGCACCAATGGGAAAAGGCTCCCATGAACTAGGGCCAATATGGTAAGTTGTCTCTCCTGCTTTTGCCAAATGAGCCAGAAGGAGACTAGTTTTGATGAAACCCTTCATCCTATAATACTTTGCCTTCAAATCATCCAAATCTATCTGTACCAAGGTAGCAGAAGGTTCATACAAATAAAAAATCTCTTGGAATTCCTCCCTGTTGATTGTCAACAAAATCTCTCCCTCATTTCCTCTTATAATCCTCGAAACAGGGTCATACTTGTCTACAATAGCTTTGAAAAGGTCGACATCCATGAATACATTCGGCACTACCAACTTGCCCAAGTCATATTACCAAGCACTTGAAAATGGGGATTGCAAATTTCTTTGTCCATACCACAATCTGAACATTTCTGCTCCAGTCATCAGTACCCTAGCATCTGCGATATGGTAAGCTTTATCAATTAACCCTTATCCTAGGGTTTTTCCCTGAGCAAGTCTCTTCCCTTGATATCTATCATTAGTTGAGGGCTTTAATTGATCGAGAAAATCATCAAACAGGTTACTCTTTAGATATTTTGTTTGTCTTGAGTGGTTTCATAGGGGAGTCATCTTACTAGACTAGGATTTCTTATCAATTACCCATAGAGGGAAGAAGAAAACTAGGGCTTAACATGAGAATATCAACTAAAACACAGAAATGTGCAAATTCTTACTTCTTTATGCCAAATTCTAAACCCTAGAGCAATTTTAAATCTTTTCACTACAATTTTCACATAATTCGCACTTCAACCGCTCTGAAAACATAGAAGAAAGATTGAGCAACTTACGACTTTGTATGCACCAGACGAACCTTAATTTTGGATTGCAAAAACGCGTTCCAATCTTCTCCAACTCAAGATTCACCTTCTGATCACCTTTGAATTGCTTTGTGACTTGAAAATGGCTCTGAAAATGTTTTTATTATTGTTCTGGATCAAAGGGTTACCATCCCATCCGCCATAATTGGTCGCGGGAGTGAAGAAACGACTCCAATTTTTATTTGAATTAAGTTTGAAACATGACCGTTGATCTTCTCCATGTTGGTGCATCACATGATCTACATTGGTCAATCTGACATTGACCATCATATGTGGCAAGTGGACCCATCAAAGGCATGATGTAGCAACTCCAGCTCACCATCCACTTCATCTCGGTCATCTGCCCCACCATTGGCTCACCTCGACCCGCCTTGGATATGTGATGCCATGATGATTAACCTCCTTGCATCTTCGACCGCAAGGTCGTGAGAACCGTCCAATCTATTTGAGCTTTATGCTCCAGCTACGGTAACCGCTAACCTTAGCCACTTAACCATCGAGCACCTTTTTGACCGCGATTAAGACATCACCATCCATTTAACGCATGTGTAGATTGAAATGTTTTTAGTAGCTCAATCTTTAGGATAAGGACACCGGCAAAAATAACTGAAGGTTTTGACTTAGGAAAATTAATGCGCTCACTGAATAAAAAATTAAAGGGGACCTACCTAAGATGATGTAGGTAGACATAACCATAGGAAATAAAAGGGGGGACCCAACCACAGGGCTAACAAGGTATAGTGCGAGACTTAGGAAAAATTAATAGGGGCCCGACAAAAGAATTAATGCCTAGGAAAAGATATGGCCCCTCCAATGACAACATGACCCTCAAACTTAAGTGAAAAAGGTAACGCATAATTATAACATTTTTTTTTTTTTAACAATGAGACTCAACTAGATGACATAAACCCTAAACCCTAAGTATGAAACATAGGACAAAGAGCCAAATAAATTCAAAATGACCAATATTTTGACTAAGGCATGAAGATTTTTTGCACAGTCATTTTCAAGACTATCAGTGGCTCTGGTTGGAGACAATCATTATTCAGGAATGATGCAAGAATTTAGAATCTTAGGTGGAGCATACCATTGTAGAGAAAACCAAATAGGGAAGTTACCAGGTCAAGGCAACTCAAGAAGAAAAGGAAACTGGACTCTACTTATGTACGAGACCTAATCTAATATTCATGGGAAATAGCTACTTTAAGAAAAGTAGAGCTTCAAGAATTGTCCATGAACAGGAAATTCAAGAGTATCACCATTTATCTCTTGGAGAAAATATGAATCTTCTCCCCACTTGCTCTGGATTAGATATGGGCCAAGCCAAATGGCATCAAACTTGCCATGTTTTCTGTTGTCTTCTAATTTGGCATTCCACATCAGAACCAAATCATCAACTTGAAAATTTCTTGTAGTTGTTCTTTTGTCATACAAGTTTTTCACTTGCATCTGTAATTTTGCATTTTTGGTATTAGCTTCTCTTCTAGTTTCATCTATCTCCATCAAAGCTTCAACTCTCAACTGCATGTCATCATCTATCTCATTATCATAAGTTTGGACAAACCTATACATTTCCATCAGATTATTTTTGGGCAACCTTGCATGTATTCCATAAAACAAGTCAAAAGGAGCACATCCTATTGCTTTTTTCACTGTCACCCTATCTACCCAAACTCCAAGTTTCAAATTTGAATCCCAGGCCGTCTTGTTCTTTTCTAGGACTCTTTTGATGATCGTCATCAATCTCTTGTTGCTTGATTTTGCTTGTTCATTTCCTTGTGGGTGGTAAGGTGATGAATAAAATAAATGAATTCCATATTTATTGCAGAAATCAGTGTATTCCTCTTATCTGAAACTCATTGCATTATCAGATGCTATCCTTCTAGGACATCCAAATCTTGTTAATATGTTGTCTATAATAAAATCAATGACAACCTTACTAGGTGCTCTCCTAGTTGGAATATCCTACCCACTTTGTAAAGTAATCAGTGGCCACCAAAATCCAAGAATGACCACCACTAGATTTACATGCTATTTATCCAATAAAGTCTATGCCTCACTGATGAAAAGGAGTCTACAACTCTACTGGCTTTAATGGCAGATTCCCTGAAAACTTTTCCTAGAAAACCTTTGGCATGGATTGCATTTTCTGACCAACTGATGTGCACCTTTAAAAATTGTTGGCCACAAAAACCCAGACCTCAATATCTTGTGTGCAATTGTTTTGGCCATATAATTCCCTCCACAAACTCCATCATGCATTTATGTCAACAATTTTTGAGCTTGGTCCTGGTCAACATATTTTAGTATAGCACCATCATTGCTTTTCCACCAAATCTTTCCATTAACAATGGCATACTTTATGGCATACAATTTAAATGTCCTCTTTTTGTTATCACTCATATCTTCAGGACATTTCATCTTCTGTAAGTAGTATATGACATTATCATACCACTCACAACCATCCATATCACAGAGATAAGCTTTGTTTTCTTCTTCTGTAACATTTATCTGAATGGCATCCAAATTACTTTGAGCCATTAATTTGGCCAATCCCTGTCCTCTCACCAATTTGGTGATATGGATACTAATATTGAATTATTGGAGCTTGTTGATCCATCTACATCTCCTCCCGAATACTTCTTGCTATGTGAAGATGTCCTTGACTGCAGCACTAGGAACATATACAACCACAGTTGCTCCCATCAAATAACTCCTAAAAGCCTTCACTGCCTTTACTAGTGCATAAGTTTGTTTTTCATTTAAATCATACTTCAACTCTGCAACTTGCAAAGATTTACTAAAAAATGCTATGGGTTGTTCAAAACCCTCTGAGTTCTTTTGCAACAAGACTGCAACAACAATATGAAAAGATGCAAACGAGAATATTTGCATAGGTTTGCCATAATCAGGTGTCTTCAGAACAGGTACATTCTTAATGGCTTGTTTGATTTCTTAGAATTCCTTGGTTGGCTCTCCTTCCCATTCTAACTTTGCACCCTTTTTCAACATCTTGGATATAGGTCTACTGATTTCAACAAAATTAGTGACAAACCTTCTGAGAAAATCAATTTGTCCAAAGAAAGATTGAATACCTTTCACTGTCTTGGGCTGAGGGACTTTATCAATTGTTTCTACCCTCTCTGGGTCAATCCTTACACCATATTTTGAAACAATGTGACCCAATAGTTTACCCTCAGTCACCCCAAAAACACATTTATTTGGGATTAAAGATATTCCATATTGAACAACCTTGTTAAAGATTTTTTCAATATGATCACAGTGATCACCTTCCTTCTTAGAATAAGTTGTTAGATCATCCCGATATACAACTAAGAACACATTTATAATGTCAGAAAATGCAACATCCATTGCTCTTTGGAATGTTGCTCATGTGTTTGTTAACCCAAAAGGCATTCTTACATACACATATGTTCCCCAAGGTGTAGTAAATGTTGTATTGTACTAATTTGATTCTTTAACCATTACTTGGTTATACCTTGAAAAATCCATCCATCATAGACAAAATCTCACACCCTGTGACCCTCTGCAACATTGCTTCCATATTAGGTAATGGATATTTGTATTTTAATGAAGATATATTTAGATTTTTAAAATCAACACACAGTCTAATATCTCCATTCTTATTTCTCACAGGTACCAAGTTAGACACCCATGATGAATGTCTGATAGGCTTAATGACTCCAACATCCCTTAGCTTGACAAGTTTTTCTTGCATTTTGGGTGCTATGGTTGGATTAATCTGCCCTTGCTTTTGTCTGAAGGGCTTAGCATCTTCCTTAAAAGGAATTTGATGTTGGAAAACATCTTCCCTATAAGCTTCCACATCATCATATGACCAAGCAAAGACATGTCTATATTTCCTTAACAAATCAATCAACATTTTCCTTACCTTGGGTGACATCTTCTTTCCAATATACACCTTTTTTGGGGCTCCTTCTATTCCAAGGTTAATCTCTTCTAAATCCTCATAGTGTGGGGCAGTAGTAGCAATCTTTGCCTTATCCTGACTATCAAACACTCTCTCTAACACAGCTAAGCCTTTGGGAATCTTGTTTGTCTTGAGCTGAATCACCTCATTCCCAAAAATTGTTTCCTTTCCATCTGTTGTTTGCATAAAAGCACTAAAATCAATCTCCTAATTCTCATACTCATCCACGTAATGTAGGAATCTAAAAATATCATCATCATCATTGAAAACTTGCTAGCTTTCAATGTTGTTAGGGACTGATGGTCTAGTTTGAACCTCAACCTTTGAGATTCCAACAAAAGTTATATCTTATAGCCTTAATACAATATTAGCCAGTAAATCTGCCATCATATTATGGCTTCTTTCCTTCTAATCAATGGCAAATGCATCAAATTTCTTAATCTCATCCCATACAACATTCTTATACTTTTTCAATCTTTTGTTTTTTGATGCATACTTCGACCTAACCTGGGATATGACCAATTCCGAATCTCCAATGACTTTAAGATTCTTTATCCCATAATTTTCAACTAATCTCAACCCCAGTAGTAATGCTTCATACTCTGCCACATTATTTGTGCATGCAAAAGACAGTAAAAGAAAATTTGAAAGTTCTTCCATGGGGTGAGATAAGTAATACACCTACACCTGAGCCTTCATTTGAACTAGCTCCATCAAAGTACATTGTCCAAAGCCTTTCATCCTCTAATGATTTCTCTACCTCCTTATCCAATGGTGCAGGTTGTTCCTTTTATTCTCTTGGGGAGTCTTCAATTCTAAATGCATTGATATCAGTATCTACAAAACATGTCATGTCCTCATCAAAGTCTTGTTCATGCACCATCATATATGGCACCCTTTAATCCCTCTCAATTTTCACATTCTTACCATCAATGCAAAATGTTGCATAAGATAAATCACACTGCAAACTTCTACCCATAGAAGCATTCCACTTCTACCCATAGAAGAACTCCACTTCTTGATAATAGCATCCCATAATGAGGTGGGATGTCTACAACTAGGACACTCGTGGTTACATCCTTCTCAAGGAAGGCTACAAGCTTATAAGGTAGTGCCCTTATAGTACCTATCTTAGGTACCTCTCTTGAATCCATAGCACAACATCTACCTTGCATGGTATCAACATTTTAACCCATGGCTTGCATTATCCTCATTGGCATGACATTGTTTGAGGCTCCAGAATCAATCATACAATTTTTTAGCACCCCTCCATTTATGATAACACTTAAAAAGAAGGGATCCACATTCTCAAGGTACTCATTTACTATATCCTCAAGATAAATTTGGGGAATATCAGAAACCATTCCCTCTAGCTCTTTATCCTTTGTCTCACTCTTGTTCAATTGTTCCTTTACAATAATAACATCACTTTTATGTTCATTTTTGATAGAAGAGGAAACACCCTTGACCCAAGCCATGGCTTTCTCCTTATGTTCATCTATTCTTAACATTTCTTGCAAAGGAACTTTAATTGTAATTTGAGAAAGAAACTGAAGCATATCAACAGGTGTGTAACCTGGCAATTCAAGAAACATACCTAGTTTTTCTTCATTTTTCTTCAGCTTGTTGCTTTCAACACTTTGTTTCTGCTTCAGGTCCTCTCCAATAGGTGTAGCAGACTTTTCAATTTGTTTTGTCTTCACCTTGGGTGAAGCAATTTATTCATTAGGCTTTGAAATCTCATCTCTCTTAGCCCATTCCTTTTTCTTGACCTCCTTGATCTTGACCTCCTTGATCTTGACTGCATCCTTCCTTGGTTTATCTTCTTTGACCTCCTTGCCTTAATTTTTCAGTTCTTTGATAAATAGACCAGAAGGCTTGCCCTAATCTTCACCAATTTTTTTGTTTCTCAACTGTTAATTACTTTTAACTTGAGCCACCATAGCAGTTGTTATTTTGGCAATCTCTTGATCTGAAGGTCTTCTCAAGGACACACCATCTTCTCCTTGTTCAACATTACATACTTGATGATCAACACATAACTCATCATTAGAAAAAACTTGTTGATGGTATGATTCTTTTCTTTTCCTTTGATGATCTACATCCAAGTCCTGAGTTTTAGTATCAGAAAAGTATTTTGCTCCTCCAAGGTAAGAAGTGGTCATGAGACAATCAACATTGTCATCCTCAAACGTTTCCTCTTCTTGTCCTTCTTGTAGTTCTTCTTTGGCAACAATAAATTGTGCAACTGCACAATACTTAGGTGAATGGGGTGACTGGAAAGCAATACACCAAGGTGTATCTTCAACTACATTTACTGTGTGTTTCTACAATTGATCAGGAGTCTGTTGCTCCTGTTTGTTCTTTTGTTGTTGCTGAACTGGCTTACCATCCTTCCAATTTGTGTTATATGGCTAGTCTTGCAACCTTGGAGGTCCATTAAATTTATTAAATTTGTTTCTTTTTTGGTGTAGTACCTTTATCATTCTTTGCAACAGTTAACTTGAGATCCTTCAAGGTACTAAGCACCTTGTCTCATTTATCTTCTTCTCTAGGCTTTGATCCAAAAGGTTTCTCCACTTTATCTTTTACATTTTTAGAGAATCTGGGATCCTCTCTTCTTCCAAGCTTACTTGAAGCTCTCCTATTTCCTTCAACATTTATGGCTATCTAAAATGCATCTCTGAGATTTTGAGGATCTTTATCCCTAAGGATATATGCCATTTTTGCATCAAATGCATTTACATGTGTAGTTAGACAAATATTGTCATCTAATCTTAGAACCTGGAATAATTTATGCATAGCTTTTTGAAATCTGATATTAAAAGCAGTCATAACCTCATTTGGTGACTTATTGATGTTGAACTCATTCAACATAAAGCTTGCATTAGTTTTGTCACCATACTTCTCTTTGAAACTCCTTTCAAATTCTTCCCAGGAATTGATGCTTGTAGTTGGTAACCCCCTGTACCAATCCTTAACATCTTCAATCAGAGATTGTACAAAAAGTTTCATGACAACATCCTCATGCTCTACTTCATAGTCATTTAACTTATCTATGAAAGCCCTCAGATGTTCTTCACTAGTGATAGCATTATTTCCTACAAACTTGTTGATCTTGTCCCTTAATTCATTTGGGACTATGTTAGGATGTCCTGGTATCCCATCAAAATGTAATTTCCTATACCTCTCTAAATGGACAGGTCTTCTTTGAAATTGTCCACTAGCAGCTTGTCCATCAACTTTAGTTCCAGTACCAGTCCCAGTATTAGTTCCCGTTGTAACTCCAATAGGTACCTTAGAAGCTTGGGAGTGACTTGTGCTCTAAGTGGCTACTTGACTTCCCTACCCAGTGGTTGTAACTCCAGTATTTTGGGTACTTTGAACATTTTGGGCAAGAGTACTTGTACTGACAATTTGTGTTGTTGTAGGGACTAAACTAGAAACAACCTAAGTATTAGATGGGCCAGCAGTGAATGAAGCATTATTTAATGCTGACAACGTAAGGAAATCAATTTTCCTCTTCATTTATGCTATTGAAGCTTCCATCTCAACTTTCTTTAACTCTTTTGCAGGAGTTTCACTCTCTATCCTAGCTTTCTCTGATTCAATGTCAGCTTGAGATAATCCATGACCTAGATCCAAGATATTTAAAGACTTTTGATCATTTATTTTAGCACCGGATACCTTTTGCTTTCCTTTGTCCCAATCTGATTTGGGAATCGAAACACTTGGCTGATTGGGATCTGCTAACTTTTGGCTATCAACATGACTCTTAGACTTTTCTTTTATAACATGTTCATAATTTCTATCTAAGATCTCTCTTATAACGAAGACCCTCAACACTAGGCTTATTTTTTTCTTGATTCAAAGCTTTGAGTGTAGTGAATTGCCTCATTAGACTATCTCTTTCTATCACAACATTAATGACCTCAGATTATTTCTCCTTTTCTCTTTTCTTTCTTAAATCCATTTGTTCTTGGAGTTCCTTTCTTAATGTATCTATATCTCCAAAAACCTCTTCAAGATCTAACAAAGTTATTTTAGATCCAGAAGTATCACCTAAATCTATTAGGTTAGCATCTCCTTGTTCCTGAACTGACTCATAATTATAAGAAAAATCTATTGTGAGGCCAGGAGAAGGAGGTACACAAATAACACTACTTTGATGGCTTCTACTTCTACTCCGACCTCTTCTCTTTTCTGAATATTGAACCTGGGTAGCCTCCTTATTTTGTTGTTGCACTTCTTCTTGAACAGGTGCATTAAACAAAGAATCAAAGAATCCTAAGCTATTTGACTCAAAACTCTTAGAAGATGTTTCATGAACTTTAGGAACATGATTCAAAGACGACTTACTTGCATTCTTATGCTTTAGTTTCCATGATGAGGGAGCAGTGCTTGTTTTTGCATTTCTTCTTATTCCACTCCTCTATAGAGCTCCAGGAAGCTCTTCCAATCTTTCTTCAAGATGCAACCTCATGTAACCTTTGGTGTTCTTAGCTTTACTCATAGTGACATAATCTTTCAAAGACATATTAGAAATCTCCAACAGTATACACACTGGGGTAGAGACTTCATAGTCACCACCCAAATTACTCTGGGATACCAAATAAGACAATATTTGGTAATCTTTGAAAGAGATTTGTGAACCTTGTTCACAAATAGGAATGTCTTTCTCACAAAAATGTAAAACACCCTTTGCAACAGAAAACATGAACCGGAAACACAAAACCGTAGGCTCAAGTGTCAAATCACAGAAACACGATGAAAACTCAATGCAATTTTCCCAAATGGACGACACAATTGATTCAAATTATGCATTAGTCCCCAGCAGAGTCACCATTTTATTGGTGGCTTGGATGGGGTAATCTCAACCAATATGATGATTCAATATTTTCTAACCAGAGACTCTACATAGCTATCCCCAGCAGAGTCACCATTTTGTTGGTGGCTCGAATGGGGTAATCTCAACCAATATGATGATTCAAAATTTCCTAGCCAGAAATTGTAGACAACTATCCCCAAAAGAGTCACCATTTTGTTGGTTCCCCAAAGGGTTTATAGTGCAACAGGGTAGAAACCAAGTTGATTCTTCAAATATCTATGGATAAGCCAACTCCAACTATCAATATCCTCTAGAACTTGGACCAACTATGACAAAGATTCTGCAAATCCTTCTACACTTTACGCTCTGCAAGACCTGAGAGGGTGATCCCTTGGTGAATCTATAATCTCTGTGCCATACTCACAAATTACACCAAAACCAAGCAAATAATCTCATATACAGGCTCAACAAAGATGGAGAATGCTCAAGAATGGCGAATTCTTCAGTGATCCTCAACCTATTGGAGCATGAGATGGATAAAACATGTAATAACAAACATGAATTGAAATTTATTCTAATAACCAACAAATTTGTAGCAAATACAGGTGAACGAAGCATAAAACTGACTGTAAAGACTTAAGACAAGTTATAACCGGTGCCTTATTCCATTGGGTGCTTGAATTCAAAAGACATAAAATGAATTATAATAGAATTCAATCTAATAGCATTCAGATCTAAGATAATATTGCCTTACAATATTTCTTATCTGCAATCCCAACCCAGACTACTTATCAAATCCCCTGAACAAGCCCTACCATTTTGCAATCTTGATTTAGCATTTAATTCATCCCTTATACCAAAGCATAAACACAAATCACATACATCACAACAATGCATTGAATGAAAGAAACCCTTGATTATATTTCATTCAAAAGATGATAGAATTGTACAACAAAGAGAAATAGATCAGAATTGTATTTCTATTGAATAAATTTGCTATTTCTGTCATAAAACAATTTACATATAACTCCTTCAAGAACCTACAAAAAACTTGACACAAGACTCTTATCTATTGCTTTGCAAAATCATTACATTTTGCTCATTTTCACCTAAAACCTGCTAAAGGAACCTATGACTCTGACTTAGCAAAAAACTCAGAACCAAAATTGGAGCCCTGTCTCTTAGCCTTGAATTCCCTTTTATAGGAACAAGGGAGAAAACAAGCTACGGGCCAGAGGAGACACATGTCACAAGACAATTGGATAACATGTTACATATTGTTATAAAAATATTCTCTTCATGGAATGTCACAACCAAGAACAAATATCTCTAACTGCTTCAAAAAGACATTCCATTCACTTTATCCCTTTTGTTGTTGCCAATGAAGATTTGATATGGGCCCACCTTGTTGTTGTTCGCGCTTAAAAAGGTAACAGCTGCTAGAAGACAAAACTGCCTACCAGACTGTCACAACAAACCGTTAGCTAACTAACTGTTTGTAGTCCTTACTCCTCCTTCAAGTATGTGTTACTCCATTCGCCATATTCTTCATCATATGGCCCTCTAAAATTCATGACCTCATCAACCTTTTCTCTATATGGAGTATATTTAATCGCTACCTGATTTGCCTCTCTTTCAAAAGACTCAAAGAATGTCCCAGTACATATTATTTTGTCTATGTTGTCCTCCAACATGCTAGTATCCAACCCCTCACAAGTCAGTTCTACTTGGGTGTTGATAACCCTTTTTGCCTCTTCTTTCCAAAGTTGTAGAGGCTAAATTGCCCCAATTTCATCCACAATACTTGGCAGAAGGGTTTCATTCAACTCACTAAACTTCCTCATCAACTCTCTTATCTTTCTTTCTATAGTTTCTGGCAGAATTGTGGCTTCTTGTATTGACTTCACCAACAAATGGGTTGGCAGAATCATAAGTGGCCTCTCAACATGATATTTGGAAGCCATTGACATTATTCTAAGTTCATTTCCCCTTTGTAACCATTTTGTAAACAAAGGGATTGCAATTTCCTTATCATTGTCAAAACTTTGAATAACATTAAATAATAAAGAATATAAAGAACATGAATTCTATTTAACCTACTATCCACCTTCTCATTCAAATGAGTTAGCATTGAGCTAACTATCTCTCTTTTCTTAGAGGTAGACTGATCCTCTGACTCCTTTATTTTATTCTCTAACTCAATGACCTTCTCAAAAAGTTGGGTGATTGTTGGATGAGTTGATCTAGTAGGTTCTTCATCATCATATTGTACTAATGACATGCTTGGGATATTAGTCTCACTGTCAAATTGAACTGCTGCATCTACATGGGTGATGTTTGGAGACCTAGATGTTGATGGTGCTGATGCAATTGCATGAGTGGTAGGGATGCTCCTATATGTCCCTACTCACGAAGTCGAACTCTAGTTTGCAGCTCCACACGTCTCTTTTGAATTGCATTATATTCATTGAAAAGCTTTTCAAACTTCTTCACAAGTTCCTATTTTTCCATGGCCTCCCTCTTAGAAGTTTCATGGGCCAATTTGGCCACATCCATAGTTAACTTAGAAGCTTCCACATTTGATGTATCAGAGGCTCTTTTTATGATGATGCTTCCCCTCAAGTTTGCATATATATCACTAATATCAGGCCTTCTAGGCCCCTGCTCTAAAGCCCATATTGCCAAGGTTGCATAATCATCTACAAATTCTGATCCTTTCAATGCTAACCTTGCTTCTTCCTTTGAATTGAATTGTTCCTCTTTTGATTTCCCAATGGCATCAAAAGCCACTGCATCTGCTATATCCCACTCTGGTAGATTTAAGACCCTGACCTAATTTATGATGATCATGCCTTCATCTGCAGTGATTCTTTTGAATTCTTCCATCATCTCATTCTTGACTTCTTCTTGATTTTCTTGGTCAGACCTATTTTGCCTTTGGGCCTTTCTCTCAACACTTCTCCTTTTGTATTTCTCTATTTTCATTTTCCATACAAATTGCAAGAAGGTCGAGCTTCTTACAAAAGCCTCATCCTTAAGAAATTTATCACATGCCTCCTTTCTTGCATCTCTGAAGGCTCTACCTTGAATATCTAAAGGAGTGAGGTCCAATTCTAATGTTGGTGTCAAAGGAGGGATACCAATCTACATATCTGCATCTGTCACTACAATAGTATCCTCCTCTTGTTGTTCTTCCATGTGTTGTTCCACTACTTGTTCTTAAATCTGCCTTGGAGTTAAAAGGGGCACACGTGGTGGTGAGGGACTCTTGTTTGATTCTTCAAGATAAATGATTTTGACCCTCTTAAAAGGTTTTGCTTGTACTTTTGGGGGTGGTTCGGTTTTCATTATTTTCTTTCCTTTTCTCCTCACCAACTCTTTGTTGTCACTGCCACTTTCGCCTTCACTACTTGTCTCTTCTCTTAGCCTCTTTGGAGAAGGCTCATAACTAAGTCTTCCTTCTTCTAGCCCATATGTTCTTTGAGGTGGAGGAGGTCATGGGCCTAGTGGTTTCATTCTCATTTGATGAATCAAGGTTGCCTCTTCAGGTGTTATGGGTGTAGGTCATTGTAAATTTCTTCTTTCAACCTGCGGGCCATGGACCTCTTCAAGTCTAGTCCTCTTTTCCTTCAATGGAATAATTAATTCATCAAATTTATTCATTACACAATCAACTTTGGCACAAAATGGAGTGAAATCTCTCAATGGATCATACCTTGGATCCATTATCTGCACTATAACCCATAGCTTCCTAAAAGCTATCCATTTCTCCTTCCTCCAATCCTAAGTCATGAAGTCAAACTCATTCCTTATTATATCCTCAAGGAATTTATGCTCATGGGGCACTGGACCTCCTTTAATTCTTGCCCTGAACATATTGTAAAACCCTTCAGGGTCACTATGTCTGGCTAGACTACCCCTAAATGATATGGTGCAAAAAGCTTATCAAAATGCACATATCCCCATTTAATAATCACAAAATATGGAATAATAGTATAATCAGGGAAAATAGATCCTTTGCCTTTGCCCTTCAACTCCTTGTCATGTATGCACCCTATTTGCCACATCACTTTAGCAAAACCCAATCTTAAAGGAACATTGAAAGGTAATACATGTGGCTCACCAAGGAAGCCATAAACTCTGATTACTGTACTAACATGATAAGGGATAATGTCCCCCCAATTGTGCTTAATTCTCAAAAGTGGCAGCCTCTCTTTAGGTCTTATAAAATCATCCAGCTGTGTGGGAATCCTTGGTGGATTCACTGTTAATCTCCGCCTCAATCTAGAAGCAAAATTATTGTCAAACCTCACAAAACTCGCCTCGTGCCTGTCCCAAGATATATCCATGCTCTAAAGTTGCACTAACACCTCATTGTTGTCAATTGTTCTTTTGAGATTCATGGTTCCCTCAAAGTAATATGCATTTCTATATAAGAACATGTGCATTAACAAGGATTACCAATAGAAATGAGTGCTAAATACACCACTCTTGGTATCTTGCAAGGTCCTTCATGAATCTTCTCTTCAAGGTATGGGGCAAAGTCAAAGATTATTGTAAAATTTGGATGTTGAATTTGTATAGCCATATACATAAAATCAGGTGGCATGACTGTAATAGGATTGAATCCTAAGATCTGACAGAGAGAAGAAAGTGGTTTGAAAATAGGTGGCAAAGGCACCAATGGAAAAAGGCTCCCATGAACTAGGGCCAATATGGTAAGTTGTCTGTCTTGATTTTGTCAGATGAGCCGGAAGGAGGCTAGCTCTGATGAAACCCTTCATTCTATAATATTCTGCCTTCTTCTTATCCAAATCTATCTGTACTAGGGTAATAGAAGGTTCATACAAATTAAAAATCTCTTTGAATTCTTCCCTCCTGATTGTCAACAAAATATCTCTCTCATTTCCTCTTATAACCCTCGAAACAGGTTCATACTTGTCTGCAACAGCTTTGAGAAGGTTGACATCCATGAATACATCCGACACTACCAAATTGCCCAAGTCATATTGCCAAGCACGTGAAAACGGGGATTGCAAATTTCTTTGTCCATACTGTTAGGGTTTCAAGCAAATCCGAAGCAAATATGAACTAACAATTATATGTAGATTTAAATACAAAAGATAAAGGAATAAAATAGGACACAGATAACACATAGATTTAACATGGTTCACCCAAAATGGGTTACGTCCACCATACACAACCGTCCAATCTTTCTTATTATCCAACAAAAATAGTACATCAACATTCCCATGCCTTAAGCATCCTAGCCGCTTATAACATGCGTTTTTAGGGCAACAAACAAAGTCGGCCTTTTTAGGGTTTTATTACAATGTTGGTTTTCATCAACAAAAAAATAGCCAATTTTTTTTTTCTTGGGGGCTACCGCCCCCAAACCCCTGTAGCGCCCTTCGCCTGCTTTGGGGGTTGCTGCCCCCAAACCCCCACCAGGGGCTCGGCCCCGGACCTCGGCAAGGATATGTGCTGAGTGTACAATACTTTGTTGATCAGTCGCCACATTTCAACACATACTACAATCTGAACATTTCTACCACAGTCATCGGTACCCTAGCATCTGCTATGTGGTATGATTTATTAGTTAACCCTTCTCCTAGGATTTTTCCCTAAACAAGTCTCTACCCTTGATATCTATCACTGGTTGAGGGCTTTAATTGTTCAAAAAAATCATCAAACAGGTTTCTCTTTAGATATTCTATTTGTCCTGAGTGGTTTCGCAGGGGAGCCCTCTTACTAGACTAGGGTTTCTTATCAATTACCCATAGACGGAAGAAGAAAACTAGGGCTTAACATGAGAATATCAACTACAACAAAGAAATGTGCTATTTCTGACTTCTTTATGAAAAATTCTAAACCCTAGAGCAATTTACAATGTTTTCCCTACAATTTTCACATAATTTGCACTTCAACTGCTCTAAAAACACGTAAGAAAGATTGAGCAACTTACGACTTTGTATGCACCAGACGAGTCCTAATTTCACACTGCAAAAACTCGTTCCAATCTTCTCCAACTCAAGAATCACCTACCGATCACCTCTTAATTGCTTTGTGAGTCGAAAATGGCTCTAAAAATGTTTTTATTATCATTCTGGAATCAAGGGTCACCATCCCATCCGCCATTACTCCTCTCACAAGCAAATAAATGACTCCAATTTTCATTTGAATTAATTTTGAAATAGGACCATTGATATTATCCATGTTGGCGCATCGCACGATCTACATTGGTCAATCTGACATTGACCATCATATGTGGCAACTGGACTCGTCAAAGGCATGACGTAGCACCTCCAGCTCACCATCCACTTCATCTCGATCAGTGACACTACCATCAACTCACCTCAGCCTGCCTTGAACATGTGACATCATCTCATGATGTCGTGATGATAAACCTCCTTGCATCTTCAATCGTGGGGTCACGAGAACCGTTTGATCTGCTCGAGCTTTATCCTCCGGCTATGGTGACTGCCAACCTTAGTTGCTTAACCATCGGGCACCTTTTTAACCGCAATTAAGACATCACCGTCCATTTAACTCATGTGCATATTGAAAAGTTTTTAGTAGCTCGATCTTTAGGATAAGGACACCGATGAAAATAACATAAGGTTTAGATAGGAAAATTAATGCACCCGTTGAATAAAAAATTAAAGGGGACTCGCCTAGGATGATGTAGGTAGACATAACCATAGGAAATAAAAGGGGGGACCCGACCACGGGGCTAGCAAGCTATAGCGTGAGACTTAGAAAAAATTAATAGGGGCCCGACAAAAGAATTAATGCCTAGGAAAAGATATGGCCCCTCCAGCGACGGAATGACCATCAGGCTTAAGTGAAAAAGGTAACACAAAATTATAACATCTGTAGGTTTTTTTTTACAATGAGACTCAATCGGATGACAAAAACCTTAAACCCTAAGCCTGAAACATAGGATAGAGAGCCAAATAAATTCAAAATGACCAATATTTTGACTAAGGCATGAAGATTTTTTGCACAGTCATTTTCAGGACTATTATCTGTGTTTATAGAATTCCTTAAAAAAATCAAATCGTATATTTTTATGATTTGCTCAAAGAATGTGGGGCTTTTGGTCTTCATATCTTTTACCCATTCTTGAGTAACCCTACCATAGGATCTATCTTTGTGTACCTTTCTCACCATTTCCTTCCCAATTACTGAGCTTGGAACAAAGGAAGCACTTGCTTGATTGATTGGTTGAGGGGTGAAGCCTACTAAAGATCTTAGGCAATTGGTGAGAAGTTTCATATCTTTTTTAGCTCATGTTTATTTTGCTTGTCTTTTTTTGTTCTTTCAACTAGTTTAGAGGTTATCAACTAAAAATTATGAACATCCCCATCTCTACTTGGAGGTCCCAAATCAATCTTGGTCATGTTACAGTCACTTATGGACTAACTAGGTTTTTTTATGAGCTGAAGGATGTGTTATCTCCACAAATAGATTTCATTTGGCATTTTATTTCATTAGCCTAGAGGTGGGTTTTAATCTCTTGGACATTGGAGTCCTCTACAACAAGTGTTCAACTATGTCTATGCTTCACACATTGACTTGTTCATTTTAATTTTCTTTTAGAAAGTGTGTTCTCTAACCAAGAGGGAGAAGAGGAAGGAGAAATTGCACCTCTTGCATCTGATTAAGAGCTTGGATAAAATTGTAGAGCTCTCCTTAAAGGTGGAGTCTTGGTAACACTTGCACAACGGGAGAATGAGAAACAAGAGGAATAGATTCATTTTGATTTGATTCGAAGAAATCATTAGTAATTTCTTGTATTTCAACTTCTTGTTCCTTTCCCTTTTCTTTTTTTTTTCCCTTATCCTTGGGTGGTCCATCACCACAAGTTTTATTAGGTTCTTTTCTATTCTCGGGAAGATTTTCACAATCTCCACCTCCTCCTGATGTAGCTACTTGTTGGGTAGAAGGTAATATTGTACTTGATGAAGCTACTATTTGGGTAGGATTATTTGCTCTACCACATTTTGCCCTCCTTTTGGCTACACCTTTGAAGTCTCAACCTTCTTCTTGGCAAGCCATACTTGAGTTCTTTGACTACAACAATCTTTGTCTCAATATCACTTGGCTCTCTAAGATCCTAATCTATAGGAACAATAGGTTGTATTTGGTATAAATTGGATCTATCAAATTTGACTCATCATCCTCAATACCATAAATATCCCAATTCAATCCAAAATCAACAATTTGCCTAAGTGATCTTTTTCGTAGTTGGGTGTTCCATCTACCTAGTGATCTTGTGATGGATGGTTCATTTGCCATCTTGTTGTTGTCCTTCAGATGTTTGTTCCTGATTGTGAAGGTTTTGGGTCCTTTGAAAACCCAAGAAAGTTTTGGGGTCCTTATGAAAATCCTTGCTGGTCTTGGGGGCCTTGTGGTCACCCATGTTTATGTTCTTCCTGATTTGGGTCATTGTTGTGTTCTGCTGAGTTGAATGCTTAATCGTTCATTGTAAAAGGATTAAGGGTCCTTTCAAAACCCTGCTTATCTAACCAAAAACAATTTGCCTAAGTGCGAGTCTCATCCAAATTCTTCTTCTCACTTCATAATTATCCTCACAGTCAACCCAAAAATCTTCAAGTTGTGGGATGTGATGGAAGGTGCTACCTATTTGTAAATTTTTCTTCACAAAATTCTTACTATCAAAAGGAAATCTCATCTCATAAGTTTGGATAGTAAATTTAACTACATTCCCCTCAATGTTGAGGGCATCAGATTGAGATTTACATGAAAAGTATCCAACACCAACTTGGAATTGGATACCAACTTTCTTTCTTTGTGGACACCTCTTGTTGACCTTTGCCACTTGTCTACAATCTTCAATTAGGACAAATCTATCCTCAACATATTTGGGTAATTTATAGGCCAGTCCATCAAAACCACCAACTCTAATATAGGTGAACTTTTGAAATTAAATGAAGTGACTGCCATACTAACTGGATAACTAAATTAACTCTAGAGATATCCTTTGGCCTATATTGCCTTGCAATTCTCTAACCAACTTCATAGTAAATGCATCATTAACTCTCTTGAATTTGTGACAACTTTTCTCTATTTGTAAATTTATGTGGTAATCATATATTTGAAAATTTTCATCATAAATCTCAATAGGAAAGCGTCTAGTCCATTTTCATGTGCAAGATAGAGCATAGAAAAAGTATGATAACATGTAGAAAAACCTATTTAAGGGGAAGCCAATTATAATGTCATGCAGTCAATCACTAGTGAGTGATTCCCAATCTAAATATTTTCCCCCAACAATAACTAATTAGATGAAACAAAACATTCAGTCCTCAAAATCATGAGCATTGACATTACCCCTCAATCTATGTAGCAACACCACCATGTTTGATATCTCTTCAACAAAGTGAGATCTATGTAGTCTCTTAGGTAATTATAATTTTCCCTTTTTGGGAATAACAAGCCATTCTCTAGCAATTAAATTCCTATATTGCCCTTTCTTCTCATTGAACGATTGGTGAGAAACTACAAAATCAAAATCTACATACACCTCTCTTTTTGGAAGATGAAAATATCCACTGATAGTATCCATGTCAAGGGTCATGAGTAAATCGTTACCATTGGTCCTAATCTACCTAGTATTAGGGTCATAATGCTTGATGCATTCCAATACTATGCATGGGCATTGCACAACTACTATAAAGCTAGTTTCTTGTATCAGACTAGTCTCAACCATCCTTTGAGTGATGGGAGTTTTTTCCCCCTAAATTCACCCTCTCCCAAAATTTAGCTAAGTTGATGTGCCCTAGTTTGGTATCGCCAATTTATGGCAATGTACTGGTTATACCTGATAGGTGTTCATAACATAAATATTTGTACATTTTCATTGAATTTGATGGAGGTGAAATGGGAAAGATTCCCATGCTCTATAACAACCACTAAACTTTAAAATAAGAGAACGGTGTACTAACTTAAAATTCATATATGAGTTTGCAACAAACTTTCAACTTCAACTAAAAAAGAAAATTAACTAATTATCTAACTATTTTTCATCGAAATATGTAACTAACTAATTCAACTGAAAAGTACTTAAATTATAATTGAGCAATTTAGGAATTTTACTTCATTTGCTATTAATAATAAAAAGATTTCAATTAATAATTTTCTCTATCAAGGAAAAGATAAAAGTTCAAATATTACAATTCATTAAGCTTCCTTCTGAAAACTTGTAACAAGCCTTGACATAGTTTAGAAGAGGGAGATCATCATCAAAGGATTTTCCATCCAACCATAGACCTGACAATCTAACGCGCACCTTCCAACTGAAAGTGACCCTACCCTTCATGAGGGTAGCAAACTAAGGACTAAACCTAGTTGCCATCTTGCCATATGAGCGCAGTGTTTAGAACCTACAAGTACTTAGTTGGTCACCCACTATAGGTACCCCTTAATTAGTATGACAATCTGACTAGTAGGTGTATTTGGTTCTTGTGAACTAACAGTCGCATGCTTAAAGCAACACCACCTTGGTCAAGGTTTCAATGAATATGCACGCAAGTGCTGTTAGATTTCACCACCCTTACTCAACTTGTTCACATTGGAGATTATCTTCACACGTAGGCTTCTCAACCATAGGTACAATTGACCCACATTAATACATCAACTAAACCTTATTATCTTGATTGTTGTCATTAATAGGCTAAATGACCTTAAGGATAAATTACACATATAATATAGACTCTATTGTAAATCGGACTCAACTAATGACACATATAATATAGCCTCCATTGTAAATCGGATTCAACTGACTTACAATTAACAAGGATTTTGTTAAAAACACATCAATTGAAAAGAGAAAAGATTCCCATTGAGTTACTTTTAAATTACACAGTAGTTCATTATTAAATTTAGATTGAGCATCTTCATCTTGTATCTTAAGACCAGTTCCTACTTAATGATAAACTCCCTCTTTGTCTCACAATCTGACTGAGAGGTTGAACAAAAAGGCTCGGGGCAATGTGTACGATTGATACTCTCAATCAAATGACTGAACATTGCGTAAAGCTTTTGATGGAACAAGAATCCTCCGTAGAGTGGTTATGTGTAAACACTAGGAAATTCAGAGTCTCTGAATTCGCTGCTCTATCATACCATTAACGGGGTATGCAAACAATTTTTTTGTTCTACTCTCAATCTTGCTTAAAAGAAGGAATAGTCTTACATATGATGCACTATTTGATGATGAAACACATTCAATTTTTCATATCTTTATTAACAAAAACTAGAACATAAATCAATACTTTCATTTTTAACTCAGATTGGAAGAAATGTCACATACCTGAGTTGCGACGAGATTGACAAGGACTAATCCCTTTGAAAAGATAGACTATTGCCGCTTTAGAGTAGACTTCCTCGATGTTTTCAACAAGATTTCCTCAGACTTGAGCTGAAAGGCTAATGATACAAACTTTCCAAAAGGAATATGCCAAAGAAAGATTGCAGAGATAGCAGATATGTTTCGCTTAACAGAAGGAAGTCATGATGCGAGAGAGATAACATGGAAGAGTGAACCCCTCACTACATTGAATGCGAAGTCCACCAAGAACCCAACCATGCAAAATGCCCACCATCTTGATCGATGGTTATAAGCAAGGTAGATCTGAGAGGCGGCATGGAGAGAGGGAGTAACGTCTTCACCCCACCTCTCACTGAATTAATAAGCAAAGCTTTGGTTTACATAGCTGATAGCATATTCTTTACAATGCTTTGAATATAATGAAATTATATATATGAATATACATTCAATTAATACTAAAGATTACGTAAGATTACTTATTCACATATGAAAGTAATAAAATATCAATGTTTGACAATACACACAATTGTATCATTCAAAATAAAACCATTGTTGAAAGAGGGGTGTAACATGTCCAAGGAGGGGAAAATCAGATAAAAACTTGGTGGTCTTAGTGGAGAAAGGGGCAGGCGCCTAGATTTGGAGAAAATATGAGATTGAAGTTGGAAAAAGAGAGAAGATTGATGGAAGAGGAGATATAGTTAGATTATGGGTGGTAGGAGAAGTTTTCATTGAGAATATAGATTGAAATATTATTTCATGTAGTTGGTTTTTAATGTCTTTTCTTCATGTTCATAGCGGTTTTTGAAGCGAATATAAAAATATTCAAGGGCAGGGTTTGGACTGGAACTTGTTCCTTTTAGTTAGTGTTAGCATTCATCTTGTTGATGTATTTCTTTTAGATTTTTCTATGTATTGTGAAATAAATGGATTGCTTTTTCATTGTTTTTGTTGCAAATGTTGTGTTTTATAAGTTAAAGTTTTGTGTTTGAATTTGTTGCAATGATTGACAATCTATTCTTGGATTCTCAATTGTTCATTTTGCATCAATTTAGGTTGTTGAATTTTAATAAATAAAAGATTGTCTTATATTGATTCAACACTCCCCCCTCTATTATAAGTGTTATCTCATCACAAGGCATTTGGCAAATTAACCAAAAAATTAAATTTTTCTTCATGGGATGGTCTTGTCAATCAGTCAATGAAAAGACCTTTGATCTATTCAATATTTTCTTTGAAATGCACAATCTTTATCACGTCTCATGTATTTAATTGTATCAAGACACAAAGAGATTTTTTGTTTTCAGGTGGAAGTGACAATGCCAAACAATGAATTGACCTTTCTTTTATAGGAAAATGCCCAACGACAATCAATTAAAGAATATTCTATTGAATAGCATTTTAGCAAACCATGCCTTTCCATGACATGTCATGCAACTCCAAATGTGTTGATTGGATTTGATCAAAGATATATTTAATTAAAATTGCGTGAGTGATTTATTTTAGCATTTTTCATTTTGGCCAAAAGGGGACTTACCGTGATGTCCCCGATATAACTAAATAATAAAAATTAAAATACCTTATTGTATGACACAAATTTAATAATAAATCTTTCGGGCCCTTTATTTAATCAAGTTTTATTTTGTAGCGTCGGTCTATTTGTAACCCTTCAGGAACTTTCCCGGAGCCCATATTTATGGTTGAGTTTGTCATTGTTGTATGCATGCGAATTTAGTATTTTTCTTTGTTTGTGCGAATTCCAGTTGGAGTTCGGTTGTCAGCCATTTTGGAGGTGGAAGATCCTCCCTACTTGGTATCCGCAGTTTCGGTGGGATTCATCCCTCACCCTATTCTGCTTTGTGCACTTGTTCCCAATCTGGCAAATTTGGAACCTCGTCATTGTTGAATCAAATTTTAATCCCAGTATCATGTTTGGTAATCTGGTATGCATGCATGTTAATTAAGTCCAAGGATTCCTATCATTCAGAGTTCACTACTTGATATGAAACTGAAGGTACCCACTGAACCACCATACGACTACAATCTCCTTCACTGCATGACGACCCCCTTCCTACCACACGTTGAAGCCCATAGTATGGTTACACCACTGTACAACCTCTTCACTGTATGACCACAACCTCTTCACACCATCGTACAACCTCTTCACTGTACGACCACTCCCAACCTTTTCACCATACGACCACTCCCTCTTACGATTGTCTTCACACCATACGCCCTTGCCCAGTGACACTACCGTACAGTCAGGGAACATTACACTTACATATGTGTTTTCATATAGTAGTTGAAAGAATGAATAGGACTACCATTAATTTGGTTAGTTCAATACTATATTTTAAAGAAATAAAGTTCTATTTTTGGATAGAAGAAACCAAAATAATTGTTTATAAATGCAACAAATCCTCTTCATCTACTGTTCACTAGGTGACTTCATATGAAATTTGGTTTAATCATATTCCGTTTGTTCAACATCTCATGATGTTTGGATCCACCTATTATGCTTTGATTGCCAAAGAAAAGATAAAAATAAATTGGACCATTGTAATTTTTGAACAACTGATGTTTTTGATTGGTTTTGAAGGGACCCGAAACCCTTTACAACTAGATTTTGAATGGATCTAGAAACCTCAACCAAAATGTTGTCATAAAAAAAGAAACATTAAAACACTAGACAACAATGGTTTTTTTGGCTCCCATAGCCATATAGATGGGTTTTAAAAATAGTCTTCCACAACCAAAACAAAAGATGGTAGAAGCACAACCAACAACCAGCCTAAATCTAGAAAAAGACTAGAAAAAATTCCTGCCTAATCTCCCTCAACCAAAAACCATCGAGATTTACATTTAGCACTACCCTTATGGGAGCGGAGAGTCATATCAAAAGAGGGCTTAGAAGACTTAGCTTATTTTGCACAACTGATGTTATTCTCATGTTTGCTTCAATTACTTGTCTCGTAGAGTTTCTTGTAAAGTTTTTAGGATCAACTGTTGTTTATGCTTTGTGCTTGTTATTGATGACATTTATGTAGCTTCAATCTATGACAATTTCTTTCATTTCTTGTAGCTCATCTTGAGATGCTTGTTATTTTCTTTATTGTATTTTTGCTTTGTTCAATAAAAGAAAAAAAATTGGACCATTGAAATCATAAACATATAAATTTCTATAATATTTAGATTCTTGAAAAATGTAGGTTCTATGATGAATCTAATAAGAAGTTTCTTATTTCTTATGATGCGATATTTTGTGAAACATCAAAAAAAATATTGTCAACATTGAACACAAATTATAACAAATTGAATTTTTGCTAGGTTTTCCCACGAAAATAACATCCTTATGAGATTTCTCACTCTGAGGGAGGGCACTAGGTAATTTAGAATCACATATGGAATCTCTACCTTGAGTTGTAAAATAAGTAATCCCTTCTCATGAACAATTTTAGACTTCAACAAATGGAAATGGGATCTAGGAAACTACACTACAACAATTGGAACAATGTTGTTTTGGTTGGGAAATGGAAGCACCAATAATTCAACTTGTATCTTAAAAAAAATAGGCAAAATAATATCAAACTCTTTAAATTTGGGACCTAATCAAATTGAAAAGATGAGAGCAATAAGTTCATACAAGACAAGACAAAAAAATAAATTCAATGAAGAAGTTAACTTGGTTCATATTAATAGTAGATTCAAAACTAACTTTCTTTAGTGAAGGTGAAAATATTGAAGTGCAGAGGAAGGCAGGCTATGTGAATTCTTTTGAAAAATAGAACTTGGGAATTGATTGACCCTCCATTAGCTTGAAAACCTATTGGTTGCAAGAGGGTCTTTCAAAACAGATAGAAAGCATATTGCTTACTTGATTTAAACATAAAGTAAGGCTTGTTAAAAAGGGACATGCTTAAAAAAGAGTAGAAATTTAGAACATTTTCTACTTAATCACAAAGTGGAACTAGGGGAGAGGGCCCTATAGTAGAGAGCCCGGTCCAATATTGGGGATGGTAGTTGGGCACAATTACTTCAACAGTGGATTGCAAAAAGTATCTTGTCAATACTTATCCCCAAAAAGATTCCAACAAATTTGTAAAAGCAACTAATTATGTGATGCCACATCAACACACCAATAAATATGATTTGGTGCACAACTATGAGTCTTACTTCTTTTTGGGACCATTTGGGACACCTTGGCAAAAAGGGCATGTGATGTGGTATCATTTTTTACCATGTGAACTTGAAACTAAATTTTTAAAGTAGGGGACTTGACAAGTAAGCAATTGTACAAAATTGAAATAAATTCGAAATATCTAAGATAGATTTTGGGAGGCACAAAGATATGGTGATCCAGTATATGACCCTCTCCCCTGCTACTTGTGATTTGTTGACCTTATCAATACAAAAGAAATGGAAAGTTTATCAAAAAGATATTTAAAAAAACAACGTATATGAATCAACTATAAACGCATGTGTTTAACGATCAAAAACAACAATTTTACACTTATAAATCATTGTACAATTTGAAACAAGCCCAAAATTATAGTATAAAAACTCCCCAAACACCTATTGAAAATCAATTTCAAACACCTTGATTTTGGTGACACAACTCTCGTTGTAAAACAGGTTCATATGACAATTGTATACCTCATCATTTAAGTGAATGACTAACTATCAAAAATATATTCCATTCTGTTCTGCTTTTCCAATTTTAGCCTGACATTTTTGAGTTTTTTTTTAATTGGTTTAGAGTTGTCTATTCTGTTGCTCTAGTGAGTTTTAGAAACGATTTTAAAATTTGTTGAGAGTTTTAGAGGTGATTATAAAATGTTGTTGTTGATATTTTGATGATAGATCAGATTGTTTTGATGGTTCTCTTAACTCAGAAGCTTGACGATAGATCAGATTACTTCTTTCACTAAATTTTTTAAAAATATTTATTGTTATAGAAAAGGTAATTATGTTAGAATCCATAATCCCAAAAAGTAGTTTCATGGACTCTGTAAAAACAAACCATCACAATAGACAACGAAAGGTAAACAAACTAAATCAATACACAATATGATTGACAATGGCAGAAGCACTTCATCAACAATACAATGTCCATATATAATTAAGATAGAGGCCATTCAACCTCCTAGTTCCTAATCATCAGGATGGGGTCCAAAACCAATTATAAAGCGTGATATACAAATTACCTAGGTTATATCCTGAAGTAGATAAATGATGTGCCCTGGTACATATGTGGTAGGATGAGATAGGACAAGTTAAAACTTATCCAACAAAGTTTTTCCCAAATGGATGTGGCTTATTTCCAAAATTGCCATTATCTCTTCTGAAAATTGGATCTGGTGATGCCAATAGCAAACATAATTGCAAAAAATACAGGAAAGATTACCAAGACTGCAGCCACAATGCCCAACATGTCATGATGAAATCCAAAATAATCTTTTAAGAAGTCTTTGATTGATTGTTGAGAGTTGCCATTGATTCTTATCTGCTTTGTCATATCTCCATACTGAGAAGTTATGAGACAATTCAGAGTCCAGGAAGTTGGGCAAATCCAGTAGTACCATACCCACCAGCCAGGAATTTGCTGCAGTCATTTTACCCATAAATTTGTCATCAGTAGAATGCCAATAAGAACATCACCTAAAGAGTTTTGTAAGACAATGCATGCCATATAATTTCAATCTCAGTAGTATCTGCTATATTCAATAGCTAATTCAATGGAATTTCTATGATGCAATATTAATTGACTAAAGCAATGGACAATCTTCTAGTCTGCTGCTACAAGTAAGTCTAGAAAATAGTGTCTGAACTTGAAGTCATTGTACATTTGTGTGCATCATTTAACACTTACACCTGTTAATAAATCTTCCTTTTTGTTTGAAATCATTGTTTTGTATGAATGCAATTGAGATTTGGCAAACTCACAGGTCTTGGTATGAGGAAGCCTGAGAAAAGACTGAAAATAGAGTAAAATGCAGATGCAATTATGGCTGCAACTTGAGCATTTGGACTGATTGAGACTGCCAGCATCCCGTAGTATGTGAAGTAGAGAAAAGTGCAGAAGCTTGCAAATAGGTACCAGAAAAATTTATCTGCAGACCAGTGGTAGCCCATCATTGAATATGTGACGAGCCCATAGAGGATTGCTTGTAAAAGGGCATATGGGAGTTCTACTGCTACCTGCAATACAACAGAATTAAAGAGTGAAATAATTGTAACAGCACCCACTAAAACCAGACTACTTGACTCAGCCTGGCAGCATCTTGTATAAGAAAATTCTGTTTAATTTAGCAGTGTGTTGTATTATAAAACTTCTGTTGAACTTAGCAAAATTCGAGTTGGCTTGCCAAAATTCAATTATTTTTTAAAACAATGTAGCATACAAAATCCTTCTGGGTTTTCGCTGAGTAACCAGCTAACCCTTTCTCTAGTTGCTGTAAGTGTAAACCAATGCTTGTTGCAAGCTTTTCGATTTAATTTTTAAAATCATTCTATTTTAAGAGACAAGATTACAAGACGAGTACAAGATCTTAGTGGGATTGCTATGAATAGGAATTCAAATCAATTACCTGTGCCCAAGCATATACGCTGCCAGAATACATTCCAGCTGCCTTTTCTCTATAGAAAACCTGGCGTTCTACATCAACTACAGGTTGCACAGAGGAGCTATTAGTTACTCCTATAAATATATTTGCACCATACATGGCTCCCACCGACTTGAAGAGGTCTTCTTCGGATTCTCTGTTGTAAAATGTCAATATATGTAAATACTCTCAATTAGTACGGATTTCACGTCCACCACAGATATTGCTCGCTATTAGGTAATACAAAATTGAAATTTGTCCATCCCTATTATTAATTACAGATTGACGATACATTGGATAGATAATTGAATTCCTAATTCATAACATAGATGAAAATTTCACACTCAATGAGAACGAGTGAGATGCTTCAGGGAAAAAACTGTTAGTTTGGTCTGGACTCCGTATCACTAAATTCAGTCAGTTTTTTTACCAGAATTGTCTGTCATTTCAAATTCAGGTTAGATCGGCTTACATTTTTGTCCCTTGTTGCCAGTAGATGACACCAAAGAGCAATGCTGAACCAAAAGTGAAAGAAAAGCGGACCAAATTGTAACCAGGGCTTCGCCAATATGTCCAAAACTGCTTCCAGAGGCAGCTTGTAAATTGCTTCCAAGCGTTCTGTGCATACTGAGTTGGGAAATACAGGTCCTTGGCATCAGAGGCAGGGGTACTTAACTCCTCAACTAGCTGAATATTTTCCCTGTTCAAAATTTCATCATCAGTTTTTGAAAAGAATTGAAAGATTTAGACTAGGGTGAAAGATGATGAAGAGATTTAGAAATGCACTGGTGCAAGGCGTTTATTCTGTAGTTACCTAGAAAGACTTGATTCTCTGTAGATCTGAGCGAAGTCTATACCAAGTTGCTGTTCAACAGTCATTGAGGTTACCTCTAACATCCATGTTGCAGGATTATGCCTATCCCTGAGCTTAGGAACACCTGTTATAGCCTTCAATGAAAATTAAACCAATATTTCTCAAACTTCCCTCAATTAGTTTCTCAAGCAACATAGCAATTGATGCTTAAGCATAGCCATAATTCTTTGGTTTTTGCAGTTGGTGTCTACCTGAAAGTATTCTATGACTTTTCTTGAATGGTGACCTAAAGCACCAGCATAAATTATTTCACCTCCGCGCTTCATCAACAACAGCTACAATGATCGAAAATTTCGCCTAAATTAGATCAAATAGAGATACATCTGTAATCTATTTTAATAAAGCAGAAAAAATTTATTAATTACAATAGAGATACAAAGAAAAAAAAACAATTAGCAAAAATATCAGTACAATTCAAATTGAGAATCTGTTTAACAATCAATGTTAGGTGTCAATTAACTCCATTCAAATTATGCTTATTCAACATATCAACCACCACCTCTCAGTCAATTCACAAACAATCTTGTTCCAACCAAGAGCACACCCTTTTTCTATAGCATACAGAATAGTAAGGGCCTCCATGATATTATTTGATTGTTGTCATTTATAAATAAAAAAGAAAAACAAAACATTTCTAAAACTATCTCTACCAATACCACCGATTCGTGCATAACCATGATTCCCTCGAGAAGAGCCATTTGTGTTTATCTTTAAATGACATGGAAACTTTTTTCTTTGGCGAATAACTGTGGCTCCTCCCTTTTATACTTTTGTTTGCGTTATTATCCTTTGTGTTAGAACACTTTTGAGTTTTCATTGCTATTCATTATTATTGTATGAATATGTTCAGTTTTTCATGGATCAATTAGAACTCAAATTTAGAACTTCTCATTTGTTAATGGAGTACTTTACAATTGAGTTACTAGCTTTTTTATGGTTTATTTCCAACAACCCCTTAAATCACTCCATAGAATGTTTGGGGCTCTTAGTCTGGTTTTAATCTGACACCATGTTAAGTTTTTCAAGGACCAATTAGAATTTAAACCTATGACTTTCTATTCTAAAAGAATGCTCTATCACCAGCATTTTTAGGACCAATCAATGTTTGGTTTGGATGTAGCTTATTTCCAACAGAATTGACACTATTAATCAAGCCAATGAAGAAAACATCTGATTATTTAAATAATTATCAAAATAGATTTTAAAAAATTCTAAGAATATAAGTTCTTCCACATACTTCTATTTAAACATGGGAGGAGGAGAGATGCTTAAAATCTTGCACGAACAGTACTATGTATTATTTGATAATTTAATGTATACTTGAGAATTAAAAATGTAATGTATTAGTTATAACACTAGCAGAATCAAATAACTCTCAATTTATTATCATATTTAGGTCCATGACTTTAAATCTTTATGATCAATTATTTCACTGAACAATATACATAATTTCTCCTGAAACAATAATTCAGCTGTTAATTGTCATTTAATTTTATCAGTTAGCTCAGTAATAAAACGCCTCAGCATGCACAGAGAAGTCCGTGGAAAATAAAAGAATTACCTCATCAAATGATTCAAAAATTTGAATATTTGGCTGGTGAATAGTGCAAACTACCGTACGCCCTGTATCCACTGTATTCCGCACTGCACGCATTACTATAGCAGCAGCCCGAGCATCTAAACCGGAGGTAGGCTCATCCAGGAATATGATTGAAGGATTTGCAACAAGCTCCACTGCAATTGTCAATCTTTTGCGCTGTTCTGTAGATAAACCGCTAACACCAGGAATGCCTACAAGGGCATCTTTCAAATCATCTAATTCAACTAGCTGCATGACTTCATTCACAAAATGCTGCAAAAGATAAAAAAGAAAAGCATTGTCACTGATTCAACAAAGCACCCTACATCAGATCAAGGACAAAATGAAAATGAATTTTGCTCCTTAAAACACATCCAAAGATTGTGGGTTTTGGTTGGCCAAAAACAGTAGCATGACCCTTTAAAAGCAAATTCAACGTTCTATTTTGTTGATAGTATTTATACTTAAAAATGGTAATTTGAAAAGACACATGATGATAGTTAAGAAATGATTATGTTTCAGTATTTTATAATATTTTTTGTGTTTTATAATATTTATACTAGAAGGTGGAGAGGTTCATGGTCATCTGACTTTTCCTGAAAATTAGGAAAGTTCAAGCTTTCTATTTAGTAATTACAACCACTTTATTTTCTTCAACGACATAAGAGTAGGAGTCACAAATAGGAGAAATGACCAAAGCAAAGATAAAAATATTTTTAGTATCCAACTTTATAAAGACACTATCATCATGGAGCTCAAAAGGAGGCTAAAGGTTGTTGGGAGGTTTGGGATAGGCATGAGCATATCAATTCTTAACTCTTTGTAGCCAAGAATTTCTTCTTAGAGGAGGTTGGGTATTATGTGACGAAAAATCATGTCTATTGTAGAGATTTTGATTCTAACTATGGGCATGTGACATTCACAAGGAGAAGGACAATCATTGATGGAGAGAGGAGTTATGAAAATGTGAATATTACATAATGTATTAATTTTTCTAATGATCCATAAACACATATTGTTGTGGCACTTCAAGTACAATTATATTAACTTTTAACTCAATCTACATGAAGATATGAGAACAAAATATAGCCTTTATATAAAGAATGAAGTGTATATTGTATAAACGATCAAAGACTATAAGATTAGTGTTGACTACATAAATTATAGATGACCACCTCATTGTAAAAGAATCTTAAATTTTTTCATAACACCCTTTAATTTTTTAATTAATCAATCCCATTCATAAGATGGTAGTCTAATTGAATAAACTAAAAGCCAATTATAATTTTATATTATAAAAAATAATAATTATATTTTTCAAAATTTGCTGTTTTTTTTTTTTTTTTAATAGATATTTGGTTCATCTTATTAAAGATTCCTATGAGTTGCTACATTGGACTATACCTTCTTGGTCTTGGAATCTATTTCAGGTGCGAAGCGTAACCAAGCTGAATAAAGAAGCGACTCATGCACTGTAACTTGTGGAGAGTGGATGTCATTCTGTTCACAGTAGCCTGATATTCGGGCAAATGTTTCTTGCACCTTTGGGAACCCTGAGATTCGTATTTCTCCTTCAATATAACCTACAGTCTTTCTTCCTGCAAGAACATCCATCAGCGTTGTCTTTCCCGCTCCACTGACACCCATTAAAGCTGTCAAAACTGCTGGCCTAAAAGCTCCTGTCACATCTGTCAGCAATTGAAGCCTTTTCTCTGTTACTCCCTCTTGTTTCATTTCCTGCAGAAAGCAGGTTAAATTTATTCATCAGTCATAAAAAGGGTTTCAATTCAATTCTATGTAGGTGCTGACTTCACGGAATTTCAACTAAAGTCTTACCACAGGCATGTCAACAAAATACTGGATATCTTGGAAGGCGATTGATAAAGGCTGGAAAGGTAATATCATTCCACGTTTTGCATCAATGAATCTGGCAGAATCAGAACCTTTATAGATTCTTTTGCTATCATCACATGCCCTGGTTGTATGGTGAACGTGCATTTCAGCTGCCATGGAAAAACCGAATTAATTCAGCTACTTCTCAAGCTGAATGGAAACAATCAATATAATAGCTATAAGATTAGTTATTTGTCCTGGGCATTCATCTCTTTGTTTAAGTGGAAAGGTACATTTTACAGGTGCAAATGACTTTACTGTGATTTATGATTTTTTTAAAGCTTTTATTGTTATATTTTTCTATTAACTTGATTTAATCAATGGGATTAAATCATAATGAAGAATAATATGTAAATTTCAAATTTTAAATTTAAGCTTCAGCCAACAATAATAATCCATAAGACATATAATTATAGTTCCATGAAGTTTTATGACGTGGGGACATGGGATGGGTTTTGGAGATGGAGACCAAAGGTTTAAATTTGGAGATAGCGAGGGGACAGCAGCAGAGCAACAGTGGGGGTTGGTGCTTATATATAAATTGAGGTAAATTCAAATTTTCAAGACAACATCTACAGTATAATATCTTTATGAATGTTCCATGAAAAGCAAATTAGTTTTCACAAAGTTAAAGGTTGCAATTGGTATGTAATGGAATGTTCCATATAGCAAGCGACACGATGGAGTTGGCAGAGGTGGTGGTGTTGTGGAGGGATGTTTCTCCAAGATTCCAAGCTTTGGAAACATTTTCATATAAGAGATGTGGGTTTTTTTGGGGGCGGACTTGTCCCTGTGGAATAGTGCGTATAATTTGCTTTAAATACTCGTACAAATATGTTAGTGTTTTAGTGTATTGTTTTTGCTTAAAATAAATTGGAATTTTGAAAGGGTCCAGATCCTTACACCAACTCAATACAAATTAATGATGGGACAATTCAATATCCAACAAACGTTCAATCCAAAGTCAAAGTAATTTGAAATCAAATTATTCCAAAAATCTTTACTTAACCTCTACCATCTTATTCTTAGTTCTAAAATCCTTATGCATAGATATCCTTTTTTGGAAGAACCAAAAAGATCCAAAAGGCCACAAGCAGTCCCATCTCCCAACCCCAATGCCCCACTTTGAAAAGGGGTCTCCATCACATTCTTAGTATATTATTGAATAAGTGTTATTTTGGATGTTTTTAATATTCACTCGTATTAAATTTGAGATTCGTTTTTATATTGGAAAATGGTTGAGTTTTGATAATAGTGAATTTTTTTTCACTGCACTGATTTTTGTAAAATTTGTAAACCAAATATTTTTTTTTCTGTATAGAAATATTGCATATTATCTCTACTTCCCATTATTCTCTTTTTGTTGTTTCAGATTATATACGCTATTTCTATTATAGAGATTATGTTATATATAAAATAAAAAATGACTAATTAAGACAGACTGCATTAATCTAGAATGCATCATCTGATAAGGTATGAATAATGAAATCCATGTACCAGAGACAATACATTTTCACAATAAAATGCAAATGCCCCATTTGCATTCACGTCACCCAACATGAAAACTGGCACTCAAAACAAATGACTGCAAAGTACTGTGAATCAATGAATTGTTCAAACCTTAATGAAGGAAGCTTAAGTCAAATATATTCTATCGCTCAAGTAAATTATCCCATTCAATTCGTTACAGAGATCCTCTTTCATTTCAACTTCATAGGAAAAGGATAGACATGAGTACTGATGGTTTTTACTTTAACCATTAAAAGGGTGCAAAGTAAATGGAAGCTTCACATTAACGGAGTTAATTGCATGCAAGAAAAATAAAAGTCTGACCTGTACTTCTGTCTTCAGTCCTAGACACTGGACTTGATCCATCATGTAGACCATCAGTGGCATCTTCTTGGCTATTTTGAATATGAGCCAGCTCTTCTCGAGATATTACAGTTTGTGATTGGCCAATGGCTGCTTCAATAATAATATTATTAAATTTTAAGTGCAATATTGTTTATTGTGAAATCCCAGTCAATTATCTTCATTCACTTTCATAATGGGAAAAAAAAACTTGTAAGCAAACAAATTTTCTCATGGCCATAGGTACTTACGGTTCAAATATGTCAAAGCAAGGGTGTATGCAAAGTTGAATAGTATAGTAAATCCAATTAAACTTCCAATGCCTATCCAATAAAAACGATCTTCATGAAAAAGTGCACGATTTTTCAGCACCTGTACACCAAGGCTGGTGTTTTGAAAAGACAACTGTCAACAGAGAAAGGAAGTTAATATGTATACAAATTCATATCATCTTCACCAAAAGCATAATAAATACCCTGGATCAGTTCTTGTCTTCGTAGAGTATTTGCATAAAGTTTAAAGCATAGAACTAGATAAAAATGTTCTTGTGGACATTTGTAATGAAATAAGTACATTGCAGAAATAAATTTTGACGCAGGGCATCTTACAACTTCCTAAGGTAGCCATCAGTTACTCTTTGCCAGCGATATTTTTCTTTTATATTATTTTAAAATTTAAGATTTTTCCAACCCTAGGCTGGAAAAGGCTTTTAACCGACCACCCTAAATCGCAATTAATGAACAGCAGTATATGGATGGGGAGTTGGGTGGAAATTTTAGGCGAGAAGGAGGGGCGTTTAACATTAATGACGGATTTTGGTGCTTAAAACGAGCTGATAGGTAAGTGGGAAGCCAGTTTTTGTGATTATTCGGAAGAGGAAAAAGCTCAGTTTTTTTGGTACAAAAGAACAGAACAGAAGGTTGGAGAAGTTTTGGCAGAGGAAAACAAATAGACGGAGCCTGTGTGACCGAGAAAATGTTACAAAAGATTTTGTTGGCTGCAGGTGACAAAAAGGAAGCTGCCATTCCAGAAGAGCAGAGATGTAGGTAATAGGTGGACCACCAATTTAAGAAGTTAGTTATTTTGTGCAGGTCTGCGAACTCAAATAAGGAGTGCCAGTTTTCAAACAGGGGAAGGCTCTTTTCCCATTTAATCTTTGTAACCTAAGCGAAAGGTACGCGAACTATGGATTATTTTCTGTTAACTCGATTAAGAGAGGTTCCTTTTAAAGATGCTATTTTCAATGGCTTGGTGTATGTGTGAAATTGGGCTTCAAATTTCTGGTGTGTGTGCTTACCTGCAAAATTCAGTTGCCCTATGTAAGTAATGTTGCATGTGGGGATTATTAATTGCTTGTCTGTGTGTTCTTTGCAATATCTCCTTTCTAATAATTTAATTCAGGAATCAAAAACTTCGTTCCATATTTCTAGCGAGTTCAAGAACAGTGATAGAAATAATTTGAATTTAATATTTTTATTTTTTGGTTTTTTTAACATTTTGACTGATTGAGACTACTAGCATCTCATAATATGTATAATAGAGAAAAGTGACCACCATCTCAAACAATAACCCTCTTATCCTCCATCATGCCACTGCACAAAAGATACAAATCAATCGGAGATGCCACACACATAGAAGCATAAATCCTGCCTCAACTTGATATCCAAACACAAACACTAAATCTAATGGTAACAAATAGATTTGAATAGCTGCCAAGAATTAATCATCGTAGCTACCTTAACTATACAGCTAGTTGTTAACACATCCAACTAACCACATCTCAAAACCAAGGTACATCCATCATAATAGGTAGACCTTATGCCATCAACATGGCCAACCCACTCCGCAGTCACGAGTCCTTGTATATTCACTATTTTGTACAAAGAAGTAATGAAGCCCTTCAATACCATAGTATAATGAGATATCTAACAAAAAAACATATACAGTGTAGAACTCACATTGCATGGGTAATGCCAAATCTAAAATCAATCAAGACATCCAAAAGTAAATCAATAGCACTCACATAGAATCTGTAGCCAATATCATCAATATCATCTAATACCAAGGAACATCTGCAATTATATGCAAACCTATAAACTAAACTATTACAAAGCAACTCCTACTACTAGTCTTTGTAGTTCTCCCAATTTATCCACATCATAGAAGCTAGAGATCAAAGAGCCTCCATGCCATTAACCACAAGCAAACAATGAATTACAATAAAAACAAATGATCATAAACATATTGATCACAATGGCTCTATGCAAACCTCAACTCCAATGTCATGTGAACAAAAATGTCCAAGAAGAAACACATGACCAAAAAAAGAACCTACAATCAAAATCATGTAGCATGTCCTTCTACCAACACCAAAGTGCTCAAGTTGTAACACAATATCTTTGTCAAAAAATCCCCATATAGAAAAGCCTTCACGACATCCAATTGTTTAACATAGAATCAAACATACTATATGATAATTAAACTAACCAGAATGTAAGCCTCTTAAATTGAAGGAAGATCAAACCAAATATCCATTCCAAAACTAAGGGAATAAGCCCAAAACAATCCTCTACACTCCTCAAATATGCCATCCAAAATTAGCATCTATAGCTCAAGACTCATTCTCATGAGAGGAAAAAGGGAAAACAAAACATGTCAAACAATCCTCAAATAAGTCCTCTAAAACTAAAATCCTTAACTCAAGACTCATTCCCATAAAAAAACAAAGCATGGAATAAAATGCATTTGAAAATAAGGTGGGTAATACATATCAGATAATTTGCCATCTGAAGGACCAAGAGTGGGGAATGATATTGCTCCTTCAAGATACATCAAGCCACAATGACTCTCTCCAAGAATAATCTATTCAACAAGTTCATGATTAACTCATGTCTAACCTAGGTGTAGTCTCCTCAATCTTCCTACTGCAACCTCATCAAAGAGTAACTATCTCAATACATGATCTCCAATAACAAGAGATCTCTAACCTCACCCAAATTTGAAAGAGGTGTATAGTCAATTATCTCATGCCAACTGAACTCCAATGAAACACTTTATTAACCAGAAAATCACAAGTAAAATGATCACACCACTCATCAATCAGATGCTCATTATTTCTCTCAAGTGATTTATATTTTTCTTTCATATTCATGGATCTTGAGCTATAGTCAGATGGTTTTGGAAGATTCATTGTGAGAGATGGACATCATCATTATCTCCTTGGTATGTGTTTTCTTTTATGATGATCATAGGGGATCGTAGTAGGCTGATTTCTTGAAATGGGAAATCGAGTAGTTTGATCTCCTTTGAGAAGCTTTCATCCATATTGTTACATGATATATATGTTATGTTTAATCTCTTGAGGTTGACCAAGTTTGGATGTTGTTGTAGCTTTTCTCTTAGGGTTGTGAAGAAGATCATATTTGTCACAGTTTGCATTTAGAGGTGTATGTAGAAGGACATGCTACATGCTTATGATTTGCAAGCTCTCTTTGATCTTGGTTATCATCCTGGATGTTTGGATTCGCATAACATTGTTTTTTGAGATTTTGGGTGGAGCTATGGTGATCACTAGTTTGTGGTCATATGTTGTCACTTGTACTTTATTATTTTTTGGTGATGACATGGAGGTTCCTTTATCTCTTTCCTTTGTTAGATGTGGAGAACTTGGGAGAGTTGTGGACACTTGTTGGGAGAGATGTTTTTGTAGTAGTCTTGTTTGTAGGATGTGCATAACTTTGTGGATGGTTCTTGGTACTACATGGTTACACTTTCTATGTGTTGTAATTGTTAAACTTAGTATGCCTTTGATATTTTCAAATACGACATTACCCATGTAGTAGGATTTCCTGGATGTGTTTGGTCTTCATCGACTGGTTTGCACATTGAACTTGTGGTTTCAATTTATGGGTTGGTTATGTTGGTGACATAAGTTTATCGATGTTGGATACTGTTGATGTGTTTTTTATGCACATGCAAACAGAATAAAATACCGAAGTATCTTATACTCTCTTGAACAAAGTTCCCGATTGCTGAAGATCTCGCCGAAGGATCAGTCGAGGCAACTCCAAGGTTCTTGTATGTAGGTTCTCTACTCGTGGATAAGCTCTCTGTGGAATGATGTGATTTTGCTGGAATCACAAGGGGACTTACACTTGATGACCTAAACATCTGATTTGTTGGAATCACAAGTCCTATTAACTAACTAAAAGACAAACAAATGGCAAAAGATGCAGGGTTCAGGAAGTCTACTCTTACTACCTAGAATGCGAGAAGATGGATGAACGACTAGGTGGAGTCCTACTGGGCTGTGTCTCATCATCAAGTTGAACAATTCAACACCAACTCAGTGCGATCTTCTGGGGAATGCTTCAAATATATTCAAATCGGACACCATCAGAAACTGATCATCATTCAAGTTAATGCATGAACTATATACATGTAACGACTTGAGATTAAGCTCATTTTATGCCAGTTGACCACGTAGGGCGCACTTACAATCAGTAAGAGGCTAGTGGTATGGACGGATTCCACACAGGTGCATTCAACTACTTCTTTCATTCAATTTAATTATCTATCATCTAAAATGAAGATTCAACAAGAGACCATGCATATTGCAACGAAACGACATATTTCACCATATCTTCAATGAAAAAGAAGTCTTTACAATTAAGGCAACAATGTCTTGTCTTCTCTTCCTAGTCTACTCTAATTGCTATTCTATTTGCTATTCTACTACTTATTCACCGACTATCAACTATTTACTAACTATTCTCTATTAGCTAACCATTAGCCTTTACAAATGAGGAGCCAGGGCTTATATAGTGCCCTCAATACAATTCAATGGCTCAGATCAACTTGAGATCAATGGCCGAGATTTTACAACGAAACCCTAATTAGGGTTTGTTACAACAACTCAATTCTGGCCAATGAAATAATTGCATTATTTGGACACATGTCTTCTCTAGAATATTCGACCAATGGATAACTGAGGTAGGTACATTGAAGTTTGTGCCATCTCCAATGAGTCAGGTACATTGAATCTGGACACACTGAGGTGGACCAATCCGACTGGAGGAGTGATGACTGGGATGCCACCTTGTCTGACACTTGTAACTTGGTAGATGCTCAATTTGATGATGCTGAGAAGCTAACTTTAATTAACTTTTCTGAAACTATCTACTTCTTCAACGAACCCTTGCTTTAACCTCCTTTGTCTTTGATGTGCAGGATGGATGGTGTACCTTTCCTTCAAATGCTGGACTGGAAGAGGTCATCCCTGATGATGTTGGACCGGAGAAGGTCGTCCTTGTTAATGCTGGACTAGAGAAGGTCGTCCTTGTTGATGCTGGACTGGAGAAGGTCGTCCTTGTCTTGGTCTGGTCTTGTGGAGGTCGTCCTTGATCTGGCCTGGTCTTCTTTCATCTGCAAGACAAACCATAAGATGATTAAGGACACATAATATATTTATTCTAACATAGCATTTTATACCTTAAATCATCAACAAGAAGACATCAAAATGAAGTTTGTTCAAGATTTTTTCCAGGGACAGGCCCTATAAGAATTTCGCCCTAGACCCTCTGGAAGGGTCAGGAGCGAAATTTGCATTCCTGGCTCAAATTGTTCTCACTTTGCAACCGTACTTGCTTAGATACATGCCCAAGGATGCCCTCATTCTCAACCAACACCAATCTTGATGCAAATTTGGGGCAAAAGAGAGGTTTTTAAGAATTTCGCTCTGGACCCTCTGGAAGGGTCAGGAGTGAAATTCACTTTTTAGGATCAAATCTATCATGTTTCCTCTCCAAAATACCTTCCAAGGCGAGCACACACTAGCTTTCCTTCTTCCAGAGCCCAGTGATCCACGCCTTGACCTCTATCATGAGCAATTTGAGTGAAATTGGGAATTTCGCTCTGGACCCTCTGGAAGGGTCAGGAGCGAAATTCACCTTTTAGGTCACAAATCTTCATTTTCTTCACCTCAATTCATCTTGTAGGGCAAAGTAACATCATTTCAACCTCAACTACGCCTTAGGACTCCTAGTCTTGACTTGACACAAGGAGGAAATAGGCAGATGAAGAATTTCGCTCTGGACCCTTTGGAAGGGTCAAGAGCGAAATTCACCTTTTAGCTCAAAATTCACACTTTTGAAGGTCAAACATCTTTCCAAGGCATTCCAAATAGCTTTTCTCACCCTAGTCTAGGCCTGACTTAGCACAAAATTTGGAGGATAAGATGGTTTTTAGGATTTTCGCTCTGGACCCTTTGGAAGGGTCAGGAGCGAAAATCTTATTTTAGTCTTATTTCCTCATCTTTTCAACTCCAATCCACCTCCAAGATCAAGGACACATCGCCTCACTCCTATCTATGCCATAAAAACCAAAAACTTGACTTGATTTGCAAGGAAAAAAGGGTGATCCTAGGAATTTCGCTTTGGACCCTTTGGAAGGGTCAAGAGCGAAATTCTCATTTTGGCTTCAAAATTTGCATTCTTGGTGACTAAAATCCACTTTAAGGCAATCCAAATGACTTCTCTCACCCTTCTCCAGGTTTGACTTTGCTCAAATTTTGGAAGAAAAGATGGTTATTAAGATTTTCGCTCTGGACCCTTTGGCGCTCTGGACCCTTTGGAAGGGTCAGGAGCGAAAATCACTTTTTAGGCTCAATTCCTTCACATTTGATAATCATTGAGAAGTCGAAGTTATTTCTAAGGACATCTCCCATCAAAACTCACCTTAGTCAGCACTAGGCTTGGCACAAAATCGGGAAAAAAGGTGGTTTTGAGAAAATTCGCTCTGGACCCTTTGGAAGGGTCAGGAGCGAAATTCTCATTTTGAGCTCATTTCTTCTTATTTGATGACTCTTGACAATTCAAGGACATGCCTAAGGACACCTCTAATCTTGACCCAAAGGGTCCAGAGCGAAATTCTCATTTTGAGCTCATTTCTTCATATTTGATGACTCTTGACAATTCAAGGACATGCCTAAGGACACCTCTAATCTTGACCCACACTAGACTTGGCATAAAATTGAGGGAAAAGATAGGTTTTGCACAATTTCGCCCTGGACCCTTTGGAAGGGTCAGGAGCGAATTTCATGATTTGCTTGTTTATCCTCACTCAATTCCATTCTTTTCACTTTGTTTACTTGGACTCTTATCCTTGGATCCCTCTCCCATGCTTGCAACATTTCGCTTGACCTTTTAGAAAAGAGAATTTCACTAGAAATCACGGCCAGGGACAAGACCTATAATGAATTTCGCCTTGGACCCTTTGGAAGGGTCAGGAGCAAAATTCTTCCTCTAGCCCAAAATCATCATTTTTTGAGACAACAATCAATTCAAGGGCAATCTCAAGGGCATCCCTCACCTTAGTCTAGGTGTGGCTTGGCACAAATTTTGGAGAAAATGATGGGTTTTAGGATTTTCGCTCTGGACCCTTTGGAAGGGTCAGGAGCGAAAATCCTGTTTTAGGCTCACTCCTCCATCATTTCAACTTGAATCCACCTTAAAAGGCAAGAAAACACTTCTCCTCTCACATCCAAGTTATAGAAACCCAAGTTTGAGTTGATTTTGCTAAGAAAATAAGGGGTTTTAGGAATTTCGCTCTGAACCCTTTGGAAGGGTCAGGAGCAAAAATCAAGATTTGAGCTTGACTCTTAACCTTTTCAACTCCAATTCTCTTTCGGAGGCAAATATAGATTCTTCCTCATGCATCTCCATCAAAATCCTGACTTTAGCCAAGGGAAAAATGAGGGTTTTCAAGAATTTTGCTCTGGACCCTTTGGAAGGGTCAGGAGCGAAATTCACATTCTTGGCCAAGATCCTGACTTCATTTTCACATTTCTTCATTCAAACAAGCGTTTTTACCTTCATTCAAGCTTGGGAATGCGTTAGTTCTAGGTTTTGGTCAAAGTAGAATGTCTTATGGAGAATTTCGCTCTAGACCCATTGGAAGGATCAAGAGCGAAATTCGCTTTGGACCCTTTGGAAGGGTCAGGAGCGAAATTTGACATTTATAACATTTAAGTATAAGAACCTATACTTTAAGTTATATTCCATATATACTGCCAGGATGTTTGAGAGTTGTTTCGGACCTCCAGGAGTTATAATGCAAAATCTAGTTTTTGGAGGATTCTTTAGTTTTCCAGACTCAGTCAAATTTCAGGATCAGGACATTCCAGACAGCCAAATTTCAGGATCAAGACATTCCAGACAGCCAAATTTCATGGCATTTGAAGATCAGGATGACATTCCAGACTTCATCACTCACCAACTTGACCTAGCTCAGACCTTCAAGAATGATACTCACTCACCAAGCAAGACACAATTAGCAACAAGAGCAAAACCATGCCCTAAGGAAGACTCTCAAAGAAACCTAATTCTAGGGCCCCAAAGACTCACCTCGGCTCAAGCAGAGCCTACCATCCTAGTGGTCCCCCTAGCGACACTCGAAAAGCAAAGGCTAAAAGACAAAAACCCTAAAACCTAGAAAGCAAAACCCGACAAAGCGAAAAAAGTAGGGGTCCCCATTTGCAATGGGGCGATGTGTGAATACGTCACAACATCTAGCGCCACCTTGAATAAATGTTCCGAAACATTTCAGAGATAAAGACTTAATTGACACTTAGAACCTCCGGAAAATTCAACCCAACTCATCAAGAGACTAGAAAATGCACTCAAAGTAGAAGAAGAATCCCTAACCAGATCAAAATGCTTAGTCTTTGATTACGCATGTGTGTGCAAGTGTATTCATTCCTCTCGACAAGACAATTATGATCTCCAGGTTCCCCTGTGATTAGCTACGTAGTTTATCTGATCCTCAAAAGCATCCTGGATAGAGCCTCGCTGCCAATCAGACGTCTATAGTCCCGACGAGGTTATCGCCGCAAGCTCACGAACATTGATCCATTGCCAGCCAGGCATCCATAGCCCCGATGGAGTTATCCGTATATTCCCGTTAGCCAATTTAGGTATTTCATTTCATTTCATTTTTTTTTTTTTTTTTTCTCTTTGATTTCTCATTTTTTCTTTTTGATATTGCTTTTTGCATTCCATCAATTCCTTTGGCTCGTAAGCAGTGAAGCTTACTAGGGTTTGAGGATTGCGGTGGCGCTGAAGTCAGATTTTAGATTTTTCACCAATCACAGCTTTGCCTAAAAACCATAATGACTCGGAGTCTATTAATGTGTGAAGATATAGTAATCAACAGATGTCGGCATCAAGACACAGAAAAGTGATTCCCTTCCAAGTCAAGTACAAGTCTTGATCAGATGATAAAGCTGGAGAGGAACAACCTCGGATTCCAAGCACTTCATGAATAGATATCTAAGAAATGAGTGCAACATAAGATCCAGGATATTGCCAGTGTGTGAGCAACAACACAGACGCCTTTCTCACGAATGGAGGCTCCCACTCAAGACACCTAAACTAAATAGACGACCAACGGACTGACCCAAAGACAAACAAAGCTAAAGTGCACACCAAAAGCAAACAACTACACTACTTGATCCATTCAGGATCCTGAGTCAAATAACTCAAGGCAAATTAAGAACAAGGCTCAAAAACCTCTAACTAAAGACACAAAAAGAAAACCTACTCTAAAACTATATACAAGACTCCTAAACTCAACACGACTCAAAGAAGTGAGATATGTACATGACTTTACATGGTTTCTCAGGTTGTGCAACAGGAGCATGGCAAAGGTGATGGTTCTCAATCGGGCAAATTCATCCTTAAACACAGAAAAGCAAGCTCTCACCATGCATTTCTCATACTCAAGCAAGTTTTCACTCAAAATGATCAACTGAGGTAATTCGTTAGGACCATGATCAATCCAGATGCAAGTTGTTTTCCCAAAATCCCCATAATCAAAATCATAATAACTTTTAAGGCTAGGATTAAGGAAAGAGGCAACCTGGCATTGTTCGTGCTTAGATGGAACTGCATTGTCGGAAGCGAGATCACTGGCTGCTTCAGGAGATCGCCATTGATGATGAACTATTCCACGAGCATCCACAGCGTGTTGATCTTGATTAGGAAGTTCCTCTTGAAACAAGCCCAACGCCTCTTCGAATAGCTCAACATTCTCTGTTTTCACTGAGATATCTTGCATAAACGAGGCATCTTTATGAAATTTTGTTAGCATATCCTCAAAAATGAGAGTCTCCTTGAGGGATTGATTTTCAAAGATCTCCTCTAGTTGATCAAATATAATTTCTGGTGGCATTTCTTCTTCAAGCATAGTCTCAGGAGGTCGGAGCTAATGATGGATCATATCACTCACAGTAGCTTGCTTATCTTGAAAATTTTTTGGTAGTGATTCTACTTGTACTTCTTCTATAAGATCCTTCAATGCTCCATCAAATATTATGAGAGTGATGAAATCTTTAAGCGCTCCTTTGAATTGTTCTTCATATCTGGGCTCACTTATGATGATTTGTATTTCTTCATTCAATATGTCAACTTGATTGTCCTCTTTAAGAATGCCATTTGAGACATCTTGCAATTCACTCTCAAGGATCTCCCTTTGTAGCATAAGTGAGAATTCCTCAAGGAATGAGTCATCTTCTCCTTTAATTGCTTGTTCAACTTCTGGATCTTCCTTTATCACTGTTTGAGTATTCTCAACTGATTCTTCAACTTTTGTTTCATGGTATTCCTTTTCAGGTGCAAGGCATGGCGAGCTATCCACTGTAATACATTGTTCCTCAGGTGCATTTGTATCGTCAACCTGCAACTGGTCCTTCTCACAATCAGATGCTGGAGCAATGTCCTGTTCATAGGTTCTCCTGAATTCGGCTGCAAGATGTGCACCCCGAGGTTTGTTCACAATACATTCTTCCTCGGACAAAGTTGGCATTCCAAACTGGTTTTTGACTTGATTGATAGCCATTTCACATACTGAGCAAGTAAATTCAGAGTGAGGTGAGTTGTGAATTCTACACCACAACGGTAGTAATGTGTTCTCTAAACACATTTCACCATTCAAAATGAACTGACTCTCGATCATCCACAAGAAGCTTAGAAGAGGATCCTTGTTCTCTGGGACACTGAAGCTGCCTTGTTCTGTTTCTGGCCTGGGGACATCCCAAAAGAAGATTTTTCCCTGCGCTGCCGATTCCATCCTTGATAAGTACTTCAAGCAATGCTTTTCATCATTTTCCTCTGTCTCATGGACTCGACACTGCCCTGGTCTTGCAAACTTGGACAATCTGCATGGATAAAGCTGTGTATCTAATCTCCACCAAAGTTCAGGAAAATCAATTTGTTGCTCATCGTGAAACTGTTGTTGCTCCATGAGAAATCTTTTCTTTTTGATTTTTTGATTTTTTTTTGGATTTTCTATTTTTCACTTTTTTTGGATTTTTTGGTTTTCTACTTTTTTTTGGATTTTCTGGAATAAGAGAGATCTTGAATATCTCAGATTCAACTTGAACGTTCAACTGGTTCCAGCTTGCTTCCTTGTTTTCGCAAGTCCAACTGACGACCCAACGATCACCTTCCTTCTTTGTATCGCTTTCGTCGAGTGTTTGAGAAAAGGCTTTCCACTGATCTTCCTTGGATTCAAGAGTTTGTATTCACTCACCTTTCTTTTGCTTCAATTCTGTTGAGCGTGGAGGGTAAAAAAAGTCTTTAAGATTACTCCTGTAAACATGAATTGATATAATCTAAAGTCTAGCAGTTTAGGCATTCATTGCGATCATGACCTCCCTTTAGCGCCAATTCTGTTGAGCACGAGAGGAGGGTAAAAAGCTCTGGATATCTTTTCTAAATATGACTTGATAAGTTCCACTGATCACGGCTTGCCAATGATCAGCCCTCCTTCTAGTGCCAATTTTGTTGATGTGTTTTTTATGCACATGCAAACACAAAATAAAATACCGAAGTATCTTATCCTCTCTTGAACAAAGTTACTCTGACTGATCCTTCAACGAGATCTTCAGCAGTCAGGAACTTTGTTCAAGAGAGGATAAGATACTTTGGTATTTTATTCTGTGTTTGCATAAAAAACACATCAACAGATACCTTAGAGGTATGTGTGATTGGATGGATTAGTACTTGCTGTGGGTGCTATTTTTCAATCACGTGGGTTTATCAGTTGGATGGGAGCAGTCAGTTTGATTGTTGTTTTGGCTGATGTTCTATCTTGTTTTCTGAAGGATTACTTCAGAGTTGTGTTTTGGTTATAGGCTTTGAAGTTGATGTTGTTGTTGTTTTTGTATAACTTGTGAGAACAGTGGAGTGGTGGTAGTATCTTGTAGCCTTTCATATCACTGTGATCTTATGCTTGTGTTGTTTGGATTGGTGCATATTCGCCTTGGCTTGTTCCTTTCTTCCATAGGTGGCATGTTGGAGGATGATGGGGATTGTTGCCTGAGATGGTGGACATCATGGATGTTATTGTGGATGTCTTGATTGGAGCACAAGAGAATGTTTGGGATCTATGTGATTTCATGGATGGTAGTGATGATGTGGTTTCATCATTTTGACTCTTAAGAAGTTGATGTTGTAGACTCTTGACAGGTCTTCGACAAGTGGGAGAATGTTGGGATTTAGGTGTCTCAACCTTAGAGTCCTAACATGTTGAATTATTTAATCAATTGTTGCTTAATTGATTTATCCTAAGTTATAAAGTTCCTAAGTTGTCATTCACATTGTGGGACCTCTCGATGAGGTGGCATCCTACATGGCAAGTGATGAGATGGCATATTCCCTTTTTTAGGAAGTTGGCACTGACTTGGAAGAGGCTATGTTTTGGGAAGATATTGTCATATATTTTCATTTTGGAGTGGAAATTGATTTGGAATTTCCTATGTTGACTAAAGAGTCTTGGTTTTCAACTTCTATTATGTATTGGACTTGTATTTTAGTTGTAGGCATTTATGATGGAGTTCACTTTTGACAAGTGGTGTGAGGTAAGGAAGGTGCCTATTCCTGGTCATAGTAATTCCTATGTGTACTTACATTGTTGGCAAGATGACCATTATGGATGAGATAGTTGTTGCTGCCTTGGAAGTTGCTATGAGCAACGTGTCATGGGATTAGCAATATGTTTATGACACAACTTACCTCTTAGATTTTGAAGATGGTTTTCCAAACCATGGGCACCTACCTCTTTGTGTTGAGCTCTATATATATGTTGATGCCTTTTCTGATTTATGAGAGGAGATGAGTCCATTTCACAGGGGTTACGCTACTAGATTTTCTCCAAGATGGAACAAGATGTAAATCTCCATGTAAAAGCTTAGAGCCTGAAAATGTATTGTAATTTGTTGAGTAATACATTGGCTCGATGTTTTGGAGTGTGGGATTTTTTTACCTGAAAGGGTTTTCCCCATGTATATCCGTGTTCTCTCTTCTTTCTCATTCTTCTTGTTTCATGATTCTGAATTGTTGAATCTGTATGTCGTAATGCTGCTGAAATTTTCTTAGATCTATAAATGGCATCATCTTTCCTTGAAAGTTTAATGTATGAGAAATCAACTTGTAGTGTCCTAAAATTGCACCCCTTGCAATTTTGAATGTATTCGGGGCCCTCACCTTAGCTGTCTCATCCTCATGCTTGATTAGGACCCGTTTATGCCTCCCCTATGCAACCAAGCTTCATATTTGCATCTTGTAACTTGCATAGCCCCTTGTTCCTGGCCTAAATTAGGGTGCCTTGGTCCCCACCAAGACTAGGGCGCCACGCCCTGGTCCTCCCTAATCAGGACCTATTTTGGCCCCTAGGCCCTATCTCAAATTTGAGCAGGAAACACCCCTCTATGTCGGCTCATCTCAGAAAATTAGTCAATTCATCCTATTGGGAAGTATATAAGGATCTATTCCCCTCTCATTTGGGATAACAAGCAATAAGGCAATCAGGTGGAGAAGGCAAGGCAACTACATCAAGCATTCAAGAGCAACATGGTCCCATCTTCTTCTCATACACATACCCTTGCGCAAGGGGGGCAAGGACAAAATATTGATGTTTCTATCTCTCTAGATCCTCCTTATTCTCCTAGAGCCTATCTTAAACATCAAAGTATTTGTAGAGAAGATGATGTCATGCATTTCATTCACGATCTCTCTCCCCATATAACATTAAGCAAAGATGAGGCCTTAGATGATAAGGATCTTCCTTCCCAATCTACCAAAGAGGATATGCATGATGAAAGAAAGGAAAGTCCTCCACAAGATATTCCTTCTTCATCTACTAATCCTTTCATTCCTTCTAAACATCCTTACACTACAAACTTCAAAGAAATTTATTATAATGTTCCACCGCCTTTTCAATTAAAAGATTCTTATAGGAGTGGCTTTAACATAATATCAAAACAAGGTTTTAGAGGACAAGGACTTGGAAAATTTGAACAAGGAATTCGAGTCCCTATAAACCTTCCCGCACAAATCACCATAGAAGGCCTAGGAAATGATAATAAATCTCCTATGGATGAACTCCTTAGGATTCAAGACTTCAAAAATCATCTTGCAAGACAACAAGCCATTAGTGCTCGCAAAAGAGCTTCTTCTTCAAAAACTCCTTTTTGTTCATTTCATCAAACCTATGATCACCATGCAGATGATTGTCCTGATTTTCAAAATTCAATAAAAGAACTTATCGATAGTGGTAAAGTTAAAATCGTGGATGACAATCCGTCCTCTTCTAATAACAACTCTTGTCCTCAATCTCAAAAGAATAAACCTACATCTATTAATGATCAAGAAATATTAGCATCTAGAATCTTTTGGAGATTGAAGTATGATAAGAATATTGCTTTCCTTTCATTAGACCTAATTACAATTATAAGCATAAAAAAGATAATTCACATTGTCTTTTTCATAATTGTCATTCTCATTCTCTTGGAAAGTGTAAAGCATTTAAGGAATTTGTTCAAGAACAATATGATTGTGCTCGTATATGTCTTTCAATAGATCTTGCCCTCTTTCTAGGTGAAAAGGTAGTGCCTTAGCACTCCTTTCACCCTCATGTTGCTCCTCACCCTATGACATAAGTAGTGAACTTAATTGGGGGCTCTTTGTCATTAGAGGTGGTGCTTTTTCAATTTCAAATATCTTGGGGTAGCAACATGATTTCCCTTCTTTCTCTCCGGTTTCACTATTTTCTTTGTGATTGCATTATTCATAAAGTGATGTCCTTTCTTGCATAGAATTATCCTTCAAGCGAGCACACATTTGTTCCTTGGATGGGACCTATTCCTTGCTTGAAACGATGCATCTTTTATGAATAATCTCTCCCTAGAGAACTTTTGTAAACCTTCTTCTTCCTCTTTCTTTCTCTTTAAAAATTACCTCTTCTTTTGCGTAGTGTTATTCATCACTTGACGTCCTTTTTTGCATAGAGTTATCCTTCATGCGAGCACATGTTTGTTCCTTGGTTAGGACCTATTCTTTGTTTGAAACGGTCCATCTCTTATGAATAACCTCTCTTTAGAAGATGTGTAATTTTCCTCTTTGTCCTCTTGCTTGGGGGGCAAGGATGGATTTTTCTACCTTTCTCTTTCTATCTAATGTATCACTATTCCCTTTAGGGGTTGAGTTTTTCATGTGTTGATATCCTTTCTTGCAATGGTATGTCTCTTATGAATAATCCCTCCTTAGGGGAATATGTGATCTTTCTTTCTTTCCCTCTCTTGCTCTTTGAAGATTACCACTTCTTTTGAGATGCATTTTACATAAACTAATATCTTTTCTTGCATTGGATATTCATTCATGTGAGTAAATTGTGCATTTCCTTTTACGTAATCTCTCCTTAGAAGATTGTGTAACTCTTCTCATTGTCCTTACACTTGGGGGCCAATGATTGATTTCTCCTCCTCTCTCTCTCTCCTCTCTAAGGATCTACTTTTCCTTTGCAGAGCGGTGTTTGTTCACGATTTGGTGTCATTCCTTGTGCGAAGTTATTGTTTTCTCAAGGATTCTCTCTTATACAAGAGGTGTAAGTCCTTGGCTACAACCTCTTCTTCACTTGGCAATGTATATCTATCATAAACTTACCCTTCACATTGGGTCAAAAGTGTGTCATCCTTCATCAAGAATCCCTTTCACCTAGCAATAGGAGAAAGGTAGGAATTCTTGTTCTCTTTCCTTTCTTTTGGTAGAAGATGTTATGTTTGTTCAAGATAGCTCCTCTTGGAGGTAGATGTCTTTCGAGAAAAGATTTCTTCTCCTCCAATGATCCCCTTTACACTTGTTGCAAGCTATCTCTTTTTCAACTATCTTATCCTTGCTTGAAGAGTATACCCTCAAGAGCTTAGGATTTATGACATTGTTGCATAAAGGATATCTCATGGTGTTGAAGGTAAGGCATCCTTGTCTATAGCTTCCTTAAGACATCAACATGGAACTATATTGACATCTTAAGGGGGGGGCACCCATATTGCTCCCCTTGTACCATATTGTACTGTAACTCTTGCATGTCTTAAACGAGGTGTTCATTCTTGAAACCAGAGAAAAAACTCCTAGAGCGAGATGCTTCACACTCGAAACCAGACTTAACATTTGATATGTCTTAGACGGGGTTACACATCACCGAAAACGGCAAAGTCTTAAACGGGATGGCCTCGAAACCAAGCATGTATCTACCACTTGGCATTTACACATTTGCACACTTAAAATCGCCCCTTGGCATTCACATTTACATTACATGTCTTAAACAGGTTGAAGCACACTAAAAACAGAGCAAAGACTCTTACATGGGGTGCTATGCACTTGAAACTAGACATCACTTGCACACAAGCACGAGGATAGGTGGAACTAGCTAAAAACAGCTAGACTATTCTTACTCTCGTCCCCACATGGATCACCTAGATAAAAACATCTAGGGGTGAGTTGTCCATGTCCTTTCTCATCATGGACCACCTAGATAAAAACATCTAGGGGCGAGTAGTCCATGTCCTCTCTCATTATTCTTCTCATGGATCACGTGGATAAACACATCTAGTGTGTATTCATGCTCTCTCTTCCTCTCATGAAATTGTAGCTTTGCTATTGATAGTTCATGGATGATGCTTGCTTTGCTCTTTTATGTGATCATTTGTGTTTGTGAGATGGCATTTTTTTTAACAATGATATTAGTTGTTGAGACATTTTGATATCGAGGTCTTTCGGCTAGTTGACTTGAGGTCTTGTTTTTGGTCTTTAGCTTTTGGGTCTTGTGTGCCTTTGTGTCTTCTGTCTTGTTTTGTGTGCCCTTGCATATGTTTAAGTGAGTTAAGATCCTAAGATTGGGGGCTTAGTTCCTCGAAATTAGTGATATCTTATACTCCTTGGATTTTTCTCCGCATTCCTCATCTTCTTCTACTTTACCATGAGTATTTGCATAAGCTCATACTCCCGCTAAAGTGGGGGCTAAATGTAGTGTCCTAAAATTGCACCCCTTGCAATTTTGACCGCATTCAGAGCCCTCACCTTAGCAGTCTCATCCCCATGCTTGATCGGGTCCCGTTTATGCCTCCCCTATGTAGCCAAGCTTCATATTTGCATCTTGTAACTTGCATAGCCCCTTGTTCCTGGCCTAAATTAGGGTAGGACCAGGGCTCCACACCCTAGTCCTCCCTAATCAGGACCTATTTTGGCCCCTAGGCCCTATCTCAAATTTGAGCGGGAAACACCCCTCTATGTTGGCTCATATTGGGAAATTAGTCAATTCGTCCTACTGGCAAGTATATAAGGAGGTATTCCCCTCTCATTTTGGGATAACAAGCAATAAGACAATCAAGCGGAGAAGGCAAGGTGACTACATCAAGCATTCACCATCAAGCATTCTTCAAAGCTGCATATTCTTCTTTTATCCATTGGAGCATAATTACATCATTCATTTGCAAGCGCGTGTGATAGGGTTTTTTCATGTTCGTGCCATTTCATACAACATATGTGATTACATCTAAGAAGCAAAGCATCATCATCATCTATTGCAGATCTGAAGGTATACCTTTCCATCATTTATTTCAAGCATTTGCAGTATTTCATTCAAGGTTGATTCCAAACCGGGATTTGACTTAGGCAAACCCCTATTCCCAACCTCTTTCTCCTTCTTTTTGTGTGCAGGAAGCATGTGCGCAGTTGTACCTCTAGAATTAAGCTTTATTTGCAGAGATGGAAAAACCCTTTTCAACGTGCGAAAAGTTCGGAGGACCAAGAGGGTGGGCGTCCTGGTCCAAACACACGGTCCCTGCTACTTTTGGCAGATTTTGCAAAGCAGCTCCGAATCATCTCAAACTTCTTAGATCCAGGTGCACGACAAAATCCCGAATATGTAGCTCACTGTTTCTGCTTATTTTGTCTTCAATTCCGACATTCTACTTATTTTAACAATTCAACTTACAAAAGAGGAAAACCCAAATTAACCCAATCTATTCAGTATTCAGTCCTTGTTTCATTTATGATTGGATCTAGTGGACTCATCTCCTCTTTTGAATGTAAAGTCCTCCAAGTGAAAATTGGCTTATTGATTTCCCCTTTTCATGTGGTGAATTTGTTAAGCTCCAATTTTCCACTTTACACAACTATGTTTGTTTTTTCTTTTATGGCATAGTAGTATGTGCTTATATCAGCATGTTGTAATCTATTTTGAAGAAACACATGTTATTGTAGGTGCATACTTATTTCGGATCACTTTCTAGGATGCTCTCATTTCCCCTTCACTTTTGGTTAGGGGATGATAGGGAATGTCTATTAAAAACTAAGGAAATTTGTAAAAATATAGTTTGAAATTCCAATTATTCATATCATAACATTGATAAAGCATTTCAACATAGAAATTGTAGAAGCTTAATACATAACATTAGAACTAAATTGAGATTTCACATGAGAATTGACAAACAATTTAACAAAATTCAAATGCTTTTATTGTCAATGTGCATACATATTGTATAAGAATTATAACAATATTCCCAAAGGCTCCAAGTTTCAACTATAAAATGACAAGCATAGAAAATATATGGCTGTCCCTAATCAGTAGATGCAATTGGTAGGTCTATATCAAAATCGGAGCTCGAGTTCGAGTCACTGTTAGTATAAGGGGATATCTCAAGCAATAGAACCCCAAGTCCCCAAGACTTCAAAATGTTTTGGGAACGAGGACTGGGGTACCAAGGAAAGGGACACATCCACGTGGAGCATTGGAATTTGATGATTATTGCAAACATGCAGTTGTTAGAGAGAAGAATACTCCTTTCACTCCACAATAAAACAAAGTTGTAAAATAGATGAAAAGAACCTTGATAGATAGAGCTAGAAGCATGCTAAGTATTGCTAAGCTAGAACAATGCTCTAGGTTGAGGTTGTACACATTGCTTGATAAAAATATTTCCCACTTTTATTCTAGTTGACAAGACACCCTACAAGGTACAGATAGGTTAAAAAACATTGGTTTCTCATTTCAAACTATTTGGCAATAAAGACTATGCTCATGTTCCCAAAGATAAACGATCTGAGCCTGATTTTAAGGTTAAAAAGTGTGTTTTCATGGGTTATGGTAAAATGTTTAAAGGTTATAAGATTTGAGATTATGTAGCTCTAAAAATGGCTGTGTCTAAAGATGTGATTTTCAGGGAAATTTAAATTTTTTTAGATGTTGATCAACCTCAGAAGAAACCAAAGAAAAAATTGCATTTTGAAAATAAGGTTGAACCATAAGAAGATACTTGTTAAAATAACAGCAAGATGGATAGGAAAAAGAAGATTTGGAAGGTCTGATAAAGAACAATTGGAGCCTCTTCTTACACCTCTAAGAAGGTCCACTAGTCAACAAAACCTATTGAAAAGTATGAATATAGCCTATCTGATTTTTGTTGTGCCTTTGTATTATCATGGAAAAAGCTCTATCTTTAAAGGATCATGAGTCTCAGTTGGGAGCCATGAAAACTGAAATGAAGGCTTTGGTCAAATGTGAGACTTGAGACTAGTTGAGTCCCCCAAGAGGAGGAAACCATTGGCTGCAAGTGAGCATTTGAAAAGGAATTTGAAGCAAATGGTACAAGGCATGTTTAGGTGTAAAGGTTAGACCCAAGCTGAGAGAGTGTATTTTGGTGAGATATCTCGTGGCTAAGTTAACCTCCATTAGATTTCTTTTTATCTATTGCTATTGCTTATGATTTAGAGGTAGATCAAATGGATGTTAAAAGTAAAACTATATTTTTGCATGGTGATCCTGAAGAGGAGATTTATATGAAACAACTTAACAATTTCATGTTTGAGGGGAAATATCATTTGGTTTGTAAGTTAAAGTCATCTTTGTATGGGTTGAAGCAGTCTTTGCATATGTGGTATTAGAAATTTGGTTCTATTACTTCCTAATTTTGATTTTGTTAGAAGTGAAGTAGATCACTATGTATATTCCAAATGAATTGATGATCAATTAATAAACATTGTCTTGTATGTGAATGATATGTTATTTATCGGGAATGACAAGGGGATGATTAGAGAGCTTAAAAATTAGTTATTTAGTACTTTTAATATGAAAAATTTAGGAGTTGCTAAGTACATTTTGGGTATGCAAATTTATGGGGATTAGGCCAATAGAAAACTCTAACTAAATTCGAAGTACGTTGACAATATTTTATAATGTTTTTGCAATGCAAGATTGTAAAATACTAAGTATTCCCTTACTAGGGTTCCTTTAGAACAATGTCTAAATTGAATGATGATCTTGAAGAGATGTATAAGGTTCTTTATGTTGGTGTTCTTCCTTCTTAAAATAGATGATCTTGAAGAAATTTGAACGATGTACAAGTACAATAATAGCAATCCCTTTGAAAAATGTCTCACTATGGAACACCTAATTTGTACATTTGGATGACAGTTACTTTATAATTTATTACTATTTTTAGTATTGTACATGAAAAGTAGTTTCCTTTTTCCTTGGTTGTAGAAGAGCACATTAAATGGTTTTTGAATTTGATCAGCAGGGAAAGCATTATGTCTTGACAAGGCAATCAACTAGTTTTTCAAATTTTTCAAAAAAGAAAAAAATTGTAGTACCACTACAATCATTTATAATTGTACATATATGAACTCAAACACACGAAGTTATGCATTTTGTATGCTATTTGGAGTGTGTGCATGAAAGAGATCCTAATTAAAGGTCATTGGTCAAGTAAAGAAATGGCAAACATATGTTGAATCGCATGATTATTATAGAAATAAGAGATTCAAACAATATCTATTATTAAAATTCTTCCTCCATCAAAACAAATAGTGTCTAAACAATTTTGTTTAATTATATGTCAATTAATTGAGCAATTGGAATATATCATTCCAAACAATAAATCCCAACTCGGAGATGGAAAACGGTTGAGAATGAAAGAAAATAGAAATAAAAAGAAAATTGCTATACTAAATAGTAAATGCAAACATTTCTTATATGTAAGGTACCTTTTCCCATCGTGGAGCAAGAAATTCATTGACTGTAATTGCACTCTCTGCATATGACAAAGGGGAAATCCAGTATGCCCATCGACACCATTTTGGAATAGAAGCTGCAAGGAAAAACATCTTTAGATTGATATATTTGTCTGATATGATTCAATGAAAAGAATTGTTAATCCTTGTAAGTGGACTGATATGGTCTTTGTGAGAATTTAGTAAGTCCTTTTCATGAACACCCAAATAATTTGCATAGAATAAGTAATGAACTTACATCTGGGAATTAGGAATCCACCAAGTGTCAAGACGGTCAATATTGCAAATGAACCTCCAGTGTTAGCAATGACTATGTGTCGACAAAATCCAGCAATAGCACGAAACAACGAACTTGCCATTTGATGTAGAGTAAAAAATACAAAAAATTGACGAAAAAACCTAAGATAAAAAGAAATTAACAAATACAATAAATCAACAAATTGTAAGTACTTCACCAAACATGCTTCTATACTGTTTTGTTAAGATTCTGTATTTACCATTGTAAACTTCTTAAAAACAGTATAATCCTCTTTCTTTTCTATGATAAAAGAAAAGTATTATAAAAATATGCTGTAAATTCAATCTTCCTTTCGCATCATACACAATCAAATATGAGAATGTCATTTAGTGATATGATCTAACTATGAGAAAATACAATTTAAAAATAATAAAAAGTGAAGAAAAGCTATACGATGGGTATTTTATATATAAAAACATATAGGCTTTTAAGAGGATTGCCATTGGAGAATTATATGTTAGCTAGCTGACATTTGTACAATATTGAATTGGTATTTGTTTAATGACATAATTAAACATAAATAGTCCTAACACTCACATAATCACGTTGTCTAAGCAAAGTATAACATACTTGGGTATTCAGCCATTCATTCTCTCATTATATATAATAGTTCTCACTTCTCTATGCAGATATTTTGTGGCATAATAGTAATTTCATAAAGCTATCACCACCAGCATTGGGAGCTATCCTATCTGTAAGTGTTCAGAAAGTCTTTCTAATTATAACTTGAAGTAAAATTAAGTGCATGGTTACTAGTGTGAGAAGTAATTTATAGACATATTTTTTTACTGTGGTGAAGCTATGGTGTCAATGTCCCCTTCAAATAGTTGGGTTCGATGGGGACCACAAGAATGGGATTCTTAACCTTGAACTATGATGTGGATAGGCTTGTTGGATGTTCTGATCAACCAGGGTTTCCTGTTGTCATGGCTTTGATAACAAACTTGAACTGAAATTAAATATAAGTGTGGAGAATAAAAATAGAGTTGTGCTCTTGTTATTTATTCTCACATTTGAAAATAGAGTTACATGTTCATGTACAGAAGCAGAGTTGGAGAGCTTCTCTGCTGATGTTTCTGGGTGGTCTACCCTGTCTGTTTCATTGGTTACCCTGCTTATGGGGGGTTGTTGGTTTGCTGTTGTTTTGCTAAAATTGCATGATTTACTCTGGTTCATAGCTCCAGTCAAAAGTGTTTACTCATAATAAAAAATTAGGGTAGAAGACTCTTTCTAAAAGACCCAATCCGATTGTCTTAAATTTACTCACCTAACCTATTCCTAACAGCCCTTGCATAGCTGTTCAATGTGTTGCCTCTTATTAGATAGAAAACCCTAAATGTACACAACTAAAATCTAAATATATGGCAATTAATTTGCATCTCTAACACTCCCACTTAGCCAGATATTTCTCATCAGGCTGTAGTACATTTAGTCCTCAGAAAACTCGAACTTGTTTCTTTCTTGGCAGTGCCTTTGTCAAGGCATCTGTCAAATTGTTTGCAGTTGCATAGTACACCATTTATATAAGTGTTCTTCTCAATTTGTTCATGAATGGTATGATACTGAATTCCTATGTGCTTAATTTTACCATGATGCTTAGAATGCTTCGTCATGGCAATGCAACTTTGGCTGTCATACTTCAACATTGTTGATTAGGTTTAACAATCCAAATGCCCTGCCAAATGTTCTTAGCCATATTGATTCCTTTGTTGCTCAACATTGTTGGTTGGGTTTGAAGTTTGAACAATCCCAATGTTCTGCTTCTGTACTTGAAAGAGAAATTGTTGGTTATTTCTTACATGCACACAAAACTGCAGCTCCACTAAGGAGAAAACAATACTCTGAAGTTGATCTCTTGCTATCCATATTTCCTGCCCAATGTGCATCACAATATATTCATCTATAAGCTTGAGATATTTTTCTGAACTCCCACTGAATGTGATTCTGCGCTTGGTTGTTTCTTCAAGATATTTGAAAATTCTTTTGATTGCTGCCCAATGTTGTGATCCAGGATTGCCTTACAATGCTTACAACATGTGCAATATCAGGTCTACTAGAAACAATTGTATACATCAAACTCCCAATACTGTTTTGATATGGAACTATACTCATATTAATCTACTTGTGTTTTGGGATGCATTTCTAATGAAAGTTTCTTGCCTATTTCCATTGGAGTGCTTATTGTCTTGCAATTTTCCATCCTAAATTTCTTGACAATGTTCCTAGTGTACCTCTCTGTTGATTTTTTGTAACAAGGAAGCAAAATAAAAGGTGAATTCTAATTGCCAAAGGCAACATTAGAATTCATTATAAATAGGGCTGGGCCCTATTCCAATATTATGTGAATCTTTATAGGGCTGGACCCTATCCTTATTGTATTATGTCCAAAACTAAAGGCCACACCTAGTCAAACGTATGGACCCAAAGTCATATCATTTAGCATGTAACTTAGGCGCCAAAGATAGGACCCATATGTGGCATGTAAACTAAAATATTGTTTGGCGCCAAAAGTTATTGAGCCGACCAAAAGATGGGTCTCACATCTTGCATATATATACAAGCAACAATTGCAAGTCATTTACACGATTCATCAAGGTGAAATACCTCTCTGCTCTATGCGAACTTCTTCAGTCATATGTGCGAATTATCTCAGCTAGTAGGTGCAAAGTTATCCAGAAAAGGTGCGAAATTATCCTTCTAAGGGTGTGAACTGTGTGTGCACTTGGAGCACAAATCTCATCTTCCAAAGGTGCGAACTGTGTATGCACTTGGAGCAGCCCAGGTGTGAAGAAGTGCAGATGGATGTACACTTGATGCACACCTTGGTGCGGGCTGGTGCAATGCAAATCAGTGAACAGAGAGTGCAGTGCAGGCAAGTGCAGATGCAAGGATGAAGGGCAGATCGGTGTGCACTTGGTGCGCAACTTGGTGCAGACTTAAGGTGCGACTAAAGTGCAGATTTGGTGCAGACCTAATGTGCACCAAAAGTGCAGATCTGGTGTGGATAAAAGTGCAAATCTAAGACTATCCTGTGTGCAGACCTAGCCATCAAAGGAGCATAAAACAGATTACTGTTTGATCATCTTCATCAGCCCTAAGAGATAAGTGTTGTACTCAAAATGTTACATCTAATTTATAATCAGATCTGAGGATCACTTCATGCTGGGTTTTTCCTCCAAGAGGGAGGTTTCCCAGGGTAACTTGTGTTATGTGTCTATGTTGTTTCATGCATTAAACTTCTACTATGTTTGTTTAAATGTTCATTATTAATCATTTAACCTACAGGTTAATATAAGCTGGAAATTAACATTATCAAAGATACAATTCTGATTTTTGTTCTTACTGTTAATCTGAGATTTTAAAATCAACACTCTCTTGATTAAAATGTGAATATCTAGGCACTTATTGATTTCACCATGATTTCTCATCTCATATTCTGCAGTACTGCGGCCCCGCAGGCACCTGCGGATACCGTAGTACCTGCAGTCACTGTAGTACTGCGGCCCACAGGCACTTGCAGGTACTGCAGTCCTGAGGCCGGTCACGGCTATGGCTGTGGCAGGGGGACACCTCTTTTTTTATTAGATTTTGAAAAATGTTTCTTCAATAATTTTTTAAAATGTTTTTTAAAAATTTAAATTTTTGTAAAAAATTAAAACATTTTTTTTTAAATGTTATTTTTAATTGTTTTTATTAGGTTTTATTAAGCAAAAACTTTGAAATTTTTAGATATTTAAAAATTAAAAAAAATTATGTTTTTCTTTATTGATTTTTTACTAAAGTTTTTTAATTGAAAAATAAAATAAAAATGATTGTGTTTTTTCCTTTATTTAATAAAGTTTTTTTTCAAAAATAAAAATAAATTCAATTTTTCTTTATTATTTTTTAATAATGTTTTTTTTAATATGGGGCTTTAATAAATGTTTTTAATGAGATTTTTTAAATCTTTTAAAAACTAATTTTTCTTAGATTTAAAAACTAATTTTCATGAAATAAGAAAAATTATAATATTTTCATGACATCTCGGGGATAGCCAGCCGTCCCCTGTTAATTACATTTAAATGTTTTATAAAGAAAGGCCAAAAATATATTTAAAAATATTTTATTGTTTTTTTGTGGGCCTTGCACCACTCTCAGCACAACTAAATGAGAGACTTTGGTCTGCAAATCAACAAATTTTTAACCTCATTTATTGTGTATGACAGTCACAACTTGTCAAGGTTGACTTTGCAAGATTTGAAACAGTTATCAGCCATTTCAATTAGTAAAAATGCAGGGTTTTCAATAAAAAGTCAGAGCAAACAACACCTCAGATTTCAAAATCCATTTGTATCTCTCAAGGTGGTGTTTTGATTCGCAGATAATGATTTTATTTCACTCAAAATAATAGTTTTTAGTTGATTTTGTAATCACAAAATTGCAAGTTTGCAACATATAATGGCAAAGGTTTCAGTCTTATTGAGGAGGCCTCCTTTCCAATCTCAATACAAAGCCAAAAATTTAAGACAATGGAAACAGGGTCATTGATTGCACAAGTTCTTTGTAAATTCAGAGGTAGCAGCATTTTTTCTGTTTTTTCTTCATCTTGTTGGAAATGTTATGTATTAAGGATCTATAAAGTATATGGTGACTGCCTTATCAATGTTATTACATGAATATTTGGAATTTCCCTTTATTTTTAAAAACTCCCTATTTTTAAAAGTCATCCCCTTTTCCATCCCCTATTGTCCCCATTTGATTACTTGGTAGAACATAGCGTATAACTCATTTGTTGTTCTATAAGGTTTTTGTGGATCTGTTTAACAATTTTTAATAAACTCTTTCCATCTTAGGCAGTTATTTTTTCAAGATACTAAAAAACAAGATCCCCTTCTCAATTTACAATCATTCAAGGCATATTCATATGTGTGCAGCTGTCCAAAGAGAGATGAGCATAGAGGCCTAAAATGGATCTTAGATTCAATTAATTCTCATGTTAACTATACATGATGCAAAGGAATATAGGGATAAGGAAGTACGTTTCATACAGACCTGCCAGCTTCAGGGGAGTAACCAATTACATAGTATGTTGTTGAGGTCCAAATAAATGAGTCCAACAATGAGAGTGGAATCTTCAAAACAAATCCTGGAAGTGTGTAAGCCCATGCTGGATAGAAGTAAAGATCCCTTTGTTTGAAAAATATTGGAAGCCGAGACAATGTCATGTATAGCTCCGCAAAACCATTGAACATCAAGAAGAGAAGTGAGAAAAAGAGAACTCCTAGATAATAATTTCCATGCTTCAAGTCAACTTTCATGTGTGTCCGAAGGAAGACTGTCATTGTGATAAATGCAACTACAAGAAGCTGCAATGGAGGATTTTAGAAATGAATTATTTGTTCGACCTAGGATATATGCAAGGTTAACCATTGAACATCAAGAAGAGAAGTGAGAAAAAGAGAACTCCTAGATAATAATTTCCATGCTTCAAGTCAACTTTCATGTGTGTCCAAAGGAAGACTGTCATTGTGATAAATGCAACTACAAGAAGCTGCAATGGAGGATTTCAGAAATGAATTATTTGTTCGACCTAGGATATATGCAAGGTTACCAAATATGGTAGATTTCATCAAATTCATTTTATTATTCCACATATTTCAACCTAGCATATAAAAGTGCATTCAAACCATAACAGAAAACCTAAAAGTGTGTTAAAAAATATATAATCTACTCTATTAAATCATTATAAAGAAATCATTGAAATATTGTGGCAATCTGACAGCATAAAATATGGGTTCTGAGATTTTTGACTCTATCTTAAAATATTGCGGATGAATCTTATGATATACAATAGATGCATCTTCAAACTTTTTGTCATATACCTAAGGTATAAAATTCTCCATAAGGAGTGGCTAACTTGGCTATAAGCTAGAAGATCAGGTGTAGAGAACTTACTTGTACTGCCTTGAATATATAAACAAATGAATTTCGCTTCATAAGTAGCCATTCTCGGTAAAAGCATGCCTTGAACAATTCCCATTTCCTATACGAGTATTTGTTGAAAGATAAAGCGTCCGTGTGGCTTTTGGACTTATCATAAGGCTGTGACAATTCTTTTGACAACCCTTGTCCAACATGGAACTCTTTGAATCTCTGAGAAAACTGCTCAACTGTAAAGTATACATATGGCTTTTCCCTGTTATAACAATATTGTTCTTGATCTTTTCGAGAGGTAACCTGCAGTTTCATACAATAGATTTGGAAGACTTGTATGATGATAAATCATGACAATAGCATGCAGATAAGATATATATTTACCTCCTGGAGAAAATCTGCAGTGTCCTTGCGTTCAGGGCACTTGAAGCCACAACTCTCAAAGAACTCTAATGCATGAGCACGGGGCCCATGGTACACTATCTGCCCTTCTGACATCAAGATTATGTCATCAAAGAGATTAAATGTCTCTGGGGCTGGTTGGAGGAGTGATATCAATATAGTTGCCGCCATAATGTGGGAAGAGTGTTGAAGGCACTTTACAATCTGAAATGTAGTGGAGCTATCCAAGCCACTTGATATCTCATCCATGAATAGAGTTTTTATTGGAGATACAATCATTTCCCCTGGACATGTAACGGATGACAATGAATTTGAGACACTAAGAAATTATGAAATGAGCTCCAAAAGTTCAAATGTGACACCCATTACCAGTTGTTGCCCTTTTTCTCTGCCCTCCAGAAATTCCTCTTATCATGGCATTACCAATCTTGATATCTGAACAAATATCCAAGCCAAGGATCTAAAAGGAAAAATGCAGGTTGTCAAACATCAGAACTGGAATAGAATAGATAAAAGTTGAAGGAATACTACTATGGCTGAAGCCTGAAAGGAACATGTCATAATCATATCATACTAAATATCAATATCAGACCAAACAAAATGTTTTTTGAAGGCTTGCACTATTCAATGTAGGAGAAATGAACTGTTCCCAAACAGTAATCAGGATCCTACCAAAAAAATGCCCTGGTCACAAAGAGGACCACTAGCTCAGTGATAGATCTCTCTAGCATAAACATAGGAGCTCCTAGATTCCTAGCTGATCCATGGGAAATAACATTGAATAACATCTTTCCAACAGGTGCATTAATAAACGAAACAAAATCCTCACCTTCAAAACATAATCTGTTTGAAGATTTCCTTTCAGCCCCTCAACTGAAACTGCCTGAAAACAGTACAGGATCATTTCAATAATTAAATTTATAGATGATAAAATTTTGCAAACTCAACTACAGCCTCTTAAACATTGAAAATAGAAGTGTCATTGGCCACTCACTTTCATATATATGTCTATATCTGCGTCGGGAAGAATCCCAACTTCTTTTTCTCTTTTTCCGAGTTCCAAGAGAAGTTCTACATTAAAAAAACTAACAAGCCTTCAGAACTATTGTTTATCTCAACTCAGTGATTCTCATGCTAGGTGCAACCATTGACAATTGACATAACTCGAAAAATGAAATCCAAATGAAGACAATTTATACCAGGCCTGCTACCCACTCCTTGGCAACGAGCTGAGAAATCAAATGTCTCTCTAACAGTCATTTCTGGAATATGTAGATCATATTGGCTGATGTAAGCAGATGTCTTTCCAGGGACAAATTCATTGAATTGAAATCCATTGTATGAGACATGACCTGTCATCTGTCACAATATGTATTACAAGAAGGGTGAAAATCTTTGAAATAAATACAGAGTCCGTAATTCTGCAAATGTAGCCATAAAAAATGTTCAGTATATTTGGGTCAGCCCCTAACCAAGCCTTAAAGCCTAAAATATAGGAATTTCATAAAAATAATAACCTTCAGTTTTGGGTCCAATTTCCCTGCAAGAGCTCGGAGCAATGTTGTCTTTCCACACCCTGGTGGACCTAACAGAAGAGTAAACCTGCATCAGACTTGAAATAAGTCAAAAGTTATAATCTTAATCACACTATCTTATGCAAGAAGCAATAGTTGATGCAATATAAATTATTTTTGCAATAGATGAATAAAAAACATAAAAAATTACTAATAATAAAAAGTTACATAAAAAAGACAAATATTTGAACTTAAAGAGTCAACCTAAAGAAGTAAAAAGAAGAAAGCAGAGGAATTGGAATAGACGTAATCTTGAACACTATTTGGCATACGTTATAGTTGATAAATCCAAAAATGCCTCCTTATTTTGGAGGACAAGATCAAGATTGGAGATTGGTTGTCATTTACTATAATATTCCATTTCCTTACTTTTATACTTAGTCACCAGAAATGCAATCAAAACGTATCCCCTATTTCGTTCCAGGAAATGTCTGAAATCTATTTCGTTCCAGGAAATGTCTGAAATCTGAAATCTAAAATAATCTTGTAGCAATCACCCCTTAGCTACTACTAATTTTTAATTATTTTTACAACTAGTTCTAACTAAGATGATGAAGCATCTTCCATCTAACTTAGAAGTGTCAACTTCAAAACTTTTCCAACCACAATCGTCATGGCAACTCTATGCCACCATTGGTAAACCTCGAGCATTCATTCATGATGATCCTGCCTACATATCCCTCTCGAGAATTAGAGGCTTCATAGTTCGTACATCAATAATAGAGAAAAACCATCCCCACCTTTTGTATGAGATCTCTGATTTCTTGTTAACTATTAATCAAGTGTAAGCTTTCAATTTAATCCAATTATGATAGAATGATAACACATTGCCACAAGTGTTGGTTCCATACAAATCAATAGTGTACAAACACATACCAAACCACATAGGGGCCGATTTCATTTCAAAATCCCAACTATAGACAATGATTGACACAAGCATACATCACTTACACATATGATGACTAGCTCATACACACATCACAAGTACAATAGTGTCTATCTTAAACATATATCGCATATATCCAGTGTAAATGATCCGCACATTTATCAAATGTTCACATAAAGAGCAACTAGTACATTGGAAATGGAAGTGACCTACTGCATGCAGCCTCCCACTATCTATTTAACAATCACACAAGTCTGTTAGTATATCTCAATTGGAAAGGGAATGTCAATGCATCCCATACTACACCGTGGATCCCCTATTTTTCTCCAATCCAATACCATCTATGATGACAATCAAGCATCTCATAGTACTTGATGTTATCACTAGCAAGGGAACATGTATAACAATGTGCCCAATACTTGAGACCATTTATACAAGTACATAGGGAATGACTAACATAGACACAGTGAGTGAGTAACACATACACAATGAGTGAGTAACACTTACCCTTTTAATGCATCCCAACTAGACAAAGAATGTTGGTGCATTCCATACAATACTGTGGGTCCCATCCCTTTCCCTGATCCTCTACACTAGATGTGATGGTGTGCAAGTATCTCATACTACTTGCAATTAACTAGATAAGGAGTGAGTATAATAAAACATATCACATAAGGCTACTAATAAGATTTCCTCAGTCCATTTAACCGTTGGATTTAGATGTTTATCGCCCCTAGGCCATTGGCAACAAGTTTTTCCAACTTGGAAGGGGGTAATATTAACCATATAACACATTTGGCCTTGGCGATATGTTGAATAACCCCTTCACAACATAGATAGTGTTTGGCACCGGTCACCTCCATGCTATTAGTAACATTCAGTGAGATCTGAAGATATAGTGGATAGCTCCAGACATTAATCACCTTTATGATATTGGTGACAACTACCTACCGGCTCCTATACCATAACATGGATAGATCTTGGCATTGTCACCTCTATGCTACTAGTGAAAGCCAACTAATCCTCAAGATATGGTGGATGGCTCTGGGCATTGATCACCTACATGGTATTGGTGACAACCAACTAACTGCTCCATTATCAAACTCAATTTTGCCATGTGGGGGTCTTCTAGCAACTAAGTTACCGGTTCAAGTTCGGGCTCGAGTTTGGGTTCATGAACCAAATTTGTGGGTTTGGGTAAATTTTTTTTTTGCCCTTTGGGTTTGTCCATATATGTGTGTGTGTGTGTCTCTCTCTATATGTGTGTGTCTATATATATATATATATATATATGTATGTATGTATGTATATATGTATGTATATCAAAGTTATAAAACTCGGACTTGCCACGGACTCGGCAAACCAAAAAATTGGACTCAGACTCGGACTCGTGAAAGACTCGCAAAAGACTTGACAAAAAAAAAACCATAGTTTTACAAAAAAACATAAAGAAATTAATGCATTTAGAGAACATAAGAGCCATAATTGAAACATTACACATGTCATATGATCTCCAAACACTCAATATTTGAAATTTCATCATTCATACTCATAGTTTCAAACTTTAAAATGTATAATAGCAGCATATGTTTATAAATGTTTACAAAATTACATATAATGATAGGTCTAGATCTTGGGGGAGAGAGGAGAGACTGAGATAGAGAGTGGTAGAGAGAGGGGATAGAGGAAGAGTGATAGGGAGATAGATAGGTCTAAAATTCGGAGCAGATAAAGTGAGTGAGATAGAGAGGGCGAGAGAATGCTAATAGGAGCCTACTGATTACTAAAATTTGACTAAGTCTGAAATTTAAAAGATCTAAAACCTAGAATTTGCATTATAATTCTAAAGATCTGAAACCACTCTCAAACATCCTATCAATATATACATGATGTATAACTTAAAGTATTCTTATACTTAAATGTTATATTTCATGTATATATTCTGATGAAGAGAATGAGACTGACTTTAAAAAAAAGATTTAGATAATTTTTTGATGTGTTTTCTGGGTTGCACGAGTCTAGTCAAAAGACTCGCCAAGACTTGCCTTGCGAGTCCGTGGCGAGTCAACTCGTGGCGCCATTGGACTCGCGAGTCCGTGACGAGTCCACGAGTTTTTAAACTATGATGTATATATATATATATTTGTATATGTATGTATGTATATATAAATGTATATACATATATACATATTATATGCATGTGTGTGTGTATGTACGTACGTACGTACATACGTCCATATGTATGTATATGTATATACATTTAATAGCATGCTACTTCATCATTGATCAATGCGTGAGGAGAATCCAATGATAGAAGGGGTGTTTTTAGGGACATTTTAAGGTTTTTGCATGAAAAAAGGTAAAAAATGTCTGTTTTTGTTATGTTTTGGCGTTCAATGCCTTTGGATATGCTTGGGTTCGTACCTAGCCAACCCAAACACTTGGGTACGTATCACGGGTGAATTCAGTTTGGGTGCGTGGACCAAAAGTGGTGAACCCGGTAACATAGTCTAGCAATCCATGCATAATCTGCACACAACAGGGCTCACAAGTATTGGTCAAGTGGACCTAGATAAGTGTATCACAACCAAATGATTCATGAGCCTATACATAGAGTCATATAGGTTTGAGGTCAAATTTTACAAACACATAAAAATCACATAGAACCCACACGAGTTGACCTCTACTTTACACGTACACATAAATGACTACTGACATAAAGTAATCAAATCCACTCACCTCATTCAAATTGTTATCTAAAAGAAATTATTCAGTAAGACATTCTTTATTAGATAGATACATGGGTAAATTATCCAACCTTATTTAGTAGTACTCATTGTTTTTTCCTACACACGGCATAGGCAATCTCAAGGAATGTCTGAACCCAAAACTAGGCACATAACTACAATGAGTAGACTATCTGTAGCCAAAAGGAATACCCATGGTTCACCCCATTAAATCCTATTAGCCTAATTTCATGTCATTATTAGATATGATTTATCAAGTTTCCTTAATTCATTCATAACCATCTAATGCAAATTTTAGTCTCAGACTGAAACATACTGAAGAGGGAAGTTTAAATAAGTTTAGGGAAGTTCAAATAAGTTTGAAAATAACCCCAAAACTTGCATTTATCCCCTGAAATCTCCTCTATGGACTTGAATCATAGGGGAGGACTGCCTACATACCTTCTTCCAAATGGAATTGAAATCACATGTAATTCTCCTACTCAGTTGAGAAAACTATTCCACATCATGATTGTTACCCATGAAGACATTGTAGAGTGGGTTTGTGGATACATTCTACAAGGTCTTATACTTCTCTTCTCTGTAGCTTATTCTACTGAGAAATAAAGCAACTTTCTATGCATCAATTGGTCTCTGTTCAATGTGTCTGGGTCCTATTGTCGAAGGGAATGATGCTTCCACTGAGGATTCTTCTATATAGGTTACACTTATGGGGTACAATATCTATGGTATATTTCTCCATGTTTATCTATCGAACTTAACATAGATGTCTCCATTTCTTTGTATGCTTCTTTCTCTCTTTATCAGCTTTCTGTAAGGAAGAAGAAACATAACAAACATGTTTGATAGAAATAATGCATATACAATCTGAAACAAAAACCAGAATAATAAAAGCAAAGACAATGTATATTATTTTTATATAAAAAAATCTTTTGGATTAAAAAGACCCAGCATAGTAAACATTTCCAATATTGCAAAAACTCAACCATTCTTCAATACAATAATGCGTCTTTCTTCTTTTCTAAGAATATATGAATATAAATAGAAACATCAAAAGCAGTTTTACACATTGCATGAAATCATATAAAAGATAAACATAATTGCTTTAATACATGAAAGAAAATAGAAAATATTCAAAAAAATAAATTTTGTAACATTTTTTTAATCCAAAAATTAGAAAGCTTATCCCATCCCAAAAAAAATAAAATTTCTTAACATTTTTTTAATCCAAAAATTAGAAAGCTGATCCCATCCAAATAAATAAACATGGAAAGTATACAACGCTTATCCAACATTTTCGTCTTGAATTTTCGATTCAACCAAACTTTTTACTGCTAAACTCACACAAATTTCTTTCACTCTATTCTGCACAATCCCAGGACTTGGGACTTAATCATCTCTGTTTCTCTCGCTTCTCTTGAAGGAATTCTCATTCCCTTTTTCTGACTTAAATTCCTACATATATCTGACCACGCCAAACATTTCCCTATTCCTACACCTACCTGACTACTTGCACAGTCAATCTTCCCCTGCCATATCCAATTTGTCACCATGCCTTATTAACTAGCTCAACATTTTCCTATCATAGAAGGCATGCATCTCTACACGCCTAACATATCTTGGACATCCGACATAGATATGACTTACCGTGAAGGTTTGATTACACCATTAACATCTTTTAGAATGGTAAATTTTGCTTTGTCAGATGGAGAGAGATGCACCATATCCAGAATACCCTAAATTCAAACAAATATACCCAACATTAGCATTCCCAGCAATACTTGAACAATTATAAACAGCAATACTGAGCAATACTTTGCGTAAATTAAGCTCCAAACTTATTGATTAGAGCTTCGTAGTTGATCTCCTTCAACAAACTATTAACAGTGTAAAAAGTTCTTTAATGAAAAAAAGTTGAACTGAGTGGTTTCAGACCTCAAAACCATTTCTCACAACATTCCAAAGTGTTGGAAGAGCTCTATGACCAACGAGGCAATGTGCATCAACGGTCAAGTTTTGGTATCTCACTTCAACTGTTGGTATCTCTATGCCCACTCTGCAAAACATGCAGATAAAACATGATAACTTGATTTCTCATGCCATACATTCAGATCTTGAATATAGCTTATGACCACATGGCACTGTGCCTCAGAACTTTCAAGAAGATCGTGATGTGTAAATGCTATGAATTTTTTTTTAAGAAACTTCAAATCTTTTCAAAAAATGGACACGAAACCTAGCGCTTGTGAATCCATTATAAAAGAAACGATTTTCATGCATCTAAGCTAAAATATGTCTCGGTGCCATGAAAAATTCGTCCAACCAAAGTCATACGGTACCAAGTTAAAATTTTGGGCTGGCCTAAGATTTTGCTTTTGTTTATATCAGTTAACAGCAGCTTATCTTTCACATGAGTTTGCAATTATCAGAAAAATAAACTTAGCTATAGGGCCGCCCAAGCAGTAATATTATTTTCCAAATAACTGCCAATTTAGACGAAAGATAAGCTCTAACTAAATTTTTCCCTATGGAAAGAACTCAAGCTACTTACTTGTCTATTCTGTCTCTGAGCTTCTTAAGCAACTTCTTATTGTCTTTCTCTATGTCCTTGATCAGTTTCTCAATGAGCAAATGCCTCTGCAGAGGCTTGAGATGCCTGACATCCACAATATGCCTGTCTGTGACTATGCCACCTTCATCATATTCCTTGAGGACAGAAGCTCTGATTCTGTCATAGGTTGGAAGTTTTTCTATAGCTGCCCAATGTAGGGCCTCCTCATCATCTACAACATCTTCTTCATAATTGAATTGGGAAGAGGATGCTTGACTGAAGATGCCACTGTTCCTCTTGCTTCTGAAGCTCAAACTATTACTACTTATCAGTCTCATGCTCCTTCCCACTTCAGCCAACTCCTCTCTGAATGACTCTATGTCATCTGTTGATACAGGATGAGCCATTGTTCTAAATTATGCTAAACCAAACCTGCAGTCCTATATGGCCTCTTATACCAATGCTTTCTTATAAGAGGAAGCCAACCTCCAAGCAAATATTACGTACCCAAGTTCCCTATATGACATTCCAGCCATTGTTGGTGACTTGTCTTTCATATAAGAGCCGTTGGAAGTTGCCACCTTTGGTAAGAAAATGTTTTCGTTGACTAAAAAGATATGATGGGTATTATTTATTTGCTTGTAGCGTATGACCTTAAAAGAACTAAACCAGGGATTATGAAATATGTTTTTTATGTAGTTGATTGACTGCAAGTGAATAAACTAAAACAAAACTTAAAAACTTATTCAATTATAAAAATAATCTTCAACTGAAAAAAAATGGAAAGCTTAGATCTCAAGATATGCCAAAGTGAATAAACTGTCTAATTATCAATCCCTTTCATCTATTTAAAGCAAAGACAGGAAAACAGCACATTTTCGTAGTATTTTCCTCTTTTGATAACAAAACTAAAACCAACTGCAGGAATACAAACAACCTATAAATTTTTTAATAAAAGATAAAAGGAAAACAAAGAGATATGTATTCTTTCATTTACTTCTCTTAATATTCTTTGGTTGTATTGTAGACAAATAACAGTATACAGATGTATAGTCAGAGACGTTCCTGCAAAAACAGACTGCAGAAGAACAGTTTAAAAACTATGAAAAGGTAAGCTTGGATAAACGATATAATATACATTATTTATTGTCATGTCAATCTGCTTGTTTATCATATTTTCATTATATGGTTGACCATTTGGAATTCCTTCTATATGTTTTCTCTTGACTTTTGCAAGATCCTTATCAATCCATAGCCAACCTCAATAAAATAAAGCATATGGGTATCTTGCGGATTACACTTCCATTTTTTATATAAGTAAATGGAGATAATGATAGTGTTACATACTAATTTAATGTTTTAATACTATCAATTGCATCCATGGTTTTTTATTAAAATATATTTTTTAATATATTGTTTTTAAAATTAATTTTTTAATTATATGGAAGATGATACAAAATCTATATAAATTTTTAAATGAACTTTTTTAAAGATTGAATTTTTCTAGTAATTATATATATATATATATATTTATTTGTTTATGATATATATTTACACTAAATTAATTGAATCTTTTATTCATTTTTACATAATCTTAAATAGAAACAAATGCATTCTTTATCATAATGTAGTAAAAAAATTAAAATTAAAATTTATGTAAGAATTAAATACCTTTTGGTGTTACTCTAGTTGGTTTGATTCTAGTAAGTTTCCTCAATTGACTTTTGCAAACCCTTTTGATGTATGGGATAAACAAATTGATCGAGAACCACCTCCTCTCCCCTTTGATACTATTGTTGCCACATAGCATATAGTTTTTTTATGTTTTATGATATGGCATAATTTTATATCCACCCACATTTTTTTCAATGCATAGTATTATTTTTTATAAATGATAAAGCAAACACTTATTTGTGAAAAAAACCTAATGAATGAACTCTTGTATACCATTATTTTTGCAAATATGAGTTTGTGTTGTCATTGATGTCAAACTTACTATCATTGATGATAACTTGATATGGGAAGTGGATCAGTTTTGTTCTCAAGCAATGTAGTATCTAAGGATTGGTTATGAGTTCATGCAGATGTGTGGAGATTGATTGCGGTTGCTTTAGATAGTATATTTGATTGTCTTATGACTTTCTCGAAACATTGGAGGTGTATTATGTGGTTTGTGGTTGAAGTTGGCTAAATGTGACTGTCCTAGTGAACAGTCTGTCAGATTGGGTATAGTTTTATGGTCCGCATTGTGACGTATTTCTTTATCATTGCTTGCGGTTGTAGTATGATGTTGGTGGATGAAAATGCTGATATATCCCAGTTTGTATGTTCTCATTTGATCTATAGTTGAAGTTGTAATGGTTTGCATATCAACTTGTATAGTAACAATGTGACAATTTGCAAGAATGCGTTGTGTATATGTTGAACTTGAATCCCAATATTATAAATCATGATAACATTCAACCATAAAAACCCTAGATCTACAATCAAATCCAACACAATATCAATGAAGAACCATAAAATCTGCAAAATCATGAAATAACATAAATGATACCATTCACACATTCAATGGGTTTGATTTTCATTGTTCTTTTATCTCCATTGATCTTGTTTTTGGTATTTTGCTCTCAAATTTGTATGCTTGCACAAGAGCTCAATGGTGAACGGATGTGGTTGTGATGATGTAGCTTGATGTGGGCTAAAGTCAATTCGACAGAATGTAAGTATGCTCCAAGGTTGCTATATGAAAAAGAGGGGAGGAAGTCTCTTATATAGAGAACATCCTAAAAATGAAGGGCTGAGATTAAGAGGTGGCATATAAGATGGTTGATTAAGATTGAAGGAAACAATAAAATATAGGGAGTCATTAAGATAAATGAGGATAAAAGCTAAATGAATTAATTAAATAAATTAAAAAATTTATTTAATTAATAGAGGGTAGCCACATAAATTAAATAAATAAAATATTTAGTTAATTTATTTAAATTAGGATAGACAAAGGGTTAGAAGAGGATTAGTGAATTGATTAAAAAAAATCATTTAATTAATTGAAGAAAAGTGGATATTTATTTAATTAGGCTAGGACGATTTTAGGTGTCTACATTTTGCCCCTATTTGAGACAATGCAGTTTATCGCATTGTTTCAAACAATATAGATTAATTGATACGTGCCCCAGTTTGAAAGGTGGTATGTCTCTTGAGAGATCGGATGAAAAAACAGTGACAAGGTTCAAGCAATCTCTTGACAGAAAGAAAGGATATGTTAGATAAAATGAAAAAAGATGCAGGGTAAAGTGGGAAATAACGAACCAAGATTAGGTCACTAGGGTTATGTGAGAGTGCAAAAGAGTAACACAAAAAACTAGGGTTTTAGCACTTATAAATAGGAGCTTAGGGAAAAGATATCCTCAAAAATCACATGTTGGATTGCTAAAAATGCGTTCCTAGCAAGGCTGCTAAAAAGTAAGGGCTAAGGCTATGTTGGTAAACAGATTGGTCTTTCCTTATTTATTTAAGCTTGCATATTTTGACTCACGTAAAGAAAGACAAATTCTTTACCAATCAGTTGGAAAATCATTATATTTGATTAACCTTTGAATTTAGGTACAACTCCCTCTAATAAATATTCAATCAGCTCCAAATTACACACAATCAATAGGATGCTTTTCACCAGAAAGCACTAAAAGGCAATTGCATTCACCAGTCAATATAAAATGAGTGCAAGCATTGATTTATATATAACTCTTTATATAAAGCCAACAGACTTCACACGTACACTAAAACAAAATGAAAAAGCCTTTAAAGATGAAATTCGCTAATAATTTCTGCACACATAGAAAGTATAACGGTTCCTTCCTTGAAACGGATTCTCATAGAAATCAAATTCCAAAATAACAACCGCACAGATTTGAAATCAAAGAGAACTGTTAATGAGATTTTCATTCATTGATGAACATCCACCTTTTGCATACACAACATCTATAGCTAATTTAAAAGATAGTCTTTTCAAAAACTTAGTGAACCCTTTCAAAGTCATTACAAAACATATATATAGGTCGCTAGACCAATAGTTTTTAACCAAAGTAAAATTAACTCGTAAGAGTTAATAGAAAACAACCCTAACTACATAACCTAAACTAAAGAAAATGACTAGACTTGCTGGCGAACAATTGCCAGCAGTGCTAGTCATGTCGTCTGCTCAGTCCCGGTGTGATCGCTTGTGTTGTTGTTTTGGACAGACACCATCATCGCCTTCGCCACACTCCACTCTCGATGCACCTTTGAAAATTCTTGAATTACGGTTACGTGTGGCAAACTGATGTGAATTACTGTCTGCTTCCAGAGCTCCTTCTTTCTCTTCACCATCTGCACTTTGTCTCTATGAGAATCTAGGTGATCAAGACAAACTGTGAGCATCGACTCCACTTTGGAAATCCTCGTGAAATCATCCACAGCCAAGGATTTCTCCACTTTGATTTGTTTAATGTGACAGCTAAACTGGTTAATCATCTCTGTGGTATCTTCCAGGGTTTTGTTATCTTCCTTAAGCAATTGAACATCCACGCAATGCAGATCCTTCTGCATGGTCACCCTTAGAGCTGTTAATTTGCCATGCAGACTGGCCGATTCATTATGGCCTTGTTCAATAATTTGGTTGCGCCATTCAATACTCTTTTTACAAATAAACATTACATCCTCATTTAACCTTGGCACCTAATTTTCTGCAAGAAAATTCATCAGACCATAACGCTGAATATCACGCATCTATTTTGAAATCACCGCCCATTTAGTTTTCTCTTTCTTCCACGAGATTAAGTCAGAGTCCAATGCCTTGGTGACTTCATTTGCATCTTTGAAGATCTGGACTAAATCCGTTATGTAATTGGTCGCTTGATGCATGATCGAGGTGAGCCATTCTGAGAAGACCTCGACAATCATCCTGTTTCGTTGAACCTCATCAAAGAATTTTTGATTACCAGGTGATTTTGGGCTAAATGGTCCTGAACTTTGAGACAATGGCAATGGCTTGTTCTGTAGAGCATGAATATACTGAGCCATTTGCATTAAATTTTGCTTGAAATCACCCTTGTCTCTTTCATCTTTCCAAGTACGAGAGATAATTTGTTTAGTCGAAGTCTCCAGATGTTTCACATCGACGGCTTTGGTTTTGACCCCCAAATCAACTCGTTCAATAGCATAGTCTGCTTCTGAAGCAATAACAACATCTTTGTCGGACGCGGGTTTGGCAATGTCTGCGGTCCAATGCTTTGTGCTTTCGTCAAAATCAATCATGGCCTCCATTTTTAACTTTTTGGGCTTTGTAGACTTTCCCAAACATCTACTCACAACATCCTCCATCGATATTGAAATTGGAACCACCTTCCTTTTCCTGGTGATTGAATCACTTAACCACTTGGTACCAGAGTCAGTTCCTTAGATGACATGGGTGGAAATCCTGCTAAGGGTGGCAATGTGGCACTGTCTACATGAGACTGGATATCAAGCATCCCTGAATCCTGGAAAGTAGTGTCTATGCCGGTTGAAACTTTGTCTACATCAGAAACAAGGGATGCCATATCGCACAGTGCTTCCTCTGCATCTAGATCAAGAATGAGATGGGGAGCCGATAGCTGAAAACTCTTCTTGGACCTTGACCTAGTAGTTCGACCACCAATAGCAAGCCCAACCTCGGTGTCAAGTTTTTCTTCTTTAATCCTTGCCTGCCTTTTTCCTGCAACAGAAACGAGAATATTAGTTAAAATAGAAGTTTTGCTTGCGGTATTCCTCTTCCCACTTTTGCTTCTTGAACTAGTTGCCCTTGCCGGCTGAAATTAGCAACTCCTAAGCCAATTTTCTGTCCTATGAATTACGTTGAAGGTGCACGTCTGAATACCATCTTCCATCTTTTTACTCCAATCCACCTATGGAAGAGGCTCATTATGCACCCACTTTAGAAACTCAGAGTCAAGTATATCCTCATCATCAGTGGTGACACCTGAAGTGTCCATTGACAATTTCATGTCATGGATTTGCTTCAAGGTTAACCTGGACCAACTCCTCTTCACTTCAAATTCATCCGAGCAGCCTTCCCAATAATCTTCCAACTGAGACACATGCTGATCAGGCACCATCTTCTTTACATATTGGGCGATAAAACCTTTGCTATCAAAATCATCCCTTTTTACAAAGGTCTTCAAATGTAATCCCTTAAATTCTAGCTCGAGGTTCAACGCATCAGAGACAAACCTACAACTGTAATGACCTAAATCAATGGGAAAAATTCCACTTGTGTCTGAGTCCTCACCATAATCCCTTGCAACATAGGCAAGCTACCTGGAAACTTCGATCAAAATATAGGAGTCTGAAACATACCTGGGTAGCCTAAAGGGTTCACCTTTAAATCCTCCAACCCTTAGGTAAGTGAAGTGACTAAACTGTGTAAAGAAACTGCCATAAATGTTAACAAGTTCAATGGCTTCTGCAGACATCCTCCTATGCAAGTTACCTTGTAATTCAAAGGTCAACCTCCACTCAAAAATATCATTCCAGCGTAGATAGTCATTTACATGCCCTTTCAAAGTCAAATTAGGATGATACTCATAAATCTTTATGCCTTGAACCCATTTTGCATGGGACAGCCCAGACCATTCTCTCACACAAGCAAGCATATATAACAGGTACGAAGACATATGGAACTTCACCATCCCAGGGTAATTACTCAAACCTTCATGCAACCTTTCCGTTATAACAGTTCCCCAGTCAATGAATCGATTCTTATCTAGAGTGACCTGGATGAAGAAATACATCCAGTCCTCCCAATGAAAGGAGTGGCAATTACCCTTTACTCGGCTCAACAATATTACCAAGTCCCGAATTGCAGGAATTAAATGTTCATGGGTTAAAGGTCTCGGCAGCCTTGAACCCCCTTTCTAGAATTTCAGAAGCCAATTCCACGCAATAACAGTTCTGTAATACGGCTTTTTCTCAGAGAAAATTCCATAGGATTTTCCAATCGTTCAATCTTCATAAGGTTCCCGGTGTGGGATACCCATAGCTGCCATTACTGTCTGTCTATCTATGGATAACAAAACCTCACCATTGTTCTTCCTTATGCATCTATTACCCTTGTCATAGTGATTCATACATTCTAAAACTAATTCAGGGCAAGGGGCAGCTGTAGGAAATGCGGCCGCTTCTGATAACCCACTTTGTGCAACATATCTCCTCATAGGATCTGTCTGGATTCCAGACTCTTTCTAGAAAATCATCTAAATCCAGTTGGACTAATGCTGTATCACCTCACTCAGGTAAGGTGCTTACAAGGGAAGACAAGCTCACTAATTTGGGTAAAATAGGTCTCATAGCTCGTGATTTTCTCAAATCAACCCAGGTAAGGAAGGAAAGTGGAAATGGAAACAAACAGCTAACATAATACCCGGATCTTTAAAACAAACTGCAACAATTTAGAAAGTTGTTGAACATACCTTCCTCTGTCTTCTGCAAACCCCTATCGCAGTCTATTTCTCCCGCTCCAAAAACTCCTCAAAACCTTCTCAAGAAAATAATAATATCGATGTGACATCTACTCAGTTTTAAAGCCGAGAAAATCTTACCCATCATTACCACAATCTATCTCCCTTACTCTTCGTTCGTGTGGCCTTACTCTGAAATGATTGCATTGGAACATGCCTTAAATGCTAGATCACTTCACTTCTGACACTACGGATCCTCACACATACTTGCTATAAATGACAGATTTCAAATCATTAGAGAAAGAATATCCCTCTCTTTTGCGGCCATTAATCATCTCTTGAAATGCGCGTCATCACCTCACGCCAAGTCACACGTCTTCCGAGAAACCAATACACGAACTCTTAACATTGCAAAACAATCATAACATGGAATTAACATGACAAATTGTGAACTTTGAACTTTGAACCAAAAAAGGTTCAAGTTCAAGGTTCAAAGAATGTAAAATGCCGACAAGGACTAGTGAAAACTTAAAACCGCGCGAAAGGAAAAAACATTCAAAACAACGCTCGTTGAACTTTGAACCTTGAACCAAAAAGGTTCAAGTTCAAGGTTCAAGTTCAACGCAGTGAAACTTAACAATGGCCGAGTTATACGAGGAAATTAAGCAAATGACTTGACCAACGGATTAGAAGGGCATTACTTCGAGCAAGGACATATATGAAATGGAAATTTTATATGGGCCTAACAAGCTGCAAATGTGATAGATAGATGTGGTTGATAAATATGGAGTGACAAATGCAGTTGATAAAGCTAAAGTGGCAAATGTGATAGACGAATGCAGCTAATAAAGCTGAAGTGGAAAATGTGATAGACAAATGTGGCTAATAAAGTTGAAGCAGCAAATGTGATAGATAAATGCGATTAATAAAGTTGAAGAAGCCAGTGTGATAAGACAAATTTGGTTGATAAAGCTGATAAAACTAAAGCAACAAATATGATCTAAACAAATGCACTTGATAAAGTTGTTTTTGATGCAATGATTGCTATGGTTGTAGGCTAATTTGGCACCAAGTATTTCAAGATGACTTAGAGATCTGAGGAGGATACATTAGCTAGGATGAGATGGTTTTATTAGGTGAGGCACTACATGATGGCACATGGGTTCTCACATGGTTGGGAGAAAGTGATGGAGGAGATAGAGACAGAGGGTCAGGGTCATTAGGAGTGGCAGGATCGATAGGGGCAAGTGGAGGGAGACAACTACCAACAACACCAATGGGGATAGGAGGGGACAAACCATCACCAGGGGCTTAAACACTTTCAAGACCAGTTAAGGGTGGGAGTTCATCATGAGTTCATTTGGTCTAGATTGTGTATCATTTTTCTTTTGGTATTATGATATGTAGACACCCAGGGTGATTTTGGGGCTGACAGTATCCATTTATGATTTTTGACATTATTGTATTATAACTCATTATTTTTGGTATATATATGAGAAGAGATCTATTCTTGACAGCGACTATATGTATTTGCTTATGATTCTATGATGGTCTATGTGTTCATGCATGATGTACTAAATGTGATATGATGGTTCTATTATGTGTTTTTATGATGCTCATGTGATGTAGTTATGATGCTATATGATTTCTACATGATGATGACTATGCGATGGATTATGCATGATGGACTATGATGTTTATGATGACAATGACAATGTATGATTTATTCTATGTAATCTTATTATGAAGGATTCATAATTTTATTATGTGGATATGCATATATGAGCCTATGATGATTATAATTATGTACTAATTCATGTGGATGCAAGATGTATGTTATGTATTGTAATACCCTAAAAATAGTCATCTAAACCATGGGCCCCTAATCTCGACTACATCACCAATGTCCTAACCAAAGGCAACTAAATCAATCTTGAGCACCTAATTAATTAATTCCAAAATCATCAATGTCACAAGGCAAATTAATCTTTTCAATCAAATAAATCATCAAAATCTCTTTAATCAATTATCCTATTTATTTAATTAAATATCCTGGCATACTTAATTAATAAATCAATTTTCCATTAAATCATTAAAAAAAGAATTAATTAAAATTGAGAAAAAAAATAAACTTGAGATATTTTGAAAATCTAATAAATTGAAAAATCTCAAAAAAGCAATTAAATCAATTAAATCTCAAAATTGAATAAAAATATGGAATAAATTAGTTTTTTTAATTTTATCTCAATTTTAGCTCAGCCTTATCTCCTTCAAATCTAAAGAAAGCATCCAATCACATCAAATCACTTGGATTGTGCTTCCTCTAGGAGAATCTTGACTGCTCATCGACAATCAATCTCAATCGTTGTTTTCTTTGTGGATTTTCAATAAATTCCGGCTCTCATCTCCCAATCAAGGGACCTTGGAGATTTATTGTTATTATGTTGTTTTTTTCTCTAGTCATTGAGAATATTGTGCATTGAGATTATTGCATCTTATCTTTTTGCATATTAGTTTAATCAGGTTAGCTTGATTAGAATCATATAGCTTGATAATCATTGCTTGCATCCATCTAGCTTAATTTGCTTTATCTTGCAGCCATTTAGCTTAATTTTGTGTTCATATAGATTAAATCTTCCATCTTGGTGTAGTCTAATCATTGGTATTTCTTAGATAAATCTAAGAGCAAGTCTATACTCGTATCTTTTAGGAGGCAATAGGTCGAATTGTTATGGTTTTTACATTCATTGATTATATCTATCTAACCATGCATGCAATGACTTATTGAAGTGCTTGTGTCTTATAGCTTACAAGATTCCACTTTTCACACACATTTTTATTTTTATATTTTCTCGTATTGAAAACAAAGTGATTTTTAGGGTTTTTTTCTGATTGGATTTTGCTGATACTAATGCTAACCCTGATCTATTTTCTATCTATCTGAGAGATTTTCACAACTTAACAGGTTTTTGCAGAATACTTGTCAAAGAATCTATCAATCAAACTTACGCTTGTCAAAGAATCTACTGCTAAAAAACAATATGACTATTGATTCATTGTTTTTGCAAGTTGCCTAAGGAGATTCAAGCAAATTTTGTGTATTCTTAACTGTTTTCTAGGCACCTAAATTGCGATGTGGTAAATGAACAAATCTATTTTTTTTGTGTGTTTGAGAAAAGTCTAAAACATAGGAGAGTATGCTCTTGTTTGTATAGACAATCGGAAATCCAGACCCTTGATGCTTTTCAAGATTAAGATTTGTTTACCCTTTTAGAGGGCCTATCATAGTGGGAAAAAGTAATCACCCTGTGAGAACGACCCAAGTGAGTACAACTAGACCCAAGCATTTTGACTCACTATAATAAATAGGCCTCTTTGAGATTAAAATATCAGAGGACAAAGTTATTTGAGTTTTCTCTTTGAGATCTCTCATATCGAGCATTTTGTAGGGGCTCGCAGTCTTAATCACGCTTGCATGACTACATCTTGTTTCGGTACCTTGTTGGGCTATAGGCCTCAATCGTTCTTGTGTGAATTCAAGGGATAATTTCGAATGGAAATCCTTACTAAGAACTCTAGGATAGAAGCTACTCGATTCACCTCCGAAAGGGGGATGATCTTTGTGCAAGAGAGATAGTAACTCTCCCAAGATACTTGCCATATTGTGCCCCCATTAGCATTTGGAGTCAGCTAATATGGCATTGAGAATCCATTGCGTGAAACTCAGCGGTCGTATTTTGATTAACTATTGGGTGTGTACCTAAGTTTGCAAGCAACAATTTTCTCTCTCAGCCAAACTTCCTTAGGATTAGCATGTTGTGCTTGAATTCACTTTACATCTTGTGTGTCTATTGTGTCTTTATCATTGAACTATCTAAAAACGAAACTGTAAAACCTGAATAATCAATTGAAACATCAAACTCAGTGGTCAAAACCCCGTTTCCTGTCAAAACTCGTTTGCTATCTGATCTTGTTTTATACGATCAGGACCTATTACCCAGTTTGTTGTAATGCTATGTGAGAATTGTCATTTGAGCCTATGAGAATTGTCGTATGAGTCTTCCACTTTCACTGAGCACTTAGAAGAGCATCTTGTACGAGTATCTTGGTTTGTCGTCCGATTACTAGTTTTTTGTCGTATGGTTTTAAGAGTTTTGTGATACAAGAATATATCTTTCTAGATCCAAAGGGCTTTGTTTGCATGATTCTCAGACCTCTGTCATAATTTCTAGTCAACCCTGATCCATCACAAAGAGTATATACCTGGTCTTTTTCATCCTGAGCATTATATCTTGATAATATACCCTGGCCGTTGTGTTACATGATTTTGTCGATTATATCCTAGCTGGTTCAGTCAATCATCCATCAATCTGATCTGCTTAGATCACATCTTATACATGATAGACCATTCCTGAAACTAGACTTGGTCTTAATATCTTCATCCAATCATCACCTCAAACAAACGTCTATCTTCGATTTGATCTTGACATTTGTATCACTTCTAGCTCTTGGTCATATCAATTGTAAATGCATGTTCGAACTAGGAGCTCTTCTAAGAAAGCTGACAAAAGTAAGAGGGAATCTTACTCATTGCAAACTAATGCATTCTTTCAAGAAAAACCAATCTTTGACAAACCTTTATCTTCAGAATAACCAAACTCTGATAAACCTTCGTCATCATTCCAACCAATCTTTGATCAACCTTTATCTTCCAATATATCTGGGGAAAAAACAAGAAAGAGAGGCTTCTAAATGCAGTGCTCATTGTAGACACCCAAAATTGTCATGTTTAATTAAATAACTATTTTATTTATTTAATTATCTAAGCCTAATTCTTCTATTAATTAAATAAATTTATATTTATTTAATTAATTCATTTATCCTCTTCTAGCCTTATTTCTCATTTAAATAAATACATTTATTTATTTAAATTATCCCTTTCCTAAATTAAATAAATATTTTATTTATTTAATTGTCCTACTTCTTCTATTAATTAAATAAATATTTATTTATTTAATTAATTCATTATCTTTTTCTACACATGACACATGTCATTCATCTCTTAATTCCTACACTACCTACCTCTTTCATTATTTTGGTATTTCTTATACCTACCCTCTAATCCTAGCCGACCTCTCTTTTTACACCTCTCAATCTTAACCCTCCATTTCTTATTGTGTCTTCTATTTAAGGAGATGCTTTCTTCATTGACAAACCCTAATGACACATGCTAATGACTGATTTTGGAGGACTTGGCTACACTACAATTCTACTTGCAACCACATTCCGTTCTTTGTTGAGCTCTTGTGCATACAAAAATCTGAGAGCAAGCATATCAAACAAGATCAATGGAGATAGGAAGAATGGAGATCAAAACCCTAGTGGACATGTGATGGTATAATGTTTGTGATTTTTGAGTTATTTGCATTGTCTTAGGTTATCTCCATATGTTATGGTGGATCTTTGTTCATTGTTAGGCTAGGGTTTAGTGGTTGAATCCATTTTAGTCTTTCAAATATTGTTGTTTATTGCTATCCATTTTCACCATAAACATTTTGGCACGCCCGGTGGGACTCTTGTCCCTTTGCATTTAACATTTTTGTTGCAGATTTTGCATTTTTGAAGTTGCAGATCGGACGATTTCAACGACATTTTAGATTTTTTCCGCGTCTGCGAGTGTTCGGATCGCGTTTTTGTATTTCAGAGGCGTCTGTGATATCTTGGATCGCGTCTGTGTTTCTGTCATTTCTATTTTTTGCAGGTTTCCGAAAGTCGCGTCTGTGATCCCGAATCGCGTCTGTGCACCATCTGATCGCGTCTGTAGAAGAAAGAGGCGTCTGTGTTCTTAGATCACGTCTGCGAATCACAGAACCGCGTCTGTGTCAGACAGACGCGTCTGTGTCTGGTATAACAGCGTCTGTGCATTCTGTTTTGCAAATTTTTCAAGTTTTTCGATTCGGGTTTTCGGATTTTGTACTTAGGGTTTCAGATCTGGTTTATTTTTGGCTAACCTTTGCAGATCTAGCTAACCTGGTTTGTGCAGCTTGCTTTGGAGGCAAATACGTTTTTGTTGAAGGCCCCTTTTTCACAAAGTCTTTTTGGGTTTTCTTAAAATTTACCTAACTTGTGTGCTTGCAGGAAGGGGTTATCACTTGAAACAACCCAAACTACTAACAATTTTGTTGCAGGGCCTTGGCTAGGGTTTTTGTAATTTTATTGTGTGCTTTGTTTTCATAGCTTAGCAAACACTTCAATTGGTGCACTAAAATTGAACCATTGTCTTTTGTGTCTTGAGCAATAGGCTCTTTTTGTTTACTCTTTAGAGGGCCTGTCTTCCCGTGTGGTCATTAGGACTACTAGTGAGAAGAGAACGACCCAAGTGGTAGCAAAAGAAAAGCCATCTTCTTCCAAGCCACTATAATCAAATGTATTCATGGTGAAAACTATGAATAACGTGTGCTGATTAGTTCATACCGACACTATGTCTCCCCATAAACCCGTTTGATCAAATTTATTTGATCATTTGTAGGGCGTAACCCCTACCGGCTGGGAGCCTTCTGTATTTACAGAGCTAAAAGTGCCACATGTATGGCCACACAAGCGGATGCCCTTACTAGCACCATTTTGTTTTAGATGCCCAAATCCTTCTAATTGTTGAGGCAGGAGGTCGGACCTCTGGTAGCGGCCCACACACATACGGTTCTTAGTAGAGATACAAAGTTCGCCATGGGGAGTTTTCATGGGGACTGATGCTTGGCTGACCCGAGAAGTGAGTGCCGAGGGTGGAGCCAGTGAGGTCAAGCATCTAAGTATCCGCTCTGAATAGCGTAGCCTCGGGGGTAAAACCCCATGTGGGATCAACAATTATTGTCCTGGCCAGCCATAAGAATTGTGCTTGACTTATGATAAACATTCAAACAATCAAGACAAAACAGCAAAACATTGTGTCTTTTGTGTCTTCAAGTGTATGCAAAAACTTTTTACATCAAACAACACACTTTTTGGAGTCTAAACAGTCTGCAAACATTGGGTCATCAACACTGTGTCCTCTTGTCACGAAAAACAGTCGAAAAATCAGATTTGGTCACAGCAAAACAAATTCACAGATAGGAAAGATTGCACTAAGGTTGCAGAAACGCGTCTGTGTCGGTTAAAATCGCGTCTGTGTCTGATAAACGCGTCTGTGAAGTACAGAATCGCGTCTGTGTCTGATAAACGCGTCTGTGAAGTACAGAATCGCGTCTGTGTTTTTATCAGCGTCTGTGTCGAACATAGACACGTCTGTGTCTGAAAATCGCGTCTGTGAAGTATACAGGTGCGTCTGTGTCCACAATTGCAAAAAACTGTTACAGTCCCAGCAAACATCAACAGGAAATCTCAGAATCACGTCTGCGTCAAACAGAATAGCGTCTGTGTCTTAAAACCGCGTCTGTGAAGTACACAGAGGCGTCTGTGTCAGGATTTGAAAAGTTTAACAGTCAAGTAAACAAAGAAATCAGTTTCGGCATACTTGAGCTTCCTAGGTTGTCTCTTCAGATTTCATCTAGCATTCAGCCTGTTCTAAGGTCTTACATAGTCCATCATTGCTTCATACCTCATTTTACATTCATACTTGTCTAAACTTGAGTCAAAAGGTCACTTGCTTGTCCTCACTATACTTTGTCAACACACTACATACTACAACACTTTGCTAAGTGGTCCCTCATCAAGGTTTCTTACCTTTGGGTCTCATTTGGTCTTACTTAGAGTCAAGGTCAGCTTACCTCATCAAGAGAAACTATCCTCTCTTTGGAAGTTACACCTACTCTACTACATACATACTTGGTCTCACACTTTGGACATTGCAAGTAAACTTCAGATTCATTTACATTCCATACAACTCTTGGTCTTACATACTCTTGTCATTTTCGTCCAGTCTCTCACATATTGCTAAACACCTAGTTCATGGTTGAAACCCGTCTTCAAAAATCTAGGAGAAAAGCTAAAGAAGCTCAAGGGTCCGTAAACATGAGTTCTTATGAGTATGACAATGATGTCTTCTACAATCCTGAGCACACTACATTACCAGACATGAATGTTTATAGACACAATCCAAATGTGGAAAGCGCAAACACTATAAACAACAATACTACACACAATGATAATGTGGACAATTCTTCAATACTATCAGCAGACATACAAGAATCTATAATGGATCCTCAATTCAATAGATTGGTTGAAGAGATAATGAGGAGAGATCGTCAATATTTCCTAAACATGATGGCACAAAGTGGAGCTAAAATACCACATGATTTTGACTTATCTCAACTTATGGAAAGCAGACCTTCACAACAAACTCAGCTTAATGGTGGAGGACCAAATAATATGATGCCGGAGTCACCATCAGTTTTGCTTCAGAAACCAGCAATCCCACATACACAAGCTCAAATGCATGATACTTACACTCAAAGACCATCATGGAGGCCCTATGCTCAAACACATGCTCAAGATATGGGTCAACCAAGACAAATGGATACTCAAGGACTTCCTCAAAATTTTGACACAAGGAGACCTCATGCCAAAATTGGGGGCAACAAAATGGAAAATGAAAGGCCTATTGAATATGGTTTATATACACAAAACAGATATGGGGTCCCTCAACAAGAAATTATGCCAAGTGCTCCATACATGTCGCAACAATATAGACCTCCATATGGACATGTCTACGATCAATATCATCCATATATGCAACAAGTTCCTCCTCAAATGGGCGTTTCAAACATGGGACATGCTATAAGAAATCCATCTCCTCCCAAAAATAATTTGGAGCAACAAATTAGAGATCTACAAAAGAAAGTGGAAGACATGGGCACATCAAAACCCACATATACTATGAGAGATATATGCCCTTATCCCTTTGATAAGAGCATTCCAATGCCTCCGTTTCCTCCGCACTTTGTAACACCAAAATTCGACAAATATAGAGGGAGAGGAGACCCCAAGGCACACATAAGACAATTCTTCACAGCTTGCATTGAGGTAGCAGCAGAAGAAACATACTTAATGAGGTTGTTCCCACAGAGCTTAGGAGATCAAGCGATGGAATGGTTTTCTCAATTACCTCCTAGTATTAAGTCATGGGGCGACTTAGCAGAAGCATTCATTCAGCATTTTTCTTACAACATTGAAACAGATGTCTCAGTTACTACCTTGTGCAATACGAAACAAAAAGAAGGAGAATCTTTTGCGTCATTTTTACAAAGATGGAGAAACTTAGCTAGTAGATGCTCTTGTGAAATCCCGCAAAAACAAATGGTGGAAATGTTCACACAAAATGTTAACAAGGCTATTGGCTATGATCTCAGAAAAGCTTGTTTGTCTACATTTAAGGATGTCATTGAAAAGGGCCTAGCAACAGAAAAGGTCTTGATTGAACAAGGAGTTATCAAACTATTCAAAGAAAACAAAGAGGACTTTAAGGGAAAGGACAAACCAAAGTTTTGGAACAAGAACAAGAATACAGTTAATGATGGCGTTGTTGATGCCAACACAGTGAGACCAAAGTTTGTCTTTTCGGGATCAAGTTCTACCAACAATCAAGTGAATAATCAAACGGCTGCTAAACCACGAAGGAAGTACACTCCATTGGGAGAACCACTTGAATCAGTATTCAAAAAGCTTGTAGCAAACAAGGTGATCACGGTCCCAGATTTTCCTCCATATGAACCAAAGGTAAAACCGAATTGGTGGAATGATGATGAATTTTGCGAATTTCATAAGAGCAAGGGTCATAAGACAAGTAATTGCCATCGATTGAAAAACATTGTACAAGATCTCATTGACAGAGGAGATATTGAGATTGAGGGACATTCATCTAACCAAGAGCATGAGGTGTTTAAGGAACCATTCCCAAAACATGACAAGGGAAAAGGCAAAGTCACAGATGATCAAGCCAATTACACCAGAACATCTTACAATTATGATTCCACTATTAATCACATCTCAATGGACAATCATATTTCTACCATTACTATCAAAAATAAAAATCCTGAGAATCCTCCTCAGCGACCTAAAATTGTCCTAAAAGGTGTGGGATCTTCGTCCACATCTACCTCCGAATGTCATGTTACAACCCGTCGAGGTAAGATCACATTGCCAGGTACCTCTACTAAGAATACCAATCTTCCGTCAACTAAGCCTGAGTACGATCTTGTAGAGCAATTAGGGAAAACACCCGCACTCATCTCTATTCTTGAGCTCTTACGTATATCTCCTGCACATAAAGCTGTCCTTGACAAAACCTTGAGAGATACTGCTGTCCCTACTGATCTGAACGTGGATCAGTTTCAAGCCATGGTGGGATACCTATCTGTTCCACACTCCCTCACATTCACAGAAGCCGATGACGCCTCCATAAGTCAGCCTCATAATGCACCTCTACATATTGAAGCCTTCATACATAAACACCGAATAAAACGAGTCCTGATAGATGGAGGAGCAGGTCTTAATATTTGTACATTGAGCACCATCAGACAATTGGGATATTCTGACAAAGCTGTGAATTCTATGAACCAAATCACTATTAAGGCTTATGATGATGAAGAGCGTTCATCCAAGGGCACAGTCATCTTACCACTAAGAATAGGGCCAGTCACAAAGGACGTGATTTGTCAAGTCCTGGATCTAGACCTCACATATAACATATTGCTAGGACGTCCGTGGATTCATGAAATGAGAGCAGTCCCATCAACGTACCATCAGTGCATAAAATTTCCTCATAATGGAGTCGAGGTAACGGTCAATGGTGATCCAAATCCATTCATATATTGCAATAACTTGAGATCACATACTGAGACTATCATTCCTAGCAATCGTGAGGCTACTCCTTCTTCAGCATATATTGATCCTGAGTCATTAAAGCCCTCGACATCCAAACAAGGTGAACTTAGAGCCAAGTTTCAAGACAAAGGCATGGGAGAATACACTCTGAATCAAACAATGTTCTTACGACAAGTCATGAACTCCCCCAAGGAATATGGGAGGCCACATCCTAATAAGCAAATCTCCATCATGCTACTCAAATGGGATCCTACCGTCTTTCAAAAATGGGGCGAACTAGAGGAAGAAAATTTATATAAAATGCTATATAAGGACGCTGAAGATGATACACATGATCAAATTATAATACCCTGTGAAAACTATGGTAAAGGTTTCAAAATTCTGCAGAGATTCGGGTATGATGGAAAAAGCCCTCTCGGACTACGCAAAGAAGGTGTCATGGAGCCTCTACAACCTGAGCTAACTACAAGAAGGGAACGCTCCAAGGGGCTTGGTTTTCTAAATCCCAAGATTCACAATAAGAGAACAAAACAGATATGGCGAGTCAAAGTGGCTGAAGTTCAACAAGAGGATAATTATTCCACAGACTCCAATGAGTGGGAATGGGGTTCAGACAAATCCTCCAGCGACTATGAACTCAATGAGACATTTAGAGAGCCAGATGAACTAACAGAGGAGGAGGAGTTTTACAAGAAATTCAGAGTTGGTCAAGAACCGACCCATAAGGATCCCGCACAAACTTCGTTTCAAGGCCCTAGGTCAGGATCACATAGGATGAGGACACCTGTCCCTGAGGGTGCTACTAGTGATGATAATTTGGACTCACTCACGATCGACACTGATGAGGAGAGTGCCATTGATGACCTTGATGACTACCTTGACATACCTGAATATAACCACATCTTCACTATTAGCCTTGCGGACTCTAAAAACACTAAAGACCTTCCCCTCGTTCACCCCCAACTCATTGACTAGGATCAGGATGGACCAGCTATTGTTGATTATCTTGGCATTCGCGAAGATCTTCCTCTTGGAGACCATAAAGAAGGATACGTCGTAGAGCTAAATAACATGGCATACTTTGGTGAGGGTGTCGGGCCTTCTAGTCGCAAAAATGTGAAAATAAAAACAAAACAAGGGTCTTATGGCGAAAACCACACTGTGGCGCTCTCCGACTCTAAAAAAGTAAAAAGAAAGGATGTATCTGAAGGTGAAAACCTCTCTGAGGCGCCCGAAGATGGAAGGCTTGACATTCTCCCAGCATCATACGAGGAAAAATCATCCATGTTGGTAGAGGAGACTATAAAGACAAACATTGGTACAGCAGAGGTTCCACACAACATATTTTTGGCTCAATCATTGACAGAGGCCGAGAGAGCAAGGTTCATAAGCTTCTTTAAGGAACGACAAGTCAACTTCGCATGGTCTTATGCTGATATGCCTGGACTAGACCCCGATTTAGTAATGCATCATTTAACAGTCAAACCAGGGGCAAAACCAGTAAAACAGAAATTGAGGAAAATGCATCCACAAGTGGCATTATTAGTCAAGGCAGAGCTGGAGAAATTACTAGATGTCAGATTCATACGCCCAATTGATTATCCTGAATGGATTTCCAATTTAGTACCTATCAGCAAACCAGATCGCAGCATCCGAATATGTACAGACTTCAGGGATATCAACAAGGCTTGTCCGAAGGACGATTTCCCATTACCAAACATTGATTTAATTGTTGATCTCACAGCAGGCCATGAGATGTTATCTTTAATGGACGGATTCTCTGGATATAATCAGATCAGGATTGCACCTGAAGATCAACATAAAACATCATTCACTTGTCCATGGGGAACCTTCTACTGGAATGTCATGCCCTTTGGGCTGAAAAATGCAGGTGCCACGTATCAACGAGCCATGACTACTATCTTCCATGATCTCATGCATGTAACGATGGAAGATTATGTTGACGACCTTTTGGTTAAATCAATAGACAGAAATACACACTTGGACATACTTTCAGTTACTTTTGATAGGCTGGAAAAATACAAGGTAAGATTAAATCCAAAGAAATGTGTCTTTGGAGTAACCTCCGGGAAGCTCCTGGGATTCATTGTGTCTAAAAGAGGAATAGAAGCGGATCCAGCAAAAGTCAAGGCTATCTTGGACATGCCGCCACCCAAGAATATCAGTCAACTTCGGTCTTTACAAGGGAGACTCCAGTCCATACGAAGATTCATAGCACAACTTGCAGATAAGTGCAATCCTTTCCAGCACCTGCTACACAAAAACATTAAGTTCAAATGGGATGAGAACTGTCAACAGGATTTTCAGGCGCTCAAAGACTATCTTTTGAACCCGCCAGTTTTGATGCCACCAATTCAAGATCAACCATTGCTACTTTACATATCAGCTACTCCGACAGCACTGGGGGCACTCCTAGCACAGCAAATACCTGACGGCAAGGAAAAAGCAGTCTACTATATCAGTCGCACATTGGTGGGATATGAGCTAAACTACACACCAATTGAGCGTGCATGTCTCGCTGTGGTCTTCGCTTCACAAAAATTACGACATTACATGCTTACTCACAAGACCAAGTTGATTGCCAGAATCGATCCACTAAAATATCTACTCAACAAAGCTACACTTACTGGGCGACTGGCCAAGTGGGTAATGATTTTGAGTGAATTCGACATTGAATACATGGACAGAAAAGCCATAAAAGGACAAGCCATTGCAGATCAATTGGCAGATGCTCCCATGATAGATGATGTTCCTCTACAGTCAGAATTTCCAGATGAGTCCATTCTAACAATATCACCTGCAAAGCCATGGCAACTATACTTTGATGGCTCATACACACAGCATGGGGCAGGAGCGGGTATACTCTTTATAACTCCCCAAGGTGATTCTATACCAAAGTCATACCGCTTATCATTTCCTTGCACCAACAATATAGCGGAATACGAGGCATTAACAACGGGGCTAAGAATTGCAGTTCAGTGGAAGATCCAGGAACTTCGTGTTTTTGGCGATTCTCAACTTGTCATCCGTCAAGCAACTGATGATTATCAAACAAAAGATGAAAAGCTAATGCCTTACAAACAACTGGTAGATGATCTGAAACAACACTTTGCAAAGATAGAATTTGAGCAGATACCAAGAGAACAGAATCATGCTGCTGATGCCATGGCTACAATTGCTTCGCTCATTGACCTACCGCAAAATGAGACCTGCTATGAGTTCCTGGTGGACAACCTGCTGATTCTATCATATGAGATCACTCCTACGGAAATGATATGTGTTGTTGGTCCTGAATCCCAGTTATATGGTTCCATATTCACATACCTTCGCGACAACATCTTACCTCCCGATTTATCGAACAACCAACGCCGCACTTTCATCCGCCAATCCTCCCGATACGTTATCCTAGCTGATATCCTATACCGACGAGGTCTAGATGGCACCCTCCTTAGATGTTTAGAGAGTGACGAAGCTCAGATTGCGTTACGAGAAGTGCACGAAGGGATATGTGGTCCGCATACTAGTGGTCCTACCTTGGCCAAGAAACTTATCAGGACTGGATATTACTGGCCTACTATGGAAAAAGATGCATATCAGTTTGTCAAGAAGTGTAAGCAGTGTCAAATTCATGGAAACCTCATACATGAACCAGCGCAGGAACTACAGCCACTTGCATCTCCTTGGCCCTTTTGTCAGTGGGGACTCGATCTCATAGGCAAGATTCACCCTCCTTCTTCCAATGGACATAAATTCATTATCACAGCCACAGAGTATTTCACAAAGTGGATTGAAGCCGTGCCTCTCACACAAGTTACTGGGAAACAAATCGCTACTTTCATCCTGAACTACATCATCTGCCGATACGGGATTCCTACTTCCATTATCACTGACAACGGGCGTCCTTTCAAGAACCAGGATGTTCGTGAACTCTGTGAGCGCTTCCATATCTCTCATCGTTTCTCCACACCATATTACCCCCAAGGTAATGGCCAAGCTGAAGCGTCTAACAAAACAATTCTCAAAATACTTAAAAAGACAGTCGACGACGCTGGCCGTAACTGGCATGTCCAACTCAATCCCGCACTTTGGGCCTATCGTACCAGTGTCCGCACACCTACAGGAGCTACACCTTACTCACTTGTCTACGGTGCTGAAGCCATCTTGCCTATTGAGGTCGAGTTACCTTTTTTACGGGTCTCCTTGAGAAACATAATCAACGATGAAGATTATAGGGTCTCTCGCTTACAAGAACTAGAACTGCTGGAGGAACGACGACACACTGCTTTTAATCATCTCAAGGCTTACCAACAACGAATGAGTCGCAATTACAATCACAAGGTCAAGCCTCACACATTTGAGGTAGGTGACTTAGTCCTCAGAGAGAACCCCAAGAATCAGCAAGATAGAGAAAAGAAGGGCAAATTTGAACCCAACTGGCTTGGTCCTTACATCATCACAGCAGTATATGGATCTGGGGCATATCAGCTCTCAACTACAGAAGGTGAACCCTTGGAGGATCCTATCAACAGCATGCACCTTCGCAGGTTCTACACATAGCTTTTCAGAATATCCTAATTCAAAAATACAAAAAAAATCAAAAAATTCAAAAATACAAAAAAATTATAAAACAAAAAAATCGTTACTTGGTGAAAACCTGGCAAACAGGCGCCTTGTGACAACAAAAAAATTGAAAAATCCAAAAAAAGTAAAGAGAAATAATTTCGTCCAATGGTGAAAACCACTTCGGTGGCGCCCTGGGCAAGTACCATGGTGAAAACTGGGTCACCAGCGCCATGCGTAGGGACTTTGCTCCTCCCTCCTTCAGGATTCACTTTCATCCTTTCACTTTGCACACACTCACAACTTATTCGCCCACAACAAACTTGCCCATTCCCATCATGGCTTGTTATTGATCTACCCAAGATTGGTTAGCCATCCATAACCCTCCCCTTTCACTCCCTTTTCCATCCATAATAAATCAGATCCTATCTGTGACTACGACCAATTCCTACGTCTAGTAATGGGTGTGGAACTGAGAATATCACATGTTTCGAGGAGTACAGTTTCTTTCAGCTTTCTTCAGTCTATCCGCGCACAATCCACAATAAAAGTTTCGTCTTCTCCACAATAAGGTATCAGTTTCATGGATTCAGTCAGTTTCCAAGGAGACACAGCAGCAACAATGGGCTTCAACAAATCAAATCTTTTAACAGACTCAGACAACATATGGTTCAGTGCTATCAATCCTTTTTGTGAAAGTGAACATTGTGACCACAATCGAATAAGACTTAAACAAGTGACAAGAGACACTAAACTTGAGGACTACAGTGGATGTTGGTGTCGAGTCTTGGTTTTCTTTTGATTTTATCTTTTTGGTGACATGTCTTTTAGCTTTTCCAGGATGTCTTTAACAAGAGATTCTATCTCCAGGATGTCTTTGACTAGAAAGGCGAGGATGGGGTATCGTCACCTATTTGCATTTGCTGACTGTGGATTGTCTCTTAGTAATGTTATGACTTGTCCAAGGATATGAGGACACTGTGAGTCTAGTATGAACTGGGGCATTCCTTGTTTGTGACTGTCTTATCTCCATGCAAACAGGTACAATGACTTTCTGGGCCGAACAAATGCCTTGATTGTCATAACCTATTCTGCCATAATAAAGCTCAATGATGATAACGCACAAGAAGTTCTTTCACGTTCATATCTTCTATCTTTCACCCCCCTTTCTTGATTGACTTCCATAGTCCTTCTCGAGTCCGCGTAGCCCGCTATCACATGACTGAGTATAATGACACACCAAAAAAATATTTGCATTTCATATAGTTACACCTACATCACCACATATAAGCATTTCATATATACATATAGATATCACAATTGCATCACATCCTGCATACACATGTTAGCACATCTCACATTTTCATTAAGTAAATAATCATTTGCATTATCATATTCATTTGCATCACATACATTCACATTTGCATCATGCATCACATATACAACATAAAAGAACAAAAATATATTGCATTGCATCATATAAGCATCCATATCATAAAACATGTATCACATAAGAACATCTCATCACATAAGGTACACATGCATATAGCTGCCGCAAAAATGGATCATCTCTCATATATAATCAAATGTGTCATAATACAATGATGTCAAAAGAATCATATGGCTACAAAAGAATCACCCGCAGGTGTCTACAATACAATAATGGTACATATACTGATACAAGGGGAGCCCACTATAGCTATGAGGAACTCCCTCCCTCGGAGCCGCCTCGCCTCGACGGAGTCTGAGCTGTAGATGGACCCGCCCCAGGATCCCCCTGCCTCTCTGGTGGTGGTGGAGGCCCCATAACCCCACCGCTGGATGCCTGTCTCCTGCGGCTCCCTCCCGTAGCCGTCGCTGTGCGCGACGATCTATGAAAGCTCCTAGCCCGCTGATCTGCTGGCACGACTGCATAGTATAGATCCCTCCAGTAGGCGATCTCCTCTCCGGCTCGCAAAACATATGCGTAGCCTGCCCCTGCATCCTCTGCTGCCTGCCTACCTGCCCTCAGAGCTGTCTCGGCCTCGGTGTATCTCTGGATGGCCTGATCCCTCTCCCGCTCTGTGTCTCGGACCCTGATCCTGAGGTGGTTCCTCTCTTGAACCAAATCCTCAATCTCATCTGCCTGGCCCTGGCAGATCTCCCGCAGCCTAAGCACCTCATCCTCCTCAGAGTCTCCGCTCTCCGTCCCTACCTGTGGCTGTACCTGTCTCTGTCCCTCTGGCTGCACCTGTCTCTGTCCCTCTCTGGGACCCTGTGCTACTGGCACCTGTAGGGGCAGTCCACCCCGTCCTCTCACCACTGGAGCTGCTCTCTCCTGTCCTCCCTCCCTCCGAGGTGCTACCCGTCTCTCTCCCACCACTCCCCTCCGCCTCCGCCGGCCCCTGCCTCCATCCCCTCCTCCATCATCATCCTCTCCTCCACCCTCTCCATCCATTGGCTCTGCTGGATCTGTCAATCTAGGAAATGGATGCTCTGCCCAGTACGCAGAGTACTCTGCGTCCATCCCTGCATCATCTACCTCTGGCCACATGTCCCATGGCATCGGCATCATCTCCGCTAGCTGCATAACTGCCTGATCATATGATAGCAGTGGGCCAAACTGCACCTGATCTCTGACCGTACGGGCATACATGTCCGAGCCTCGTGGCATCCGCTGGATCCTGCCATACTGCCTGCATACCCTGTCCACCAGCTGTCTCTCTAATATATAGGGCGTCCGCCCAATCAGGTACCTACTCCGGAAGGTGTAGGGCAGCTCCAATGCGTCGTCCTCCCACTCCTCGCACCCCAGGTACGGCCTCCAGATCACCATGTCAATGTCATCAATGACTCTCCTCCAGTGCTCCAATCTCCCAATCCGAGGCTAGGATGTAATCATGGCATATAGGTGTACAAAACTCTGTCCCTGTCCTCTGCCTCTGAAGTGAATCGGCCGTGTGATGGGAAGGTGCTCATAGGCCCACACCTGCAAGAGAGTCACACCGCAGCCCAAACCCACTGATCCATGGTATACAAACTGATGCAGCTCATAATACAAATGTGCTAGGACACATGGCCCCCATGCATACCTAGTGTGCTCTGCCATCAGCGTCTCCAAGGCCCCTCCCCAACCCACTGCCAATCCTCGTGTGGCCCTGTCTGGACACAAGTATCCACTGATGACTCCCCCAACAACTGCGGGCAATGCTAATCCTGTGGCAGTCATGGTGTCCCAGGCTACATGACCTGCTCGCATCTCCAACTTAGGATCCTGAAAAACCCGTCTCAAGGCCTCTCTGTCACCATCACGGTCGTAGGGGATCAACTCTCCATCAATGGGAACATGTAGTATCCTGTATACATCCTCCAATGTCACTGTCATCTCACCCATCGGCAGGTGAAACGTGCATGTCTCTGAGTGCCATCTCTCGGCCAACGCAGTCAGCAACCCCATGTTTGCCCGAAACTCGGGCACATAGAGCATATGTGTGAGACCCATCTCCTCAATGGAAATCATGTCCTGAATCGACAACTCTGGTCGCAGTCTCTGAGTCGACGGGAATCTCTCCCGTGACTCCAACATCGGCAAATACTCCTGCAGTCAAGCAAATCAATCTTGTCAGTTATCGTGGCATTCACTGTTTATCACAAAATGCTACTTGCTACCTAAATGCATCTGGTTATCTACCCTAGTGACACTCACTGTTCATCACAAAGTGTTGCTATCTACCCTAGTGACACTCACTGTTCATCACAAAGTGTTGCTATCTACCCTAAGTAGTGCTCCCTGTTCATCACAAAGTACTACGTGTGTGACATTCCCTGTTCATCACAAAGTGTCACTCACATTCGCACTCCCTGTTCATCACAAAGTGCTGCCTATCTTGGTGCTCCCTGTTCATCACAAAGTGCCTTGATCTATCCTAATTTTCCTAGAGGATCTTCTTGAGTGTATCCTCTCAGCAGCTTATCCAATCGACAGCGTATGTTCATCACAGAACTGCCGATTTGACCTAAAAGACTAAAACCATGCATTTAAACACACAAACGCACTGTTTCAACACACACACGCTTTTAACTCATAAACGCGCTTATGGACTGCACAAACGCGCCTCTGCAACACAGACGCGTTTTCTGAACACAAACGTGCCTATGCCAGACACAAACGCGACCAGGGAACACAGACGTCCCTACATGACATAAACGCTACTAAAAATCACAAACGCTTCTGCATTTCACAAACGCGTCCGCATTCAACACAAACGCGGTTCTAGGCACAGACGCACCTGAACCCGACACAGACACGCCTGTTGGACACAGACGCGCCTGGCGCTGACACAGACGCGGTTGCGCGTTTTTGCACTTTTAAACTATCCTATTCCTAGCGCATTTATTGCTCCTAAACATGCATTTATGACAAAACTCGAAATGCATGAAAGTACGAGGAGGTTTTCGGGTACTTACCGGCTCTCCTGCATCGGCTGGTCGCTGGAATCGGCGGACACGGTCGAATCTATGAACGAATGCCATCGCTGCTGACTGCTGCTGCTCTTTTCTCGCTCTGCACTGTGATCTTCTAAGGGTGTGGATGACAATGAAGATGTCTTTTGCCCGTGGTCTATCTTATAGCCTACCCTAGCCCTGCCCTTCATTTCCCGAGTCAGTATTCTTCATCCTGTGACTTTGTCACATTATCCACTCAACCCATTCTATTCCATCTTTCTTATCGAGAGATTGTCTGCAATCTTTTCAGACATTTTCATCCAATCTCTCGAGGGGGCATATAATTCCTTATTCTGGGGCAACTCTATATCAGTTCATCTTATCTTCTTTGAAACAACGCGACAAGCCGCATTGTCTCAAAGAGGGGCAAAATGTAGACACCCAAAATTGTCATGTTTAATTAAATAACTATTTTATTTATTTAATTATCTAAGCCTAATTCTTCTATTAATTAAATAAATTTATATTTATTTAATTAATTCATTTATCCTCTTCTAGCCTTATTTCTCATTTAAATAAATACATTTATTTATTTAAATTATCCCTTTCCTAAATTAAATAAATATTTTATTTATTTAATTGTCCTACTTCTTCTATTAATTAAATAAATATTTATTTATTTAATTAATTCATTATCTTTTTCTACACATGACACATGTCATTCATCTCTTAATTCCTACACTACCTACCTCTTTCATTATTTTGGTATTTCTTATACCTACCCTCTAATCCTAGCCGACCTCTCTTTTTACACCTCTCAATCTTAACCCTCCATTTCTTATTGTGTCTTCTATTTAAGGAGATGCTTTCTTCATTGACAAACCCTAATGACACATGCTAATGACTGATTTTGGAGGACTTGGCTACACTACAATTCTACTTGCAACCACATTCCGTTCTTTGTTGAGCTCTTGTGCATACAAAAATCTGAGAGCAAGCATATCAAACAAGATCAATGGAGATAGGAAGAATGGAGATCAAAACCCTAGTGGACATGTGATGGTATAATGTTTGTGATTTTTGAGTTATTTGCATTGTCTTAGGTTATCTCCATATGTTATGGTGGATCTTTGTTCATTGTTAGGCTAGGGTTTAGTGGTTGAATCCATTTTAGTCTTTCAAATATTGTTGTTTATTGCTATCCATTTTCACCATAAACACTCATGATAACCTCAACACTCATGCTACTGATAGTGACTCCTCATCTAGTGATTCTGAAGCTTCTCAACTTGAAGAAGATACTACAATTAAATGTCAAAAGGACAAGGATTTCAAAAGAATGAGGAAAATTATCATGGCCTAGGAAAAAGAAGAACATTTTCTAGAACTGGCTAAACAAGGAGCCAAACTTTCCGCTGACTACAACATTGAAAGCCTTATCACTAAAGAAGAAGATACTCCATCGTCATTGGTTACCAAACAATTGCAAGAGTTCTACAAACCGAGATCATAGAAATGAAAGACAAGGATAAATCTTCTGTGCAGTATTTCTTGGACACAATCTGCCCGTTTCCATTCAACAAGAATCTTTACATGCTTCCATTTCCTTCAAGAATGGAAATTCCTAAATTTGACAAATATGATGGCTAATCAGATCCTCAAGACCATGTCCAAGAATTTTGTGCTCTATGTACTAAATTTATGCATGAATAGATATATCTTATGCATCTCTTCCTAAGAAGTCTAGGAGGACAAGCTATGGAATGGTTTTCAAAACTGCCTACATGAATTAAATCTTTTGAGGAGCAAGCTGGTCGAACTATTTCTTCAACAATACTCCTATAACATCTGGCATCCAGTCACCATGATTGACCTTTGTAATATAAAACATAAAACAGGAGAACCTTTTCTCTTTCCTTTAATGTTGGAGAAATAAGTTCTCTAGATACTCATGACCCATTCCTGATTTTGAGAAGATGGACATCTTTGTCAATAATTTGATTCCTGAGTTAAAATATAGTATTCAAATGCAAGTATATCCTTCATTTAATAAGATTGTGGACATTGCTCTCAAAATAGAAGATGTGCTTGTGAAGAAAGAAGAGATATCACTTTATAAGGAAACACAACATGGCTCTAGTTCTAAAGAGAGAAACGAATAGTGGAAATATGGCAAAGAAATAATAGAAATGTTGTGAACAACGGAGTAGTTGATACTGTTAAGCCAAAATCAAACCCAACAGTAATTAATCTGACTAGTGGTACATAGGCTCTCAAAGCTACTCAAAGTGTTGCGAAAAACCTTCCTAAGAAATCGAAAGAGTGGTTTAAAGATAAGCCTTGGGTTTCAAAGCCTAAACATGATTTCACTCCTTTGGGAGAATCCTATGAGTCAGCTCTTAAGACTCTATTGGCAAATGATCTGGTCACATTGCCTGACATCTCCAAACCATATGATCCCGAATTCAAACCCAAATGGTGGAGGAAAAATGATTACTATGAATATCATCGAAACAATAGTCACACAACTAATAATTGCATGAAACTTAAACATTAGATTCAAGACCTTACCGATAATAGAAAAATTGTTGTTGGGAATCATGTGACCAACTCTAATAAAAAAATTTTCAAAGATCCTTTGCCTACCTATGAACAAGGAGATTCATCTAAATCCAAGGGAGGTGCCAAGATAAATTACACCTATACAAACAACGATAACATCATCAACATGCTTGAATCCTCTCAATCGAAATATTGCAATGTAATCATAGTTAAAGAAGATAAAACAAAGCTGAGAGAAGTAAACATTGTGACCCATGCTCAAGGAAAAGTTATTGTCAAAGGAGTTGGTTCCTCATCATTTGATCAGATATCATCATCAAATCCATCGACATCATAAAAAATGCTGACATCTTCAAATAAACAACCAACTACTATCACTGCTAAGCCTTCTCCATCTAAATAGCTGGTTTCAACATCTTCTTCTGTTTACAACATTGTTGAACAACTAAAATGAACTACTACTCAAATCTCTATTCTCGAACTGCTTAAAATCTCTCCTGCTCATAGAGAAATCTTGGAAAAAGATTTGCTTGCTACCAATGTCCCTAAAGACTTAGATTAAAAATCGGTTTCAATCTATGGTGGGTCATCAAACCTCACCTCATTACCTATCCTTCTTTGAAGAAGATGATAATTCCTTGAACCATCCTCATAATCAATCATTACACATTGAAGCCATGATTCATAAACACAGAGTCAAACGTGTTTTGATAGAGGGAGGCATTGGACTGAATATTTATGCTTATAGTTTACTCACACAATTGGGATTTTCTGAGAATGTTATAGATCGAAGAAAGAAGACAACAATAAAATATTATGATGAAGAAGATAGAACCTCTAAAGGTCTGGTGTTATTACCAATCTGAGTAGGACCCGTGGAAAGAGATGTTATCTGTTAGGTAGTTGATCTTCTTTTATCTTACAACATTTTTTTGGGAAGACCATGGATTCATGATATGTGAGCAGTGTCATCTACATACCATCAGTGCTTGAAGTTTCCCTATAATGGAGTTGAGGTCAGTACTCCTACTGATACCATCCACGCTTGAAATACATTAAAGCAATGTGTTGATACTCTTGTTCCTCATGATAGAGAAATCTCTATACCTGAGAGTTCAAAAGCTATGATGAAGGACTTAGAAACAAAATTAAAAAATCACAAAAGTCGACATGGCCTGATACAAGATAGAACTTGTACTTTCATTGATGAATCTTCCTTCACCTAGATAGTCTGGAAAACCATCTCAAGCTATGAAACTACAAACTTCACCTGCAAACATCATCTATGATGGTACTTTTGTGCAATCCTCTACTTCCCTTGCAAATGAAATAGAAGAGGCAGTTGTTCTATAATATATTTACAGAGGAGAAAATGAAGATGGAGCAGTGCAACATTATGAAATTTCCCCTGAACAATATGGTAAAGGCTATTAGATAATCCAACGTATGGGGTATTTAGGTATAGACCCTCTGGGAAAACATCAAGAAGGAATTATAGAACCCATCAAGCTGCAAACCAAGTCTACAAATGACAAAATTGGACTTGGATACCATCTAAATAAACCAACATGGCAAAAGCGTAAATCTTATCGACCATGTAAAATACCAGAGGAAGTAAACAAACAAAAAACTTAGAAAGAATATGAGAAAGAACAAGAAGAGAAGGCAATCAAAAGAGAAGAAGAAGCTTATAACCAATTTATAGAGGTACCAGTAGGAAGAAGATCAAAAGTAGAAATTATAGAAGAAATGAGAGAACATGTGGAAAGAATCAAAGAAATGTTTTCACAATTGAACATTCCTGTCACATATACGAGAAAGATAGTAGAAGAAGATTCAGAAACAAACTCAAATGAGTATGAATGGGGTCTAGACCTCTATCGGATGCATCTACTGAAGAAAATCCTGATGAATCCAATGATATTATAGATGAAGCACAAGAAATAGCCCGCACGAAGCTACAACGAGAACTAGAGGAAGCTAGACTAAAAAGACAAGAAGCTTATGAGAAACAACTAAGAAAAGAGAAAGCACAGGAAAATTACTTACTTGTTGAATCTCCATCTACCGAGTCAAAACAAATCAGGTATCAGAACATAATTGCAGAACTGGAGGCTAGTCAAGCAGGATTGATCATTAGTCCAGAAGAAGTTGAATGGGAAAGAAGACATAAAATGGCAGAGTCATCAAGGCTATGTGAATAGATATGTCAACTACAGGTGATCAATGAATTAGAACAAGAAGGAACTTGCAGCATAAAAGATGTCGATATTGATACCATACATGCTTTCACTGAGTCGCTTGAAGAGGAGTTAGATGCTTCATCTTCTAACTTTGATCAACCTAAAATAAGATCAATCTATGACATTACCTATCTGACACCAAACTATGACTACTTTGTCATGAATGTTGAAACTTTGTCTAAAGAAGCTATTGTTGTTGAACCACAGTACATAGTCCATTCTGAAGTAGGAGACAGTTCTAGTGGTAGGTCTTCTGGGTTAGATTCTCTAAATGCTAACGTAGGCTTTGATAATCATATTATGACTCTTCCCGATCTCAAGACGCTAATGAAAGGTAGTCTTCTAGAACTGAACTTGATGGTCTGAGGTTGTGATGACAATACTGTGAATTTCCTTGAACCCGTTGAACCTTTATCCTTGGTGCACCCTGAACTTATTGATCATACTCTTCAAGACCAACCCATGGATATTATTACTTTTTCCAATGACTACGCATTAGCATGTTACCTTAATGCAGTTGAACACATGAACTTTTCCATCAATGAACAAAGTATAAACATGACAGAAGAAAATGTCAAGTATCTTAGTCTCAAATATCAAAAGAAGAAAAACAAGTGTTCTGATGGCGAAAGCCACATTGTGGCAGTGTCATAATTGAAAAAAGTAAAAATTAAAGGCATATCTAATGGTGAAAACCTCCTTGAGGCACTTGAAGGTGAGATGCTTGATATTCTGCCTAATTACTTTCAATAGTGATCATTAGTATTGATTGAACCTACACAACTTGTGAACATTGGAATGGAGGAAAGTCAACATATAATACATGTGGCTCAATCCTATCAGCTGAAGAACTAAAAGAGTTTACTGATTTCTTCATAAAGAAAAAAAAATCATATGGACATATGCTGATATGTCGGGTCTGGATCCTAATCTTATAATGCACCATCTTTCTATTGCCACCAGAATCAAACCTGTCAAACAAAAGCTCCCCAAAATGCATCCTCATGTTGCATTGCTTGTTAAATATGAGCTAGAGAAATTACTCAAAGAAGGATTCATCCGAGCAATTGATTATGCTGAGTGGATATCCAACATTGTACTTGTTTTAAAACCTAACAAATCAATTCGTGTCTGCACAAAATTCAGAGACTTAAACAGGACATGTCCAAAAGTCAATTTTCCACTACCTAACATTGACATGATAGTGGACATGACATATGGTTATGAAATGTACTCTATAATGGATGGATTTTCCGGCTACAACCAAATCAAAATTGCACCTAAAGATCAAGAGAAAACAACATTCACATGTGCCTGGGGAACTTCCTACTGGAATGCCATGCCCTTTGGTTTAAAGAATGTAGGTGCTACCTATCAAAGATCTGTAACTACAATCTTTCATGACATGATTCACAAAAACATGGAAGACTATGTCAATGACACCCTGGTCAAATCTATGAAAAGATTGATACATCTCTAAGAATTGGGTCTAATCTTGGACAAAATGGAAAAGTTTAAACTCAGACTAAATCCTAAGAAATGTGCATTCAGAGTTACATCTGATAAACTACTAGGATACATTGTGTAGTGCCATAAATTGTACACCCTTTCTAGGGTCGTACAATTCCACACTTACTTTAGCACTCGCTTTAGTGTTACATCTATGAAAAGATTGATACATCTCTAAGAATTGGGTCTAATCTTGGACAGAATGGAAAAGTTTAAACTCAGACTAAATCCTAAGAAATGTGCATTCAGAGTTACATCTGATAAACTACTAGGATACATTGTGTAGTGCCGTAAATTGTACACCCTTTCTAGGGTCGTACAATTCCACACTTACTTTAGCACCCGCTTTAGTGTGTTTGCATCTTGCATTGTAATTTATCTTTAAGCATTTAATTAATTTAAGTAAATCTAAAGTCATATTTCATCACTCTCCACATCATAAAATTGGGCCCTTTACCCTAAGTGTGCCCCTTTTTATTTTATTCCTCCAATAAATCATTAAATCATAAACCCTAATTATTTCCTATTTCATCCTTTAAGACTCGATTTCACATATCAAAACATCTCAAAGTTATCCGTAACTTTGGGATTCGCTCTAATATCATCATATCTAACAACCCTAAAAATTTGGTGAAAAGTTGGGCAGACCATGTGCACTTTCAACATGGTCCCCAACTTTTTTTCCTGAAATTTCGGGAGCATAATTCTATGATATGATAATTCTTAACCTCAAAAGATTGGTGGAAAATTCAATTGCTAGGTCAGCCTAAATATGAAATTAAGTCAAAATTAAGATCTAGGGTTTCATACATAAGAGTTCTCTTTCTTGATTTGAAGGGATCGATCTAAGAATCTAAGAGTAGGTTTTTGGAGCACAAGGAGCCTTCTATGTAGTGAAAGAGGAGCCTATGTGGAGTTTTCAACAAAATTCAAAAACATTCAACAACATTTCATCAAGCATTCATCATCAATTTGGAGCCTTGAAGACATTGAAGAATAATAGGAGATCACCGACTGACAATTGGCTTGTACCCCTCCCTTAGGGGTTGGGTATGGTTTCATGATATTTTCATGTCTTTGCATAATATTAATTACATAAAATTGCATATTTACATTCATGCTTTAGATCACTTTGCATCATTGATTTAGAGCATTTTCTTTGTCAATTATAAGAAATTAGGGTTTACTCTTCAGGGTTGCACTAGATTGTTTACTTTCATTTTAGGATCTTGCATACACACAAGGTTCTAGCACACACATTTTCAGTACATTATCAACTATTTGTGAAGGTAGAAATCATCAACACAGGGGTTTGATTGAGGAAAAACCCTATATAGCCACCCAAACCCTATCTTTTTAGTTGTAGGTGTAAAAATAGGTACTTAGAAGGCTTCTTGGATCAACAAAAGGCACAAGTACAACCTTGAACTCTTAGAATTGCCCTAATCTATCAGGGATAGGGGTGTGGTGCCCTGTTCCTTCCTAGGACAGGGGCATGCCACCATGGTCCCCCTCAAAATCAATGATTTTTGATACAGTGCAAGCTCAAGGTCTCAAAATTGCATCCTCCTAGTTACAACTTTTTGCCAGGTTCTTAGGGACATGGGCATGGCACCTGGGTCCTGGTTAGTTTGGACCATTTTACAACATCAGGTACACATTCAAATTCCTCCCCCTTGTCTTCTTTCAGTATCTCAGTTTCAGATCTACAAGTTTGTTCAATTTTAGTTCATATGTGCTTCATTGTTTATCACCTAGTCTAGTTGATCAATCAAACCCTAATTTTTCTCATCACATACAACAAGAGGAATAGAAACCCTAAGATATAATCCTTGGCTCTCTCTTTCTCACAAGAAGTAGCCAAAGTGAGCTATCTCCCTAGGCTCTTTCGTATTCCCAATGTGTTGGCTAAAGTAGGATTAGGTCCTAGTCACCCGGTCTCACTTATTCCCCTACACACACTATTTCACTAAAAGAGATTGAAGTCGATCTAGAAAAAGTTAAAGCTATAATAGGAATTCCACCTCCAAAGAATGTAAGTCAAATGAGAACTTTACATGGGCAACTCCACATTTCATTTCTCAGCTAGTAGATAAAGCTCAACCGTTCACAAAAGCATTAGGGAAAGGAGTTACATACAACTGGGATGAAGAATATGAATAACAACTGAAACTGATCAAGGAAATTTCCAATCCGCCTATCTTTATGCCACCGATTCAAGGAAAACCTTTTATTCTCTATATATCAGCTACTGACACATCATTGGGGGCACTTTTGGCTCAATAGGATGAGAACAACAAAGAATGAGCTATATACTATATTAGCAGGACGTTGGTGTCATATGAGATGAACTACATTATCATTGAGAAAGTTTATTTGGAAGCGGTCTTCGCTTCACAAAAAATGATACATTACATACTAGAACATTCCATCAAACTAGTTGCTAAGATTGATCGTTTGAAATATCTTCTAAGCAAAGCAACACTCACAGGGAGATTGGCTAAATGGGTTATGATACTCACATAATTTGACATTAAGTATGTAGAGCACAAATATATGAAAGGGAAAGTCATTGCAGATCAACTTGTTGGTGCTCTACTTGAAGATAATCAACCTTTGAACTTAGAATTTCTAGATAAATCCATAATGCATCTTACTTAACAATCTTGGAAAATGTTCTTTGATGAATCTTTTACTCAACAAGGTTTTGGTGTTAAGATCCTTTTTATCACTCCTCAGAGATACTCAATTCCAAAGGCATACAAGATCCTCTTTCCTTTTACCAACAATATTGTATAATATGAAGCCTTGGTAAATGGAATCAAACTATCTATTGAACAAAAAGTTGTTGAGCTATACATTTATGGTGACTGTCAACTGATAATCAACCAGATCAATGATATATATCAAACTCGAGATGAAAAACTGATGCCCTATAAAAGAATGGTTGATGACTTTAAGAATACTTTATCTTTATTTCATTTCATCAGATTCCTAGATCAACAAATAGAGCATTAGATGCTATGGATACATTGGCATCTATACAACAACTACAAGAAATAGATTTCCGCTATGGGTTCCTGGTGGAAGATCTTCGCTATCCTGCTTATGATTCCCCTAATTCCCAGATAGTCCGTTCTATCATTGGGCATGACTCATCTCGTTATAACCATATCTAGTCCTACTTATGTGACCAAATCATCCCTAATAACCTTACTTGCAATGACAAAAGAAACATGATCTATAATGCTTCATGGTATGTCATGATCGCTAATGATCTATATAGGCGAGGTTTAGATGGTACTTTTCTTAGGTGTCTAGTGAGTGTGTGAAAAGTGGATCGTATCTGTATCTAAAATACACAACACTTCAATTAAGTTATTAGATGCATGGTTAGTAAATCAATCAACACTGAACAATAAACCATCACAAAGTGACCTATTGCCTTCTAGTAGATGCAAGTTTAGTCTTTCTCTCAGATTTTTATATGCAATACCAGTGACTAGACAACATCTAAACGAAGGATTTAATCTATATGAGTACGAAATTGAGCTAAATGGATGCAAGATTAAGCTAGATGAATACAAGATATGCAAGATTAATGAATATTAGGCCAACATGATTAAGCTATGAATAAATATTTAAGCTAAATGATTTAACAAATATGCAATAATTAATATGCAAATATTCTTAATATGAAATCTTAATGAACCTAGAGAAAAAACAACATGATAACAATATATTCTCCAGGATCCTTGAGTAGGAGATGAGAGCCTGAATTTATAGAAAATTCAGAAAGAAACCAACGGTTGAGATCAAATGATGATGAGAAGTTAAGATTTTCCAAGAGGAAGCACAATCCAGGTGAATTGATGTGATTGGCTACTTTTCTCAGTTTTAAATGAAATTGAACTAAAATTAAGATAAAATCAGAAAAAACTGATTTATTCTCTATTTCATTCAATTTTGAGATTTAATTGTTTTATTGCTTTCCTAAGATTATTTTTCAATTTTCAATTTGATTTTGAAGATTATTTGCATTTGATTTCTTTTCTCAATTTGTAATTTTTTTTTCCAATTAATTCCTTTTTTGATGATTTAATGGCAAATTGATTTATTTAATTAAATATACTAGGATATTTAATAAAATAAATAGGATAATTGTTTAAAAATGATTTACTTGAAATGATTAATTAATTAAATATATTTATTTAATTAATTTAGAGTGATTAATTTGCCATGTGACATTGATGATTTAAGAAATTAATTGTGTGCTCAAGATTAATTTTAATTTCCTTTGGTTAGGACCTTGGTGATGAAATCGAGATTAGGGAGCCTATGGTTTAGATGACCATTTTTAGGGTATTACATTTGCCCCTCTTTGAATTAATGTGCGAGCATTGCGTTGGTTTAAAGAATAGTTGATGTCAAATAGATACCAGTTTTGAACTTGATGGATCAAAAACCAATGAAGAGCAAGATGTTTATCTTGATTTGAAGCAATGTAACTGAACAGAGTTGATTAAAGTGATACCGATCCTGAACTTGATTGAACTAGGACCAACAAAGAGCGAGATATCATTCTTGAACTTGACTAATCAAGAAACAGACATTGATCTAGAACTTGATTGAACTAAATTGAGCGAGAGACACAACTGATTCCGAACTTGATTGAACAAGAATTGACTGAGCAAAGCGATAAAATCGATTCCGAACTTGATTGAATAGGAATCGATTAGCAAGAGAAAATGTCCATCTTGATTTGATGTGATTGAAACTGAACAACGATTGGAAGATTGATTTAGATAAGGACAAAGATTGATATGCCCTTAGAGATTTCTTTATTTGACATTGAAGAATCTCAACTTGATACAACGTGATTTAGTTAATATTTTTGCTAGACTTTAGATGAAGGTGATTTGAAAATTTTTCTCGACTTTTGAATGATGATGATCACTGAAATGATGATGAGGGTATGCCCCCTCGGGAGAGAAATTGAAAGATAGCGAGGGTTCAACGATTATAGGCAATTTTTATAGATGATAATAATTTGAGCACGAAGATTGATGTTGAAGATTAAAATCAGAGTTGATTTGAGAATGAAATTGAGATTTAGAATTGAATTGAGCACAAAATGATTCAAAAATTGACTTGAGGATGAAGTGCTAAGTGGTCAACGTTGTGAAATTTTGACTAGAGAATTGAAGAGAATTGACATCAAATTTCGATTTTGATCTCAAAAATGGACTCAAGACAGTTGATTTAGCTTAGGGTACAAGTTTTACGTCCATCAGAGAAAGTTGAAAAATTAGGGTTTGGGCTATATAAGGGGTTCATGTGTCATTTTCAATTCATTTTCACCTCTCAAATTTTGAAATTGGAAAAACCCTCTGCGAAGAAAAATGGCCATTTTGATCTAGGAGCACTGATTCGAGCCCAGAGATGACATAATCGACTACGGAACTACGACCCAACGGTAAGTGATCAATCTTAAGTGTTTGCATTTTTAAAATTTTGAATTTTGTTGAATTTTTTGCATTTTATTTTTGGTTTGAAGTCGTTTGCTTCGTTTTGTCATGCGAGTTAACACTGTTTCTCATACGACAAACTGTTCATCTTCTGTTTTGTCATTTGACCATATAAGTTTTGTTGTCTGGTTTGGTCCCATGACTCGTACGAGATTGTTCTTGGTTGACCATTATATCATGTGATAAGTTATGTTTTATCGTAGGGGAATTTTTACTCATGCGGGGGGTAATCTTTACTCGTACGAGTTTCTGCTTGTCTGTGAAAACTCGTATGAAAAACAACAAGCATTTTTTAGGGTCTAAATATCAATTTTTGATTTTGTGTATTTGACTTCGTGAGTATTTTTAACATATTTTTAGCGCAAGTTGGATCACGTGCTGACAATTTGTATGTTTGATTTTGCAGATTCGATTGCCGGATATCCTGTTTCGATGTGTATATATGTCAACGATGAGGCTAGTCCATGGGTTATCAGATGTAGAGAGACAACATATTGATTTGTGTGGATTTGGATACCATTTACAAATGCCTGATATCCATGTGAATCACGGGATGTTGACTGCATTAGTAGAGCGTTTTCATTCAAAGCATAACACCTTCCATCTACCAGTTGGAGAGATGACGATTACACCGAAGGATGTATACAAGATTCTGAGGATTCTGTTTGCTGGAGACAAGGTTGATTATGATTCTACTCAGCGACCGGGTGTTTTAGCATTGAGACGGATATTCCATGATGAGACTATTCTTGAGCGTGCCATTACTTGGGATGATTTGATGAGTAGGTATGGTGAGCGATACCCTCTGGCATGCGTTTTAGCAGGTATATCAGTTGTTTTGTTATGCTTGATAGAGGACAGTAGGGTTTTCTTTATGGTTGGGCCAAAATGATTGAGAGGCTGTTGACTCATCCTGAGAGATTAGGGTGGGGATCATGTTTGCTTGCCCATATGTATCATGAGATGCATGAGATTGTGTATTAGGAGGGTAAGAGCATGGCAACAGGTGTTCTAGTGCTATAGATATGGGCATGGGAGCATATCCCAGTATGTAGACCGATAGTAGATGATTCTAGAGAGGTGCATCAGCCTATTATTTATTGTTACTCAGAGTATGTTACTCAACTCCATCTAGGAAAGACTTGACTATTGGAGGAGGTAGTTGGATGATTTGATTGCCATAGTATGGAGACCGTATAGGGGTCTAGAGATGTGGGATGATTGGAGAGCTCAGAGGAAGGACATGTTCATGACTCAACCTCTCATTGGCATATTAGTGTCTATTATTGAGCGGTTTGTAGTATCTAGGGTGATGAGGCAATATGGGAGACCGCAGGGTATAACCCAAGAGTTCACAACCTATGCCCGGTATGGAGGGGAGGAGAGACGAGGATGGGCACTGAGACTATCATATGCGCTGAGTATGTAGGAGTTAGTGGGGTTACATCGACAGATATTGGATTAATTAGAGGATGTAGCAGATGCGGGGGTATTGTCCTAGTACAAAGATTAGTTTCAGAGACATCCTTTTCGTCGATTTACGGATCCCGGAGAGCATGCACCTCTTATAGAGGAGGTTGAGGATGAGGAACTAGAACAGACACAAGTACCAAGTCAGGTACAGGGATGAGGGAAGGTACAAGGACAAAGAGTGGAGGTACCTAGGTGAGTAGGAGGTGATCCTAGGGCTAGTAGCAACAAGGTACCAGTGGGAGGTAGACATCGATAGAGAGGGGAGGGTGGATATTTAGGAGCTGTTGGGGTTGAGGCTGGTGGTACTATGGTAGTAGAGGGTGGAGGTGAGGAGGAGAGGGTAGCTCCTAGGAAGGTTAGGCAGTGAAGAGATAAGTAGGGAGGTGAAGAGGGAGATGCTGGGAGAGAGAAAGGAGTACCAGATGTAGTACGGTCTTTGAGATTGAGGTTGATAGGTTTGTAGTCACAGTTGATAGTGGTGTAGACGCAACTTGTAGGGCGAGACCGACAACTTGTAGAGGTTAGAGAAGAGCATGATCAATATCTTATTGAGGTAAGAGCAGAGCATGATCGACAACTTGCCGAGGTGAGAGCAGAGTGCGATGCTCTTCAGGGAGAGGTTTTACATCAGATGAATCAGGCAGCCTATTATGTCACAACTTATAGTGTAGCGGTCCCAGTAGCATAGCAGGTTGTTCCATGTTCTCAGTATATAGCTCGATATGAGGGAGCTAGGGCACCTAGACAGGATGTTGGTCAGCAGGAACCACCTCCTCCACTTGGTGATGAGGGAGAGGCAGAGAGCTAGCTTGTTATATCTCTTAGATTTTGTTATTTACCCCATTTTTTGTAGCCTATATGATTCTTGCTTCGATGAGACATTGTATTTGACAGTTGATATCATTTGTACTCTAAGACACTGAGATTATGAGAATATATACGAGCTCTTGATTTGATTTCACTGTACTTGTGTCGATTGATGATGAGATGTCTTTCTATATGCTTTATTCTCTATGTATGCATATCTTTTCAGTATGGATGTATGTAATGTTGATGAATATGGATGTTCATTTTTTGTTTCTTTTCATATGCAAATAAATAATGAAAATGAGCAACGAGTAATGCAAATGTTTGGTTTTCATGCAATAATATGAATGCAAACAAATATATAATGGAATGTATGGATCTATATAAGATGCCCATGTATGCAACTAACATCTCAATAAACAAGTACTCAATCAGAGAAATGATGATGAAAAATAGATACCACTTAGCTGAGAAATGATGATGGTTCAAACTCTCATTCAAAAGATAAAGAGACCATTGTTATCATGCCAAAATCACTCCAAATGCATAAAATTTAGAATGAATGCAACCTAAGCCTAGTAATTGATGTCAACACCTACTAAAACACTAGCAGTTTGGAGATCCAACAGCATTCACCGGCAAGCAAGTAACTATTGCACAGTTACTGGTATATTGGTACACCGGCAAGATAGAATGATCACCGACACTTGGAATGGCATGGAAGACACATGGTTATGTTGAAGACATCATTTGGACATCTTGTCCTGGAGTTTTGTTCATTGGTATATTCATAGTTGCATATTTGTTGTTACCGACAAATAGGTTTAGGGTTACACCGGCTGGTTTATCTTTTCCAGATCAACATGGCACACTATGAAGATGATTAATTATTGTTGTAAATGCATTAAGCCGACATGTTCAATCAGTTATTGCATCAGATATTATATTGTTTTTAAAATATTTTTATTGTAATATCTTGTAGAGCCAACCTACTAAAATTGGTCTTAGGTTATGGTATAAATGTAAGATCTTATTTGTAAGATCAAGTGTGGAATGCGAAAAATATTTGTGTGAAGGTATATGCGAGATTAAGTAGAGCTATACATGAAGACATCATTTGAAGGTGAAGCTAGGTTTTTGTGAAAGCATATCAACATTACACCGATACTGAATCCAGCATATGAAGATGCTATTTTGTGCAGTACATTCTTATTGGATTTAACCATCCAACTGTAGTCAGTGTGACTCCCATTTTGTAATTGAGTAGTGAGCTCTAGGCTGTTAGAGTATTCAGGTATTTACTTGATTAATTAAACATTATTTGTTTAATTATTTAAGTTCCCTTTATCTCTTTTACACTTAAGCTAACTTTAGGTGCATATAATTAATTATTATGTGCAAACCTAGGTTTTCCATTTTAGGGTTTCTTGACCTATTAAAGGTTGAGTTCTTTCTTTTCATTGTATGAAGAAGGACTATTATTGACAATGCATTTTGGAAATTATTGAGCTCTCATCTTTTGGAGCATATTTTTCTTGTGTTTTCTTTCCTTCTGTGATTTGCTTCATTGCTTCTCCTTGTAACAGGTTTTTCAGCTTACAAAGATTATTTAGGCTCCTATGGTGTTGTATTTTCTCAACTCCTATATGGTATCAGAGCTTCAAATCTGCAGCTACCTGTTCTTGTTTTGAGAATTTTGCTTTGGAAGCAGATCTGGGGTTTCAGGAATTTTTTATGTACTTAGGGTTTGACCTTTTTTTTTGAGCACTTTGGGCCTAAATGGACCTCACCATTGTGCTCAAAAGGCCCAAAAACCCCTATGGGCATTTAAAATTCGACCTATTTTGGTTCCTGAGCCTTTGGGGAGTATTTTTTTCTCAGATCCAGGCCGTACGACCTTGGCATGCATTTCGAGAAAAAAATTTCAAAAAAAAAAAAAATTTGCCTTTTTACGGCATGTAGGCCGGATTTTGATTATTAAAAAAAAAAAAATCAAAAAGGGAAAAGGGCGAAAATAGGGTTTTAATTTTTTTTTTTGTTTTTTGCAAAAAATTTTTTTTTGGGGGGGGGGAACCCCACGGTACGCAAGGTACCGTGGGTACCCCTGCCATTGTCAATACGGCTCACGACACCTGTTAGGGCGGGCCCCTTCCCGCCATCCCTGCCGATCCCCTCCTTTTCATTCCTCGACAACTGCCCAGCGCCCTTTTGGCACCGTCGGCCACCACCGGCTTGGCCCCCTCTGGCGATCTTGCACCACCAGCCGTTGTCGCTTGCAACACACAGCCCCTGCCACCCCAGCAGCCCCCGCTCAGCCTGGCCTCCCTATGGCTGCCGCCTGCAATGCCGCTCTGCTCCCCGGCCGCCGCCTACAGCACCGCCTCGCCACGACCCACCGCCCCAGCGGCCCCTGCTCGACCGCCACCTGTAGCCCATCGCTCCAGCGGCCTCCGCCCGGCTACTGGTCCGCCCGACCCTTTTTTCCGATCGACCACCACCCAGCCATCGGGGTGCCACCCGATCGCCACCCACTGGCCACCAGACCACCAAAGAGCCACCATACCTCCTTTTTTGGCATTTTTTCAGGGGGGGTTTGGTTTTTTGGCTCTATCTTGGGCATACGTAGTCGTTTTCTTGAAAATGAATAGGCGTCAGAAAGATGGTTCCAAGCCGGACCTCGTGGTGTTGGTAATTTTTTTCCAATTTTTTTGTTTGACTATGTTTTTTTCCAGTCAAAGTGAGGTCTCTTTTTTGCACTCTAGGAGACGTAGAATGAGCATCCAAACTTCGTTTTTCAAAAAATTTATATTTTTGGAAAGTGTGTACTATGTACTTTCTAGCCATCTGAGTTTTATTTCTAGATTCTGCTCCATGCATATTTTATTCAGTTTTTTGCTTTTCAGCACTCTGGTGGATATCGTGGTTGTTTCAAGTCCTGGGATCTTTTCTCTGAGTAGGGTGTCTCTATTTTGGTTCACGTTTCTATTTCTAGTCTTCTTATCATTTTCGCTTGTATTTATGCAAACACACTGAGATAAAGTGCCATCATGCATTGTTTACTTGGAATCTTGCATATCTTGTGCCTTGTTGTATATGCACTATTGATCAAGTGCCATGAGGGGGTTGATGTTTGCCTGTTGTTTGCCATCTTCCTTTGTCAAGTGAGTGTGTCAAGTGAGTGTTCCTTCCATGACACCATGTACTTGTCTCAGCACCTTTGATGTTCTTGGTTCTTCATCATGCAATTTTTTTTGGCTGTCCTTTTCAGTGTTCCTATCCCTCTCCCACTTTCGCATTATGGGGAGGTTTATCCTGTTGGTTCTAATGCTTCCATGGTTCAATTGATCAGCTCTTCAGACTTTGGTGTTTTCATGCCATCTGTATCTTTGATTTCAGTTGTTTGCCTTGTTTGCCTTCTGATTCGAGTAGTGTCATTTGAGGGCACTCATATAGATTATAGTCTTCTCTACCTGGTCATGTTCTATTTCAGTGGAGGTTCTTCAGATCAGCAGTTATTCTTCGACAGAGTTTGCAGGTTCTTCATGCTTCAGTGGTATTCTTTTCCATCTCTTTTTGGAGTAGAGTTTTGTTCCCATGTGGTTTTCTCTATTTCTCCAGTTCATAGAGATTTCATTATATTTGGGTACCTGATCAGGCCTTATTGCCGGGACCCATCTTTATTGCTTTTAGTAGTTGTTCTAGGTTTTAGCTTCTCCCTAAGTCTAGCTTAAGCGGGGGTGTTAGAGTATTCAGGTATTTACTTGATTAATTAAACATTATTTGTTTAATTATTTAAGTTCCCTTTATCTCTTTTACACTTAAGCTAACTTTAGGTGCATATAATTAATTATTTTAATTAATTATTATGTGCAAACCTAGGTTTTTCCTTTTAGGGTTTCTTGACCTATTAAAGGTTGAGTTCTTTCTTTTCATTGTATGAAGAAGGATTATTATTGACAATACATTTTGGAGATTATTGAGCTCTCATCTTTTGGAGCATATTTTTCCTGTGTTTTCTTTCCTTCTGTGATTTGCTTCATTACTTCTCCTTGTAACAGGTTTTTCAACTTGCAGAGATTATTTGGGCTCCTGTGGTGCTGTATTTTTTCAACTCCTATATAGGCTGTTGGCCTTTCTGCACATGCATACCCCATTTATGTACACTTACTATCTGCAGTAGTATCATTTGATTGTGGGTAAGGTTTCCCACCGTGGTTTTTCCCCTTACAAGGTTTCCACATACAAATATTGGTGTTATGTGTTGTGGATGATTTTGTGTTTATGTTTTATGAACTAATCTTTATCGGTATAACAATTAACTGTTATAACTGTCTACCGACATACTTAACTAGTTTACCGGTATTAAGCATTAAGTTGGTTAAATTGTTTTTGGTTTAAATTTATTTGACAACTGATTCACTCCCCCCCTCTCAGTTGTCTCCGGGACCTAACAATTGGTATCAGAGCTTAGTCCTCTTTTGCAGAAGTTTAACAGCTTGAGGAGATCCAATGTCTACTAATTATTTTAGGAAGGACAGTCCTAAACTTGATGGAGCCAACTATGGCATATGGAAGATCAGAATGGAGACACATCTGAATTGCATTGGAAAAGACATCTGCGAAGTTACAAAGAATGGTTATACTACTGCTACTCCCGGTCAGCTTAATCCACCTACCTTAGGTAAAGATGAAGAAAATGATTGCAAAGCAAGAGAAGCACTTTTGAGTGCATTATCAGATCAACAAATCATGGGACTATCAGATAGGTCTACTGCTAAAGCTATTTGGGATCATTTGGAAACACTGAATGAAGGAGATTCCATAGTCAAAATTGCAAAACTTGAAAGCTTCTGAGTCAGGTATGAACATTTGAAAATGGAAGAAGATGAAAGGATTTCTGCTTTTATGGAAAGAGTAAATGAAATTGTTTTGGGTATTAAATGTTGTGGAGGAACCTTAAGTGAGGATGAAATTGTTTCAAAAGTTTTAAGAGGATTGCCACTGGCATATAAAATGAAAGTCACTTCTATAAATGAGTTAAGAACAATCCCTAATACATTAGTTACTAGGGATACATTGATTGGGAAACTTTCAGCTTTTGAAATTGAAGAATTTGGTCCTGTTGCTACTATAAAGATAGATTTGGCCTTTAAAGAATCAACATCATCTACTCCATCACTTGACAAATCTGATTGGAAAGCCTTTTATGCAAGAGAACTTGAAGAAAGTAGGAAAGAAATTGAAGAACTTGAATAACTTGAAGCACTATTTGCAAGGAAAATGCCTAAAGGTCCAATTGGAAGTAAGTATGAAGGTAAAACACCCTTTAAATGTTTTAACTACAATAAGATTGGTCATATGGCTTCAAGATGCCCTGATAGACATGCTAGACTAAGAGAAGAAGCTAGAAGAACATATAAGTCTAACCCTGAATATCAGAGACACAGATTTAAGAAGAATAAAGACAAATATTGTTACATTGCTGATGAAGGTGTGACTGATGATTCTGATGAGGATCCGACAAACAATGGATGGGTTTTTGTTGCTATAACAGAAGATCAACCGACACCTACTTCTCAACCAGTAGTACAGGCTCTGGCAGTTAAAGTTGAAGTAAAGGATGAATGGATCAATGATTCAGGATGCTCACATCATATGACAGGAGACAAAGGTGAATTCTTGAACTTTCAAGAATACAATGGAGCTTAGTGAGATTTGGAGATGATAAAGCTTGTTCAATCAAAGGTAAGGGTTCAATATCTCTTGATGGTAAGCATAACACTGACAATGTCTACTATGTTGAAGGATTAAAGTATAATCTTTTGAGTGTTGGTCAATTAGTTGAGAAAGGATTTCAGTTACAATTTAAAAATGGAAAATGCAAAATCATGAATAGAACTGGTTTGGAAATTGCAACCAGTAATCAGACTAGAGGTAATATCTTTCATTTGAATAACAATGAAAATACATGCTTAATTGCACATATAGATGGAAGTTGGTTATGGCATAAGAGACTTTGTCATGTAAACTTTGATTGGATGGTAAAGATCAGTACTACTAAGGCAGTTAGAGATTTACCTAAAATTGTCAAACCTCAGAATACAGTATGCAAAGAATGTCAATTTGGAAAACAAGTTAGAGCTAGTTTCAAAAGTATTCCAGAAAAATCAAATAATGCTCTTGATTTGATTCACACTGATTTATGTGGTCCAACTAGAACAAAAAGCTTACAAGGTGATAGATATTTCATGCTAATCATTGATGACTATTCTAGAATGTGTTGGGTTACTTTTCTTAGAGAAAAATCAGAAGCACTTGGAAAGTTCAAATTGTTCAAAGCAATAGTTGAAAATGAAACCGGTAAGAAAATCAAATGTTTAAGATCAGATCAAGGTGGTGAATTTACATCTAAGGACTTTAATACATTCTGTGAAGTGAATGGAATCAGAAGACAACTATCAGCACCTCGGACACCATAGCAGAATGGAGTTGTTGAAAGGAAAAACAAAACTATCTTGGATGCAGCAAGAAGTATGTTATCAGAAGCAAATTTACCACATGTATTGGAGAGAAGCAGTCAGCACAACGGTCTATATTTTTAATAAAGTTCACATCAAAGGTGAAACTGATAAGACCCCTCATGAACTATGGTTTGGTAATACTCCTACTCTTAAGTATTTCAGAATTTTTGGAAGTAAATGTTATATTAGAAGAGATGAGTATATTGGCAAATTTGATCCTAGAAGTGATGAAATAATATTTCTTGGTTATTCATCTAAAAGCAAAGCATATAGATGTTTTAACAAGAAATTGCAGAAAATTGTTGAGAGTACAAATGTAAAGATTGATGAACAATTCAAAGGAACTTCAAGGTATATAGACTCTGAACCGGCAACAAAATTTTTGACAAATGAACCTACTCTAAATCCACCACTACAGAATCACACCTACTCTACTACATACATACTTGGTCTTACACTTTGGACATTGCAAGTAAACCTCAAATTCATTTATATTCCATCCAACTCTTGGTCTTCCATACTCTTTCCATTTTCATCTAGTCTCTCACATCTTGGTCAAGACCTAGTTCATGGTTGAACTCTGTTCCCAAAAATCTAGGAGAGAAACTAAAGAGGCTCAAGAATCTACAAACATGAGTTCCTATGAGTATGACAATGATATCTTTTTCAATTCTGATCATACTACATTACCTGACATGGATGCCTATAGAAACATTCCAAATATTGAGAACATGGACACTACAAACAACAATGATACACACAATGACAATATGGACAACATTTCAGTACATTCCGCAGAAGTGGAAGACTCCATTATGGATCCCCATTTTAATCGATTGGTTGAGGAAATAATGAGGAGAGATAGACAATACTTCTTACAAGTGATGGCACAAAGTGGAGCCAAGATCCCTCATGATTTTGACATGTCTCAAATAATGGAAAATCGACCTTTGCAACAATCTCACCTCAACATTGATCAAAGGAGGCCTAATAGTGGAGGCAATAGAGGACCACATCTTGTGCTTGAATCACCATCATCTTTGTTTCAAAAACCAGAGGTCCCATACACACATGGTCAAGCATATTATACTCACCTTCGCAGACCATTATGGAAGTCTTATGCAGAAAAATATGCTCAATCACATTCCAATTCTAAGGACCAACCACCAAATCAATTGGATATCCAAAGACATGCTCAAAATTTGGACACAAGGAAACCCCGTGTCAAATTTGGAAGTATGTAGACACCTAAAATTGTCCAGTCTAATTAAATAAATATTTTATTTATTTAATTATCTTTACCCTAATTCTTCTATTAATTAAATAAATCTTTATTTATTTAATTAGTTCATTTATCCTCTTCTACCTTTATTTCTGATTTAAATAAATACATTTATTTATTTAAATTATCCTTTTCCTAAATTAAATACATATCTTATTTATTTAATTGATCCCACTTCTTCTATTAATTAACTAAATCTTTATTTATTTAATTAATTCATTAACCTTTTCTACCTATGACACATGTCATTCATCTCTTAATTCATACACTACCTATCCTCTCATTATTTTATTATTTCTTTTACCTACCCTCTAATCATAGCCGACCTCTTTTACACCTCTCAATCTTATTTCTCCATTTCATATAGTGTCTTCTATATAAGGAGATGTTTCCTTCATTATCAAACCCTCACTATACATTCAGCCCCGACTACGCTTTCGAACTTGCATATGCAATCAAGCCTACTTGCAACCACATTTCCGTTCTTTATTGAGCTCTTGTGCACATATAAAATCTAAGAGGAAATATATCAAGCAAGATCAATGGAGATAGAAAGAATGGAGATTCAAACTCTATTGGACATGTGATGGTATAATATTTGTGATTTCATTTGATTTGCATTGTCTTAGGTAATCTTCATATGTTATGGTGGATCTTTGTTGTTGTTAGGCTAGGGTTTTGTGGTTGAATTCATTTAGTCTTTCAATATTATTGTTTCCATTTTCACCATATACATTTTGGCATGCTCGGTGGGACATGGATTTTTGTTAGATCTATTTTTTTTGCAGGTTTTTCTGACCCTATATTGTTGTTTTGTAAAACAATTTGGAGAATAACCTTGTGCAGCTAGGTTTTTGGACACAAAATCAAAATCTTGGAGAGATTTGATCTGATCTCACAAACAGCTAAGAATTTTTGCACAAAATTTTGTTTGTAGGTTGAAGATAGTATAAAGAGCTCTCAATCCAAAATTCAAAATTTTTGGAGCACATTTACATTTTCCATGATTTTTTTATGATTTTTCATAAAAGATTAATTTTGAGAGCAAATGAGAGAATTTTTTGGATTTTCTTACTTTTTGGAAATTTCACATAATTGAACATGGGATCTATTCTTTGTGATTTTAATTTTGATGCAAAATATTTCCCTAAAAATTGGATCTTTGAAAATTAGGGTTTTTCCTTATTTTGATCAGATCTCACAAACGGCTTCGAAGTTTGGCATCAAATTTTTTTTGCAAGTCAGGAAAATTATCAGAGGTTTTCAGTAAAAAATTTAGATTTTTTGGGTTAAGGTTTCATTTTATATGAATTTTTTATGATTGTTCATAAAAAATTAATTTTGAGAGCAAATTAGCGAATTTTTTAGATTTTCTTACATTTTTGGAAATCTCTCAGAATTATACATAGGATCTATTCTTTATGATTTTAAATTTGATGCAAAATAATTCCTCAAAAATTAGATCTTTTAAAATTAGGGTTTTGCATTATTTTGCTAATATCTCACAAATTGCTTGGAAATTTTGCACGAATTTTTTTATGCAGGTTTGGAAGACCCTCAGGACTGTCCAATAAAAAATTTAGATTTTTTGGATCAATTTTGTATTTTATATGAATTGTTTATGATTTTTCATAAAACAATAAGTTTTGGAGCAAATTAGCAATTTTGTTGGATTTTCTTATATTTCTGGAAATTTCTTGATATTTTACAGGTGGAATTTTTTTATGATGAATCGGATCTTTGAATTGGTCCAAAAAACTGCATTGTTGAAGGCCCCTATTTCACAAAGTCTTTTGGATCTAAAATTTACCTAACTTGTGTGCTTGCAAGAGGGGTATTATTGCAAAACTACTAAAAAATCTTTGTTGTAGAATTTTGGCAAGGGTTTTTGATCTTTATTGTGTGCGTTATTTTCATAGACTAGCAAACACTTCAATTGGTGCACTAAAATTGAACCAGTGTCCCTTGTGTCTTGGGCAATAGGCTCTTTTTGTTTCATCTTTAGAGGGCTTGTCTCCCCGTGTGGTGATTAGGACTACTAGTGAGGAGAGAATGACCCAAGTGGTAGTGATGAAAACCACCTCTTCCGAACCACTATAAACAACTGTATCCATGGTGAAAACTATGGATAACATGTGCTGATTAGTTCATACCAACACTATTGTCTCCCCATAAACCCATTTGATCAAATTTATTTGATAAGTTGTAGGGCGTAACCCCTACCGGTTGGGAGCCTTCTGTATTTACAGAGCTGAAAGTGTCGCATGTATGGCCACACAAGCGGATGCCCTTACTAGCACCTTTTTGTTTTAGAAGCCAAAATCCTTCTAGTTGTTGGGGCAGGAGGTCGGACCTCTGGAGCAGCCCACACACATACGGTTCTTAGTAGAGATACAAAGTTTGCCACGGGGATTTTTTGTGGGGATTGATGCTTGGCTGCCCCAAGAAGTGAGTGCCGAGGGTGGAGCTAGTGGGGTCAAACATCTAAGTATCCACTCTGAATAGTGTAGCCTCGGGGAAACTCCATGTGGGATCAACAACTATTGTCTTGGCCAACCATAAGAATTGTGCTTGACTTATTTTGAGCAATCAAACATTCAAGACCAAACAACAAAACATTGTGTCTTTTGTGTCTTCAAGTGTATGCAATTTTTTTTTACATCAAACAACACATTTTTCTTTGAGTCATTTTGAGTCTAGACACTTGCAAACATTGAGTCTTCATCAACATTGTGTCCTCTTGTCATGGAAATACAATCAAAATTTGAGATTTGGTCACAACAAACAACTTCACAAATTGGAAAAATTTACAATCCAACAAACAAGAGCAATCAGTTCGATATTCTTGAGCTTCCTAGGTTATCTCTTCAAGTTTTCATCTAGCATTCAACCTGTCTTTGGGTCTCACAAAGTCCATCATTTCTTTACACCTTACATTACATTCATATTTGTCTAAACTTGAGTCAAAAGGTCACTTGCTTGTCCTCATCATACTTTGTCAACACATTACATACAACAACATTTTGCTAAGTGGTCCCTCATCAAGGTCTATCACCTTTGGGTCTCATTTGGTCTTAGTTAGAGTCAAGGTTAACTTACCTCATCAAGAGAAACTATCATCTCTTTGGAAGCCACACCTACTCTACTACATACATACTTAGTCTTACACTTTGGACATTGCAAGTACACCTCAGATTCATTTACATTCCATCCAAACTCTTGCTCTTCCATACTTTTTTCATATTCATCTAGTCTCACGCATCTTGGTCAATACCTAGTTCATGGTTGAAACCCATTCCCAAAAATCTAGGACAGGAGATAAAGAGGCTCAAGAGTCCGCAAACATGAGTTCCTATGAATATGACAATGATATCTTTTTCAATTATGATCATACTACATTACCTGACATGGATGCTTATAGAAACATTCCAAATGTTGAGAACATGGACACTACAAACAACAATGACACACACAATGACAATATGGACAACTTTTCCATACATTCAACAGAAGTGGAAGACACCATTGTGGATCCCTGTTTCAATCGATTAGTTGAGGAAATAATGAAGAGAGATAGACAATATTTCTTACAAGTGATGGCACAAAGTGGAGCCAAGATCCCTCATGATTTTGACATGTCTCAAATAATGGAAAATTGAACTTTGCAACAACCTCACCTCAACATGGATCAAAGGAGGCCTAATAGTGGAGGCAATAGAGGACCACATCTTGTTCCTAAATCACCATCATCTTTGTTTCAAAAACCAGAGGTCCCATACACACATGGTCAAGCATATGATACTCACCTTCACAGACCATTATGGAGTCTTATGCAGAAAAATATACTCAATCACATACCAATGCTAAGGATCAACCACCAAAGCAATTGGATATTCAAAGGCATGCTCAAAATTTGGACACAAGGAAACCCCACGTCAAATTTGGGGGCAACACACTAGAACAAACTCATGACATTCCTGTAGAGTATGGTATACATGGACAAAGCAGATATTCCATTCCTCACCATGACTCTATACCAAGTGGTTCATATACACAACATCATTATAGACCTCCTCCATATGAACATGTGTATGATCAATATCATCCATATATGCAACATGCTCCTCCTCCAATTGGTGCCTCAAACATGGGGTATGATCCAAGAAGTTGGTCTCCACCTAAGAGCAATTTGGAACAACAACTCAAGGATTTACAAAAGAAAATGGAGGACATAAATACACCGAAGCCAACTTACACAATGAGAGACATATGTCCCTATCCATTTGACAAAAGCATTCCAATGCCTCCATTTCCTACACACTTTGTGATGCCTAAGTTTGATAAGTATAGAGGAAAAGGGGATCCTAAGGCACACATAAGACAATTTTTCACAGCTTGCATTGAGGTAGTAGCAGAAGAGACATATTTGATGAGATTATTCCCACAAAGCTTAGGTGATCAAGCTATGGAATGGTTCTCCCAACTTCCACTTGGTATTAAGTCATGGGGTGACTTAGCTAAGGCATTTATCAAACATTTCTCATACAACATAGAGATAGACATATCAGTCACCACTTTGTGCAATGCCAAACAAAAGGATGGAGAATCTTTTTCATCATTTTTACAAAGATGGAGGAATCTAGCCAGCAGATGCTCTTGTGAAATTCCACAAAAACAAATGGTAGAAATGTTCACCCAAAATGTTAACAAAGACATTGGGTATGACTTAAGAAAAGCTTGTCTGTCCACCTTCAAGGACGTCATTGAAAAAGGCTTAGCGACAGAAAAGGTCCTAATTGAAAAAGGAGTCATTAAGATATTCAAAGAAAACAAAGATGACTTTAAAGGGAAAGATAAGCCAAGATTTTGGAACAAAAAAAAGAACATAGTCAATGATGGTGTTGTGGATGCCAATATAGTGCGACCCAAAATCGTTTTTTCCAGATCAAACTCTACAAACAATCAGGTGAATACTCAAACAGCTTCCAAATCATGAAGGAAGTACACTCCATTGGGAGAACCACTTGAGTTAGTTTTCAAGAAGCTAGTGGCAAACAAGATAATCACAATTCCGGATCTGCCTCCATATGAGCCAAAGGTTAAACCAAATTGGTGGAATGATGATGAGTATTGTGAATTTCATAAGAGCAAAGGTCATAAAACATGAAATTGTCATCGATTGAAGAAGATCATACAAGATCTCATTGATAGAGGTGACATTGAAATTGAAGTACACTCATCCAACCAAGAACATGAAATGTTTAAGGAACCATTCCCAAAGCATGACAAGGGAATGTCTAAAGCCATAGATGACCAAACCAACTATACCAGAGCATCCTATAACTATGATTCAAATATCAATCACATCTCGATGGACAATTATGTCTCTACCATTATCATCAAGGACAAAGCGCCTGAAAATTCTACCCAAAGACCCAAAATTGTCCTAAAAGGCATTGGATCTTCTTCTGAACCTACCTCTGAATTTAATGTTACAACTCATCAAGGTAAATTCACTTTGCAAGGTGCTCTAGCCAAAAACACCGCTTCCTCATCAACCAATCCTGAGTATGACCTTGTAGAACAGTTAGGGAAGACACCCATGCTCATCTCCATCCTTGAGCTCTTATGCGTATCCCCCACACATAAAGCCATTGTTGACAAAATCTTGAGAGACACTGCTGTCCCTACTGATCTGAACATGGACTAGTTTCAAGCCATGGTGGGATAGCTTTCTGTTCTACACTCCCTTACATTCACAGAAGCCGATGACGCCTTCGTAAGTCAGCCACATAATGCACCATTACACATTGAAGCCTTCATACACAAAAATCGAATAAAATGAGTCTTGATAGATGGAGGAGCAGGTCTCAATATATGTACATTGAATAGTATTAAACAATTGGGATATTCTAAAAAGGCTGTAAATTCTACACATGCAATCACCATCAAGGCATATGATGATGAAGAACATTCATCCAAGGGCATAGTCACCTTACCTCTTAGAGTTGGGCCAGTTACAAAGGATGTGGTTTGTCAAGTCCTAGACCTCGATCTCACATACAACATATTGCTAGGACGTCCATGGATTCATGAGATGAGAACAGTCTCATCTACATATCACCAATGCATCAAGTTCCCACACAATGGAGTTGAAGTGACCATCAAAGCTGACCCAAATCCATTCATATATTGCAACAATCTGCGACCTCGATAAGAAATAACAATCCTAGTCAATCGAGAAGCTATTCCTTCATCAGCATATGTGGATCTAGAATCATTGAAAGCGTCTACATCAAAACAAGCAGAGATCAAAGAAAAATTCAAGGTTAAAGACCTGGGATGTGGTGAGTATAGATTTCATGTTGATCATGTCCCACTATCTCCTAAGACATTTAGTTGATGAGAACAATCTACAAATAATTTTCAATGCCAAGGAATTGGGTGTGAACCACCTAGTGTTGTGGCTACCAAGTTTGAATGCAAATCTCCTCTAGTGGTGCAAGCATCTCTTGATATTAATAGTCCTAAGAGTGGTTCCAACAAAGAATCTATTGAGCATATCGTCAACCCTCTTGAGAACTCACATAGCTCTACCATTTCATCTGCTCATTCCATTTCCACTCCACTTCCAGACTTGGATCAACAAGAATTACAAAAGCCCTTACTAATTGGGGATCAAAAATCAAGCTTTGAAAATAAAAATCTAAAAGTATAAAATAAAGAGAAGTCCTTTAGTCCAAATCAAAATCAAAAGCTATTGGACTCTGAAAAAATCAAGGTCAAGGATAAAAATCCTATGAATGAAAAAGAACAAGAGTTGATCTCCCCTAATATCAAAATAACTGGGGGCAAAAATTCTAAAATTTCAAGTGAAAAAGAATACTTGTTGATCCTAAGTCTCCATCATGCCATCCTACTTTAATTTCTTTTCACAATCATAAGCCTTCATAAGTCATCCAGTTGTTTTACACATCCATTCCCTTATAGTGATACATCATGGACCTTTAATGGAGCTTCCTCGAAGGACTTTGTTATCAGTGATGCCCAAACTTCTTTAGGTGACATGCATATAGGCTTGTGTAGTCCACACGCTAGTAATTCTATCTCAGTTCCTTTATCAAGGAAGATAGTCACTCAAGCTACACATCATTCAGTCAAGGAACATCATAGTTACAATCATAAAGTCAAGCCTCACACATTTGAGGTAGGTGACTTGGTTCTCAAAGAAAATCCTAAAAATCAGCAAGACAAAGAGAAGAAGGGCAAGTTCGAACCAAACTGTCTTGGTCCTTACATCATCACAACAGCATGGATCTGGTGCATATCAAATCTCAACCATAGAGGGTGAACCTTTGGAGGATCCTATCAATAGCATGCACCTTCACAGGTTTTACACATAGCTCTCCAGAATATCCTAATTCAAAAATACAAAAAAAAAATAAAAAATAAAAAAAATTGACAAACAAAAAAACATTTCATCCAACGGTGAAAACCACTTCAGTGGCGCCCTGGGCAAGTACCATGGTGAAAAATGGGTCACCAATGCCATGCATAGAGACATTTCTCCTCCCTCCTTCAGGATTCCATTTCATCTTTTCACTTTGCACACACTCACAACCTATCCATCCATAATAAACTTACTCATTCCCATCATGGCTTGTTATTGATCTACCCAAGATTGGTTAGCCATTCATAATAAACATTCCTTTTCACCCCTTTCCATCCATAATAAACCAGTTCCTATCTGTGGCTAAGGCAAATCCTATGTCTAGTGATGGGTGTGGAACTAAGAAGCATAACATGTTTTGAGGAGTACAGTTTCTTCTACTTTCTTTCAATACATCCACGCACAATCCACAATAAAGAAACACTTGCATCACCAATCTGCAATAAAGTTTCATCTTCTTCGCAATAAAGTATCAATTTCATGGATTCAGTCAGTTTCAGATGAGACACAACAACAACAATGGGCTTCAACAATCAAATCTTTCAACAGATTCAGACAACATTATGGTTTAGTGTTGTCTATCCTTTTGTGAAAGTAAACATTTTGACCACAATCAAATAAGACTTATACAAGTGACAAGAGACACTAAACTTGAGGACTACAGTGGATGTTGGTGTCGATTCTTGGTTTTCTTTTGATTTTATCTTTTTGGTGACATGTCTTTTAGCTTTTCCGGGATGTCTTTGACTAGAGATTCTATCTCTAGGATGTCTTTGACTAGAAAGGCGAGGATGGGGTATCGTCACCTATTTTTCTTTTGCTGTCTATGGATTGTCTCTTAGTAATGCTATGCCTTGTCCAAGGATATGAGGACACTATGAGTCTAGTGTGAACTGGGGCATTCCTTGTTTGCAACTGTCTTGTCTCCATGCAAACAGGTACAATGACTTTCTGGGTCAAACATATGCCTCGACTGTCATAATAAAGCTCAATGATGATAACACACAAGAAGCTCTTTCACTTTCATATCTTCTATCTTCCATCCCCCTTTCTTGATTGACTTCCATCGTCCTTCTTGAGTTCATGTAGCCTGCTATCACATGACTGAGTATAATGACACACCAAAAAATATCTTCATTTCATGTAGTTGCACCTGCATTACCACATATTAAGTATTCATACATACATATGGATATCACAATTGCATCACATCCTACACACAATACATATTAGCACATTTTACATTCTCATCATGTAAATAGTTCTTTGCATTATCATATTCATCTGCATGTCATACATTCATATTTGCATTTGCATAACATATAAAACATAAAAGAACAAAAACATTGCATTTCCTCATGTACATATTTACATCCATATCATAAGCATCATATAGAAACATGCAACATGCATCACATAGAAACATCACATAGGTACACATGCATATAGCTGCCACAAAGATGAATCATTTCATATATATCTCAAAAATCATAAGTGTCATGATACAATGATGTCAAAATACATATGGCTACAACCAATCCTCATGTCGCCCTATCCGGACAGAGGAACCCACTAATCACTTCTGCCAACACTGCTGGTAGTGCTAATCATGTTTGTGTCATGGTATCCCAAGCCACGTGTCCAACCCTCATCTCTAGTCCTAGATCCTGAAACACTCGTCTCAGTGCATCCCTATCTCTGTCTCGATTGTAGGGTATCAACTCCCCATCGATCGGTATCCTCAAAATCCTGTATACATCCTCTAAGGTGATTGTCATCTCACCCATCGGCAAATGAAAACTACAAGTCTTTGAGTGCCATCTCTCAACCAACACAGTCAGCAACCCCATGTTTGCCTGAAACTCAGGCACATACAGAATAAATCGTAGACCCATAACCTCAATCGTGGCTCTGTCCTCAAATATCACCTCTGATCGTAACCTTTGAGTCGATGGGAATCTCTCCCATGACTCTAGCATAGGTAGGTACTCCTGCAGTCAAGCAAATCAATCATGTCAGTCATAGTGGCATTCCCTGTTCATCACAAAATGCTACTCTTTATCCTAGTGCTTATATTTATCATATGGTGCTATTTATCCTAGTGACACTCACTTTTCATCACAAAGTGTTGCTATCTATCATAGTGGCATTCCCTATTCATCACAAAATGCTACTCTTTATCTTAGTGCTTATATTTATCATATGGCACTCTATCCTAGTGACACTCACTGTTCATCACAAAGTGTTTCTATTTATCCTAGTGGTACTCCCTGTTCATCACAAAGTACTACGTGTTCTTGCACTCCCTATTCATCACAAAGTGCTGCTCATATTTGCACTCACTGTTCATCACAAAGTGCTGTTCTTTTTAGTACTCCCTATTCATCACAAAGTACTATGTTTTGGTACTCACTGTTCATCACAAAGTGCCTCGATCTATCCTATTCTTCCCTAGAGGACCTGCTTGAGTGTATCCTCTTCTTCCCTAGAGGACCTGCTTGAGTGTATCCTCTCAGCAACTTATCCAATTGACAATGTATGTTCATCACAGAACTGCCGATTTAGGCTTGAAGACATACACACGCCTGCACAACGCAAACACGCTCGCATCTGGCACAGACACTTTTCCCAGCATAGACGCACCTGGCACCTACGTAGACGCGCCTAGCCAACCTAGACGTGCCTAGCACCAACGTAGACATGCCTAAACATTTTTTGACATTACTTAAAAGTGCATTTATTGCACTACCTAACATGCATTTATGACAACATTTAATGCCCCAAAGTACAAGGAGGTTTTGTGGTACTTACCGGCTCTCCTGCATCTACTGGCCTCTGAAATCGGCGAATGCGATCGAATCTATGCACCAATGCCATAGCTGCTGACTGTTGCTACTCTATTCTCTCTCTGAACTAGGATCTCTTGGATGTGTGGATGACAATGAGGATGTATTCCCCTCGTGGTCTATTTTATAGACTTCCCTAGCCCTAGTCCTTGCCCTCGTCTCCTGAGTCAGTCTTCTTTATCCCGTGACTCTGTCACTCTATCTGGTCAGTTTATTATAGCCTTTCTTTCTTATTGAGAGATTGTGTGTGATCTTTTCAGACATTTTCATCCAATCTCTTGAGGGGGCATATCATTCCCATCTTGGGGCAACTTTGTATTAGTTCATCTTATCTTCTTTGAAACAACGCGACAAGCTGCATTGTCTCAAAGAGGGGCAAAATGTAGACACCTAAAATTGTCCAGTCTAATTAAATAAATATTTTATTTATTTAATTATCTTTAGCCTAATTCTTCTACTAATTAAATAAATCTTTATTTATTTAATTAGTTCATTTATCCTCTTCTACCTTTATTTCTGATTTAAATAAATACATTTATTTATTTAAATTATCCTTTTCCTAAATTAAATACATATCTTATTTATTTAATTGATCCCACTTCTTCTATTAATTAAATAAATCTTTATTTATTTAATTAATTCATTAACCTTTTCTACCTATGACACATGTCATTCATCTCTTAATTCATACACTACCTATCCTCTCATTATTTTATTATTTCTTTTACCTACCCTCTAATCATAGCCGACCTCTTTTACACCTCTCGATCTTATCCCTCCATTTCATATAGTGTCTTCTATATAAGGAGATGCTTCCTTCATTATCAAACCCTCACTATGCATTCAGCCCCAACTACGCTTTCGAACTTGCATATGCAATCAAGCCTACTTGCAACCATATTTCCGTTCTTTGTTGAGCTTCTGTGCACATATAAAATCTGAGAGCAAATATATCAAGCAAGATCAATGGAGATAGGAAGAATGGAGATTCAAACTCTATTGGACATGTGATGGTATAATCTTTGTGATTTCACTTGATTTGCATTGTCTTAGGTAATCTTCATATGTTATGGTGGATCTTTGTTGTTGTTAGGTTAGGGTTTTGTGGTTGAATTCATTTAGTCTTTCAATATTATTGTTTCCATTTTCACCATATATAGGTAATACTCCTACTCTTAAGTATTTCAGAATTTTTGGAAGTAAATGTTATATTAGAAGAGATGAGTATATTGGCAAATTTGATCCTAGAAGTGATGAAGGAATATTTCTTGGTTATTCATCTAAAAACAAAGCATATAGATGTTTTAACAAGAGATTGCAGAAAATTGTTGAGAGTACAAATGTAAAGATTGATGAACAATTCAGAGGAACTTCAAGGTATATAGACTCTGAACAGGCAACAGAAATTTTGACAAATGAACCTACTCCAAATCCACCGGTACAGAATGAAGATCCAGTTACTCCGGTACCATCTGAAGATTCCACAGTAATTGAGGAACAACAACAAATTAAGACACCCCAGTATGTAAGACTAAATCACTCTGAAGATCAGATAATTGGAAACAAGCTTAAAGGAGTTATGACAAGAGGAAGATTGACAAATGAAGAGGTATGTCTTATTTCACAAATTGAACCATCATCTGTTAATGAGGCATGTGAAGATAAATTTTGGATTAAAGCTATGGAAGAAGAATTAGAACAAATTGAGAAAAACAACACTTGGACATTAGCTCCCCGACCTAAAGATAAAAATGTAATTGGAACCAAATGGGTATTTAGAAACAAACTTAATGAAGATGGTAAGGTTGTCAGAAATAAAGCAAGACTGGTGTGTAAGGGATATTCTTAGAAAGAAGGAGTTGATTACAACGAAACCTTTGCACCGGTAGCTAGAATTGAGGCAGTCAGATTATTTTTGGCTTTTGCAGCACACAAGAACTACAAAGTTTATCAAATGGATATTAAATGTGCATTTTTGAATGGAGATCTTGAAGATGAAGTATACATTGAACAACCTGATGGATTTTCTTTGACAAATGACAATGATATGGTTTCCAGGTTAAGAAAAGCTCTATATGGACTAAAACAAGACCCAAGAGCTTGGTATGCAAGATTGGATAAATATCTTTTAAAGATTGGTTTTACTAAAGGAAATGCAGACAACAATTTATATTATAAAGTAACTAATGATGACATCTTGATTATAGAAGTATTTGTTGATGATATAATCGTTCGAGGAGAAGATGGATTATGTAAGGATTTTTCTATTAAAATGCAACAAGAATTTGAAATGTCTATGATAGGAGAAATACAATTCTTTTTAGGATTGCAGATTTCATAGACTGATAAAGGCATATTCTTGAGTCAATCCAAATACTTAGAAGAGTTACTAAAGAAATTTGGGATGGAGAACTCTAAACCGATAAGCACACCTATGACAACAAATGACAAATTATCCCAAAGGGATGAATCTACACCTATTAATCCAACTAGATACAAATCTATGATAGGAGGTTTATTGTATTTGACACAAACTAGACCTGATATTATGAATGCAGTATGTATTGTTTCTAGATTTCAAAGTAATCCTAGAGAAAATCATGAATCAATAGTAAAAAGGATTTCCTGGTACTTACAAGGTACTATAAATCTTGGATTATGGTATCCTAGAGATGAAAACTTTGAATTATGTGCATACACTGATGCAAATTGGGCAAGAGATGTGGATGATAGAAAAAGCACCACCGCCGGAGCATTCTTTCTTGGAAACAGATTAGTTTCTTGGTTGAGTAAGAAACAGAGTTGTACATCTTTATCAACAGCAGAATCAGAATATGTTGCAGCAGCAATTGACTGTACACAGGTACTATGGCTTAAGCAAATGTTGAAAGACATAAAGGTAAAATGCAAGGAACCTATTACTATCTATTGTGATAACACTGCAGCAATTGATATATCTAAGAACCCAGTATTACATTCTAAAACCAAACATGTTTCTATCAAACTGAATTTTCTAAGGGAAAAAGTTGAAGCTAAGGAGATAAAACTGGTTTATGTGAATACTAAAGAGCAGATTGCAGATATTTTCACTAAACATTTGCCTAAGGAGACTTTTGAATATCTCAGAGATTAGCTTGGAGTCATACCACCACCGGTAGAGACTTAGATAGTTGATGATTGTCATCAACCGACAAAATTAACAGAGAAATCTTTTTTCCAGTCTTTGATGAGGAAGCTACTTCTCAGGGGGAGTAGTTGGTATATTGAATTGATTGGTATTTTGTATATGAACTTGGTTTTATTATAACTTTGGGATTTGATGTCAAAGGGGGAGAGATATATATGGAAAAACACATTATCTTTTGGAGAGATTGGTATTAAAAACAAAAAATTTGAAAAACACATGTTGCTCCCAGGGGGAGAGATTGTTGTTTAGGAGAGATTATTTTCTAGTTATGATCTTTTTGGAGATTGATGGTTTTTGATACTTGGCATTTCTATTTTGGCACTTTGATGGTTTTTCCATCTTGTGTTGCCATCAATGCCAAAGGGGGATATTGTTGGTATTTTGGTATGGTTTTGTCATTGATGTCAACACCTACTAAAACACTAGCACTTTGGAGATCCAACAACATTCATCGGCAAGCAAGTAACTATTGCATAGTTACTGGTATATTGGTACACCGACAAGATATAATGATCACCGACACTTGGAATGGCACAGAAGACACATGGTTATGTTGAAGACATCATTTGGACATCTCATCTTGGAGTTTTGTTCTTTGGTATATTCATAGTTGCATATTTGCTGTTACCGGCAAATAGGTCTAGGGTTACACCGATAGGTTTATCTTTTCCAGATCAACATGGCATGCTATGAAGATGATTAATTATTGTTGTAAATGCATTAAGCCAGCATGTTCAATCGGTTATTGCATCAGATATTATATTGTTTGTAAAATGTTTTTATTGTAATAACTTGTAGAGCCGACCTACTAAAATTGGTCTTAACTTATGGTATAAATGTAAGATCTTATTTGTAAGATCAAGTGTGGAATGCGAAAAAGATTTGTGTGAAGGTATATGCAAGATTAAGTAGAGATATACACGAAGACATCATTTGAAGGTGAAGCTAGGTTTTTGTGAAAGTATATCAGCATTACACCGGTACTGAATCTAGCATATGAAGATGCTATTTTGTGTAGTACATTCTTATTGGATTTAACCATTCAACTGTAGTCAGTGTGACTCCCATTTTGTGATTGAGCAGTGAGCTCTAGGCTGTTGGTCTTTCTGCATGTGTAGACCCCATTTATGTACACTTACTATCTATAGTAGTATCATCTGATTGTGGGTAAGGTTTCCCACCGTGGTTTTTCCCCTTACAGGGTTTCCATGTACAAATATTGGTGTTATGTGTTTTGGATGATTTTGTGTTTATGTTTTATGCACTAATCTTTACTGGTATAACAATTAACTGTTATAACTGTCTACCGACATACTTAACTAGTTTACTAGTATTAAGCATTAAGTTGGTTAAATTGTTTTTGGTTTAAATTTATTTGACAACTGATTCACCCCCCCCCTCTCAGATGTCTCCGAGACGTAACAGCTAACATCTCAATAAATAAGTACTCTATCAAAGAAACGATGATGAAAAATAGATACCACTTAGCTAAGAAATGATGATGCTTCAAACTCTTATTCAAAAGATAAAGAGACCATTCTTATCATGCCAAAATCACTTGAAATGCATAAAATTTAGAATGAATGCAACCTAAGCCTAGTCACTGGATTTGGTATGCTTAATTTTCATCACTGAGCGTTTTACAAACACAATAGGCAAAATAGAGTTCCTTTCTTTTCATATGCAATATTAATTATCTTGTCTGCAATGACCCTTTTTTCGTTCATATCCTTGGACAGATTACGCATGCATCCAGATTGCACATTAAAGAAATTCCCTCAAACAGATAAAGAAATGACTCCAACCTCCCTGTAGCATAAAAATAAGCGGAGTCAAGGTATGTGTGGCAATTTCACTTTGATATGAAGGCACTTATGACAGACACCTAGTTGATTAGATGTTTCCAGATCATCGGGATCATTCTCCTCTTAGTCAAGATAGACTTCCTTGAGTTACTTAGAGGGAATAATAATAAAAAACCAATGTAAAAGACAACACATAAAGAAAATTTCATGCATATCTCAAATAGTTTAGTGATTGTTTTCAGCAGTCTTGTTTTGCTTGTGTACTCAGTGATAAAACTCTTCAGTAGTTAGGAGATAGGTGACTGACTTAGAGTGGATGACCTGGTACTACCGACAGAAAGATGACTTGGTTGAATTACTTAAGACATGTAAATTGATCAGTTGATTTCCCTAAGACTAGCACATTAATCGGTTTCAAGCCATGAGGGTTCCAAAAGAACCAGATGTCACAAAAGCGACTAAAAGATAAAGCAAAAATGCTGCACTTCAGTATAGGAGATAAGACAAACCTGGATAAAATTCAGCAGCCATACTAATTGATGTCATTGTTTTGATTTGATCATTGATAGGAATGTCTGGTTTCAAAGAGTAAGTGCCCCGTATAAGACGGATCTGTCTAGTTTTGAGTGTACCCTTCCTTGTATAAGACATGTTGATGTTTGATAGATTGGTTAATAAGACATGCGATAAGTGTGATTGCAGACTTTGAGAGTTTGTTTGTGGTTGATTTGGTTTGAAGGATAGTCTATGCTTTCTTTCTTTGGTTTTTTAGTTTTTAATTTTATTTTGTGAGTTTTTTATTTTTAGGATTTTGTCAGGACATTTTATGATTTTTTAGGATTTTTGTTTAGGACATTTTATGATTTTTTAAGGATTTTCTCAGCTATGCCCCCAACATACAGACCTATATGACATGATCTGCAAAATGCATGTGGAGACAATGAATTTTTGATATGAACTATGTTAATGTAATATGCATGATGAAGATGCATTTCGTATTTGAACAAGAATGACCATGTTTGTTTAGCACTTTGTAATACACCAATTTAATTGGAGGTACAAAACATTTCATATATAAGCGGTCAATCGATCCTTAAGGTCCCTTGGAACATCCAAATTAACACACCTAGTGACTAGGATTTACAAATGGAGACACAAAAAAATTCCCCATTGGTTCTTGAAACTTTGATCTTCTTTTGCTCATGTGAGTGCAAATGAGTTAATTCCTGCTCTTGTATTCACTAAATATCCTTAGCATCCTATATGAATAGCTACGTGGATTATTCTAACTTCAAAAACATCCCGAATAGAGCCTCACTGCCAGCAAGCTTTTAGAGCTCCGACAAGGTTATAGACTGTAATTTCTCGAATATTGCTCCATTTCCATTAGGCGTCCATAGCCCTAATGGAGTTACTCGCATGTTCCCATAGTCAAGCTTTTTTTCACACTTTTATGCGTGATATTTTAATTATATATCATTCCTCTTTTGCCTTGAGATGAATATTTGGCATAACACTTTTTCTCTTTTTTTTTTGCCTTGACTTGTAAGTAATGAAACCTACTTGGGCGTGACAATTACAATGACAGTGAAGTAGAATGTTAGATTTTTCCCTAGTCATATGATCAACTAAGTGTCTAGAGTGAATTTAGAGATTTTATTAATGTGTTTGAGATATAACAATTGATAGATTTTGGGTTAACAAGTGTCAAATAGTGAAATCACTACCCAACCATAAGTAAAGCGTCGTCATAGGGTGATGTTAAAAATTAATGACCTTAGGACCTCAACAACTTCATGTCCAAATATATAAGAAAGGAGATGACCCTTGTTTGTCTTGAAGCAAGCAAATGATAAATTTGGATAGTTGTCTTGTTTGATTGATGTTGCTATCTCCAAATGCATAAATTTTGCGAATGCGATGCATTAAAAAAAGAAACTATATGTGATGCAGTGCTTTTAAGAAAATGATATGCAATGCAAAAAGAAAAACCGAAACTAACCCAACCCTTAGATATATATCATTTAAGGTGCATGTTGTTCATAGGGTCAGGGAGTTTTGTATAGGTAGTGATGCTCTGCAAAAAGGATTAGAAAATCTGTTTGATGGAAACACACACAAGAGCACAAGAAACAAACGTTAGTGTTAGCAACAAAAGATTATCCTAAACAGGCATATCAAGAGAGATATTAAGCATGAAATAGAAAGCATATAAACATAGAATGAAATAGCTAATCAAGATGCTTATAGTTGCTCCTCCCTTGTTCCTCTCCTCTCCAAGTCCCAAATGAGTGTAGCTCTCAGCTTTTAGCACTAGCCATGGATGCCATATGGAGATTCAAGATGGTTGAATATGATAAGCAAATACTATGCAAGAGTAGATAGTGATGCTATGAAAAAGCTCTATGCTAATGCCAGTATAACAACAATACTCTAAAATGCTTCCTTTTGCTTGAGGAGAAGGGTTCTATTTATAGAAGAAATGGGGAAATGAAGGGTTAAGATTGAATGGTTTAATCAAGGGCCAAGTTTGAAAGTTGGGGATCCATGTGCACAATTGGCACCAATAAAATGGTGACAAGTGTCAACATAGGATTGGGTTGAGAGAAGAGGTTGGAGGCATTAAAGGCCTGAGAAGACCTCATGGTTATCTAGAAGGTAAGGGTCAAGTCTAAATTAGGATTACCCACTGGATTAGGAGTTAATGCAAGGATAAACCTTTGTGCAAATGATTAAGAGATAATCATGGTCAAAGCATTAAAGGCTTGATGAGACCCTTGGGTTGGGTAGAGGTTGAGTCAAAACAAATGTTTTAACCATGTGGGAGGGTTTGAGGTAACCATTAATGGTTATTGGAGACTTTGGGGATTAAGTGGTTGAAGGTTGAAAGCCTTCAATGGTTATCAAAGACTTTGAGCCATTTAGTGGTTGAAGGTTGGAAGCTTTCAAAGATTATCCAAGACTTTGAGGGTTAATTTGTTGAACACACAAAGCATTAATTGCTTTTCAAAGACTTTGGAGTCTTTGAGAAGTGACTCCAATTTGCTTAGGAATGTGACAGTATTTAAGGGATGAATTTAGGCTAATTAGGAAGGGTTTAGAAGAATCTAGAAGGGGTTTAGGCATGCAAGTGGATTTTGTAGGAAAATGCAAGTGGGAGAAATTTTGGTATTTTCAATTAAAATAAAATCATTTATTTCAATTAAATGGTGTAATTTGCATTTGGATAAATATTCAAATAAATATTAATTTATTTAAATGAGAAAAATGAAGATAAAGCATTTAAAATGCTTGAAGACTTTGAGGGGAACCATTAAAGGCTTGAAGACTTTAAGGAAAACCATTAAAGGTTTTAAGTGGGTGAGGATAAATAGGATTTTAAATAAATAATTTATTTAAAATAGTTGTGCAACTTGCTTTTGTAGGAAAATACAAGTGGGTGGAGGATAAAGGTGATTTAAATAAATTATTTATTTAAAATAATTGTGCAACTTGTATTTGTAGGAAAATGCAAGTGGGTGGAGGATAAAGGTGATTTTAAATAAATGTTAATTTATTTAAATGTGAGAGGTGGGATTTTGGGGGATTTAAATAAATATTAATTTATTTAAATGTGAGAGAAGATTTAATTAAATAAATATGATTTATTTATTTAATTAATGGTCTGAATTTGGTTAAGTGAATTAAATCAAATAAATTGAATAATTTATTTAATTAATAGGAGAAGAGGGTTAAGATGAATTAATTAAATATTAATTTAATTAATTATTAATTGATGGTTAAATAATCAAATAAATACTACGTATTCATTTAATTAAGTGGACAGATTTATGTGACTACATTTGCCCCTCTTTGAGACGGTGTGGTTTATCACGTCGTTTCAAAGAAAGAAAAATAGGTGTGAAGAAATGCCCCATAAAATGTAAATTTAATGGGTGGTATGCCCCCTCGAGAGATGGGCCGAATTTTTTTGAAAAATCGGGCGATCTCTCGAAAAAGAATGAAAAGTGGAGGGGATGTAGAATAGAAGAAATTAGAACTAATGATGAAAGAATGGGAGAAAATGGAGTGAATATGAAGAAACAACAAGCCAGCGAGTACCCTGAGGTCATGCAAGAGATACATAGCAGATGTAGTGTGGGGTTTTGATTGATGCTATACAATTGATCAACATGGTTGGACAATCTGGTGCAATCGGTTTAATTGCCCCGGTCAAGTCAAAGCGTGACAGTTGATGTCAGTTGGTCGCTTGAACATGATAAAGTCTGAGTAAGTGAATCAAAGTGACCTGATGGTGACTTAGACAATTGATGTAATTGTCCGATGAAGTCAAGGTATATGAAGCAAAATACTCGTTGAGACGTAGACAATTGATGTAATTGTCCGTTGGATTGTGTTTGATTGGTTGATCAATTGATAGTGTGTGCGTGTGATGGATGGTTGTGGGGAATCATGGCAACCCCGTTGAGACTAGGTCATTGTGATAAATGCCTGATGTAGTCTAGGATTACCATAATCGATTACCTGTTGAGACCCGAAGATACTTGATCAGAGTATCTATTGATAGTCTAGGTGTGTGGGAGTCGATGTATCTGTGTAGACAGAGTAACTGGCTTAATTTTGTGGATGAGTGAGGATGGATGGTGATGAAGGGATTAGGATGATGTTGATGATCAAGATAGGGAGGGTGAGGGGGGATTTGATGTTAGATAGAAGATATGGAAAACCTATGACTCATTCCTATGGAAGAAGAGGAAAATAGAGTATGCATTATTATGACTATGTATGCATGATATGCAGCTATGATGAATGTATGGATGGGTGGAATGCAACGAAATGCAATATATACAGATGAGATGGAATGACGATCCATGGTGCTTTATTTTTCATCATTGAGCTTTAAAATGTTGTAAGAAAATACAAGCAACTTGACAAAAAGATTCAAGATGACTAGAGTATTTCTTACATGGATTTTATATAGCAAGTTAATACAAGCAACTTGATATAATGGATCAAGTTGACCTGAGTATTGCTTGCAGAACAGACAAGGATTATCTCCTTTCATGCATGACTTGGATCGTCCTCCTTGATCTTAGGCTGATCATATCCTGAGACAAGTGCATACCGTAATAAGAAATAAAACCTTTATCCAGTTTGGACGAGGTAGGAGGAACCAAAGGAAGAGCATTGTACCTGCAAACAAATAGTATATACATAAAGAATAAAGAATAAGGATCCTTGGTAATGGTTCATGCTCATATGGTCGAGGTATACGATGTAGTCAACAAGTCGTAGTGATCTATGACTGCATTTTGCATAAGATCACATAGCTTAGTGAACTTCCCACGTAGACACCATTAGTCCATGCCCCAGAACTTCATCGGAAATAATGCACAAACGATACAAAACAATGTTGAAAAGATCCCGATACAGATAAACAAATGAATTACTCACAAATCAACCAAGTATTTGACAGCCTAACAGAATTTTCTTGTCAAAGAAAACATCATCTTGTCTTTGTTTTGGTAAGGAAGGATGCATCCTTGTTTTAAAGACAGTTTTGGATTGTTGATGTGGATTGTGTGGTTGTTTGGTAAATGGTCATTGTGTGAGTAGTTTGTCGCAATGTTTGTTTTGGTATCTGCATGGATGAGTATGTACAAGGTGTTGCCATGTTTTTGTGTGATTTTTCAATGGTTTTGTCGATGTTTTTGGATTTTGAATTGTTTTGAATGTTTTTGGTATTTTTGCGAGATATTTTTGAATGTTTTTGGATTTTTGATGATTGTTTGAATGAAGAACTTAATGAATCATAAGACAATGTAGAATCCAATTCCATCAATAGGTTAAAGGCATTGCCCCCAGTTTTAGACATGACTATGAAAAAGCGGGATGCAAGATGTATGGAGTACTATCATAATTGCAGAGGAATAACAAGCCATGGTTGATGGATGGATGGATGTATGTATGAAGTAGATGTGATCGCCACAAGTCTGAAAGATAATGGTGCCATAGCCTTTACGAGTGGCGCCTGTTTGCCAGGTTTTCACCATCGTTCTTACCCAAGGTGCCACCGGAGTGGTTGTTCACCGTTTGGATGCATGATTTTTCTTTACTTTTTTGAATGTTTTTATATTTTCTTCAGGACATTTTTCTGAATGTTTTTTGGTATTTTCTGATAGGCAGGGGAGCCTGATGCTCTGTACAGCTTATGTGTAAAACCGTTTGAGGTGCATGCTGTTGATTGGATCTGCGAGCGGTTCTCCTTCTGATGTAGCCAACTGATATGCCCCGGACCCAAATACAGCAGTGACAACATATGGGCCTAGCCAATTTGATTCAAACTTGCCTTGATGTTCTCTGTTTGGTTGGTTGCGAGGATTCTCTCGAAGAACAAGATCACCTACCTCAAATGTACGAGGTCTAACTCGGTGATTGTAGCTTCTACTCATGCGCTGCTGATAGGCTTTGAGATGGTTGTATGCAGCTTGTCGCTTCTCATCAAGTAGCTCCAAGTCCTGAAGGCGTGAGACTCTATATGCGTCATCATCAATGAGATTGTGCAAGGAAACCCTTAATGATGGTATCTCGACCTCAATAGGCAAGATAGCTTCTGCACCATAGACCAATGAATAAGGAGTTGCACCTGTAGGGGTTCGAATGCTAGTTCGATATGCCCATAGCACTGGATTCAATTGAACATGCCAATCACGACCGGCACCATTGACTGTCTTCTTTAGGATCCTCAATATGTTTTTATTGGATGCTTCGGCCTGACCATTGCCTTGTGGGTAATAGGGAGTGGAAAAGCGGTGTTGGATATGAAATTTATCACAAAGCTCACGGACATCCTGATTTTTGAAAGGAAGACCGTTATCTGTGACAATGGACATGGGCACACCATACCGACAGATGATGTAATTGAGGATGAATGAGGCGATCTGCTTGCCGGTGACTTGGGTAAGTGGAACAGCTTCGATCCACTTGGTGAAATATTCGGTGGCGGTAATAATGAATTTATGGCCATTGGATGAAGATGGATGGATTTTACCCACAAGATCAAGACCCCATTGACAAAAAGGCCATGGTGTTGTGATTGGTTGCAGTTCTTGAGCTGGTGCATGTATTAGGTCGCCATGAACTTGACATTTTTTGCACTTCCTAACAAAGTAGTAGGAATCCTTTTCCATAGATGGCCAATAGTATCCAGGTCGCATGATCTTCTTGGCTAGTGATGGACCACTTGAATGAGTCCCGCAAATTCCTTCATGTACCTCTTCCAAAACCTTTGTTATCTCATCTTGTTCCAGACATCGAAGGAGAGTACCATCAAGACTACGTCGGTATAAGATTTCGGCAATAATGGTATATCGAGCAGTTTGGCGAATGAAGGTTTTTCGTTGGTTATTTGATTGGTTAGGAGGAAGGGTGTGATCACGGAGATAGGTGTAGAACTCACCATACCATGGGGATTCTGAACCGACAAGGCAACATATCATCTCGGATTTAGGGATATCATAAGCGGGGATCCAAAGCTGTTCTACCAAGAACTCGTAGCGTGTTGAATTCTGTGGAAGATCTAGTAGAGATGCGATGGTAGCCATGGCATCAGCAGCTCGATTCTGATCTCTTGGTATCTGCTCAAAAGTGATAGTAGTAAATGATGCCTTTAGATTGTCCACCATTTGCTTATATGGCATGAGTTTATCATCTTTGGTCTGATATTCATCTGTTGCTTGTCGAATGACTAGTTGGGAATCGCCATATACTTGTAGTTCTTGTAATTTCCATTGTACGGCTAACCTGAGTCCTGTGATCAAGGCCTCATACTCTGCTATGTTGTTTGTGCATGGAAATGTGAGCCTGTAAGACTTCGGGATGCTATCACCTTGAGGTGTGATAAACAGAATGCCTGCCCCCGAGCCGTGCCTAGTGTATGAACCATCAAAATATAGTTTCCATGGTTGTGCTTCTGTGATCATGAATATCTCTTCATCTGGAAAATTGGAAATGAGAGGATGATCGCCTATGAGTGGTGCATCGGCCAACTGATCGGCAATGACCTGACCTTTGATAGCTTTACGGTCCACATACTCGATGTCGAATTCACTTAGAATCATTACCCATTTAGCTAAGCGACCTGTCAATGCTGCTTTGTTAAGTAAATACTTGAGTGGATCAATCTTTGCAATGAGTTGCACCTTGTGTGTTAACAGATAGTGCCTCAGTTTAGTGGCTGCCAAGATTACTGCTAGGCAAGCTCGCTCAATAGGTGTGTAATTGAGTTCAAAGCCCACCAGTGTGCGAGAGATGTAGTATACAACACACTCTTTACCTTCTGCATTATGTTGTGCTAGTAGTACACCCAATGCTGTACTTGTTGCTGAGATATAGAGCAATAATGGTCTACTTGGATCTGGTGGCATCAACAATGGTGGATTCATGAGATAGTCTTTAAGCGTCTGAAATGCTTGTTGGCATCTGGCATCCCACTGAAAGCGGATGTTCTTGTGTAGCAAGTGTGTGAATGGGTGACACTTATCAGCCAATTGTGCAATGAATCTTCGGATGGATTGAAGTCGTCCTTGTAGTGTCCTTAGCTGACTGATATTCTTTGGAGGTGGCATGTCCATGATTGCCTTAACTTTTGCTGGATCGACCTCAATGCCTTTGCTTGAGACAATGTATCCTAGAAGTTTCCCGGAGGTCACTCCAAAGACACATTTCTTTGGGTTGAGTCGAACATGATATTGTTCCAGTCTATCAAAGATTTGATCTAAGATGTGGAGATGTCCTTCTCTAGTAAGTGATTTTGCTAGTAAGTCATCCACATAATCTTCCATCATAGTATGCATCATGTCATGGAAGATGGTGGTCATTGCTCTTTGATAGGTCGCTCCTGCATTCTTTAGACCAAAAGGCATTACATTCCAGCAGTATGTACCCCATGGACATGTGAAGGCTGTCTTATGTTGATCTTTGGGTGCGATCTTTATTTGATTGTATCCTGAAAAGCCATCCATGAGTGAAAGCATGGCATGTCCTGCTGTCAAATCTACTATGATGTCGATATTTGGTAGAGGTAAGTCATCCTTAGGACATGCCTTATTCAGATCTCTGAAGTCTGTACAAATGCGGATGCCCCCTTTTGGTTTGCCAACTGGTACAATGTTGGAGATCCATTCAGAATAATCAATTGGTCTAATGAAACCAACATCCAGGAGTTTCTTGAGTTCTGTTTTGACTAGCACGGTAATCTGAGGATGCATCTTACAAAGCTTCTGCTTGACAGGTTTGGCTCCTTTTGCTACTGTGAGATGATGCATGACTAAATCAGGATCAAGCCCAGGCATGTCTGCATATGACCATGCAAAGTTGATCTGACGCTATTGGAAGAACTCTATAAATTGAGGTTGTTCCTCTGGAGTGAGAAGAGATGCCAGATGTATGATATGAGGGTTTTCAGGAGTCCCCACATTGTATTCTTTGGTCTCCTCAATGAGGATCGTTGATCGTTCCTGTTGTGCATTAGCAGGGAGAATGTCAAACCCTTCATCCTCAGGCGCCTCAGAGAGGTTTTCACCGTTGGATACGCTCTTTCTTTTTACTTTTATTGGATCAAACAGTGCCACAGTGTGGTTTTCACTAGAAGATCCATGTTTTAATGTTATATTTTTGCAGCTGAAGGGTTTGGCATCTGCCCCGAAGTATGCTGCGCTATTAAGTTCAATGGCGAATCCAGCTTTGTGATCCCCGCTTGGTAGATTATCCCTTAATTCCAAAAAGTCAATGATAGCCTCATCGTTTTGGAAGAGGTCAAGACATGGGGGATTTGATTGGTTCCATTCGATGAGTTCAGGGTGGATAATGGGCATTACTTCATCGATTAGGTTAAGTTCGTTAGAAGTATCAGTGAGGGTTAAGACAGTGTGGTGAAGGTCATTGATGGTACTCTCCCTGTCAGAATCAGGCGTAGGATGAGACGTAGGGTCTGTGGAAGATGTTTCTAGCTCAGGTACCCAAGTGGTCTTTACCTGTGCTTCTCCGTAAACAGGGATGTCTTTGCCTGGTGGAGGTGGTGACGTGTCTTCCTCATCTGAAGTGTTAAGTTGCACAGAATCAAATTCCCACTCATGTGAGTCGGTCTCTGAATCACTTTCCAGCATTCGATTGCTATACCATACTGGGATATCTTTTGAGTTAAATACGACAGGTGTGATTGGTTTATGTATCTTTGTGGTGATCGGTGCTGCAGGAACCGTGATGGGGTTTAAAGGATTTGTTACTGGAAGTATTGGTAATGGTGACTCAGTGGTTTCTGCTGGAACTACTGGTGCCATAGATGTTGCTGCGGGTTCTGATACAGTTGCTGCTGCTATTGGTGTTATTGATGGGATTACTGGTTCGTTTGGTGGGATGATTGGTATTGTAGATGGTTGTGGTGGGTTTGTGAGCCTTGATGGGGCAGTGGGGATAGTGTTTGATGGTGCTTTGATTATGAAAGGTGTCCTCTTTGCAGTAGGTGGGCAAAATGGTGTGCTGGGTTTTCCTTTGAATCTGAGTTTAGGAAGGACTTCTTTTTCAAAGCCTAGGCCTGTATTACCTTTGGGCTTGAATTCTGGTAGCAGAGGTTCATGTCGTCCTTGTTTGCAGTATCCCAAAGCACTCTGACCATCATATCCCATTCTTTGCATAATGAGGAGGCCTTTGCCATATTGTTCCATAGGAAGTGTAACTTGCGGTTTGTCAGTGGTGATGGGATCTTTATAGATCCAGTCCGCTAGGTCCTCATCTTGTGTCTCTTCCTCTTGACTCTTTCCAAGGATGAAAGGCGTCAAGGCACATGCTGGTGTGATTAGTGGTTGCTGGAGTAACTGCTGTGGTTTACCATGTGTTCTAGGAGAAGTGGGCATTTGTCCCACACAAAAGAGTTGACTCAAGTTGTATTCCCCGGGACCTTCCTCTGCGACTTTCATCTTAAGCTTTTCTTGCTTGGGTATAGGAGTGTTTGAACTGGCAAGAGAGGCGGGATTTACATATGATGTGGAGGAAATGGCTTCCCTATTATTAGGAACAGTAATCTCTGGTTGATGGCTGATATTATGGCAAAATGCAAAGGGATTTGCATCACCTAGGATTGTGATCTCTGCACCATTATGTGGGAACTTGATACATTGATGGTAGGTAGATGGAACAGCTTGCATGGCATGTATCCAAGGTCTCCCTAATAATAGATTATATGGCAGAGGAAGGTCCAGAACCTGACAGATGATGTGCTTTACCACAGGGCCCACTCGGATTGGTAGTACCACAGCTCCTTTGGATGAACGTTCTGCATCATCATAGGCCTTGATGGTGATCTTCTTGCGAGGATCCACTGATTCTATTGCATATCCCAATGCTGTGACCAACTGTAGTGTGCAAATGTTGAGGCCTGCTCCATTATCAATCAAGACTCGCTTGATCCTGTGTTGGTTGACAAAGCCTTCAATGTGGAGTGCGGCGTTATGAGGTTGCTGGAAGGAAGAGTTATCACTTTCGGAAAAAGTGAGACAAGGTGATGACTTTAGACTTCCAACCATGGCTTGAAATTGGTCCGTGTTCAGGTTTGCAGGGACTGACGCCTCTTGGAGTGCTTGATCCAAGATTGTTTTATGAGAGGGTGACAGACGCAAAAGCTCCAAGATGGATATAAGCGCAGGGGTTTTGTCTAATTGTTCCACAAGATTGTACTGCTTTGGGATGGAGGTGGTGCCTTGTGGAGCTGCCTTGATGGTGACCTTGCCACGACGTGTAACAACATTGCAATTTGAGGTGGGATTTTTGAAGGTAATAGTTGTAATTTGTTCACTGGCATCATAAAGGTGATTGACAGTGTAATTATACGCAGCCTGCGTATAGTCAGTGTTATCAGGACCTCGTCTGGACGTGGAAGGACCCCTTTGATCTTGCGATGGAAGTGGATTTTTGAACATCTGATGATCATTATTGGTCATTTTTGGGTCATGCCCTTCAATTTCAATTTCTCCTCGATCAATAAGATCTTGAATGAGATCTTTCAATCGATGACAATTACTTGTCTTGTGTCCTCTTCCTTGATGGAATTCACAATGTTCAGTATCTCTCCACCATGCCGGTTTGACCTGAGGCTCATAGTTTGATAGCTTAGGTAGAGTGATCAAATTCTGAGAAATGAGTTGTCGCATCACTGTTTCAATGGGTTCCCCTAAGGGAGTGTATGTGCGTTTTTGTTTTTGTGGACGAGGTCTTGGTTCATCCTGAGACGTGATGCGACCTTGATTAGGAAGGACATTTGTGTTATTTTGAGGTGGAGGATTTTGTCCTGCAAACCGAACCACAGGTTGTGCATTTTGGACAGTCCGAGCATCCACAACCCCATCATTGACGATATTCTTATTCTTGTTCCAGAAGTTCGGTTTATCGCTATTGAAGCGCGGGCGAGGACCATCTTTGGGTTCATTAAAGATTTTGATGAGTCCTTTTTTGATGAGGGCCCGCTCACATTTTATACCCTTGGTGATCATATCGTTAAAAGAATCGGTGTCTTTGACATCCAGGTGAAATTCCATTTCTTCGTTTAAGTTGGAAATGAAAATTTCCACTAGTTCTCGTTCAGGTAACTGAAGAGAACGTCTGCTAGACATCTGGCGCCATCGTTGCAGGAATACTGAGAATAATTCACCTGGTTTTTGTTTGGTGTTGCATAGATCAGCCATGGTGATGTCGCGTTCAATATTATAAGAGTAATGAGATAGGAACTTCTGGATGAGTTCCTCAAATGTTCTTATGCCACCTGGTAGTCGGGAAAACCATGATGTGGTTGTTCCTCCCAAGCTTTGGGGAAAAAGGTGCATTAAGTATGTGTCCTCATAAGCTACTTCAAGACAAGCAGAATGAAATTCTCGGACATGATCGCGGGGATCTCCCTTTCCTCTATATTTTTCGAATTTTGGTGTTTCAAACCCGCGTGGAAAGGGTGGCATATAAATATTCCTATCAAATGGATAGGGACATATGTCGTTAAGTGAGAATTGATTGGTCTTAACACCACTATGAAGTTGTTGGGCGAGATTCTCAACTTGTTGCCGCAACATCTCTATTTCATTTGGAGGAGGAGGTGGTGGGTTACCTCGAGGGATGTTATATCTGATGTGATTTCTACCTCTTTCCTCCTCATGGTGACTTTGTCTTTCTGATGCTTGTCTTAATTGGGAAAGATCAAAGTCTGAGGGGAGTTTGGCTCCTTCTTGAGCAAGTCTTAAGAAGTGAGCATCTGCGTTGCTCCTTAGTATTTCATCAAATAATCTGTTAAAATGAGGGTTATGCTGAACCCTTTCGATTGTTGAAGGAGTGGGTGTACCTGGGTTTTCATCATTCCCAGTTCCTCCAAGTGCTTCTTGAAATTCATTGAGGTTGTCCTCTTCTTCCTCAATTTCTATTTCTCGCTGCCTTGATCGTGATCGGGTTTGAGCCATTTTGTTTGCAAGTTTGTTTTGAAGTTGATTGAAGATGATGATGAGTTGGTGATGAAAGATTGATGATTGGTGATTTGTGTTGTATGGGGATCTCTAGCACTTTTAAGGTAGATGTAACCGAAATTCCTTTCTTTGAATTGCTTGTTTGTTTGATAAGTTTGGATGTGATAAGGTGTAGAGAAATCTGAGATGTGTTACAGATTTTGACTACCTAGCAATGAGAGGATTCACTCATGAACTAGTTTTAACCTGCGTAGATGTGTCTCTTAGGATGAGCTTATCCTAGATGTAGAAACAATCTAAAAGTGATGTGATGTGTTTGATTTCAAGCAATATCTAAAAAGGAATCTTGGGACAAGAACCTCTTAATGTTTTGAGAGTTGGGATGGATTGATGATGAAGTGATGATGTATGAGTGGGATGATGGATGAAAATGTTTTCAACTTTCAATAAAAACTTTGTGTCACAAATGGGACAAACTCTTCTTCTTCCCTTTCAGATGTTGGTGGCACTTCTCGAGCTGTGTTGTAGGTGATACAGATGTTTGGGAAGAAATTGGGATTAATCTTTCCTCCTTGATTTTTGTGATAACTCAGAGCTCTATATTGCATAAAAGCTCTGTGGTTCAATGATTCTGAATCAAACTCGTTTGTTTTACCTTGAAGGTATAGATGCATGCGATGTAGAAAGACTCTATGGGAGACAAAGATTTGTCGATTGATATAGAAGAATTTCCTCCTTTTGATTAAAGCCTTTGAGCTTAGTGGTCTTCTTTTCAAGGTAATATTCTGATGACACTTCTTCTTTCGCAAGATGTGAAGAATGGTCATAAAAGTTGTGACTCTGTGTTGTTTGCACTTTGTTTTTGGTATTTTTGGTTGTGTTGACAGATGTTGGATGAATACTTTGTTTTTGGGATTGATTTTCTGATTTTTCTTTGACAAGAAAACAAAGCAAGCACACAAACACAAAATTGTAGCCTCAAAGGCACAAATGAGTATGGGTCTAGATCAACCCAATCCTTGGACTTGTTTTTGACCCTTCCTTTAGATTTATTTTAAGGTGTATTTCCAAAGCCTGAAGTCGGCTCAATTCGCACTAGGTCTGTAAAACGAACACACTTCAAACACTTTTTATCCCTAAGGTCAAATGGCCAGTTGTGATAAATTTAGCCCACATCTTGATATTTCTTCGACTTTGGTACTACATACCTTATGAATCCGGCCGTGGCAGGTAAGGATGTGATATACTAAGTCTTGCACGAGCATAACAAATAGATGATCCCTATGATGGGGGAGTCACCACTTTTATCAAGCCACAAGTGACTTTTCAAAAAGCTATGTTTCTACTCAAGGAAATATGTATGGTGAGTATCTTGGGAGCAAAACCATCTATGCTCTTGCACTAAATTATACCTCAAATATCCTCAATCAATAGAACAGGTGGGCTACTACTTAAAGGTGTTTAGTCATGTTCGATGGCTTTGGACATAAGTTCATTCTGCAGTGACTCACTTAAGAGCCTTGTAACTGGTGGTGGGGCCCATTTGTCCTTTCGGCCAGTTACACTGTAGGAACAGCTATACCCAAGGCTACAGCTTTCGCTCTCACCTGATTTCTATAGCGGCTCGAAGGATTTACCGCTCGAGGTCGTTCCCAAGAGTATCGATCCCTTGGCAGGCCTCTCTTAAAAAAATAAAATTTTGAGTGTTACTAACACTTTTCTCTTGCACCTAGGACCACGAGAGCCAAGGGAGAGGATAGTGTGTGTTAGAAATAGGTCCACTCGACTGACTTTTGTGCACAAGCGTGCTAAACATGAAATTCACTTGTTCTTTTTAATCCATCATGGCAATATGATCTAACTATTTGGAGATGTTGCTCCAACAGTCATGGTGTTCTTTTTAACTTCAAAGGCAATGTGTTTTGTAATCTAGAATTTTGAAAATCCTGGTCAACTTAATGAAAAAACACGTTTGCATGAAGTAAAATTGCTTTAAAAATGAGACAAGTTGATTGTGAATTTTATTTGCACCAAAAATGGAAGTGTGGATTGTAAGTTTTATCTTGATGCAAGAAATAAATTTTGCCTTGTTTATTTTAAGCACCAAAACGAAGTTTGTTCCTAACTTTGCAACAAAAAAATTTGCGTGTTTGTTTTTGTGATTCTTTTTCAAAAGCCCAAATTTGAAATGTGAAGTTAATTTTAAACCAAAATAAAAAGTGAATTCATTTTTAAAACCAACTTCAAAAACAAGTTAGTAAAAAAATATAAATCTACTCTTTAATCTAATTTAAATCTGCACAAAAGAGAAAAATAGTTAGTAAAATCTGCCTATTTGGTGGGCTTCTACAAGCCTAAATTTTTTATTATTTATTTTGGTTACAAGGTGATTTGTACAACGTTTTGTTACAATAGCGCTAGTCTGCGTTTGAACAGAGGCACTATTTAACACAAACGTATTAAAAGAAAGGGAAAGACAGAGAAGGGAAAAGCACTGAAACAGGGGGAATAGCGCCAAAATAATGCCAAACGCACCAAAACAGTGTCAAAATCGCAACCTGTGTGACATTTTCAACATTCAAACATGTTATTGGTTAAAAAAAAAAAAGTTGATCTTTTTGGTGTTGGATTCACGTCGGGTTCACCAAATGATGCTCTGCAAAAAGGATTAGAAAATCTGTTTGATGGAAACACACACAAGAGCACAAGAAACAAACGTTAGTGTTAGCAACAAAAGATTATCCTAAACAGGCATATCAAGAGAGATATTAAGCATGAAATAGAAAGCATATAAACATAGAATGAAATAGCTAATCAAGATGCTCATAGTTGCTCCTCCCTTGTTCCTCTCCTCTCCAAGTCCCAAATGAGTGTAGCTCTCAGCTTTTAGCACTAGCCATGGATGCCATATGGAGATTCAAGATGGTTGAATATGATAAGCAAATACTATGCAAGAGTAGATAGTGATGCTATGAAAAAGCTCTATGCTAATGCCAGTATAACAACAATACTCTAAAATGCTTCCTTTTAATTGAGGAGAAGGGTTCTATTTATAGAAGAAATGGGGAAATGAAGGGTTAAGATTGAATGGTTTAATCAAGGGCCAAGTTTGAAAGTTGGGGATCCATGTGCACAATTGGCACCAATAAAATGGTGACAAGTGTCAACATAGGATTGGGTTGAGAGAAGAGGTTGGAGGCATTAAAGGCCTGAGAAGACCTCATGGTTATCTAGAAGGTAAGGGTCAAGTCTAAATTAGGATTACCCACTGGATTAGGAGTTAATGCAAGGATAAACCTTTGTGCAAATGATTAAGAGATAATCATGGTCAAAGCATTAAAGGCTTGATGAGACCCTTGGGTTGGGTAGAGGTTGAGTCAAAACAAATGTTTTAACCATGTGGGAGGGTTTGAGGTAACCATTAATGGTTATTGGAGACTTTGGGGATTAAGTGGTTGAAGGTTGAAAGCCTTCAATGGTTATCAAAGACTTTGAGCCATTTAGTGGTTGAAGGTTGGAAGCTTTCAAAGGTTATCCAAGACTTTGAGGGTTAATTTGTTGAACACACAAAGCATTAATTGCTTTTCAAAGACTTTGGAGTCTTTGAGAAGTGACTCCAATTTGCTTAGGAATGTGACAATATTTAAGGGATGAATTTAGGCTAATTAGGAAGGGTTTAGAAGAATCTAGAAGGGGTTTAGGCATGCAAGTGGATTTTGTAGGAAAATGCAAGTGGGAGAAATTTTGGTATTTTCAATTAAAATAAAATCATTTATTTCAATTAAATGGTGTAATTTGCATTTGGATAAATATTCAAATAAATATTAATTTATTTAAATGAGAAAAATGAAGATAAAGCATTTAAAATGCTTGAAGACTTTGAGGGGAACCATTAAAGGCTTGAAGACTTTAAGGAAAACCATTAAAGGTTTTAAGTGGGTGAGGATAAATAGGATTTTAAATAAATAATTTATTTAAAATAGTTGTGCAACTTGCTTTTGTAGGAAAATACAAGTGGGTGGAGGATAAAGGTGATTTAAATAAATTATTTATTTAAAATAATTGTGCAACTTGTATTTGTAGGAAAATGCAAGTGGGTGGAGGATAAAGGTGATTTTAAATAAATGTTAATTTATTTAAATGTGAGAGGTGGGATTTTGGGGGATTTAAATAAATATTAATTTATTTAAATGTGAGAGAAGATTTAATTAAATAAATATGATTTATTTATTTAATTAATGGTCTGAATTTGGTTAAGTGAATTAAATCAAATAAATTGAATAATTTATTTAATTAATAGGAGAAGAGGGTTAAGATGAATTAATTAAATATTAATTTAATTAATTATTAATTGATGGTTAAATAATCAAATAAATACTACGTATTCATTTAATTAAGTGGACAGATTTATGTGACTACAGGTAGTTCATTGGTCTTTGCATAAAGATGTCTTTCCAAGAAGGACTTAGCTAAGTGTACATGTCTAGAATCTCCAATGTTGATTTCCTTAGTTTTTGGATTTGGTGATGAAACTAGGGTAAAGTCTTATGCAAAGTATTGGATAAGGGGTATGGAAGGATGAAAAGGAGGTATTGGATAATGGACCAGATATTGAAAGTTTTGTGCTTGAGCGAATGGAAACGTTTGCGAGATCACCATTGGCACACATCTTGAGGGATGGTGGATTGATGGAGGAAAAGTGCATCTCAGATTTTGAGATTTGGATGAAGGAACAACCAGGGATTTTTGGACACAAGGATCCAAAATGGATGAAAGAGGTGATGGATAAATAGATTTCGTAGATTTGGAAGGTTTGGATGGATGAACAACAATCTTGGCTGTTGATTTGGATTTTTCTTTAGACTGTTGTGCTTCAAGGAGATGCTTAGGGATCCACATGGTTTTTGATTTTTCATGTTTTTGCAGTTTCTTGGAACTCATTGCTTCTACAAGTGCCTTAGGAACCCATATAGCTTTTGATTTTTCGTTTTGTTGCTTAGGGAGCCTTTGTGTCCTTCTAGAGGTATGGAAGGTGTGCAAAGATGCATGCCTTTGTTGATCTTGCATAAGGGATGGAGGGATATAGGGTCCTAAAATGGATGGAAGAGATGAAGGGGAAGGCATGTATTTGGATTTTGGTTTACTAGGGATACCACCATCTTGAGGAATGTCACTGAGACCATGACTCTTAATAGTTTCTTTAATATGGAGAGGTTCTTGCTTGTGAAGGTCTACCCCTTTGCGTTTATAAATATTTTGACTTGTAGGATCACAAGAGGGCTTTGTAGGCATGACGGATCTGTGAGGTGAACATGAAGGATTATGACAAGAAGATGAAGGTATACTTTGATCTTGACATGGAAGAGGACCATGGATATAGTAGGAAGGGTGTTTGACTCTTCATTTTGAATAGGATCATTTGAAAATGTGGAAGAGGCATCATGATCTTGCTTAGGAAGGATGCTTTTCTCTTTGGATGGAAAGGGATCATCTTGGAAGAAATGGAAAGGTATAAGGGAATCATCATGGGATTCTATGGAGATAGGATCTTTTTCAACCATTGGATGGGATGGCCCTTGAGAAATCCCTTGAGGGTCAACATGAAAAGCTTCATCATTAGGTTCATTATTTGAGGGATATGGTATGGATTGTTGTTGAGAGGCATCATGGAAGAGATTGAGACTACATGTGGGCCATTGGTAGACACAGGTTTATAATTTTGATCATGCTTGGTAATGACATCTGGTTTCTTCTTAGGTGAATTTTTAGAATCTTCAATTTCAATAACACCATCATCAAGGAGGTCTTGAATTTCATGTTTTAATTTCATGCACATTGAAGTCTTATGTTTGTTATGCCTATGATATGCACAGTAATTACTCAAAATTTCACATCCCCATGTGGTCTTTTTAGGCAATATTATAAGATTGTTCTTAAAAAGCTCTTCCAAAGCTGACTCAATAGATTTCCCTAAAGGTGTAAATTGTCTATCCAGGGGATAGATGTCTGGTGTAGTCACCGATGAGGAGAGACCTTGGGGAGATCAGTCCAAACCAGTCAGCAAGAGTAGACACAATAGAAACACACAGATATGATGGAGGAAAAGCATAATAGATAGTTTTATTGCATGAAAGTTAATTACATCGGACTGGTAACAACCAGGCTACAACATACCGACACACACACTTGTTAGAATAGGTCACACCGGGACCTTGAATTGAAAGATATATCTTCTAGGCACAATCTATCTATCTGATACTCCTTGATTCTCTGATTGATTACATTCTAAAGCATGATTTGAAATATGTATATCGATCCAAAGGATCCTGTTGGCCCAAAAAGGATCAAAACCCAAAGAAAAATGTAAAATGAACAATGTCGGCCTCCACGAAGAGATTCCTTCAGAAAATCCAAAGGATGAAATACAGAAGCTCAGCCACATGCCAAGCAACATTGAGATCAACATCCAAGGCTCTGCAAGGTTCAGAATGGGTTCCAGTAGATCACTAGAATAGGTCTCAGGCAACCGGTAACAAGAAACTATCAAGGAAACCAGTAGCGATATCTTGCTGGAAAGTGATCCAAATGAGATGTGGTTAGAAAGAAATCAGGGTGATCAAGTCTTCAAGTAGAATCCAACTCCACAAGAATCTGTGAGCCAAAAATAGGAAACACAAAAAGGAAAACTGAAACTGCAAACAGAAAAGGAAATTTTTTTGGTTGATGCAAGATTGTTGTGAACCAGGGATACTCATGCATCAGACATCCGAGGTTAATAAAAAAGTGAGCCTCTCACTTTGCTGGGATTAGAGGAAAACCAAGGCGGTCTACCTCTGCCTAAGAAATCCAAGATGAATCTTCTACTGGTTTGTTCTTCCACTTCACGAGATATTCTTTGTACTGACTACTTTGGGTACTATGCCCAATCCTACTATCCAATATCTCTTCAATCTGATCTGGTTCCTTCCAGGGTAATTGTTTCTCCAAGTCTGCAATACTGTCCTCACTGAATTATGGTTCATGGTACTCATAAAGATCTATAATGTTAAATATAGGTGAAATACTCAGACTATTTGGTAGCTCCACGTCATATGCATTTCCAGAACTGAACTTTCTCAAGATCTTACAGGGTCCAAACTTCTTCATCCCCAACTTATTATAAGTTCCAACTAGGAATCTCTCCTTTCTCAAATAGACCATCACTTCATCACCAACTTCAAATTCCTTATGTCTCCTCTTCTCATCCGCCTTCTCCTTGTATTTTCTATTCATGTCTTCTAAATGTTGTCTAGCCTGAATATGCAATGCTGCCATGTGATCTGCAAATTCTTCTACTTCTGAACTCTTCCAGTCTTCATTGCTAATGTCTCTCAATTATGATATTCCTTTAGGATGCACTCTGGTAACAATCTCAAAAGGTGTTTTTCTAGTACTTCTATTCACTGAATTGTTATAAGAAAACTCTTCTTGTGCAAGGATCAAAGCCCAACTTTCAGTTTTATCTCCCACTAAACATCTCAACAAGTTTCCCAAACTTAGGTTAACTACTTCTTCCTATCCATCAGTCTGTGGATGAAAAGTAGAACCGAAAATCAAAACTGTCTTCATCTTCTTCCAAAGTGTTCTCCAAAAATATCCAACAAACTTAGTGTCTCTGTCTGAAACTATGCTCTTAGGTAATCCATGAAATCTTACCACTTCCTTGAAAAATAGGTCTACTATATGCAATGCATCTAATGTCTTCTTACAAGGTATGAAATGATCCATCTTTGAAAATCTATCCACTACCACAAATATAGAATCATTCCCTCTTGGTGTCTTAGGTAATCCAAGTAAAAAATCCATATTTATATTCTCCCAAGGTCTTACCGGTACTGTCAAAGGTTTATACAATCCCACATTCTAACTACTACCTTTTGCAACTTGACAAAATCTGCAACTTTGCACAAATCTCTTATGAATCTAGGGCCAAAAGTACCACTCACTCACCAATGCAACTGTTTTATCAATGCCAAAATGTCCAGCTAAACCTCCACTGTGCTTCTTTTTTGTCAGATTCTCTCTCATGGAACTTTCAGGTATGCTCAACTAAACTCCCTTAAATAACATTCTTTCCAAGGTTCTACAAAATTTGGGTCTTCATCATACAAGGTCTTTAAATCGTCAAAACCTAATACTGTCACTCTCATCTCTATCAACAAATTCCTTCTCCTACTTAATGCATCAACAACTTTGTTAGATTTCCCACTTCTATGTTTCAACACAAAGGTGTAACTCTGCAATAACTCTACCCATCTCATATGTATCTGATTCAACTTACTCTAACTGTTCAAATATTGTAAAGGTTGATGATCTGTATACAACACAAACTCCTTAGGTAGCGAGTAATGTCTCCATTTCTTCAAGGCTTGAATTATGGCATAAAATTCTTGATCATATATTGAATATCTCTTCTGGGCATCATTTAATTTCTCATTGAAATATGTTATTTCTCTCCCTTCTTGACTCAAAACTGCTCCTATTGATGTTCCACTTGCATCACAATCCACTTGAAATACCTTATTGAAATCCGGTAAAGCCAACACAGGCTACTCACTCACTTTTTGTTTCAACAACTCAAAACTTTTGTTTGCTTCGGTGGTCCATTTGAATTCCTTCCTATCTCCCCTCATGGTCTCAGTCATACGATTACAAACTGAACTAAATTTTTTGATAAAGTTTCAGTAAAAACTAGCCAATCCATGAAATGATCTTACTTCTCTAATGCTTTCTGGTGTAGGCCACTCAACAATGGATTTCACTTTCTCAGGGTCCATCTTCAAACCATCCTCAGATATCATAAATCCTAAATATACTGACTCATCCTTCATGAAAGTGCACTTCTTGAGATCAGTAACTTTTCTTCTCTCAACCTCTACAAAACTAATCGTAACTGCAACAAATGCTCCTCTTTTGTTTTACTAAAAATCAAAATGTCATCCAAGTACACAATAACAAAATTACCCAATAATTTCTTCAAGACCTCATTCACCAGCCTCATGAAAGTACTCAGTGCATTAGTCGGTCCAAAAGGCATCACCAACCATTCATATAATCCTTCATTTGTCTTAAATGTTATCTTCTATTCATCACCTTCTCTAATCCTGATCTGATGATATCCACTCTTTAAATCTATTTTTGTAAAGTACTTTGCTCCACTCAAACAATCCATTATGTCATCCATCCTAGGCAAGGGAAACTAGTATTTCACTGTGATCTTGTTTATTTCTCTTGAATTGGTACACATCCTCCATTCTCCATTCTTCTTAGGTGCTAATACTGTTGGTATTGCACAAGGGCTTAGACTTTCCCTGATCAAACCTTTCTCCAACAACTCCTGCACTTGTCTGTTTAGTTTTTCATTCTCTGCCAGTGTTAACCAATGTGCAACTTTGTTAGGCAAACTGTCTCCGGGAACTAAGTCCATGCAATGACTGATACTTCTAATAGGTGGAAATCCATCAGGCACATTATTTGAAATGATGTCCTCATATTCTATCAACAAATCTATTATTTCTACTGGGTGTTCTCTTTCTAGTTCTGGTTTCTCAGTCTTCTTAGGAATTAAGGCAAAACACACATTCTCATGTCTCAGTCCATCCATGAACTTCCTTCCATCTACTAGACAGATTATGGTATTTGTATAGACTTCATTCTTCAAAGGTTCCTCCAAAGGCAACAAGGTTTGCCTCATCCCATTGGCTACACTAGTGTATGTATTCTTTCTCCCATCATGTATTGCCTGTCTATCAAACTGCCAAGGTCTTCCCAACAAAAGATGACAAATGTTCATAGGCATAATATCACACAATACTTCATCATGATAATTCCTAATTTTTAATTTTACTAAACATTGTTCACTCACTAATAACTTATGTACATCCTGAATCCATTCTATCTGGTAAGGCTTAGGTTATTTCAATCTCTCTAATTTCAACTTATTCACCATCTCTTATGAAATAAGATTATCTAAACTACCACTATCAATAACAACTTTACAACACTTACCAGATACCTTACATTTGGTCTTGAACAAGCTCTTCCTCTGCAAGGGTTCTTTATCTCCTCCGATATGACACAAATCTCTCCTCATAATCAATAGTTCTCCATCTTCCGGTTTATTGTCTGATCTGGTGGGGTTCTCCTCTGATGCGGAGCATCATGAAAAACCCTTCAAGAACCCCAAATCAACATGGAGTTTCAATCTCAACACAACATCTTCACTTGTATTAGAGGTATAATCTAATCATAATCATTATTCTACAGTCCAAAATAATATTAATATCAACCAACCAATACAATATCAAATCCATCATATCATTTTACAAACCTTTGAACATTAATCAAGACCAAAACAATGCATTATGCTGTCCCGGTTAATGACAGTTTGATATATCCGTACTCAGTTATTAATAACTTTACAACCTGAGAATATTTGGAAGATCACTTTTTTGAGGCTGTAGAAAACTAAGTTTCTAAAACCATATCCAAAATTGAGAACGATCCAATGGTGCAATAAAAAGTTATCATCTCTGCACTGAGACCAATTTTGACTGTCATAAATCTGGAAAATGTATGCTTGCTGCCTGCTAGGGCATCATATTTCACAACAAATACTTAACCAAACTAAAATAATACCATACTCAAATGAAATCCCTCTGAGTATAATTTCATAATATTCAAGTCATTAATTTTTTCAATGGTGAAATCACAAGATAAGTACAAACCCTTTCCAGCAACTCCATTTAAGACAGTTTAAAACCAGTTTTCACCAAAATCTTCATAACTTCCACAAATAAAAACCAAAATGCCTCAAACCAAAGGGAAAAGAAATATGATTCACATATCTTTCCAATAAGTATATTTAGAGGTCTTAATAATATCATATGAGTTTATACCATATGCTGCAATGTGACTGTTCTCAGGAAGTATCAAATCTGCAATTAACAACTTTCACCAAAACTTCCATATCTTCTTCATTTCTAAACATAATAACTCCAAAAAAAAAGGAAAAGAAAGGTAATTAACATATATAACTATAAATTATACATATACAAAGGTTTATAGGCCATACATGGTCGTACAAGGCCTAGAACCAACACAAAAACTGGAAAGCCAACCAAAATAACAATAGTAGAATGCACCAAAATGTATCCAAAATGTTCTCCTTTCTTCTCTATTCTTCCAATAATGATTTGGTTCGACCAATAAAACATATTTATATACTCTTTGGTAGTTATAAACCATCCAACTACCTTTATGACCCTTCATCTTCCATTTTACAACTTTATGTGCAATTTTTGCACTTTTACATTTTTGCAAATGTTGCACTTTTGCAATTTTCTTGCAACTTTGACACTTTTTCCTAATGAATCTCCAAATTGTAAAAACCTCATAAACATGTCCAAATAATCTATTTAATACCTTTTACATACTTGATAGCCTTCTCATGGCCTTTTATACAATTTTGACCATCTTGACCTATAAGGGCCTATATGGACAACTAGGACATAATCAGGACTTGCTTACATTTTTAGGCTTCCAAGTCTTACAAATCATTCCAAATGGTTTGAAATACATTATAAATGACCTTCAAATATAAATTATATTTCAAATGATGAATTTGACCATATATTTTCCTTATGCCATGGGTGCTCCTGCACCATCCTCCACCATTGCCGCTCTTCCAATAGCCTCTGACTTCTTACATTCAAATGCATGGTGTCCTTCCCCTCCACATTTAAAATAGGTTCTTCTGAATGTCCTTTTGTCTTGTCTTCCAAATTTCTCATTCCAGTAACCATTCGGTTCTCTCCTCCAATAGAAATTTATATCATCCTTCTGGTATGAATTACCTTCCTTTCTCACTTCCTTGTCCTTCTTTTGATTTGTACTAGTTCCCGTTCCTTCGTTATATCCTCTTCCTCCTTGAAATCTTCCTCCAGTAAACCTTCCACCTCTACCTCTCTGTCTCTGCTCATGCCTTTTATTCAATTTCTCTTCAGCCTTTATTGTATACTGGTAAGCCTCTTCAATACTCTCTAATTTGATCATACTGAGTTCATCTTGTATAGACATCCATAATCCATTCAAATATATTGCAATTTGTTCAATTTCATCATCAACATGTCCGGATCTGATGTTCAATTTGTAGAAATCTTCGGTGTACTCCTTCCCACTAGATTCCTTCTATCTCAGATTTTGCAACTTTCAGAACAAATCTACTTGATAATTTATCGGGACAAACTTCGATTTTAACTTAGCAATCATCCTATCCCATGTCTTAATCTTTTCTTTACCTCTTCTTTGCCTATCAAATTGCAAGTTCTCCCACCAAAGAGATGTTTGACCCTTCAACCGGGTATACGCAAAATTAACCTTCCTCTCTTTTGTAGTGTTTTCAAAGTTAAAATACTTCTCCATCTCTAAGATCTAATACATCAGTTCATCCGAATCTAAGTTCCCATCATATTCCGATGGGGTAAAATGAGGTTTAGTGTTCGCCCTACTCAAAACCCTTAAAAACCTTTCCTCCTTTGGATCAACTGCCACTAGGTTCACTTGTTCTGCCAGGGCTTCTTCTCCTTCATCTTTGCTCACATCCTCAACATATCAGCCTCTTCTCTGGGCTATCTCCATAGCTTCTAACTGAGATTTTATTCCTCATAAAATCTGTATTACAATAGGGTTTGCATTCCCACGTGCTCCACCATTCCTAATTCCTCTTCGTGCCATTGATCCATGCTAGTCCTCTACAATTGCAGATCGGATCCGCAATCCACCACCCTACAAAAAGATTCAGGACACGTAACCTCTGGAACAAACTTTGCTCTGATACCACTTGGTGTAATTATCAGCAAGGAGAGACCTCAGGGAGATCAGTCCAAACCATCCAAAAAGAGTAAACACAACAAAAACACACAGATATGATGGAGGCAATGCATAATAGATAGTTTTATTGCATGAAAGTTAATTACATCCAATCGGTAACAACCGAGTTACAACATACCGACACATAGGCCTAGTAGAATAGGTCACACCAGGACCTTGAATCAAAAGATCTATCTTCTAGGCATAGTCTATCTATCTGATGCTCCTTGATTCTTTGACTGATTACATTCTAAAGCATGATTACATATGTATATATCGATCCAAAGGATCCTGTCAGCCCAAAAATGATAAAAAATTGAAGAACAATGCAAAATGAACAAGGTCGGCCTCCACCAAGAGATTCCTCTGAAAAAATCCAAAGGATGAAGTGTAGAAGGTCGGCCACATGCCAAGCAATATCAAGATCAACATCCAAGGCTCCGCAAGCTTCGGAATGGGTTCCGGTAGATCACTAGAATAGGTCTTAGGCAATTGGTAAGAAAGGAACAATTGGTAACAAGAAACTATCAAGGAAACTGGTAGCGATATCTTGCTGGAAAGTGATCCAAATGAGATGTGGTTAGAAAGCAAGTAGGGCGATCAAGTCTTCAAGTAGAATCCAACTCTACAAGAACTGGTGAGCCAAAACCAAGACACACAGAAAGGAAAACTACTACAAATAAAAAACAAATAGAGAAGGAAATGTTTTTGGTTGATGCAAGATTGCTGTGAACCGGGGATGCTCCTGCATCAATGTCTTTTTGTCTTGGTGAAGATGTCTCGTGATCTTGTATGAGATTTGGCTTTTGATTTTCAATTACTTTCTGTTCCACCTTACGTAATTATTTTAGCATTTCTTGAAGTCTAGTGTTCTTAATATCATGAATTTTTATCTCAAGAGGGGTCATTGAATCTTTTCGTTGAGCTTGAATGTCATATATGTATCTCTTAAGATCTTGAATTTGTTGGGCCAAGGTAGCCATGGGCTTCTTGCTCTTATCAAAAAATTTAGAAGAGCTTTTGGTTTGAATAGGCATTTACAACCGACGAGACCAAGAACTAGATGTGATGCAAAAGTCAAGATCAAATTGAAGCTAGTTGTTTGTTTGACATAGTGATTTGAGAGAAGTGACTAAGAATCAGTCTGGTTTCAGAAACAATCTATCTTGTATAAGATGTGATCTAAGTAACTTAGTTTGATTTGAGAGAAGTGACTCGGTTTAGTTTCAGGAATGATCTATCCTGTATAAGATGTGATCAAAGTAACTTAAGTTTGATAAGTACTTGATTGAACTAGTTGAAAGATGATCGACAAAATTGTGCAACACAACGACAGGGGTACACTATCAAGATTGCTTATGCTCATAATTATGATGACTAGATATACGCTCACTATAGACTGATTAGGTAATTAGATTGATTGTTCTGGAAAAGTGTGTAGACAGACAAATTTCTATACTGACAAAATCAAGAATTCGTACGACAGATTTTTCAGAACCGGACGATAATTTGACAGTTCCCAGATGATAGAGATGGTTTCTTGTATGAGTTGCTGCCTAAACTTGCACGACAGTTTAATGGCCTCCAGGCGAAAAATTTATTGAGTATGATAGTTATTCGTATGACAGTATGCTAAGGTCCAAACAACAATTATACAGACTCGTACGATAGTTTTAATAAAGCTAGATGAAAAACTGACAATATCAATGAAGACTCGTACGAAAATAGGTATGTAGCCAGATGACAATTTAGTAGACTCGTATGATAGAGGACTGGACAAAGACAAGATTCTGACATAGATAAAGTTTTGACGACTAACAAAGACTAGTTTTTGGAGACAAACAAAGGTTTGATCATTGAGTTGTTGATGTTGTTGATTTATTTTCTCCAATTTCAGTATTTTGGTTTTAGTTTCAGGGATGAAAACATAGTAAACACACAAGATGTATAATGAATTTCAAGCACAACATGCTAACTCTACGGAAGCTAGCTTAGAGAAGAAAACCTTTGCTTGCAGACTTAGGTACACACCCAATAGCTAATTAGAATACGACTGCTGAGTCTCACGCAATGGATTCTCAATGCCGTATTAGCCGACTCCAAACGCTAATGGGGGCACGCTATGGCAAGTTTCTTGGCAGAGTTACTATCTCTCTTGCACAAAGATTATCCCCCTTTTGGAGGTGAATCAGGTAGCCTCTATCTTATAGTTCTTAGTCTGGAATTCCGTTTGAAATTACCCCTTGAAGTCACGCAAGCATGATTGAGGCCTATAGCCTAACAAGGTACTGAAAAAAGATGTAGTCACGTAAACGTGATTGAGACTGCAAGGCCCTACAAAATGTTTGATATGAGAGATCTCAAAGAGAATTTAAATAATTTCATCCTCTGAGATTTTAATCACCAGAGGCCTATTTATTATAGTGAGTTAGAATGCTCAGGTCTAGCTATACTCACTTCGGTCGTTCTCATAGGGTGATTACTTTTTCCCACTGTGATAGGCCCACTAAACGTACACAAATCTCAAAACTTAAAAAAATCTTCGAGGTTCTAGAATTCTGATTGTCTGTGCAGACAAGAGCATACTCTCCTACCTCTTAGATTTTTTCTTAAAACACAAAAGACAGATTTATTCATTAACCAAATAGCAATTTAAGTGCCTAAAAAATGAATTTAAAGATTACACGATGTTTGGTCGATTTTCTTTAGGCAACCTACAAGAACAACACATTAGTAGTCATTTTTCTTTTGATTCTTTGACAGACATATGTTTGATTGATAAATTCTTTGACAAGCATTCTGCAAAAAACTAGTTAGGCTGTGAAAATATTAGGCAAACAAAAGACAGACCAGGGTTAGCGTCAACGTCAGTAAAATCTAAATTTCATTCACGAAAAACATTGAAATGTATACTATTTTTGAAACGAGAAAACATAAATTCGTACAACAATATATACCTTCCCGTATGAGTATTCCCACATATCCGGATGACAAAACATAGAATTAGATATCCAGAGAAGAAACTCGTACGAGTATTCTCGCTGAACCAAACAATAAAAGATAGGACTCGACAGAACTTCGTACGATGAAGGATAAATACTCGTACGACTTTTCGCATAGGGTGTATGGACAAGACCTAAAAAATAAAGAAATGATTTTGAGGTGGAAGGATTGAATTTCGAGCCCCATGATGGGTGCAAAAATGTGTGTGTGAAAAGTGGATCGTATCTATATCTGAAATACACAACACTTCAATTAAGTCATTTGATGCATGTCTAGTAAATCAATCAACAATGAATAATAAACCATCACAAAGCGACTTGTTGCCTTCTAGTAGATGCGAGTTTAGTCTTGCTCTCAGATTTTTATATGCAATACAGGTGACTAGACAACATCTAAATGAAGGATTTAATCTATATGAGTATGAAATTGAGCTAAATGGATGCAAGATTAAGCTAGATGAATGCAGGATATGCAAGATTAATGAATATTAGGCTAACATATTTAAGCTAAATGATTTAAAAAATATGCAATAACTAATATGCAAATATTCTCAATATGAAATCTTAATGAACCTAGAGCAAAAATAGCATGATAACAATATATTCTCCAGGATCCTTGATTAGTAGACGAGAGCCTGAATTTATAGAAAATTCAGAAAGAAACCAACGGTCGAGATCAAATGATGATGAGCAGTCAAGATTTTCCAAGAGGAAGCACAATCCAGATGAATTGATGTGATTGGCTTCTTTTCTTAGTTTTAAATGAAATTGAATTGAAATTAAGATAAAATTAAAAAAAACTGGTTTATTCTCTATTTCATTCAATTTTGATATTTAATTATTTTAATTGCTTTCTTGAGATTTTTTTTCAATTTTTAATTTGATTTTCAAGATTATCTCCATTTGATTTCTTTTCTCAAATTTTAATTATTTTTTCTAATTAATTCCTTTTTTGATGATTTAATGGCAAATATATTTATTTAATTAAATATACTAGGATATTTCATTAAATAAATAGGATAATTGTTTAAAAATGATTTACTTGAAATGATCAATTAATTAAATATATTTATTTAATTAATTCAGAGTGATTAATTTGCCATGTGACATTGATGATTTAAGAAATTAATTGTGTGCTCAAGATTAATTTTAATTGCCTTTGGTTAGGACCTTGGTGATGAAATCAAGATTAGAGAGCCTATGTTTTAGATGACCATTTTTAGGGTATTACATCTAGAAATTGAAGAGTCTCAACATAATTTATCTGAAGTCCATGAAGGTATTTATGGATCTCACTCAAACGGTCTAACTCTAGCTTGACAACTACTAAGGGCTAGCTACTATTGGCTAGATATGGAAAAAGATGCTATAAAATTTGCTAAAACTTGTCAAAATGCTAGCTGTATGGAAATCTCACACATGCTTCGACAAGGGAGCTTATACCTTTTATCACACTTTGGCCTTTTTAACAATGGGAGTTTGACCTCATTGGCCAAATCTATCCTTCATCATCCAATGGAAATAAGTTTATCATAACTACCACTGAATAGTTCACCAAGTGGGTTGAAGTCGTTCCACTAATCACCACAACCGATAAACAAGTGGCTATGTTCATTCTTAACTATATCATTTGCAGGTATGGAACCCCCTCCTCAATTATAACCGATCTAATGGAGGGCAGTTAAAAAACAAGGATATAGATGAGCTCTGTGAAAATTTTGAAATCAAACAACATTGGTCCTCCATATACCACCATCAAGGTAATGGATAGGCTAAAGCATCTAACAAAACTCTACTGACCATTTTACATAGAATAGTCAACACATCTAGAAAGGATTGGCCTCTACATCTCAATCTTGCACTATGGGCTTATAGAAAAAGCATCAAAACACCTACTAGGGCTACACCTTTTTCTTCAGTGTATGGGGTTGAAGCAGTCTTTCCTATTGAGGTTGAAATTCCTTCTTTGAGAGTTTCTTAGCAAGGTATTATCATTGATGAAGATCATCAAATATCTAGATTGTAAGAGCTCAAGTTGTTGGATGAATGTCGGCAAGTGGCGTTCAATCATTTGAGAGCTTACCATAAGAGAATGTCTATAGGTTATAACAAGAAAGTTCGACACAGAGAATTTCGGGTTGGTGACCTTATATTGAGAGAATCCTTAAAATCAACAATATCATGAACATAAAGGGAAGTTTGAAACCAACTAGTTGGGTTCCTACATTGTTACTGCAGTCTTTGGCTCTGGTGCTTACCAACTCTCAACACTAGAAGGAGAACAACTTCAAGAACCAATCAACACCATCTTCTTGAAGAAATTTTGCACTTAGCATTCTCTGCTCCACCAACTTGTACAACTGAAAAGTCCTAAAAAAATCTAAAAAGTCATAAAAAAGTGCTGATAAAAAAAAGAGAAAATAAAAAACAAAAACAAAAACAAAATAAAAACAAAATGAAAAAACCAAATGTCTTGGTGAAAACCTGGTAAACAGGCACCTTGATAGTAAAAAAAGAGAATCTTAGCCAAGAAGGTGAAAACCTGGCAAACAGGCGCCTCTTGTACTGAAGTGCACCATCTATCAATACAAATTTGGCATTTCTTGCATCTTCGCTTTAGCTTGTACATATCCTTTAGTCTCTTTTGTGACACCTTGGTTCTTCTTGGAATCCTAATGGCTTGAAACCGATCAACGTTGTAGTTTTATGGTAATCAACTGATCAATCTAAATGTCCTAATTAGTTCAACTAAGTGATCTTTATGTCGGTAGTATTGAGTTATCTAATCCGAGTAAGTTACCTGTCTCCTAACCACTGCAAGGTTTTGCCACTGACATCTTATCAAACACACAAAGCTAGAAACATCGAAAACAATCACTAAATTAAACCTGTTTGAGCTATGATTGAAATTTTCTTTGTATGTTGTCTTTTTAATTGGTTTTCACTTATTATTCCCTCTGAGTAACTCAAGGAATTTTATCTTGACTAAGAGGAGCAGGAATAGGGCCATAATACTTTTCTTTGTTTTCTGCTTGTAGGAATGATTTCGATGATCTAGAAACAACTCATAAATTGGGTTTATGTGATAAGTGCCTTCACATCAAGGTGAAATAGCCACACATATCTCAACTTCATTTATTTGAATGCTACTGGGAGGTTGGAATCATTTCCTGGTTTGTTTTGAGTAACTTTCTTTATTATGCAATCTGGATGCATGCTTAATCTTTCCTAGGATATGAACAATAAAAGGGTCATTGCGGACAAGATAATCACTATTTCCTAGTAAAGGAAGGAACTCTGGTTTGTCTGATATGTTTGCACACAAGAAACATTTAGGCCATCCTGACTCTTTCTACCTTGGTGCTTATGTTTACTTGCAATATCAAAAGGACATGACATTCAAGTCATCTTGGCTCTTCATGCCTTCGTGCTTATGTCTATCTTTGATATTTAAAATGCTCAATGATGAAAAATAGCATACCAAATCTAGTGACTAAGTTTTAGGTTGCATTCATACTAAGATTTGTGCATTTCAAGTGATTTCAGCATGATAACATTGTTCTCTTCATCCTTTGAATAAGAGCTTGAATTTGAAACAATCATCTTTTCTTCGCCAAGTGGTCGATTGAATATCATCATCATTGACATGATTGAGGACCTTTGTATTAACATCATAATTCCTACATGAGGTGTTAGTTGCATACATGAGCATATCATATAGATTCATGAAACCATTGCATATATTCATTTGCATCCATATTATCACATTGAAACAAAAAACATGGCATTCACATTTGCATCAAAATCATCATATTTATCTATTAATTCATTCATTTGCATATGAAAAATGAAAAAAAAAACATTCATGATCATTAGCATTACATAAATCCATACTATAAAGAAAATGCATACATATAAGATATCATATAGAATAACACATATCAAAACCATCTCATGAATCATTCTATATCAATCAACATAGTACAATGAAGTCGAATCATCCTAGCTTAATTGAGCATCCTAAGTCCATTTTCAGGATCGAAATCAAAATCTGACATCATTTTTCTAGTCAAATTCTCACAACGTTGACAACTTGGCACATTCATCAATAGGTCAATCTTAACATGACTCTGTGCTCAAATATTTTCCAATCAATTCAAAATATTTTCAATTTATCCCAAATCAATTCTTAAATCATTCTTTGTGCTTAAATGATCATTGCTAAATATTTTTGTCACACCAATTGCCTAAAATCACTATGGTATCTTTCCATCTTTCAATTTTTCTCTCGAGGGGGCATACTTATTAACATCATCAAAAGTCGAGATTTTTTTTTTAAAATCTTCATCAAAAGTCAAGCAACAAATATTTTCAATCAAGGATTAATCGAACATCAATCAAATCTCATTGCTAGGGTCATCTCAACTTCATCACATCATATCCAGTTGAGATTCTTCAAATCAAATCAATCTCTAGGGGCATATTAGTTTCATCGCACCAAATCAAGCTGATATTGTCTTCATCTAAATCAATCTCTTAATGGTAATCAGTTTCATCGCACCTCATCAAGTTGGTTATTCATTTAAATTAAGAGTTTAGGTGTTTAGTTTCATTGCATCAAATAAAGATGGACATTTTGTTTCACTAATCGGTTCTTGTTCAATCAAGTTCAGAATCGATATTATCTCCTTGCTCAATCAATTTTGTTTAGTTCGTATTTTTGTGGGATTTTTCTAAAGAACTATGTGTAAAACCTGTGAAGGTGCATGCTATCGGTAGGGTCTTCAAGTGGCTCACCTTTGGGAGAAGATAACTCATATTCTCCAAAGCCATAGATTGTTATGACAATTTAGGGATGAAGCCAATTAGGTTCAAATTTGTCCCGTTTCTTTCGATCTTGTTGATTCTTAAGATTTTCTTTGTGAACTAAGTCACTGACCTCAAATGTGCAAGGTTTCACTTTATGATTGTAACGTCAACTCATGCGTTGTTGGTATGACTTAAGAGAATTGAACATATTCTATTTGCACTTATCTAGTTATTTAAGAACTTGTAACTAGCAGAATTTGTAATCCTCATCATTGATAAGATTGTGTAAGGAGACCCATAAACATTATGTCCGTGTTCATCTAGTTATTTAAGATCTTGTAAGTGACACACTCTATTATACTCATCACTAATAATATCACACAAGGAAACTGATAAGGATAGTAACTCGACCTCTATAGGCAAGATAGCTTCGACATCGTAGACAAGTGAATAGGGTGTGGCTCTAGTGGGTGTATGGAAACTTGTGTGGTATGCTCACAAGATAGGATTAAGTTGTACATGTCAATCATGACCAACATCATTGATTTTCTTCTTGAGTATTTTCAAGATAGTTTTGTTTGATGCCTCAGCTTGACAATTGTCTTAGGGGTAGTATGGAGTGGAGAAATGATGTTGGATATGGAACTTGTCGCACAACTCATGAACATCCTGATTCTTGAAAGGACGGGCCCATTATCCGTGATGATGGAGATGGGAACACTATACTAGAATATAATGTAATTGAGTATGGAGGTGGTGATTTGTTTACAAGTGACTTACATTTTGGGAACAACTTCGGTCCACTTTGTTAAATTCTTAGTGGTGGTTATTATAAACTTATGGCCATTAGAGGACAAAGGGTGAATCTTACCCACAAGGTTGAGTCCTCATTGATAAAAGGGCCAAGATTTTGCGATTAATTGTAGTTCCTATGCTAGTGCATGTATTAAATCTCCATGAATATGACATTATTTTCATTTTATAACAAATTGGTAGGCATATTTCTCCATAGTGGGCTAGTAGTAACCAATCCTCATAACTTTCTTAGCTAAGGTTGGACCACTAGAGTGAGCCCCACATATACCTTCGTGAACTTCTTGCAACGTAGTCTGAACTTCCTCACTTTCTAGACATCTAAGAATATTATCATTGAAGCCCTTGTACTAAAGGGTGTTAGCAATGATGACATATATTGGAGGTTTGGCGAATGAAAGTACAACATTGGTTGTTGGAAATCTTGGGTGGGAGAGTATTATCGTGGAGGTGGGAGAATATATCATTGTACCAAAGGAAATCAAGACCAATAACATATGTTAGCTCGATGAAGGTATCTACCATGAAAGGATCAAGAGATTATCCACTAATAGTTCATAGTGTGTTGTATTCCACGACATGTATATCAAAGAAGCTATTGTAGCCATGACATCAACACATTGGTTGTTTTCGATAGGAATCTTCTCAAAGATTATCTCTACTTTTAAGGCATGAAATTTTCATCCTTAGTCTAATAGTCATTGTTTGTTTGTCGTACTACAAGTTGGGAGTCACCAAAAACATGAAGCTCTTGGATCCTCCAGTGTACTAAAATTTGTAGATCTGTAATGAGTGCCTCGTATTTAGCTATGTTTTTGGTGCAAGGAAAATATAATTAGTATCACTTTGGGATGCAATCTTCTTGTGGTGTTACAAAAAGTATGCCTACACCCACTCCATGCTGTGTGAAAGATCCATCAAACTAGATTTGTCTTAACTTTGGTTGTGTAATTACTATGATGGATTTGTCTAGGAATTTTGAATTTAAAGGATAATCATCTATTATCAGTGCATTTTCTTACTTGTTTGAAATTACTTTCCCTTTTATAGCCTTTCTATCAACATAGTCAATATCAAATTCACTTAGGATCATTACCCATTCAGCCAATCTACCTCTGAGAGCTGTTTTGCAAAGCAAGTTCTTGAGTGGATTAATCTTTACAATAATATTTTTCTTATGAGTGAGCATATAGTGTCACTATAGTGTCATAAAATTGCGACCCATGCAATTTTAACCATATTTTGGGTCTGCATGTAGTACCCCTACCCTAATCAATTTCTAATCTTGGTTAGTTTATCTTAATACAATGATTATAGTCAGATGTTTGATTTAATGCATAGCTGTTGATGTGGTTTTCACACTAGTTGTATGCAAGTTGTTCAGTGTTCCTATTTCATGGTATTAATATCAGGCTAACTCTTTCATTAAGTTTATATATGTATGCATGTATGACTCTTGGTTGCAGGAGATTTCAGGTACAACGTTGCATGAGTACGAGGTTCGTCTTCACCTGGATTTGCAGGTTTGAGTGTACCTCTTTAATCCTTAGAGTTGGATTAGGTGGTCGTAGGACCCTAGTTGACCATAGTCGTGCTCAAGTAAGCATTGTTTGTCGTCGTCGGTATTCCCTTTTTGTTTGGGTTTGCAAATCGTCTGTCTAGTTGACTTTCTTGGTTTGCGTGCTTGGTGTGTATGGTTAAAATTGATTAATTAGTCCTTAGTATTTAATTTGATTAAATATGTATTTGTGCATTAAAGATTAATGGACTAAATTAATCAAGATTTCGTTATGCGATTATCGTTGATATTGGATTGCTCGTCTTAATTTGGGAGTAAGTTCAATTAAATGGTTGATTTTGAATATTAAATGCATTTTGTATATGCTGTTGAAAGAGAAAGATTTAAATTTAATTGCAGTAGAATTAATTTAATCTTTTGGCATTTTTGAAATAGAAAGGTTAAATTTCAGTTGAGTGAGAAAATCAATTTTATCTAGGAAAAGCAATTCAATTTATTGATATAGTTAGAAAAGAATTATTTTTTTGAGAATTATTTTTAAATAAAAATTTTAATTCCAAAAAAATGAAATTTTGGTCAACTCTTCCTTATAACCTAAACTTTTGGAAAATTTTAGAGGATGGATTTTTTTGGAAAACTGTTTGTGGGAAAATATTTTTTGGGATGAAATTTGGGGGTTTTGGAAGGAGAAGGAAGGTTTTTGGGAGCTGCAGATTGGGGCTCTTCAGCAGATCTTGCCAGGAATGCGAGATCAGGTAGGATCTGTTTATCAATTTAGTTATTGTTTAAAATAAAATAAAAATGGGGGTTTGAATGTTTTCATGCTATCTTGGTTCCAGATTCTCCATTGAATGCCAAGATTAAGAACTGTTGTGGTAATTAGTAAGTTTGGTTGATTGCTTGTAATTGTGTATGGAAGATGAGTTCCTCTTTGTCTCAAATTGGTTATTTGGAGAGGGTTTCCAATAAATTCTCATTTTAAAGTTATATAAGGCTGTTTGTTTAAAAAAAAAAATGGGGGTTTTGCTCTTTAAGTAAGGAAGTTATAAAAAAACCCATTCCTATGATTTGAGGAAAATAGAGTTTTTGGGGAGTTCAAAATTTTGGTTTAAAAAAAAAAAGAGAGTTATTTGTTTATTTCGAACTTTTATTTAAATCGAATTATGAAATTTGAAACATTTCATTTGGTTTTTCGAATTTAAAATCGCACTGTGTAAAAAAAAAATGATAGTAAATAAACTTGGTTTGGGGTTTGGAGGGCGGGGAGCGGAGCTCCACCCGCCTCCTCCTCCCCTTCCCTCGCGCGAGTCACTGCTCGCGGTGGTCGCAGGCGTACTGCGGTGGCCGCAAGGCGCTGTGGAACCTGCGTCCCCCGCCAGTGGTGCCGCTCGCGTGGTTCCCTGCGGCTAGGGTTTGGGTCACCATCCTCCACGTTGGGAGGTGGGCCCGGCCTTCGCCACCCCATTTAAATATGGTGTTTTTTTTTTGTTAGTTTAAAAAAAAAATGTTTTTTTAAATGTATTTTTTTTTAATTCAAAAAAAATATATATATAATATTTTAATATTATTTAATGGTAATTTTTAATTAAGTTTTTAATTATCAGGAATGTGGCATAAATGTATATATGTTGATGAATATTTAGTTAGATTATTATGCAAGATTTAATATTAATTGTGTATATTTTGGGAAGATGAAATATTGTTATATTGGAAAATCTTTTTGAGTTAAAACATACTTTATTCACGAATATATATTGTTTGAAGATTTTAATGGTATAAGCCATCTGGAAATGTTAGAAATGAATATTTAACCATTGGACATTAGGAATTTAAACGATATGCCTTGGAAATTTAATTAAGTATCATTTGGGAAAATTGTTATGATACCGATATTCTCATTTAGTAAAATGAATGGTTAATTTATATTTTTCCTCTGTTTGAGAAATAGACAATGGTACTATTGCAAATTGTGATATTGTATTCACCTTGCAATGATGATTTCCTGCTAGTGTATTTTTGGAAACATAGAGCATGTAGAAAACTTGATCGACCTTTATTGGTTTAATCAATATGAGAAAATATTGTCTTTTCCGATTATTGCCTATGTGAGTTTAATTTTTGTATTCGTTTTTGCTTATGTAATGGCAAGTCATGCTTTGTTTGATAGGACCCTGTCGTATGGATTGATTTGGGGTACTTGTATTAGTCCTCGGTTCCGAGTTGACTGTTGTTTTGTGGTAGTGTCGTATTTGGTCATATCCTTTGTGTGGGTGTCAAATGATGATTTGTGGTTGACCATAGTTGGTCGGGTCTCTAGTTAGAGTACCGTCAGTAAGTGTACATCTTTGGAGTCATGTTTGACCAAATGGTGGATTTCTCTATTTGAACTTCGTTCGTCTGACCATGTGTATTCCTTGGTTTTTGAGTTCGTCTGAGTATAGTCTAGTGTCATATGGGAAAGTGGCTTTCGATTGGGGGCCGCACCCAAAGTGGCTGCTGGGTAACCCGTCGAAAGTGAGTCTAATAAGTGATAACCTAACAGTAGATTAGAATGTAATCTCTAAGTAAGATAAACATGCCTCACACATGGGACGAGTGCTAACATAGACCCGACATGCTGTGAGAAGGCCTGAAATGGCAATCCATCATCCTTGTCTTCACGAGAGGATGTGTGGGTCCACATGAGGCTTGGATGGGCCAGAGGCTCAGATTAGGTTGCCAGGGTAACCCAGTGTATGGGGTCGGGACCTATGAAGACTTGCCATGGTAACCATACCAAGTTGTGTGATGACACTTGTCCCTACGTTCGCTAGTATGTTGTCGTTTTGTCCTGTTAGGAGTACCTTTGTGGGTCGTCCTTTTGTCTATGCCCTTGTAAGTACTTGGTTTCATGTTAGACCTTGGGTGGTGATGACTCAGTTTGATGGATGCTCTCCTGGACCTTTGTTTTAGCTTTGATTATGTTCAGCTGGATCCTTTTCTTTTCAGGGATCGTTTATGTATTAATTGACCGATGTGGTCGTTTGTATATTGTTTATATTTTGCCTTGATGGCAGGATTGTAATGGTGTAACCTCATGTATTCTTAACTTTATTATCTATCAGAGGGGTCTTGCAGTTGAGAAAATCCGGAGATGTAGCCCTTTAGGGGTGAACTCCGAGATCATTATTGTGTTATGTGATGTTATTCTCTTATGTTTCCCTTATTCAACTTTATCATGTATGAATAGCTTATGTTAGAAGGTATAAGTGGATAAGATGGAATTAAATTTAAATGCTTATATGCAGTCCTTCTTGAATGCCATTTTGATCGAATGCATAAGTGGTTTAGATGAGATGTATCGTAGATGCAAGTATGTAATTGTCTTTTAAAATGCAATAAATTGGAATATGAAAGAATGTAACTTAGAGTAATGGAATATATTTAGTTGTTGTTAAGGAAATTAAGTATGCTTGAAAAGATCTCATATGTTTATGATGAAATTCTAGTGTGTTAGAATATTAGATGTATGGCTTGTATTTTTATGGAAAGCTTGAATGAAGATTATGAATAGATCTTAACGGATGAATCTTTGCTTGTGATTTATATTTCCATCTTCTGAAAAAAATTATCCTAATTAAGAATTATCTCGTTATTAAGATAATCAGCTTATTGGATTAATTGTGTGAGTTAAGCGAATTGTGAAATTTAAGTAATCTCGTTGGGAAACTCTTTAGGTGTTAGTTGATGTCTTCCGCTATGTAATCTAAATCTTTTTTATCTTGTTGTATCTTAATGTGTTGTAACTTTAAAAAAAAAAATTATTGCACTCTATTCTTGTGTTTTGGCTTATCCCTTCGGGGTTTCCTGGTGGGGCATTACACTGCACTTTGGTGACAACTTCTGCTTCCCTTACTGGGACCTATTTCTGCATTTCCAACCCTTCACTCTTTCTCTTTCATGTCTTGTGTCTGCTTTAGACCCTGTCTGGGCCCCAAAATAGAGCAGGACAGGGGCATGGTGCCCCTGTCCCCACCTCTTAGTGTGGTCCTATGTTCGTTCTACATGATCTCCTATGCATTTCTTGTCTTCGAGGTTTTTTATTCCTCTTTGTTGGCCTTTGATGGTTGAAAGTTAATCCTTGAGGCATGTATAAAGGGGAATTCAATACCCTCATTCATGAACAAATGGATAATGAAAAGACAGATATAGAGCATAAGGACATGGCACAAGATTTGAAGGTTATCATCAAGCATTAAAGCATTCAAGTCTTCTTCATTCATCCATTGGAGCAACATTACAACATTCATTTCCAAGCATGTGTGTGTTAGGGTTTTTTCATGTTACATGTAATTTCATACAACATTTGTGGTTACATTCAAGAAGCAAAGACATTATCATCAACAAGTTGTAGATTGTTGAACACAGAGTACCACTAAGAGGGGGATGAATAAGTGGTTCTTGAACTTTTTGAATTTCAAAATAAACTTTAGAATATCAGTTGTTCACTTAAACACTAAACAATTAAACCAGTAGAGAAAGAAAGGAAGCCAAAGGGATCATTGACACAAATGTAACTCTCAACACCAGATTTATGAGGAAAACCCAATGTGGGAAATACCTCAATGAGAAAAGCTGATGGAGACTACTGCTCCAATCCAACCTCACAGGTAAAACACTGAATTACAAAGATTTAGGGCACCAACCCAAGGAGCACCAACCCCTTCACTTTTAGGGCACCGACCCAAGGAGCATCAACCCTTGCACTTTTAGGGCACCAACCCAAGGAGCACCAACCCCTACACCTTTAGGGCATCAACCCAAGGAGAACCAACCCCTGAACCAAGCTTCAACTTGGTGATGTATATTGAAATACTATTTGAATATAATAAAGGCTTCTTTTTGCAAATGAATTATGCAACTCTTGATCAAACAACTCACTGCCGGTTGACAGTCTTTTCTCCTCCACTAAATCTCACACTACCGGTTGTGAGATTACTTTTTTTGATTCTCTGCCTCTGTTATCTTTCTCTCCCTCTCTCACACAGACTCACAACACTCTATGCCACACTTGGATGCTGCCTGCTCTGCCACACCTTTCCAGTTAGGCTCAAATGCAAAACTGTAGTTATGTCGGTAGAATCCTCTCATTGGTATGCTTGCTCACATATACTGCAACTATTTCTGAGGTCAACAATTATTCTTTTACTAACTCTCTCTCTTTTCTCTTCCTCTTCTCTGCAACATCATCATGCTCTATTTCAATCTCTCCTCTTTTATCCTGTGATTTCCTGCCAGAAAGCAATTCAAACTTTGGAGCAGTTAGGGTTTCCTCTTCCTGACACAATCTTCATGAGATCCAATCTAGCTTGTCTTGGATTGACCACCTATCCTTCAAGGATGCATCTATACATGGTTTCTGTTATCCAACGTAAATTTCCTAAAAATAGCAATCTCAAATAAGATCTCCTGCCTTGAAATCTGTCGACACATAAAATGCTTCAGCTGTTTCCTTTTTGAGGTCTTCTTGAATCAAATTTCCTTTGCATTGATCCAGGCACCAACTACTTCCTGATCTTCCCCTGTCATTGTTTCTTCCTCGAGACACAATGGTTAGATATAATCACGTGATTTGTGGCTGTTTCATTTATATCGACAGACAATTTCACCAACCGTGTTGATGATGGTTTTACCACCCTCTACCTATTTGCCACCTTGGCTCCAGATGACATCACCATGGTCAATCACTCTACTCACCATCACATAATTAGTTCAAACTTGATCATTCAACAAACTCATACTGATACACTCCTTTACTGGTAAGGTCTTCTTCTTCTGCTAACCGGTAACACATCTTCCCCTTCATTAGTTTGTGACAGCTCTTAACATTCTGCCTCTTCATCATAAACAAGCAATTATCCTTCAGACTGTTTTATGCCTTATCGGTAAGATTTCATTCTGTTTTCTCACATTCATGTGAATACCCATCATGTCAGTTGACATTAATGACAACTTAATGCCAAAATGTCAACAATGTCCCCCTTTGGCATAAATGTAAATTTCTCCTGAGACACTCCATACTGGTGCCTTTCTCCCCCTTTGACACAATGACAAAGGGTACTATAAACTCCCCCTTTGATTTATACCGAGCTCCCCCTGAACCACATAAGGCCTTGCTAGACAAATGACACAACTCCCAACTTGTGTCAGAGGTACTCAAAAGTACTTACTGGTAATGGTTTGGTGAAAATGTCTGCTACTTGTTCGCCAGTAGGAACATAATCCATCCTTACCTCCTGTCCTTCAACCTTCTCTTTGAGAAAGTGATACTTGATTACAATGTGCTTTGTTCTGGAATGCATGACTAGATTCTTTTCTATGTTGATTGCACTTGAATTGTCACACCAGATGAGAATAGAATTAGTGATGTCCACCTATATGTCTTTGAGATTCTTCTTCATCTAAAGCACCTGAGAGCAACATGTAGGAGCAACAATGTATTCAGCTTCAGTAGTAGATAGAGAGACCAAATCCTGCTTCTTGCTATTCCATGAGACCAACCGGTCACCTAGAAAGAATGCACCACCACTTATGCTCTTTCAATCATCAATGCAACCTGCCCAATTAACATCAATGTATGCTTCTAAGATAAAATCTCCTTGTTTAGGATACCACAAACCATAGCTGAGTGTCCCTTGTAGGTACCTAAAAATTTTGCTAACAACATTCATATGTGATTGCTTTGGTGTAGCTTGGAATCTGGCCACCATGTACACTGCCTAAACTATATCTGGTCTTGAAGTGGTGAGATACAGTAGACTACCTATCATGGATCTGTACAAAGTCTGATCCACCACCAGTGATTCATCATTCTTGCTTAATTTGCTGGCAGTCACCATAGGGGTACTTACCGGTTTGCAATCTTCCAATTAGAATTTTTCAACATATCCTTTGCATACTTGATTTGTGAGATAAATATTCCCTTATCTTGTTGTAATATTTTCAAACCAAGGAAGTACATCAATTCACCAAGCATTGACATCTCAAATTTTGACTGCATCTGATCAACAAATTATTTGCAGAGGGTGTCCTTGTTGCCTCCAAATATGATGTCATCTACAGACACAACCATAATGATCATGTGGTTCCCATCTTTCTTTATGTACAAATTGCTATCATCAGTTCCCTTTTTGAATCTCTTCTCTTTCAGATACTGATCTAGTCTTGACTACCATGCTCTAGGAGCTTTCTTTAGACCATACAAGGCCTTCTTCAACCAGCACACAAATGTCTCATCATCATGTAGCAGAAACCCTTCCAGTTGCTCCATGTACACTTCATCCAAATTTCCATTTAGAAATGCATATTTTACATCTATTTGGTATACTTTATAGCCCTTGTAGGCATAGTAGGATAGAAACATTCTAATTGCTTCTAATCTAGCTACCGGTGCAAATGTTTCTTCAAAGTCAATCCCCTCTACTTGAGAGTATCCTTTTCACACTAGTCTAGCTTTATGCCTAACAATCTTACCTTCTTCATTCATCTTGTTTCGGTAGACCCATTTAGTGCCAATGATGTTCTTGTCTTCTGGTCTAGGGACTAATTCCCAAGTCTTGTTCTTCTCAATCTGCTACAGTTCTTCTTCCATGGTATCCATCCATTCTTGTCTTTTACTTGCCTCATTGAATGTTTTGGGTTCAATTTTAGTCATGAGGCAGAGGTTAACTTGTTCATCATTCCGAGCAAGTCTTCTTCTAGTCTGCACACCATCACTCTTATTTCCCAAAATTTTCTCTTTTGGGTGATTCAGCTGTACATACTAGTTGGGGTCCTTCTTGCATGCTTCCTCTGGTTTGATGTCTGAGTGAGTTTCATCATATTCATCATTGAAGTTATCATACCTGTTGATATGTGGTTGACATCATTTGTGCATGTCCTCATCAACTCTTACATGCACACTCTCAATGACTCTTCTTAGTCTTTTGTTGTAGCATTTGTAGGCCTTACTGTTAGATGAGTAACCAAGGAAGATTCCTTCATCACTCCTGGAGTCAAAACTTCCTAGACCATCCATGTCTTTCTTGATAAATCACTTGCTTCCAAAAACTTTGAAGTATTTGACCAAAGGTTTCCAGTCATACCACAACTCATAAGGTGTCATTTTGTTGTTAGTCCTTAATTGAATGTAGTTCAAGGTATATGCAATAGTATGAACAACTTCCTTCCAATAAATGTCTAGAAAACTGGCCTCATTTAACATGGTTTTGGCCATCTCCTTGACTATCCCGTTCTTCCTTTCTACCAGACCATTTTGTTGTGGTGTCCTAGGAGCTAAGTATTGCCTTCTAATTCCATGTTTTTCACAATAATTTTCAAACTCATTTGAGGTAAACTCTCCACACCTGTCTGATCTTAGGCATTTTAACCTGTAGCCACTTTCTTTTTCCACCATCTTTCGAAAGATCTTGAATATTTCAAATGCTTGTGATTTATCTTCCAGAAAGGTGAACCATGTCATTCTTGAGTAGTCATCAATGAAGAGCATAAAATATCTTTCACCAGAAAATGCTCTTGTTTGAGTTGGACCACACAGATTTGTATGCACGATTTCAAGTGGTCTTAAGGTCTTGTGCTCTTTTGTCCTGAAGCTCACTTTAGTTTCCTTACCTTTTACACATTCATCACAAAATGTGTTTACCAGTTTGATGATGGGTGAAATATTCCTCACACACCCCTTTTTGCTTACTGCAACTAGGTTATTAAAATTTATGTTGCCTAATCTTTGGTACTACAACCAACTTTCATCTACTTGTCCTACCATACATTAGGACTCATAGCATTCCTTCAGATTGTAAATGTTTCCATCCGTTCTGTTTCCTTCTGCCACAACTTGACCAATACTATCTTTCTTTATCTGGAAACCAGTTGAGTCAAAGGTGAATTTGTAACCTTTGTCACACATCTAACTCACACTCAGCAGGTTGTGCTTAAGGCCTTCCACATAATATACATCATGTGCCTTCAATTTTCCATCAATGCTTAGAGTGCCTTTTCCCTTTATTTTTATGGAGTTGTCTCCAAACCTTATTGAACCACCATTCCAGTCTTCAAGTTTGATGATTTTCCTTTTGTCACCAGTCATATGGTTTGAGAAACCACTATCTACAAACCATAGATTTTTCCTTTCAACATGTAAGGCAGTCTGTACTATGAGACTTGATTTTGCCTTTTCCTTTTCTTTCTCAACCCAAACTGGTTTGGTCTCCTTCTTCTCATCAGCTGCTATATTGAGCTCAGGTTCAGTTATTGGCTCTTGATCCAGATTTGTCTTCTTCTTATTGATATTCTAATTTTTACAAAACTTCTCTATGTGTCCAAACTCTTGATAGTTATAGCATTTTATATTTTCATTTAAGGGAACATCCTTAAAATTATTGTAGGGTACTAGTTTATTCTTTCTACAATCAAAACTCTTATGACCATATCCATTGTACTGATAACAGACAATATTCATATCCCAGAGTGCATTAAATGGATTTTTACTTTCATAACTCTTAGAGGGCTGATTGATTAATCTACAGTCAGCTATTCTATGCCCAAATTTGTTAAAGTTTAGAACATACCGGTTAGGTTGTCTTGATCCTAAATGGAGCTGCCTCATTGGGGGTCTTCCCTTCATGTTGTTAATTCTAGTGAATCCTTCACGGTCAATTCTTGCATTTCTCCTTGGATCTGCATGTTGGTACAGGAAGTGTGACCTTCGGTTTATTGCTGTATACCGATTTGAGATGCGATTTCTAACAACATCTGAATATGTCTTTTTTCTGGTATCCTTGCCTATAGTGAATGTCTTCTTTTCTTCACCTTTAATTGAAGAGGTGAACATTATTTCTTTGCTAGATTTATCTTTGTGGGTTGAACTTTGGCCTTCTTCAAATCCTAAGCCACTAGTGTCTTTGGATTGCTTATGTTTTCTCAACATCTTGTCTAAGGCCTCGGTGCTGCCTTCATACTTGCTCCTTATTTTTATTTCTTCCTTACTTTCTTCAAGCTCCTTTCTGAGCTTTACTATTTATGCTTCCAATTCTTGATGCTCCTTTTCCTTCTTTGTCAGATCAGAGCCTGTAGCTTCACGTATCCTCTTAGTTTCTTCTAGCTGCAATTTCAAGTCAGATATAACTTGAATGGACTCATCCAGGGATTGCTTCAAGAGATCTTGTTTATCTATAGCAACACGCTTAACCCATTTGATTTCTCTTCTTGTTTTACTCAATTCTTCAAGAGCACTGATAAGTTTTCTCTCCAAATCCACTTCAGCTTTAGTCTCCTCCTCTTCCTCATCTTCATCAACTGGTCTATCAAGTGCCATGAAGAGATTGAGTTTTCTATCGTTCTCATGGTAATCATCTTCTGATGCATTTTCTTCATCTGTTGTGTCATCTTAAATAGTATGTAGGTTGTTCTAGTTCTGGTAGCCTCTCCTTCCTTACCGATATTCATTCCTTTCTCTGTCTTTTCCAGCAGGTCTTCTGACCTCTTGACTCATCTCCATCGGTTTCTTTGCGAAGATAATTTGTAGCAAAGTGTCCTACCTTCCCACAGTCGAAACATTTAAGTGGTAGCCTTCCTCTGTACCAGTCGGATCCTCTTTTGAGCTTCCTGACAAAGTTTTCTACTTCAACATCAGTGTCTTACCTGGATTCTTTATGAGTAGCTACCTCTTTCCCCTTTTTGGTGATGTTGAATGCTACTTCTCTCCTTGAGGAAGTAGCACCGACTGTTCTCATCTCATAGGCTGTCAGTGAACCAAATAACTCATCCATTGAAAATGTCTTCAGATCCTTGGCTTCTTCTATGGGAGACACCTTAGTATCATACTTGGGTGTTAGAGATCTAAGTACCTTCTTGATAAGAATCTCATCTGCAATTTCTTCTCCAAGTCCTCTAATAGTATTCACAGTTTCATCAAATCTGTGAAGATAGCTTGCAATATTCTCATCATCTTTCATTTTGATGCTTTCAAGCTAGCCCCTTAGTGCTTGTAGCTTGGCTTCTTTGACTTTTTCATCTCCTTCAATCAGCCTCTACAATTTGTCCCAAGTCTCCTTTGCTGAAACATAGTGCATGACTTGGACAAGTTCATTATCAGACAGTCCACTCAAGATAGCATATTTGGACTTTGCATTATTCTCATACTCCTTTTTGGAATCTAGATCAATGGGAGGAGCATTAGGAACAACATGCCCATTCTTGATAGACATCCACACATCAAAACCTAGGGAGGAAATATAGGTCTCCATTCTTCTGCTCCAAAAGGCATAGTTGGATCCATCAAACATGGGGGCTTTTGAGGAAGTAGACTCATTTCTTTCCATTGTGTTCAAAGTCTAGAATCTACCCAAGGTTTAAAGATAACTGGAACCTATGCTCTGATACCAATTGTTGAACACATAGTACCACTGAGAGGGGGGTGAATCAATGGTTCTTGAACTTTTTGACTTTCAAATAAACTTCAGAATATCAGTTGTTCACTTAAACACTAAAAAATCAAACCAGTAGAGAAAGAAAGGAATCCAAAGGGATCATTCAAACAAATGTAACTCTCAACACCAGATTTACGAGGAAAACCCAATGTGGGAAAAACCTCGGTGATAAAAGCTGCTGGAGACTACTGCTCCAATCTAGTCTCACAAGTAAAACATTGAATTACAAAGATTTAGGGCACCAACCCCTGCACTTTTAGGGAACCAACCCAAGGATCACCAACCCCTACACCAAGCTTCAACTTGGTGATCTATATTGAAATACTATTTGAATACAATTAAGGCTTCTTGTTGCAAATGAATTCTGCAACTCTTGATCAAACAACTCACTGCCAGTTGACAGTCTTTTCTCCTCTAGTAAATCTCACACTACTAGTTGTGAGATTAATTTATTTGATTCTTTACCTCTGTTAGCTTTCTCTCCCTCTCTCACATAGACTCACAACACTTTGTGTCACACTTGGATACTGCCTGGTCTGCCACACCTTGCCGGTTAGGCTCAAATGCAAAATTGTAGTTATGCTGGTAGAATCCTCTCACCGGTATGCTTTCTCACATATACTACAACTATTTCTGAGGTGCATTTCTTCTTTTACTAACTCTCTCTCTTTTCTCTTCCTCTTCTCCAAAGCATCATCATGCTCTATTTCGAGCTCTCCTCTTTTATCCCATGATTTCCTGCCAGAAAGCAATTCAAACTTTGGAGTAGTTAGGATTTCCTCTTCCCGACACAATCTTCATGAGATCCAATCTAGCCTATCTTGGATCGACCACTTGTCCTTCAAGGATGCATCTGTACACATTTTCCATTATCCAATGCAAATTTCCTAAAAAATAGCAATCTCAAATAAAATCTCCTGCCTTGAAATCCATTGACACATAAAACGCTTCAGTTGTTTCCTTTTTGAGGTCTTTCTAAATCAGATTTTCTTTGCATTGATCCAGGTGCCAACTACTCCTGTGATTTGTGGTTGTTTCATTTATATTGATAGACAGTTTCACCAACCATGTTGATGATGGTTTTACCACCCTCTCCCTATTTGCCACCTTGGCTCCACATGACATCACCATGGTGAATCACTCTACTCACCGTCACATAGTCGGTTCAAACTTGATCATTCAACAAACTCATACTGATACACTCCTTTACCGGTAAGGTATTCTTCTTCTACTAACCGGTAGTGCACACTATACCGATAACACATCTTCTCCTCTCCAGTAGTTTGTGAGAAGTCTTAACGTTCTGCCTTTTCATCATAAACAAGCAATTATCCTTTAGATCGGTTTTTGCCTTACCGGTAAGCCTTCATTCTGTTTGCTCACATTCATGTGAATACCCATCATGCCGGTTGACATCAATGACAACTTAATGTCAAAATGCCAACAATCTATAAGGTATACATCTCCATTGTTTATATTCAAGCATTTACAATTACTTTCTTTCAAGGTTGATTCCTCAACTGGGGTTTGAATAAGGAAAACCCCTATCCACAACCCGCCTTTCTTCTCTTTTTTGTGTGTAGGTTGTAGGTGCACAACTGTAATTGCCGGTTTGGGCTTCATTTGCAGAGACGAAAGAACCGTTTTCATTTTGCATATTTTGTGGTGGACCGTGTACATTCCCACCACGGTCCTAACGACTTTTCTCCAAATTTCTAGAGTAGATCTGTGTCAGTCTAATTAGCTTAGATTCGTAGTTATAATGCGATCCCAAATTGGTAGCTCCTCATTTCACTCATTTCCCCTCTCTTTTCCACATAGTCAACAAGTCAACTTTCTCATTTACAAAAGAGGGAAAATTACACTTCAACCACTTGCAATCCACTTAGAATTCATATACTTGTTTCCCTTGGATTTGGATCTAGCAGATTCAACCCCTCTTTTGAATGTAAAGTTCTTTCCAAGTGAAAATCATCCTAGTGGCTTCATTTCTCTCTCCTAGGTGGAGAGTCACTAGGATCCAATTTTCCACTTTACATTTTGGTGAACCCGACGTCTTACACATTAATTTTTATTTCTCATTCTTAGATTTTGATTAATTACAATTTTAATTTCAAATTTTCATTTTCGAGTTTGATCTATTTACAAATTTAAGAGGTTAATTGCATAAAACCCTAATTTTTGATTTTGAGCAAATTAAGCTTGTTAAGTGCAAAATTGTAATTGCTTGTTACAAATCTGATTTCTATTTCAAAATTGCAATTCAAATCTATCTCTTTATTCTGAAAATTCAGTGGTTAAATCATAAAACCCTAATTTTTAGGATTCTTCTATTTTCAACCTTTGACTCCAATTTTGACCGATCTAGACATCTCCAAATCGGCTGTGTTTTTGGATTTCGCATTAAAATCATAGTCTCTATCATCCTTGAAATTTTTTAAAAATGTTGGTCAAACTGTGTGCGTTACTGCCAGGGTCCTTGACTTTTTTGCCGAAATTTCCGGAGACAGAATTGACTATATTTTTCTGCTCAGATCCAGAAAATCAGTATACTTTATCAATTTTAACACTCTCTAAGGTCAAACAAAAATTGAAAATTCATCAAATTCACATCTTAAAATTAATTTTCATAAAAAGGTCCTAATTTTAGATTTGCTTTCCCAGCAAATTCAGATTTCACTTAAGAGACTTTTAATGGAAATCAATAAACTGGATTTACTGGCTCTTTCACATGTGATTACATTAATTTTTGCATATATTTATCATGTGTCAGATAAGAGTTTCTTCCATTTCTTGTTGCTTCTCTTTCTTCATAGCACTTGGTCATATTGTGTTGTTAGGATTTCCAAATTAATAGATCTCAAAGATTTCATGTATCATTTATGTTGCATTATGGTGATGTTGTTAACACCATGCATTTCCTATGTTAATCACCTTACAGCTTTTGTAGATCCTAAACCTAAAGATCCTAACCCTTGTACCTCTCCTAGGGTATCTTGTGTGAAAGAAATGAGATCTAATGCTTTACCCAGTGATTTTTCTACAAGAGAGCAAGCATTGGAAAGTAATATGGATCCATCTTCTTCTTCTAGACACACCCTTGAGCAAGGGGGGAAATATGACAACATCAACATTCTTACATCTTTAGATCCTCCTTATTCTCCTAGGACCTATTTTTAACATCAAAGTCTATGTAGAGAGGACGATGTCATGCATTTTATTCATGACCTTTCTCCCTACATATAAATAACTAAAAATGAGCTTTTAGATGATGAAGATATTCCTCCTCAATCTTCCAAAAAGGATAAGCTTGATAAAGGTAAAGAGATTTTTATTTCACATGATACTCCTCCTTCATCTACAAATCCTTTTCTACCTCCTTACACATCCAATTTTAAAAAAATTCATAATTGTATTCTTCCATCTAGTCAATTGCAACATTCTTATAGTCATGGCTTTCATATAATTACAAAACAAGGTTTTAAAGGACAAGGAATTGGGAAATTTGAGCATGGAATTTATGTCCCTATAAACCCTCCTACACAAACTACTACAAGAGGCCTAGGAAGTGGTACCCCTCTTTCTATGGACGAATTCCTTAGAATTCTAAACTTTAAAGATTACCTTCAAAAACAACAAATCAAGAGAGCCCGCAAGAATGCTTCTTTTTCAAAGCGTCCTTTTTGTTTATTTCATCAAACCCATGACCATAATGCTGATGATTGTCCTGATTTTAAAAAATCTATTCAAGATGGCATAGATAGTGGAAAAATTAGAATTGTGGACAATGAAACTCCTTCTTCTAACAAACCTTCTTCTTCATGGGAAGATGATATTTACCATCCTAACAGATTAGCTGCAAGAATCTATTGGAGATTGAAATATGACAAGAACATTTCCTTTCCTCCTCAAAATAACAACAAAAATATTAAGAAAGTTAAAGGTATTGAATATTGCATTTTTCATGATTTATATTCACATTCTATTAGAAAATGTTATGCATTTAATAAATTTGTTCAACTACAATATGATCTTGCACACATTTGTCTAATAGAAGATCTAGCTGTATTTCTTGGTAAAAACATCGTGCCTTAGAGATTCTTTTCCCTTCTTGTTTCTCTTCACCCTATGGCATAATTAGCCCATTTCACGGGGGCTCTTTATCATTAGTGGTGGTATTGTTTCACTTTAACATACTTTGGGGAAGCAACCTGAAGTCCATTTTTTCTTCTTCTTTCTATACATTTATCTCTATCTTTGTGCATCATTCAATATTAGATCTCTTTTCTTGCATAGGGTTATTCTTATGTGAGTATATAATTGTTATTTTTTTTCCTCTTTTATTGGAGAAGGGCATCTTTAATGAGTACTGCACTTCTTCTCTTTCCCTCATTCTCTTGGAAATCTCACCTTTTCTATGGTTTTTTTTATTCGCAAGTATGATATGCCCCTTAGCAGGGAATGATCTCTTGAGAAGTATGTATCCTTTCCTTGAGAGGATTTTGTTCCACTTGGACGACATATCACTTGAAACTAATCACCATCAGAAAATGCGTAATATTTCTCCTTGTTCTCCTCACTTGGGGGCAAGGATTTTTACTCCTTTCCCTTTCATTCTTTTCCTTGTATCATTATTTCCTTTAGGGGTTGCATTCTTCATATGTGATTATCATTTCTTACAATGGTATGCTTTTATGACTAATCCCCCTTGGGGAATGTATGATGCTTTTTCTCTCTTCTTTTCAAAGATTACCACTTATTGAGATGTGTATTTTACATTTACTAATGTCTTTTCTTTCATGTGGTCATGTAAGTTCATTTCACATTTACTTATGTTTAATCTCTCTCTAGTAGATTGTGTAAGGTATTCTCATTGTCCCATTATCTTGGGGGGGAAATGGTCCTTCTCTCTCTCTTTCTCTAGGGATCCACTTTGCCCTATTAAGTGGATGGTGTGAGTTCTATTACTTGATGTCATTCCTTATGAAGAATTATTGGTTATTGGCTTAAGGATTCTCTCTTATACAAGAAGTGTTAATCCTTGACTACGACCTCTTTTGCACTTGGTAATGTACATCTATGATAAATCCAATCATCCCTTTGGGGGATAACATGACTCATCCCTCATCAAGAATCCATTTCACCTAGAAATAGGAGGAAGGATTGCATTTTTGTTCTTTCCTTTTCTTGTTCTAGAAGATGTTATATTTGTCTAAGACAACTACTCTTGTGGGTAGATGTCTTTTTGAACAAAGATCTCTTCTCCTCCAAGGATCACCTTTACACTTACATCAAGACATCTCTTTTCAACTATCTTATCATTTCTTGAAGAGTATTCCCTCTCTTGCTTGGATTTATGACATCATTGCATAGTGGATATCTTCTTTGTGATGAAGGTAGGTATCCTTGTTCTACTTTCCTTAAGATATCAACATCAATCTATGTTGACATCTTAAGGGGGGGGAACCCACACTTCTCCTTTTTACTATACTTCTCTCATATATTGAATAGTGGAACATTATTGGAACCAGAGGGAAACCTCTTAGAGAAAGATATCATCACTTTTTGTACACTAGGTCATTCTCGGAACCAGAGCACAATCTCTTAGAGAAAGATGTATTCACTTCTTCTTGTCTTGTACAATGAGACATTCTTGGAACCAGAGTGAAACCTCTTAGAGAAAGATGTCGTCACTTTTCTCTTATACAATGGGTCATTATTAGAACTAGAGCACGGTCTCTTAGAGAGAGATGACACCACTTTTCTCTTATGCAGGGTGATTATTCTTGAAATTAGGGCATGGTCTCTTAGAGCGAGCTATCACACCTTTCTTGACACTTGCACTATACATTCTATATATGTTGTAGCATACTTGGGAATAGACTCCTATGAGGCGCTTCAAAACTCACTTGTACACATGCACATGAGGTTGAGTAGGACTAACGGTGTTCTCACTCCCTCTCTTTACATGGATCACCTAGGCAAGCTCTAGGGGTGAGAATTACAATGTGCTTCTCTCCATGGATCACCTAGTTTTAGGGGTGATACATCCATGGTTTCTTTCTTCTTCACCTTTCGTCACATGGATCACCAAAGTGTGTATTAATATTCTCTCTCTTCTTCCTCTCATGAACTCATATTTTTACTATTGATAATTCATGGATGATGTCATCTTTTCTCTTTTATGTGATCACTTGTGTTTATGTGATGGCATTGGTCTTTGTGTCTTGATTAGTTGTTGAGACATCTGAGCTTGAGATATATGCAGCTAGTTAGTTTATCATCTCGTGTCTTGTTCTTTTCGTGTTTCTTTTTGCACTTTGTCTTTGTTTTGTGTCTCTTGTGCCTTTATGTTTTGTGTGCTCTTTCATATGTTGGCGTGAGTTGAGACCCTAAGATTGGGGGCTTTTTTCTCCTCAATATTAGTGGTGTCTTATACTCCTTATGGTTTTGCTCTGCATCTCTCATCTTCATCTCTATTTTCTTCTACTATACTAGCAGTGGTGGCATAAGCCATACTCCCACTAAAGTGGGGGCTAAATGTAGTGTCATAAAATTATGACCCATGCAATTTTAACCACATTTTGGGTCCTCACTTTAGCGACAACATATACTTCCCTTACTGGGACCTATTTATACATTTCCAACCCTTCACTCTTTCTCTTTCATGTCTTGTGTCTTCTTTAGACCCTGTCCGGGCCCCAAAATAGGGCAGGAAATGGGCATGGTGCCCATGTTGCCATCTCTTAGGGTGGTCCTATGTTCAGTCTGCCCGATCTCCTATGCATTTCTCATCTTCGGGGTTTGCTATTCCTCTTTGTCAGCCTTCGGTGGTTGAAAGTTAATCCTTGAGGCATGTATAAAAGGGAATTCAATACCCTAATTCATGGACGGATGGATAACAAAAAGACAGATAGAGGGCATAAGGAGAAGATACAAGATTTCAAGGTTATCATCAAGCATTCAAGCATTCAAGTCTTCTTTATTCATCCATTTGAGAAATATTACAACATTCATTTGCAAGCATGTGTGTGTGTTAGGGTTTTGTCATGTTACATGCCATTTCACACAACATTTAGGATTACATTCAAGAAGTAAAGCAATCATCATCAACAAGTTGCAGATCTACAAGGTATACATCTCCATTGTTTACATTCAAGCATTTGCAATTACTTTCTTTCAAGGTTGATTCCTCAACTAGGGTTTGACTAAGGAAAACCCCTATCCACAACCCCTCTTTCTTCTCTTTTATATGTGTAGGTTGTAGGTGCACAACTGTAATTGCATGTTTGGGTTTCATTTACAGAGACGAAAGAACCCTTTTTCGTTTCGCGGATTTTGTGGCAGACTATGTACATTCTCACCACGGTCTCGACAAATTTTCTCCAAATTTGCAAAGCAGATCCATGTTAGTCTAATTAGCTCAGATCTGAAGTTACAATGTGATCCTAAACTTGTAGCTCCTCATTTAACTCATTTTATCTCTCTTTTCCACATTGTCAACAAGTCAACTTTCTCATTTACAAAAGAGGATAAATCACACTTCAGCCACTTACAATCCACTCAGAATTCATATCCTTGTTTCCCTCGGATTTGGATCTAGAGGATTCAACCCCTCTTTTGAATGTAAATTTCTTCGCAGGTGAAAATCATCCTAGTGGATTCCTTTCTCTCTCCTAGGTGGGGAGTCGCTAGGATCCAATTTTCCACTTTATAGTCACAATTTTTGTAAATAAAAAACCACAACAAGACATGCATGCTCAATAGTCCAATACAATTAAGTTCATATCCCACTAACATTCGACTAATATAGTAGATGGTTGTTTGCTTTCCTTCGCAGTCTTGTTGCACTAGAAGTGCCCTCAAGACCATGGTAGTTGTTGATATGTAGACTAGTAAGGGCTTTCCTTCAATTGGTAAAATAAGAACTAGTGGATTCATGAGGTAATATTTGAGTAAATAAAGTGCTTGTTGGCATTTATCATCGCATCAAAATTTGATATTCTTATGTAACAAATGACTTAATGGATGACACTTGTCTACAAGTTGAGATATAATTTTCAAATTCATTGAGGTTTCCCTTGTAATGGTTGACGTTGACTGATATTCTTTGGAGGTGGAATCTCTAAGATAGCTTTGAATTTTGCAAGATCCACTTCAATACCTCTATGTGACATGATGTATCCTAGGAGTTTCCTGGAGGTTACCTTGAAGAAACTTTTTTTGGATTTAATCTCACTTTGTATTTATCTAATCAAGTAAATATTTTGGGTAGAACATTCAAATGGTCTTCTCTTGTGAGAAACATTCCCAAGAGGTCATCTACATAATCTTCCATCAAGGTATGCATCATATCATAAAATATTGTGGCCACAACTTGTCGATAATTAGAAACTGCACTATTTAGCCTGAAGGGAATTGATGTTTCAACAAAAAATCCACCAAGGACAAGTGAAAGCAATCTTGTCTTGTTCCTTGGTTATGATCTTGATATGATTATAACTGGAGAATCCATTCATGAGTGACAAAATTACATGCCTGATTATGAGATCGAAAATTAAGTTTATGTTAGGTAGTGGGAAATCATCTTTAGGACAAACCTTATTGATGTCTTTGAAGTTAGTACACACTCTAATACTTCCATCTGGTTTTCCAATGGGTATAATGTTTGATATCCATTCTGGGTGATATATGGGTCTGATAAAACCAACATCCAATAGTTTTTCAAGCTTAGATTTGACCAAAAGTGCTACTTGTGGATGTATTTTTATCAACTTTTGTTTTACAAGTTTTGCACTTGGTGCTACTACCAAATGATGCATAAAAAGATTTAGATCTAAACAAGACATATCAACATATCCCCATGCAAATTTTATCTGATACTGTATACACCTAAAAACTGGCTATGAGCAATTAAATAAATATTTTATATTTATTTAATATTTATTCTTCTATTAAATAGTTAATTCAAAAAGATTAATTAATTTAATTCATTTTCATATCTTTCTATTAATTAATATTTTATTAATTAATTCATTATCCTATTCTTCCAAATTAATTAAATATCTAATATTTAATTATCTTATTCCTCTAATTAATTAAATATCTAATATTTAATTATTCCTCTAATCAAGATTAATTAAATATCTAATATTTAATCATCTCCTCCAAGCAATTAAATATCTAATATTTAATAGTTATTCTCCTATCCTATAGCCTCAAATATTAAATAATTCCTAAATTATTTAACCCCTTTTCCAACTCACCCTCCATCTCCACTTCATCTTCCCTTTGCCAACTCATCCAACATGTGGCTAAGGAAATTAATATTTCTTAATATTAATTCATGATTTATCTTCAACCTCCAAAATTAATGAAATTGTGTACGTATACACATTTCATAAACCATTTCCTATATTCTCTCCAACACCCCCTACATCTTGGGAAGGACTTGAGTCCACTTGTCCGACCATGCCTAAATTTCCTCCAACCATCCCTAGATTCCCTCAGTGAACAACCCAGTCAAGGTGAGATGAGTGACACTTGTCTTCTCCTTCCCCTTTTCTCTCAACCTTCACCTTTGCTCACAGCCATTCAAATCTGCAGATTTGATCATGACCCTTGATCTGAGCCACATCATCTTATCCTCTCAAAGTCTATAAAACCAAGAGCTTCAATTGAGAGTAAGAGAGTCTTCAAAAATAGTCTTCAAGCCAATCTTATGCATCCGTGAGTTTTTGAAGCAAATAGCAAATATCATTTTAGCAATATAATCATATAGTATTATCATTTTAGCATAATCATGTAGCTTTGCATATCATACTATCAATTAACTACAAGTTATTAGTCCATTCTTCATATGCCATCTTGGAAGCCAACAATGCATTGTCTGAGAGCACACCATCTGCAACCAGGAACAGTGGAGTTAGGACACAATGAGACATAAGTCATGAAGGTAAAATAATATTTTATTTTAACATGTATTTCATGTAGTTTCATTGGTGGATTTTGGATTTCCTGTATGCATTTCCATTGTATTTTGTGAAACTAACTTATTGCAGGTAACATTCTAAGGATGAAATTCAAGCTCACACATTTTGGCGCCCACTGTGGGGCTAGACCTCGCATATATCTTTAAAAATTTCATAAAAATAAAATTAACATATTTGTAATGCAGATTCACACATGTGTGAATTTTGACAACGCTTTTGCATCATAGGTTAGCACTTTTGCATAATTGGTTAGCGCATATGTCATGGAGGTTAGCGCTTTTGTCTAAAAATCAGTGTTTTTGCATAATTGGTTAGCGCATATGTCATGTAGGTTAGTGCTTTTATCTAAAAATTGCTTTTGCATCATAGGTTAGCGCTTTTGCATCATTGGTTAGCGCTTTTGTAACGTAGGTTAGCGCTTTTGTAACGTAGGTTAGCGCTTTTGCATCGTAGGTTAGCACATTTGACAGAAAAGTTTGTAACCGTGATTTGAAATTAGGCTTGTAGACGCCCACCTAAGGTTTTTCACTAACTTTTTACTATTTTGTAGGTTTTTAACAATTTCTTGCAGATTTGGAGGAGTTAAGTCAGGATTTAGTGATTTATTTTCTAGCTTTTTCGAAGTTGGTTAAAAAGAACTCATATTTCCTTTTGGGTAAAAAGAAATTCTTTTTTCAAATTTGGTGTTCTAAAAAGTACCTCACTTGTTTTTGGGCTATAAAATAATCACATTTGCAAGGTAAAAAGAACAACAAATCAAACATTTACTTTCTTGCAAAGTTAGGATTCACATCTCAAATTTTGGGCTCTAAAAAGAACAACAATCTTTTATTTTCTTGCAAAGGTAAAAAGCACAATCAATCTTATATTTTGCAAGTTAAAAAGAACAATCAACTTGTCTGTTCTTACGAAGCAAGTTACTTTTTTGCAACAATTTTCATTTTCTTGACCAAGATTTCCAAATCCTAGTTTAGAAAATCATTTGCTATATGGGGCTAAAATAAACACCATGCTTGTTGGAGCAAAATCTCCAAGTAGAGGATAGATCACATTTCTATAGAAAGTTAAAAAGAACACTTGTATTTCGTCTCTCGAAAGTGGTAGGTATATGCTTTCCCCTTAATTGGGTGACCAAAAAGCCAAACTCACTCTTTTATGCTTTGTTTACTTTCAAGCAATTAATCCTTTAGAGGGCCTGCCTTCCCGAGCTGCCTTGAGGGGGCTAGTGAGAGGGGAACGACCTAAAGTGGAAACAGGCTAATACCGAGTACTTCCAATCCACTATAAATAAATTGTGTTTGTGACGAAAGTCCCAAACAACATGTGCTGATAAGTTCATACCGACACTATGTTTTCCCATAAACCCTATGGAGCGTAACCTCTATAGGCTGGGAACCTTCTATATTTACAGAGCTGAAAGTGTTGCATGTATGGCCACATGACCGGAAGCCTTTACTAAAAACCACTTGTACTAGTTGCCAAAAACCTTCTAGTTGTTGGCGCACGAGGTCGGACCTCTGAAGCGGCTCACATACATATGGTTCCTAGTAGAGATATAAAGTTTGCCATGGGGAGTTTTCATGGAAACTGGTGCTTGGCTGCCCCGAAGAAGTGAGTGCCGAGGGTGGAGCCAATGGAGTCAAGCATCTAAATATCCACTTTGAATAGCGTAGCCTCAGGGGAAACTCCATGTGAGATTCAACAACTATTATCTCAGCCTGCCATAGGGATTTGTACATGCTTGTACTTTTCATTTATTAAAAATTGTGTCTTCTATGTCTGTAACATGTTCCAAATGGTCAAAAATTGAAGAAAATTATCATCTACAAAAGATCCAAAGTCAACAAATTTCTGAAAAGTGTGATCAAAAGGATAAAACAAAAAGCATTCCAACACTTGAAACACCAACTCAAAATCAAAGTATCAAAACATCAAAATATCAAAATAATTCTTGAAGTAGGTTTGTCTCTAAACCATCACGTATTTTCAAAATAGCTCAAACAACTAGGTTGCTAATCCTATAGGTTCTATAAACATCAACATTCAACAAGCTATTGCTTCAAACATTTTAAGTGCAAAAAAATCAACATCCTTGTCAAGCCTCTCATCGGGATAATCAAATCCTCTATCACGAAGCTTGATCAATCTATACTAGGTTCCTAATCTTGGATATATCTTTCCTATTTTGAACTTAGGTTACATCAAAACCAAAATTGCACCAACTTTGGAATCAATCAAACTTGTAAACTGTTAAATGCTTATATGACTTTTAAGTATCACCTTAAGAAAAGAAAACCCAGTTACAAAGCTACTCAGAAGAGAATAAGATTCTTGTATATCAATCACAAGATCTTACTGAAACATAGAACATTCCTACATCATTTTTGTCACTACTTACGTGTCTGCGATACAAAATTTGATGGTGAAACTCTACAAAGATGTGCTTTTCAACAAAGAGATGCTTTATCCCAACGAACAAACAATAGTGGTAAGATCAATAAAGCATATCTTCCTAAACCAATAATCACCTATTGACCTTGTCCTTGGGAACTTTTGACAACTTTGAAATAATCACATGCCAATTTGGACTAGAGCCCAATACGAATAGCTTAGAAAACAACAACAAATGGAGGAAGAAGATACCACTTTTGGATTTACTGCTGTTGACGAAGAAGCTGTCAATAGCACCATTAGAGACCTGGAACAAGATTTCAAATTTGATAGGCTAATGGAAAAATTATTGGCAAAACAAAAAGAGAAATATCTCTTGATGTTGGCAAAATCTAGAGCTAAATTACCACAAGACTTTAACATAGAAAGCTTAAAACAAGACTCGGAGACAAGTAACACCCAAAACACAGATGAGAAAAATAATGAAGATATGAACAACAAAGAAACAAGGAAAGAAAGGGATGATAAAAGAAAAGAGCATAGTGACAAAAAGACTCACGATGAAACAAGGAGAGACTGTGTAGATAATCCCTTATCAAACCTTACTCAACAAATACAATCTCTACAACAGCAAATACAAGACATGCAAAATGGGACAAGCTCCAAGAAATATTCGTTACAAGATATATGCCCATATCCTTTTGATAAAAATTTGAATATGATGCCATTTCCGCAACATTGCGAGATCCCTAAATATGACAAATACGAAGGAAAATTTGATCCTCAAGATCACGTTAGGGAGTTTTGTACTATGAGAATGGAATTTGCTCATGAGGAAACTTACCTTATGCGTATTTTTCCTAGGAGTTTAAATGGACAATCAATGGAGTGGTTTTCAAGATTACCATCTGGAATCAAATCCTTTGAAGAACTTGTGAATAGGTTTATTTCACAATATTCCTACAATATAAGGAATGAAATAACAATGCTAGATCTTTGCAATGTTAAACAAAAGAATGGTGGATCCTTTATGATCTTTTTACAACTATGGAAACGCATGTTTAATAGGTATCCTCAAGATGTACCCGATCAAGAAAAAATGGACATATTCATCGATAATCTTATCAGTGAAATGAGTTATCGACTAAGGATGCAATGTCCTCCCTCTTTTGCCAAAATGATCGAAAATGGTTTGAAAATAGAGAACGCAATGGTAAAGAAAGGAGAACTAAAACTTTACAATAATTCATACAACAAAAACAACAACAACAACAATGACAAACCCAAGTTTTGGTCAAAGAATAGGAATGTCAACAATGAAGGAAATGATGATAACAATACTGCAAAACAACAACAACCAATTTTCAATCTAACAAGTCAAATCCCAAGCAACAACAATCTAGAAAACAATAAAGTCAAGTCCTTTTTCTCTAATCCTCAGAGAAAATTCAAAAATATTGGAGAATCTTTAAAATCATCTCTAAAAACTTTGCTTGCTAACAAATTGGTTGTTTTACCAGAAGCAAGAATTTATGAACCACCAGTTAAGCCAAATTGGTGGAATGACAATCACTTTTGCAATTATCATCGGAATAAAGGACTCCTAACAAATGATTGTCAAAGATTAAAACACATTATACAAGATCTAATTGATAATGGAACCATCACGGTGGATAGCCATAAGATGAATGAATCACACTTGGCTTTTAAAACTCCACTTCCAAACTATGATAAAGGTGAATCATCCTGATTAAAAAATGACAAAGGGAAAACCAAAGTGAATTATGCTTATACATATGATGATGTAGTAAATGTGATAATTGTTAATGAAAATCCATCTTCAGAACCAATCAATGTTATCACAAGAAGCAAAGCAAAGGTAACCTTTCCAGGTATAGAAAAAGACCCAATGTCTACATCACAACAATAAAATTTAGTAGAGCAATTACAATGAATACCCGCTCAAATATCAATTATAGAACTTCTCAAAACTTCACCTATGCATAAAAAAATTTTGGAGAAAGCATTAGTGGAAACAACGGTTTCAAAAGATTTGGATGTAGATCAGTTCCAAAATACGGTAGGACATCTTATAGCTCCTCATTGCTTATCATTTTCTGAAAATGATGATGCATCCTTACAACATCCTCACAATGATCCTTTACATGTTGAAGTCTCCATTAATAAAACTCTTGTCAAATGTGTACTCATAGATGGAGGAGTTGGTTTAAATATTTGTGCATTAAGTTTGATAAAAGCTTTGGGATATTCAGAGAATGCAGTAGACCCGAAAAAGAAAATAACCATCAAGGCTTACGATGAAGCAAAACGTTCTTCTAAAGGAACTGTTATGCTACCAATAAGGATAGGACTTGTGGAAAAGGATACATTGTGTCAAGTTTTAAATTTGAATCTCTCCTACAACATTCTTCTAGGAAGACCATGGATTCACAAGATGCAAGCAGTTCCTTCTACATACCATCAATGTGTAAAATTTCCTCATGAAGGAAAAGAAATCACTATAATTGTAGATTCCAGTCAATGTTGCAATAATTTTAAGCCAACACAAGATACCACATTTCCACATAACAGAGAATCAGTATATCCTACCAAGGAAATTCAAGAAAATTTTTGGGAAACTTTTGAAGAAAAGCTCAAGTTAAATGATGAAGGAATGGGAAAGTATTCTTTGAATAATTTTCCACTTTCCCCTAAGTCAGATGGAAAACCTATAGATGTTCAATCAAAATCATCAGGAAAATCAAAACGTATGTTTAAAGGGACATTTGTTAATGCTGGAACTCTTAAAGAAGAAAATGAAGACAAAAGTATTCTTGATTGGTTAGACAAGGATGAAGATAAAACTATAGCAACAACAACAGAAGTCAATATTACCATAAAACAATATGGCAAAGGATATGAAACCATGCAAAAGATGGGATATGAAGGGAAATGACCAATTGGTAAGAAACATCAAGGTATTTCAGAACCTATTTGTCCGCATACACAATCCAAAGAAGATAAATCTGGGTTAGGATATCTGAAGTTTAATCAAAAGCAACATAATTATCAACAACAAAAATGGAGAAAGAAATCAGTTTCTAAAGAAGAAAATTGGCAAGAAAAGCTACATCAAGCGGCCGAAACAATAACCAATAAACAACAAGAGAAAGAAGAACACGAAAAGAAAGAAGAGGAGATTATCATCCCAGGGAATGAAAAATCTTCTCAGCAAGTCCTAGAAATACAAACAAAAGAAAAATCTGAACAAAATATTCCAGAAGTAGTAAAAATAGAAATGACAGAAATCAGAGAACTTTTTGCACCATACGACATTCCAGTATGGTATAGTGGAGTAATCTTAGATCAGAATTCAGAAACAGATTCCAATGAATATGAATGGGGACCAGATGCCTTATCTACTACATCAAGTAAAGAACACAATTAAGATCAAGCAGATATCACAAAAGAAGACTTGTCTATTACAAAACAAAAGATAAAATTAGAAAGGAGACAAGAGAAACTTAGAATTCAGAGAAAAGAGGCATATGCAAAAAGAAAAGAGAATGACAAAAATAGTGACACAATGCCACAAGAAGTGCAAACAAGAATCCGATATGCAAGAACCATAGAAGAAATAAGAGATAGTCAAGTTGGATTAACTATTAGTCCAGAAGAAGATGAGTTTGAAAGGAGACAAAATCTATTAAAATAATCCTCTTTAACATGTACACAAGTCTATCAACTCCAAACTACAAATGGAGTCAATCAGGAAGAAATTTGCAATACCAAAGACGTGTGTGTTGATATAATCCATTCATTTAAGAGACAAATGTTAATTGAAGAAGCACTTGAGTGTGAACTACAAAATGCTAATATTAATCTTGTTAAGACTAATTCGGAAATTCTTGAGAAAGACAATCCTCAAAAACATTTAATCTATGACAATACCTATTCTATGTTAAATTATGATCATTATGTCATGAACGTTGAAACACCTAATGATGACAGTGATTATGATTTACCCCTTCTTCATCCTGAACTAATTGATTGGGATAATTTAGACAACCTCGAACTAAATGTCTTTTCCAATGATCATGACTTAGCTGTGTACCTTAACACTATTGAACCCATCCCACCTAAGATATCTTCTACTACAGAATCAAGTAATGTTTTTCATACTCAGGAGAATGCCAAACTTTTCAGTCACAAAAGTGAAATAAAAAAGGAAAGAGACCTATTGTTGAAAACCATTTCATGGCAACATTAGATCAATCAAAAGAGAAAATAAAGGGCGTATCTGATGATGAAAACCTCCTTGAGGCATCAGAAGATGGAAAGTTTGACATTTTTCCTGCATATTTTCAAGAAAGATCTGCTATCCTGATAGAACCAATAGAAGCGTTATACATTGATACATCAAAAGATCCTAAAATACTTCATTTTGCTGCCTCATTATCAAAAAAAGAGAGGAAAGAATACATGGAATTCTTTAAGCAATGACAAATAAATTTTGCTTGGTCTTATGCAGATATGCCAAAGCTTAACCTAGATCTTATCATGCACCATCTTAATGCAGATTTAAAAGAAAAACCTGTTAAGCAAAAGCTAAGAAAGATGCACCCACATATTGCTCTCCTTGTCAAAACTGAGCTCAAGAAATTATTAGAAGTGGAATTCATAAGACCAGTTGCTTATCCAGAATGGGTTTCAATTATTGTACAAGTATCAAAACCAGATAAGAGCATAAGAATCTGCACATATTTTAGAGATCTAAATAAAGCATGTCCAAAAGATGATTTCCCGCTACCAAACATTGATATCATAGTAGACTTGTCAGCAGGGCATGAGATGTTTTCATTAATGGATGGCTTCTCAGGATATAATCAAATAAGAATTGCACCTGAAGATCAAGAGAAGACAGCTTTCACCTGTGCATGGGGAACATACTACTGGAATGTTATGCCATTTGGGCTTAATAATGCAGGAGCGACATATCAAAGAGCTATGACGATAATTTTTCATGACATGATGCATATATTCATGGAAGATTATGTCGATGACATACTCGCAAAATATCACGCAAGAAAAGAACATTTGAACATTTTAAGCAAGATTTTTGACAGGCTGGAAAGATATCAATTGAGATTAAATCCAAAGAAATGTGCATTCGAGGTAACCTCTGGGAAGCTCCTTGGGTACATTATATCAGCTCGTGGAATTGAAGTAGATCCTGGAAAAGTTAAAGCTATCATGGAGATGAAGTCACCTAAGAACATAAGTCAATTGTGATCTTTACAAGGAAGGTTGCAATCAATCAGGAGATTTGTGTCCCAATTGGCCGATAGATGTCTTCCCTTTACCCATCTTCTACATAAAAATGTTCCATACAAATGGGATCTAACATGTGAAGAAGCTTTCTTGCAAATAAAAGAATATCTTATGAGTCCTCCAGTACTGATATCACCAACCAAAGGGAAACCATTGTTACTCTATGTCTTAGCAACAAGTGTATCATTAGGCACTCTCCTAGCTCAGCACGATGATGAAGGAAAAGAAAGAGCAGTTTATTATATCAACAAAACAATTGTTGGATATGAGTTAAATTATTCATCAATTGAAAAGATATGTCTAGCAGTTGTATTTGCAACTCATAAGCTATGACATTATATGTTGATTCATTCTATAAAACTAATAGCAAAGATAGATCCTCTCAAATATTTATTGAGAAGTCAACATTAACGGGGAGACTAGCCAAATGGGTTATGATATTGAGTGAATTTGACATAGAATATGTTGATCGGAAAGCCATCAAAAGACAAGTCATTGCTGATCAATTGGCTGATGCACCTTTACAAAATGACATGCCTTTGCACATCGAATTTCCTGATGCAGATATCTTGACAATAAGTACAAACTTTTGGGAATTGTAGTTTGATGGTTGTTATACTCAATATGGATCAGGTGCAAGAATCTTTTTTATCACACCTCAAGGACATACAATTCCGAAATCATATAGACTGAGATTTCCATGCACCAATAATACTACAGAGTATGAAGCATTGGCTATAGGGCTCAAAATGGCCATTGAATGGAATGTCAAAGAACTACATGTCTATGGTGATTCACAACTTGTTATTAATCAAATAAATGATGAATATCAAACAAAGGATGATAAGCTTATGCCGTACAAACAGCTAGTGGAAGAATTTAAAGGACATTTTAAAGAAATCACATTCACCTAGATTCCCATAAATGAAAAATAAAGTAGCAGATGCAATGGCTGCAATAGCATCTCTCTTGCAAAATAAAGAGAATCAACAATGTTACGAGTTTCTTGTGGAAGATATCTTAACCCCTACCATTCAATCCCATCATACCTATTGAATTTGCCATATATCAGGAACCAATCAATCCTTATATGGTCAAACCTACCAATATTTAAAAGATCATATCCTTCCTTTAGAATTATCTCGTAATCAACAAAGAAACTTTATTCGTCAGTCCTCTCGCTATACCATTATTGCTAATATCCTATATAGGTGTGGTCTAGATGGTACATTATTGAGATGTCTTGAAAAAGATGAATCTGAGAGAGTTCTTAATGACATTCATGTGGGTATTTGTGGTACACACTCAAGTGGTTTAACATTGGCTAAGAAACTTATTCGTATGGGTTACTTTTGGCCTACTATGGAAAGAGACTCGTTCACCTATGCTAAAAAGTGTAAACAATGTCAAATTCATGGAAATCTAATTCATGCACCAACACAAGAGTTATATCCTATGACAGGATCATGGCCATTTTCACAGTGGGGCCTAGATTTGGTAGGAAAGATCAATCCCTCATCCTCTAATGGCCATAAATTCATTCTAGTTGCTACTGAATATTTTACTAAGTGGATTGAAGTAGTGCCTTTAACAACAGTGACATGAAAACAAATATCATCATTCATCTTGAATTACATAATCTGTCGCTATGGAGTTCCTATGACCATTATCACTGATAATGGAAGACCATTCAAAAATCAAGATGTAGAAGAGCTATGCGAAAAATTTCATATCCAACATAGGTTCTCTACTCCATATTATCCACAAGGTAATGGTCAAGCTGAGGCATCAAACAAAACTATCTTGAAAATCTTGAAGAAAACAGTCAATGAAGCTGGAAAAGATTGGCACATTCAGCTAAATCCTGCTCTTTGGGCATACCGAACTAGTGTCCGCACTCCAACAGGGGCAACTCCATATTGTTTGGTCTATGGATCAGAAGCTATATTACCTATAGAAGTAGAGATACCTTCTCTACGAGTATCCTTGCATGATCTTATACCAGAAGAAGAACAAAGAGTCTCTCGACTTCGGGAACTAGAACTGATTTAGGAACACCACCAAAATGCAATAGACCATTTGAAAGTATACCAACAAAGAATGGAAAGAAGCTATAACCATAGAGTCAAGCCACACACTTTCCAGATTGGAGACATAGTTCTAAGGGAGAATTCGAGAAATCAGCAAGATCGAGAAAAGAAGGGAAAATTTGAACCAAATTGGCTAGGACTTTTTGTCATAGTAGCAACATATGGATCAGGGGAATACAAGTTATCTACCTCTGAAGGTGATTGGTTTGATGAATCTATCAATTTTGTCCATCTCAAGAAATTCTATGCTTGAGATATAAAGTCCTGGAAAAATCAATACAAGGCATATAAAGTCCTGAAGAAATCAGTAAAAATCAGAAAAGCAGAAAATCCCTAAAAAGTATAAAACAACAACAATGCAATAAATTTAGATGGTGAAAACCTGGTAAACAGAAACTATCTAAAAACTGAGTTCCTCCATCCATGAGATCACTTTGCGCACCTATCCACTCCATCCTCTCGCATTTATCACTTCCATCTATCTTAGCTTATCCATTCCATCTTTCATATCCATTGCTCTGAACCATTTAGCAAGAAATATGAAGCTTACCAACAATTATAACCTTTTGACATACTTTCCACAATCATTGTCTTAGATTTTATCAGTATCTATCAATCTGCATTTCTATTCTATCATGGTTTGAATCTTGATCAATTCATACATCCATAATAAATTTTTGTTTCCATTGGGGGCAAAATCCTAATTCCTTTTGCTAAGGTGATCTTTTGAAAACTTAAAAATCCAAAAACATTCGAAAAACATACAAAACAAGAAAACACAAACAAAAACCCAAAAACATCTAGGGTTTTGAATTAGATAACAAGCAAAAAAAGCAACAAATCAATCAAGGCATCTCATCAACAACTGAATCGTTAAACTTAGAAAATGAAGAATCAACCCGCAAGCTATAAAGGATTATCAAAGATCATTCATCAACATGATTATATCAGTTAATGACCATAAGAACATGTGAATGACATACAAGATTCAGTGTTTATATCTTGATTTTTACTAATCATGTACTCTATGCAACTCAAGGATGTCCATGACTAGAGGAGCTATGATGGGGCATGATTATTTTCTTTGATTACTGTCTGTGGTTTATCTCTTACTACGGTATGAACTTGTCTCAGGATATGATCGGCAAAAGATCAAGGAGGACGTTCCAAGTCATGCATGAAAGGAGATACTCCTTGTCTATTCTGCAAGCAATACTCAGGTCAACTTGATTCATTATATCAATTTGCTTGTATTAACTTGCTATATCAAAATCCATGTAAGAAATACTTAGGTCATCTTGAATCTTTATGTCAAGTTGCTTGTATTTTCTTACAACATTTTAAAGCTCAATGATGAAATGAAGCACTGTTACAAGATAGCATATGAAGAATGGCAGCATAAATTTTAGTTAGATCATTTCATTAGCTCATTATTCATTTGCATTATAAGCATTCATTTGTCAGCTACATTATAAGCGTATCACTTCATTAGCAGATCAACGGTCATAAATATAGATTGAGTATACTTGGAGAAATAAAAACAATTTGCATTTAATCATTGTAGGTGCATTCATTTTTAATCATTGTTCATTTCATTTTAGCTGCATTTTATCATTGTATTAAGTGCATTCAATTAAGTGCATTTCATTAACCATATAGTGTATCATTATTATTTGCATTATCATTCCATTTATCATTTAGTTGCATGCATAAAAATTTCAAAAGAAACATTTCATATAGATCATTTGTATGTACATCACCATAAGCATTAATCAATCATTCATTTACATTTTCATATAGATCACTTGCATTCGCATCAATTAAGTAATAATTTTCATTTGCATCCAAAATCATCAAAATCAAAGCAAAAACATTTATCATTACATCATGTAAGTCATTATCATCATATCATTATCCATCTACTCATTGCATCCATCTAATCCAAGCATCTAAGCATCCATAAAATCAAATCTGTAATGCCCCTACCCTAGTCGGCCTTGTAAAACCTGTTTGACCTTGGTTGACTTCCTATGTGGCATTCTTGAATGGTTGGTTAACCGTGATGCAATGTTGTAGATTAGATAATATAAATAATTGTGCATACCTATTATTGTGCTTTTGCATCGATTCTTGTGTAAATGTAGTTGTTTCTTAATTCTTGTTATAAATCTCAAGCTAACGCCTTCATTAATATGTATATATATGTATGCTTGCGTGACTCATGGTTGCAGGAGATTGTAGGTACTATACCGCCTTGGTGCGAGGTTCATCTCCTTCAGGATTCGTAGGGTTGAGTATACATCCTTCATCCTTAGAATTCGGATTAGGTGGTCATAAAACTCTCATCTTGCCTTAGCCATGATCAGGTGACCATTGTGTGTGGTCCATAGGGTTCCTTTGTCAGTTGGGTTGCGTGTTGTGTGATTGGTGGATTTCTTGGTTTGTGTGCCTTGCATGTGGGGAATGGAGTATTTTTATCCTAAGTATTTAATTCAATTTAATGTGTGGATGTACACATTAGTAATTGAGAAATTTAAAATAGATAGTTTTCTTTTATATGATTAATCGTTAATTTAAGAGATCGCTTTATTTATATTTGTAGCAAGCTTAAGTATTTAATTTGAATTAATGTGTTCATTTACGCATTATTAGTTGAAAAATTAAAATAAATAGGTTACTTTCATGAGATTAGTCAGTTATCAAAAAGAGCGCTTTATTTATGTGTAGCGAGTTTAATTTAATAGTTAATTTTAAATAACGAATTTAATTAGTTTATGCATTTTTAAAAAGGAAGATTTAAATTTATTTGGAAATAGAAATAATTTAACCACTTTTGCATTTTGGAAATGAAAGGGTAAATTTTATTAGTAAAGAAAATCATTTTTAATTTGTAAAGTTTGATATAGTGTAAAACGTTGATTTTGGAAATTAATTTAATTTAAATAGTTTACCCTTGTCAATAATTCAAAATATAAATGCTGGTTTAATTAATATTGAAAAATTAAAATTAAGATCAAAATAAGAGAGAGAGATATTAATTAGAAAATCAAGTTAAATCAATTTAATAGTTGAAAGAAATTATCATTTCTTTTTATTTTAAAAAAAAAGGGCTTAATTTTCGAAATTAGAAATTAGGTCAAAAAGGGGGTTTCCATTTAACCTAAGTTGAAAAATATTTTGGGGGTTGGAATTCTTTTTGGAAAAAAAAAAAAAAAAATTCTTGGTGAAGGGTTTTGAAAGAAAAAGGAAAATGGAGATTTTTGGGAATGGCAGCATGAGCTCGTCTTCAAGATTCTTGCCCAGAGTGTGAAGGAGGTAGGATTCGAATGCACCTCTGGTTAATTTTTTTTGTAATTTTGGGAATATCTTTGGATTTTGTTCTTGAAGGTTTCTTACTCCAAATCTCCATGATTGTTGTTAAACTATAGATTTTAGTTTTGGGAATATGGGTTGTTCTTGGGTCAAAAAAAATAAAATGGTCTTAATGGATTCTGTGTTTTAAACTAGCTGAGAAAATAATTTCCCATACAGTTGTTTGGAACAAACTGGAAAATATTTGTGATTGTGATAAAAGGGTATGGGGGTTTTACGTTTTTTTTTTTTCATTTCATATACTTTTATTCAAATTTTTTTTAATAAAGTAGAAACTGGAAGTAAAGAAAAAAAATATACAATAAAAATAATCAAAAAAAAAAAAGAAAATAAATTGGGGTTTCGGGGGGGGAGCCGAAACTCAACCCGCCCCTCCCCACGACGTTGCCGCAGCTGCTCTCGGTTCCCACACAGTGGGGGCCGGAGGGGACTGCGACTCCCATGGAGGCCGCAGCTCCTCCTGGTCCATTGTGTGTGGGCCGAAGGGCCTGCGACCCCACGGCGGCCGCAATACCCCGGCTCCAATGTAGGTGGAGGCTGAGGGTCCTGCGTCCTTCATGGAGGCTACAGACTCTTCGATAGGGCATGACCCGCCCTAGGGTTTCATCGCCTAGGGTTTTGGGCTGCCCTCCCATGATTTTTTTATTATTTATAATTTTTTTTATATATTTAAAAAAAACTTAGATATGATGTTTAGTTAGTATGTTTTAAAAAAATAGGAATTTTATAATAAATAGAAGAAAAATATATCATAAGTAACATATTGGTATTGTTAAAGTGAATGGACATTTATATTTTCAGCAAGTTAGGAATATATAAAAAGGGGATAAACATATTATTAATTATAAATTCATCATTGGATTCAATATAGGCAATGAATTCCATGGAATTAACAATTGTTGGAATGTTGTATTTAACTTTATTTTCATTTAGTTAGTTGATATTGGGCCTCATTTTTAGATGCTAATGAGTAAATCAAATGGTGGAATTAGTTTTAAAATGTATGCAATGGAATCTTAAATTAGCTGGGAGATTATTTTCCCATTTCCTTAATTGCTTTTAATGTAGATGTTCCATATAGTGATAGGGTAATTTTGAGTTGGTAGAAAAGAGGCTAGATTATTGTTGTAAAGCCAACTTGCCATGGATGCATATCTAAGGATTAGATAACTTGTTTAGATGCCTAAAACAATATGAGAAAAGACTGTATTTACCCGTTAACGCTTGTGCATGGTTAATATTTTGTAATCGTTATGTCTATAATAATAGCATGTCTTTGTTAGGTTTGATGGGCCCCTGTCGTCTGGTTGCTTGTGTCTGGTCATAGTCGGTCAAGTCTCCATTTAGGGTATCGACAGTTAATAATCCTCGTAATTACTTTTGATGTATTCAATAGAATCCACTTCAAAGGGATCATTATGTAATTAATGACCGAGATGGTTGTTGTATATTGGTTGTGTTCGCCTATGTGGCAAAGATGTAAAAGACTGAAACTTATGTAATCCTAACTATATTAAATGTCAGAGGGGTCTTGCAGTTGAGAAGACCCAGAGATGTAGCCCTCTAGGGGTGAACTTCGAGATCATACCCGTGTTATGCGATGCCTTTGTCTCTTTTATTTTCATACTTTAAGTTATCATGTATAGTTGTATTTTGTAAGTGTATAATGGGAATTTGATGAAGCTAAACCTCAAGTGCATGAATAAAGTCCTCTTGTTAAATGTAGTAATTAGGGTCATAAAAGATTGTAAATAGGATTATGGAAAGTATTTTGTTAATATTAATTAAAAGAAGTAATAGTGGAAAGAAACTTGCTAGGTTACCATTATTGGATTAACTTGTTATAAAGCTTGTAAATTGAACGAATGTGAATGGGTAACAAATATAGGACTAATGTCGTAATATCTAAATGGAAATCTAATGGATGAACCTCATTTGGGTATTTACCTTTTTATCTTAGTAAATGAACATCGTCATGTTAGTTATATTTCACTATATTGGATGAATTTATTTAGTTGCTTATGTTTTTATTCTAAACAAATAATCCTCACCAGAATTAGTTTTATAATCGCATGAACTCAAACTGGCTATCCATATTATAACCTTAATAAATGAATTTCTTTATGTTAGCTATAATTGAACTAAAAGGGAAGAATTCATTTAGTTGTTTATATCTTAATCTTAGCAAATGTATCTCTTCATATTATCTTTATTTTAACTAAAAAGAGTGAAACTCATTAAGTTAGTTATATTTTAATGATAATGGATGAACGTCACTATGTACTTATATTTTTAATCCTGAAAGAATGAATATCATCTTGCTAACTATATTTTAATTAAAGGGATGAACTCATGTGGCCCTAGTACATTTTCACCTTAATGAATTGAGCTCCATCTCTTAGCATTATTTTAACTTCAATGGAAGAACTCTTTGGCTATTTACATTTTATCATCTATAAATGAACTGCAACTTATTAGTTGGTTATGTTTAAAGCCAAATGAAGGAACCCCATTTTATTATTTACAACTTAATTCATAATGAATGAATCTCATCTTGTTAGCCATATTTTTAACTATAAAGGATGCTCTCATTGTGGTTGGTTACTTCAAAACCTAAATGAATGTACTTCAGTATATTAGTCGCATTGTATCTAAAATGGATGGACTCGTCAAGTTAACTCCACTTAAACCTTAATGGGTGAATTCTTAAGCTAATTATGTTTTAAATTGCACGGAGTAAATATCCTTATGTTAGCCTCCTCTCCAATCAAAATAGATGAACGGTTCCCAAATTCTAAAATGTCAAATCATCGATCATAACATAACCATGTCTTAAGTATTAACTTGTAATTAAGATATCCAGCTTATTGGATCAATTGTCACGAGTTGAGTTAGGTGTGAGGTTACGTAATCACGTTGGGAAACTCCTTAGGATTGTTTAGTCTTCCGCTGTGTTATCTAAGCTTTAGATAACTCTAATGTATCATATTGTTGTGTTTTATTATTAACGCTCTTAATGATTATTATAAAAAAAAAATATTTACACTCCATTTGAGTGTTTTTAACTTAAACCCTTTGGGGTTTCCTGGTGGGGCATTACACTTGGTATTAGAGCCCACGTTGCAACACTGGGATCTTTGGTTTCACTTGTGCCCTTAGTTGGTGTGTGTGTGTCTACCTTATGCTGTATGCTTGTCCTCCTTGATGTGAGGGTGTGATTGAACAAACCCTACTTGTGTGTAATGCGTGTGTTCACACCTTGTTTCCACCTTCTTGATGTGGGTGTTTTGGAATGATTATAGGTGCTTTGTCTTCTTATTGCGGTCTTGGTCTATGATTCCTCTTAGTCTGAAAGAGAGTCGTATGTACCTTCATTCTTGAGTTGTTTTACTCTTTTGACTAATCTGTCTGGGTTGGTTGGTATTGTCTTGAATCTAAAAGTATGAAAAGTGCTTGTTTATGGTGTTGATCTATCTTAGTGAAGACCACTAGAAGAACTAGTATGGCAAAAAAAATAAAAATAATTAAATGCTTATTTTGTGGTAAATTAAATGACTATCACCTTTCCTCCTCTCTCTCCCTAGAGATTAAAATGTTTGTGATATTGGTAATTATCTCTTATTTAAGTTTTCTTATTGCAAGAGAAAGGATGATATTTCTTGAGCCCTTGTGTGAGCCTTATAACGCTTATGTGTGTTAGAATTTGAAAAGGATTTGGTTTGAAAGTTAATATTGGTTATTGAGAGAAAAATTGTATGTTTGCATTAAGATTTCTCCATGTGCTTTGTAAGAGTAATATAATTAAAGCCCATCTTAGGTAAGGTGCAGTAATATGCGCATAGTTGATTCTGTGAAAATTGTTTGTTGTGAAAGGAATACCACAAGAGAACATGTTATAGTAGCTTCAGGAGTGTATTAATGTGTTCCTCGAAGGATTGTTTTATGTGCTTATTCAACTAGTGTGATTTAGGACCTATTTTAGTGAAGCACCATTTAACTTGCTTTGGATATAGATAATTGTCTTATTGTGTTTAGAAAGAGTAAATGAAAGACTTGTTAATTTGTATGCATTAAATGTGTAATATTTGGAAGACAGCTCCTCATGTACCTTCTTGTCGTATTATAAATTTTCAATGTTAGAAACAATAATAATTAGAAATGTCATGTTAGGTTGCTTTGGCACCCTCCTAAAAGATAGCGAAATGAAAACCGTGCAACTAAAATGATAGACTTATATCTGAGCATATAGTGCGATCTTGTTGATCTCATGTATTCGTAGGAAATAGTTGATTTTCCAACTCTCTTCCTCCCCTTGCCTAAATTATAGGATTTGTTGTTTTGAAATACTATTTAGAATGCAGTGATTTAAGAAGAATTCTGATAACGCATATGAAATTGTATGTTGCTTTTGGCTTCTAATTGAAAGAGGAAAGCTGTTCGCCTTGGAAAAGAAAATTGCATAGTTAGTAATGTGAATGAAAATGCTTAGTGGAAATTGAGAAGGATATTGGAATGACGTTATTTCCTTGTGTAAATTTGAATTGTTAAGAATTTTAGAACGTGTATCTAGAGTAAACTTTATTTAGTGATTCATGTGTAAAGCATAATTAAAACTTCCCTTAAGTAGATGTTAGCATGGTGTAAAGTCCTCCCCGTAAATGTGACTAAACCAGTAATGGTGCTATTCCTTGTTTGTTGTAAGAAACCCATACTTGCTATGTGTGCCCATGGGATGGTGAAGTAATCAACCATGGGGGATATGTTTGCTTATGAGTATGGGAAACCATACCTACTTATGTGATGATGCATATTTGTTCCCTTACTGAGTGCCATCCCACGGGTTGTTGATAAGTCAATATGTGAAGGGGTAGTATTAGGAGTCACCATTCCTTGAATAGCATGAACAGTGTATGAGTAATGTTGACGCGAAGTGACTTTAGCTTCCCTATCCCAAGGAAAAATATAGTTATATAACGAAACTGTATTATAGGTGTACTCAGTACTTTCCCTTGTGATGAACCGATTTATGAGGTTCATGTGTGCCAGCCTAATTCCTATCCTTTATTTTGAGCATATAGATGACAGTTCTTGAGCATATTGATGTATTTTATTGGAGCATCTTTTGCCTTGTCTTCATGAGAGGCGTGTTATTTTCTTACATGAGTTTCCAATTGACTAGTGTTGGTAGACTTGTGGGTAGACCTTAGCCATGTATACCTCTGGCTTACAGTGAGTATCCTGAGAGGAACATCGCTATGTAGGGTGTGACCGACATGTGCCTTATCTGTGAGGTACATTGCCATGTAGGATACGTCCATTGCGTGCCCTGTCTGCTTGGAGTATTGTCATGCCATGCTGAGACATGATGCGGGATGTAGTAGACATTGCCATGCGGCCTATCGATAGGTATAGGGTAGAGCCATGCCGTGTGACGACATGATGCGGGGTGATGCCGAGGTACACACTACCATGCCATGTGAATGTGTGACTAGGCCACACCACATGATGAGCTACTACGATAGCTAGACGATTGTTCCTTCCTTCCTCATTGGTGGCTAGCTGCTAGTCATGTAGTGATGTAATGTGCACTTATGATATTCTTTTATTATTTATTTGTTTCCTTGTGGGTGAGCAATTTATTTTATTTTGACCTTGAAGGTTTAGCCATGATCTTGCAATCTTGTTCTTACTTGATTTGATGTTGCAATTCCAAAATTATTTTCTTGCCTTACTGTTGGAATTGACGACTATTATCTTTATACTTCTATACTTTGGTGGCTAAACTGGTTTATCTTTATTGTTTTTGTAAGTTGGCCTTGTGTTGCAATGTGAATTCCTCTCCAAGAACATAGGAGATGGTCTTGGTTGAGTGTATACGAGGAAGTAGACGTAGGGAACCTTGAGGATGGAGGTATGTGAGGCTGTGAGACAGCTAGGATCCACTACCTACCTATGAGTGGTGATTATCTCTTGGAGGCTAAACACCTTACAAAACAAGGGATGTTCACGAGGGTCTTGTATGGAAGGTAACACCACTATGGTGTACCCTAGCACCATCAAGCCCTTGAGTGAGATGTTGGATATTGATGATCATATTATTTGTACTGAAATCAGGCATAGAGATGTTGTCCGTGCATGTTATCTTTGACCGAGCATTAGGCATGCTCACATGTGGCCTTTTGTGTTGTGCAATACCAGTTATGTGGATGGTTATTGTGTGTAAACATTGATTAAATGGTGTTAAATTGCCACTATGTAATGGGACATAGTTATTGGAAAAGTTCTTATATGCCTGGAAAGTGCAAACAATTGAGTTGTTTACGTTGCTCCTATATATTGAAATGTTAACTTGGATGTAGAAATTGATATTTGAAGCTTGTCCTATGCGATAAAGTTTTGTTAAAAGAGGTATGGGTGAAATAATTTGATCTTGATGGCATATTTTCTTGTCATGTTTGATAGATGAGTATGATAACTGTGTCTATATCTTTTAATGCTTTAGTTTGGTGTAATGAAAGGAAGGAAAAATTCTCATTTCTCTACTAAGATTGTGTGTAATTTCTAGAATATTTTAAGAAGTGTATGATTTTAGATGCATTATGTTAATGGATAATGACATTCATGGAGGATTTATCAATAATGTTTTAAATTGTTGGCAAAATAGTTATTTGTGCAAATTGATAATTGTTAATTGAGTTTAAGGGCTAATACGTGTTGTATGACTTCCGCTTAGCCTTGTGACTTCCAGGAGTAAGTCGAAGCCTAGGGGGGGGAGAATGTAATGCCCCTACCCTAGTCGGCCTTGTAAAACCCGTTTGACCTTGGTTGACTTCCTATGTGGCATTCTTGAATGGTTGGTTAACCGTGATGCAATGTTGTAGATTAGATAATATAAATAATTGTGCATACCTATTATTGTGCTTTTGCATCGATTCTTGTGTAAATGTAGTTGTTTCCTAATTCTTGTTATAAATCTCAAGCTAATGCCTTCATTAATATGTATATATATGTATGCTTGCATGACTCATGGTTGCAGGAGATTGTAGGTACTATACCGCCTTGGTGCGAGGTTCATCTCCTTCAGGATTCGTAGGGTTGAGTATACCTCCTTCATCCTTAGAATTCGGATTAGGTGGTCATAAAACTCTCGTCTTGGCTTAGCCATGATCAGGTGACCGTCGTGTGTGGTTCGTAGGGTTCCTTTGTCAGTTGGGTTGTGTGTCGTGTGATTGGTGGATTTCTTGGTTTGTGTGCCTTGCATGTGGGGAATGGAGTATTTTTATCCTAAGTATTTAATTCAATTTAATGTGTGGATGTACGCATTAGTAATTGAGAAATTTAAAATAGATAGTTTTCTTTTATATGATTAATCGTTAATTTAAGAGATCCCTTTATTTATATTTGTAGCAAGCTTAAGTATTTAATTTGAATTAATGTGTTCATTTATGCATTATTAGTTGAGAAATTAAAATAAATAGGTTACTTTCATGAGATTAGTCAGTTATCAAAAAGAGCGCTTTATTTATGTGTAGCGAGTTTAATTTAATAGTTAATTTTAAATAACGAATTTAATTAGTTTATGCGTTTTTAAAAAGGAAGATTTAAAGTCATTTGGAAATAGAAATAATTTAACCACTTTTGCATTTTGGAAATGAAAGGGTAAATTTTATTAGTAAAGAAAATCATTTTTAATTTGTAAAGTTTGATATAGTGTAAAACGTTGATTTTGGAAATTAATTTAATTTAAATACTTTACCCTTGTCAATAATTCAAAAATATAAATGTTGGTTTAATTAATATTGAAAAATTAAAATTAAGATCAAAATAAGAGAGATATATATATTAATTAAAAAATCAAGTTAAATCAATTTAACAGTTGAAAGAAATTATCATTTCTTTTTATTTTAAAAAAAGGGCTTAATTTTTGAAATTAGAAATTAGGTCAAAAAGGGGGTTTCCATTTAACCTAAGTTGAAAAATATTTTTGGGGTTGAATTCTTTTTGGAAAAAAAACAAAAAATTCTTGGTGAAGGGTTTTGAAAGAAAAAGGAAAATGGAGATTTCTGGGAATGGCAACATGAGCTCGTCTTCAAGATTCTTGCCTGGAGTGCGAAGGAGGTAGGATTCGAATGCACCTCTGGTTATTTTTTTTTGTAATTTTGGGAATATCTTTGGATTTTGTTCTTGAAGGTTTCTTACTCCAAATCTCCATGATTGTTGTTAAACTATAGATTTCAGTTTTGGGAATATGGGTTGTTCTTGGGTCAAAAAAAAAAAAATGGTCTTAATGGATTCTGTGTTTTAATCTAGTTGAGAAAATAATTTCCCATACAGTTGTTTGGAACAAACTGGAAAATATTTGTGATTGTGATAAAAGGGTATGGGGGTTTTACGTTTTTTTTTTTTTCATTTCGTATACTTTTATTCAAATTTTTTTTAATAAAGTAGAAACTGGAAGTAAAGAAAAAAAATATACAATAAAAATAATCAAAAAAAAAAAAGAAAATAAATTGGGGTTTCGCGGGGGGAGCCGAAGCTCAACCCGCCCCTCCCCATGGCGCCGCCGCAGCTCCTCCCAATTCCCACACAGTGGGGGCCGGAGGGGACTGCGACTCCCGTGGAGACCACAGCTCCTCCCGGCTCCACTGTGTGGGGGCCGAAGGGCCTGCGACCCCACGATGGCCACAGTACCCTAGTTCCACTGTAGGTGGAGGCCGAGGGGCCTGCATCCTCCGTCGAGGCCACAGACTCTTCGGTAGGGCACAACCCGCCCTAGGTTTTTGTCGCCTAGGGTTTTGGGCTGCCCTCCCATGATTTTTTTATTATTTATAATTTTTTTATATATTTTTAAAAAAACTTAGATATGATGTTTAGTTAGTATGTTTAAAAAAAAAATGGAAAAAAAAAGGAATTTTATAATAAATAGAAGAAAAATATATCATAAGTAACATATTGGTATTGTTAAAGTGAATGGAGATTTATATTTCCAGCAAGTTAGGAATATATAAAAAGGGGAAAAACATATTATTAATTATAAATTAATCATTGGATTCAATATAGGCAATGAATTCCATGGAATTAACAATTGTTGGAATGTTGCATTTAACTTTATTTTCATTTAGTTAGTTGATATTGGGCCTCATTTTTAGATGCTAATGAGTAAATCGAATGGAATTAGTTTTAAAATGTATGCAATGGAATCTTAAATTAGCTGGGAGATGATTTTCCCATTTCCTTAATTGCTTTTAATGTAGATGTTCCATATAGTGATAGGGTAATTTTGAGTTGGTAGAAAAGAGGCTAGATTATTGTTGTAAAGCCAACTTGCCATGGATGCATATCTAAGGATTAGATAACTTGTTTAGATGCCTAAAACAATATGAGAAAAGACTGTATTTACCCATTAATGCTTGAGCATGGTTAATATTTTGTAATCGTTATGTCTATAATAATAGCACGTCTTTGTTAGGTTTGTTGGGTCCCTGTCGTCTGGTTGCTTGTGTCTGGTCATAGTCGGTCAAGTCTCCATTTAGGGTACCGACAGTTAATAATCCTCGTAATTGCTTTTGATGTATTCAGTAGAATCTGCTTCAAAGGGATCATTATGTAATTAATGACCGAGATGGTTGTTGTATATTGGTTGTGTTTGCCTATGTGGCAAAGATGTAAAAGACTAAAACTTATGTAATCCTAACTATATTAAATGTCAAAGGGGTCTCGCAGTTGAGAAGACCCGGAGATGTAGCCCTCTAGGGGTGAACTCCAAGATCATACCCGTGTTATGTGATGCCTTTGTCTCTTTTATTTTCATACTTTAAGTTATCATGTATGGTTGTATTTTGTAAGTGTGTAATGGGAATTTGATGAAGCTAAACCTCAAGTGCATGAATAAAGTCCTCTTGTTAAATGTAGTAATTAGGGTCATAAAAGATTGTAAATAGCATTATGGAAAGTATTTTGTTAATATTAATTAAAAGAAGTAATAGTGGAAAGAAACTCGCTAGGTTACCATTATTGGATTAACTTGTTATAAAGCTTGTAAATTGAACGAATGTGAATGGGTAACAAATATAGGACTAATGTCATAATATCTAAATGGAAATCTAATGGATGAACCTCATTTGGGTATTTACCTTTTTATCTTAGTAAATGAACATCGTCATGTTAGTTATATTTCACTATATTGGATGAATTTATTTAGTTGCTTATGTTTTTATTCTAAACAAATAATCCTCACCAGAATTAGTTTTATAATTGCATGAACTCAAACTGGCTATCCATATTATAACCTTAATAAATGAATTTCTTTATGTTAGCTATAATTGAACTGAAAGGGAAGAATTCATTTAGTTGTTTATATCTTAATCTTAGCAAATGTATCTCTTCATATTAACTTTATTTTAACTAAAAAGAGTGAAACTCATTAAGTTAGTTATATTTTAATCCTAATGGATGAATGTCACTATGTACTTATATTTTTAATCTTGAAAGAATGAATATCATCTTGCTAACTATATTTTAATTAAAGGGATGAACTCATGTGGCCCTAGTACATTTTCACCTTAATGAATTGAGCTCCATCTCTTAGCATATTTTAACTTCAATGGAAGAACTCTTTGGCTATTTACATTTTATCATCTATAAATGAACTGCGACTTATTAGTTGGTTATGTTTAAAACAAAATGAAGGAACCCCATTTTATTATTTACAACTTAATTCGTAATTAATGAATCTCATCTTGTTAGCCATATTTTTAACTATAAAGGATGCTCTCATTGTGGTTGGTTACTTTAAAACCTAAATGAATGTACTTCATTATATTAGTTGCATTGTATCTAAAATGGATGGACTTGTCAAGTTAACTCCACTTAAACCTTAATGGGTGAATTCTTAAGCTAATTATGTTTTAAATTGCATGGAGTAAATATCCTTATGTTAGCCTCCTCTCCAATCAAAATAGATGAACGCTTTCCAAATTCTAAAATGTCAAATCATCGATCATAACATAACCATGTCTTAAGCATTAACTCGTAATTAAGATATCCAGCTTATTGGATCAATTGTCACGAGTTGAGTTTGGTGTGAGGTTACGTAATCACGTTGGGAAACTCCTTAGGATTGTTTAGTCTTCCGCTGTGTTATCTAAGCTTTAGATAACTCTAATGTATCATATTGTTGTGTCTTATTATTAACGCTCTTAATGATTATTATAAAAAAAAAATATTTACACTCCATTTGAGTGTTTTTAACTTAAACCCTTTGGGGTTTGCTAGCGGGGCATTACAAAATCATATAAGCATATAGAACATCATCATGCATAGTAAGAAGCATCATCATATAGAATCCATGTCTGCATATAGATCATCATAAAACAATAAAAGTCCAAGTATACAATGATATCAAATAAACAGTACAAATGCTCCAAATCAAGTCACGGTTGTTTTGTACCACTACCACCTGAATCTGTCTGTCTCTGTGGCTGTGGGCAAGAAGATCCTTTAGATGCCTATCCACCATGCTCACCACTCCTCTAAGGAGGTCTGATGACCCCACCACTGCTAGTGTCCATCAACATGGTGGTCTGATAACTACCTGCTCTCTGGCTCTCTACAACTGCCTCCTCATATCATTGTCGCCAGAAGGAAGTCTCCTTCCCAGCCCGAAATAATGCTCTAACAGTGTCCACTGAGAGAGTACCTGATCCAACCTGCTGAATATGATCTAGAAGACCCTCAGTATCCTGTTGTCTCTTAAGAGCTGTGTCTCTCTTAGTCATAAGAGTCTATATCTGTGCTCGAAGCTGATCAATCTATGCTCTTAGACTGTCAATAGTATCATGCCCTGGCACATCATGCTTTGATATAACTACATCTGGCATATCCTGCACTGGTAAAACCTGCTCTGGTAGATCTTGTTGTGGTGCACGAATCCCAATCCCCTCACCACCAACCCGTCCAACTGCTGGAACCTCAGTTCGAGTAACTCTTTGAAATCATCATCTAATCAAGGGAATATGATCCTCAGGATCCTCATCATCACCACCATGAGCTGCAATAACTCTAGGATCTGGCTGAATCAGTCCAAAATCAATACCTCTCCCGCAACCCCCATCCAATCTAGTCACCCTGCCCCCTCTCAATGGTAATCCTCTAGGTGATCTCATCCCTACCCTACCAATATCCCTCCCAATCCGTCCACCATCTCTCTCACCCATAGGACAAGGTCTATCAATCCTGCCAGCCGGTCCAAATGGTCTTCCACGGACTCTCAATCGACGTCCTCTCCGTCCAGGTCCACCACCACCACCTCCATCCCCAACATCATCTCCACCTCTCCTAGCCTCATGTGCAGCCCTAAGCTCTCATCTACATCTCTGTCTCCTACTAACAGGATCATCTAAATCATCATTGTCATCTCCTGAGCTAGGAGGAGGATCTGCTGGATCTGTAATCTGAGGAAATGGATGAGCTAATAAATACTGAACATACTCTACAGTAACCCCAGGATCAAGAATGTGTAATCTCATATCGTAAGCCACTCTCGGAGTAGCAACAAACTCTGCACAAGCAATCTCAAATGACAGAGATGGTCCCCAATCTTGCCTATCTCTGTATCTTCGAGCATAAATCATCACACCAGTAGGCATAGGCTGAATGATACCAAACTATCTCAAAATCTAACCAATCAACTGTCACGCAACAATGAAGGGGGTACAACCAATGAGATATCTACTCTGTATGATAAATGGTAATGTCTGTGCATCATCCATCCATGGCTCACAATCAACATATGGTCTCCAAATAATACTATCTAAAGAATCAAGAACCCAACGCCAATACTCCATCTTACCCAGCTTGGGCTAAGTAATGATACCTACATAAAAATAAATATATGGCTACCTCTCTCCACGAACTCTGTGATGTATAGGCTAAGTAACAACAATGTGCTTCCAACACTAGATCTGTAATAAAGTACATCCTGTCGATGAACTAGCACTCTCATCATACACAACCTAGTGTAGATCATGATATAAATGTGCTAGTATACAAACACCCCAAGCATATCGTGTATGATGCTGCATCATACTTAGTAGAACCTCACCCCATCCAACCGATAAACCTCGAGATCGCCTATCAGGACATATAAATCCACCAATCAAACCAGCAAGAATAACAGGAAGAGTCTCATAGTACATCACCATGTCTACCCATCAGATCTCTCCTCTACTGATGCTCTCATTAGCAAAAATGACTCTGTAAGCCTCGGTCCCAATGCGATCCTAATAATCATACTGCACTAGCTCCCCAATCACCGGGATATGCAAAATCCTGTAGACATCCTCTAGGGTAACACTAATCTCACTCTTTGGTAGGTGGAAAGTGTTATGCTCACTATGCCATCTCTCAGCTAATGCAGTCAACAAACCTCTGTTATGCGTAATCTTTGGCATAAACAATAAATGACGTAAACCACAGGCATCTATGTGTCTAATCTTAGCTTGGGACAACTCTGGAACGTATGGCCGGTAATTTCTCCCGACACTGGAGAACATCAAGTTTCTCTTGTTTTTCCAAAGAAACCAATCAATCAAATCAAAGCTATCTACCAATCAATCAAATCAAACTGACTCAATCATCAAACAATCAATCAAATCAAGCTATCAACCAATCAAATCAATCAATCAAATCAAATTGAAGCAACTTAAGCTATCAAATCATTTTAAACCTATTAATCATGGTTTATTATCAATCACTGAGTTTGATAAAAAACTCTGCTAAGCTCTTGCATCAAAAACTAAATCGGTTTCTTAGAGCTACTCAATCAAGCTAAACAAAGCTAATCAATCATCAAATCTATCAATCAAGCTAATCACAGCTACTCAATAATGCAATTTATCACTCAAGCTAATCAGAACTACTTTATTAATCAAGCTACTCAAAGCTATTCGATCGAGCAATCAAAACTATCTATCAATCATGCAATCATGCCATCAAGACTCTATTTCATCCATAATGCATATTACACATGTTAAATCTAATCATAAAAAGTGTTTTTAAATCTTCGCTCTTATCAAAAATACCAACTTTGAACAAAAGCACTATCCTATCAAGCATATGCGCTAAACAACGATGCATTGCGCTATTATAAGAAAAAGTGCTATCTTTTCAAGCATATGCGCTAAACAACAATGCATATGCACTATTCTAAGAAAAAGTGCTACCATTTCATGCATTTGTGCTAACAAATCAAACAAACGCGCTAAAACACACAAAAGCACTAACAATCTATGCATTTGCGCTAACATACAAAGCAAAAGCACTAAATCAAGCATTTGTGCTAACCAAAATTGCATATGCGCTAAACTAAATTGCAAATGCGCTAATCTAAAAATCAAAAAAATTGAAATTTTCAAAAATTCAAAAAAGAGCGCCTGAAACATGAAATTTTGAACGAAAACTTGAAAACAAAGCTCGGGATAAGATACATATCGGATACCCATACTCGGCTGGCCACTGATATCGCCGAACTCACTTGAATCGATGACACTCTGTAATGCCCCGCCAGGAAACCCCGAAGGGATAAAGCCATAACACAAGAATAGAGAGCAAATTTTTTTTTTTTAAAGGTTACGACACATTAGATGCAACACGATAACAAAGATTCAAATTACAAAGCGGAAGACTTCAACTAACTCCTAAAGAGTTTCCCAACGAGATTACTCAAATTTTCACAATACGCTTTACTCACACAATTAATCCAAAAGCTGAATATCTTAATAACGAGACAATTCACAATCAGGATAATTTCTTTCAAAGGATGGAAATATAAATCACAAGCAAGATTCATCATTTAAGATCCATTCATAAACTTCATTCAATCTTTTCATTTAAAATTACAACCCATACATATAACATTCTAATACACTAGGATTTCATCAAAGCATAAGAGATCTTTCCAAGCATATTTAAATTCCTAACAACAACTAAGTAAGATTCGTTACTCTAAGTTACATTATTCCATAACCCAATTCATTGCATTAAAAGGACGATTTCACACCTGCATTACGATAAATCGCATCTCAATCAATTATGCATTAGATCCACATGGCAGTCAAGATAGAACTGAATATAAGCATTAATAGTTAATTCCAATTATCCACATAACCATTTTAACATAAGCAAATCATGCAAGATAAGCTGAATAAAGGAAACATGAGAGAATACACCATATAACACCATAATGATCTTGGAGTTCACCCCTAAAGGGCTACATCTCCGGGTCTGCGCAACTGCAAGACCCCCTCTGATAAATAATAAGGTTAAGAGTACAAGAGGTTACACTATACAATCCAGCCATCAAGGCGATACATAAGCAATATACAACGACCACAACGGTCAATAATACATAAACGATCCTTACAAAGAACAGGATCCAGCTGAACATAATCAAAGCTAATAACATAAGAGTCCATGAGAACATCCATAAAACTGAGCCATCACCACCCAAGGTCTAACCTAAAACCGACACTCACAAGGGCAGAGACAAAAAGGACGACTCTCAAAGGTACTCAAAGCAGGACAAAACGACAACACACTAGCGAACGTAGGGACAAGTGTCATCACACAACCTGGTATGGATACCATGGCAAGTCTTCATAGGTCCCGGCCCATACACTGGTAACCCTGGCAACCTAATCCGAACTTCCGGCCCATCCAAGCCTCATGTGGACCCACACATCCTCTCGTGAAGACAAGGAAGGTAGTTTGCCATTTCAGGCCTTCTCACAGCATGCCGAATCTATGATAGCATTCGTCCCATGTGTGAGGCACATTATCTTATTTAGAGATTATTTTCTAATCTACTTAGGTTATCACTTATTAGACTCACTTTCGATGGGTTACCCAGCAGCCACTTTGGGCGCAGCCCCCAATCGAAAGCCACTTTCCCATACGACACTAGGCTAACTCAGACGAACTCGAACCAAGGAATACACATGGTCAGACGAACGGAGTTCAAGAAGAGTGAAACAATCATCAGGTCAAACACGACTCAAAGATGAACACTTATTGACGGTACTCTAACTAGAGACCTGACAACTAAGGTTAACCACGAATCATTATTCGACTCACTCAAGAGGATATGACCTATTATGACAACATCACAATACAACAGTCAACTCAAAAATCGAGGACTAAAACAGGAACACCAAATCATTTCATACGACAGGGTCCTACCAGACAAAGCAAAACATGCCATTTCATAATTAAAGCGAATACAGTAATTAAACTCGCAAGGCAATAATCAGAAAAGACAATATTCCTTAAATTGATTTAATCATTACAGACGATCAAGTTTTCTACAAGATCTAAATCCGATTACAGTTATCTACCTCAACTGGGGATAAGTTGTTCTTGGTTTTCTAACTCCTAAGGTTCACGCATTGAACAGGCAATTTAAGCCATGAAGAGTTTTAACCAATTCATATTAATCAAGTTCAGACAACCATTAAACAATTAAAATAAGATATTTAATCTCCCATCAACACGTCATAAACATACTGGTCCTAAACCGTCCTCTACAGTTTCATATTTCTCAAGCCCAGATGCATTATACGGATTACGGAAATATATAAATGCAGAGAGAGAATCTAAATGGAGATAATCATTTCCAAAATCCAAATCTTAATTCCCTACGCACGTATAGCAGAATCCAAAATGAACTGTTAATTAAAGAGTATATTTATTATTCCACGATAAATAAAATATACACAATTAACGACTAATAGTGCACAATAACCCAGTTAATTATTAGTTAATATATAATTATTAGCCTCTATCAATAAAATATATCTCACTAATGATTAATGTATTTGCACCAATTTCGAATTAATATCGATGAGAATACATACACGACTTAATTTCCATTAATCCTATATATAATAATCATTAATCCAAAAATGGAAACTTAATCATTAAACTAATATTCATTAACATGGTATTATAACCATATGTTTTTTTGTTTTTTTTTTGACTACCAAACAAAATACATTAATAAAGAAAAATGATTCAATAATCTACGTTATACAAAACGCATTTAACAAAACTATGTTCTTTTTTTTTACAAACAAACGCATTTAATAACTTTGTTTTAAACAAACAAAAACGCATTAACATAAACTATGATCTTATTTTTTTTTAAAACAAAAAGAACATGTTTAAACACACACACAGGCGGGGGCGGGCCATGCCCTAGCCGCCGCGCCTGGGAGGCACTTCGTGGGCGGCGCCACGGTGGTGCCCGCAGGTGCCACGGCGCCCTGCGGCCACCGTGGCCCCTGCGGCCATCACCGTGAGCCGCGGCCATGGGGTTTGCAAGCGAAGGGGAAGGGAGTGTGCGGGGAAGCAAACAGAAGACGCGTGCGCGGGGGGGGGGAAGAAAAGGGGGGAGGAGCGGGTGGAGCTCCGCTCCCCGCCTCCAAACCCCCAACCGATGGTTCAAACAACCAAAACGCACGGTTACACAACACACACGCACACAGTTCGAACAAACAATAATATAGTTCGAACATAAAAAATAATATATTCTCTTTTTCCTTAGAAAACTCAGCGCTATGATTAAAAAGGAAACACAGTTCGAACGTCAAAACAAAAACGCCCAAAAAGAGTTTCAAATCGAAAGCACCCAAGGGAGATTTTCACCAAAAATTCATCAAGAACAGCCATTTTTCGATTCATATCCGAAAATTAAAACTGAAAACAATCAAAAGATTGGATTTTTGCAACAAGCAACCATCTTCATAAGAACGAGGAAGAACAAATGCGGTAACTCCTACCTTCATACGCATTCCTGGAGTAGCTGAAGGAGAGCCCAGATCCAGCATCATTCCTTCCCAAAACCTCCAAAATTTTCTTCCCAACCAAATCTTCTCCAAATTTTTCCATATTTGTCCATCCTCCATTTTTTTCCAAATTTGGGTTATATGGGAGAGTTGACCCAAAAATTCCATTTTTGGAATAAAAATCTTTTATTTAAAAAAAATAATACTCACAAATTAATTCTTTTCAACAATATCAACAATACAACTTGCTTTATCAATTCAAAATTCGATTTTCTCAATTAATCAAATTTAGCAGTTCAAATTTAATAATCCAACAGAATACAGTCAATCTAATGCGATAATAAAAACAAAACTTTCTTTTTCAACAGCATATATAAAATGCATTAAATATTCGAAAACAGTCATTAAATCGAATTTACTCCAAATTAAAAAAACGAGCAATCCAATAACAACGGAAATCGCAAAATGGAAACCAGATTAATTTAATCCATTAGTCTTCAATGCACAAACGCATATTTAATCAAGATAATTACTAAGGACTAATTCATCAATTAACCAAACACACCAGGCATGCAAACCGAGAAGGTCAACCAAACAGACGACTCGCAAACCCAAGCAAGAAGGGATTACCGACGACGACTGGCAATGCTCACTTGAGCACGACTAAGGCCGACTAAGGTCTTACGACCACCTAATCCAACTCTAAGGATTAAAAAGGTATGCTCAAACCTGCAAAACCAGGTGACGACGAACCTCGCACTCATGCGACTTCGTACCTGAAATCTCCTGCAACCAATGATCATACATGCATACATTTATAAAATCTAATGAAAGCGTTAGTCCGATACTAAAATCACGAAATAGGTACACTGAATAACCTGCATACAACTAGTGAGAAAAATCACATCAACAGCGATGCGTAAAATCAACATCTGATTATAATCATAATATCACGATAAACTAATCAAGATTAAACCAAGGTTAGAGATCGATTACGGTAGGGGTACTACACACTCCATTGGAATCACCATTTTGGCCACCTCAACAAGAATATTCTCTCCAAAAGCTGACAAGGATAATAATGAAGTTAAAATTAGCCTTGGTTAATTTTATATTTACTATTTCAAGAGTAATTAATTTCAACAATGGGGCAATTTAATTTGTTTTTAACAAATGAATTTAATTGACTAAATTTCTTATCACATTATCATGAGATTAATCATTCACACTAAATTTTTTGACAATTTCATGATCAATCTCCTGAGGGGGCACACAATTTGGATTTTCAATTTCTATCAAGCATTCTCGAGACTTGATTTAATCTTTGAAACAATGTTGTCTTGACATCATTTCAAAGAGGGGCAAAATGTATACACCTAAAAATTGGCTATGAGCAATTAAATAAATATTTTATATTTATTTAATATTTATTCTTCTATTAAATAGTTAATTCGAAAAAATTAATTAATTTAATTCATTTTCATATCTTTCTATTAATTAATATTTAATTAATTAATTAATTATCCTATTCTTCCAAATTAATTAAATATCTAATATTTAATTATCTTATCCCTCTAATTAATTAAATATCTAATATTTAATTATCTCCTCCAAGCAATTAAATATCTAATATTTAATAGTTATTCTCCTATCCTATAGCCTCAAATATTAAATAATTCCTAAATTATTTAATCCCTTTTCCAACTCACCCTCCATCTCCACTTCATCTTCCCTTTGCCAACTCATCCAACATGTGGCTAAGGAAATTAATATTTCTTAATATTAATTCATGATTTATCTTCAACCTCCAAAATTAATGAAATTGTGTACGTACACACATTTCATAAACCATTTCCTATATTCTCTCCAACACCCCCTACATCTTGGGAAGGACTTGAGTCCATTTGTCCTACCATGCCTAAATTTCCTCCAACCATCCCTAGATTCTCTCAGTCAGCGACCCAGTCAAGGTGAGATGAGTGACACTTGTCTTCTCCTTCCCCCTTTCTCTCAACCTTCACCTTTGCTCACAACCATTCAAATCTGTAGATCTGATCATGACCCTTGACCTGAGCCACATCATCTTATCCTCTCAAAGTCTATAAAACCAAGAGCTTCAGTTGAGAGGAAGAGAGTCTTCAAAAATAGTCTTTAAGCCAATCTTATGCATCTGTGAGTTTTTGAAGCAAATAGCAAATATCATTTTAGCAATATAATCATATAGTATTATCATTTTAGCATAATCATGTAGCTTTGCATATCATACTATCAGTTAACTACAATTTATTAGTCCATTCTTCATATGCCATCTTGGAAGCCAACGGTGCATTGTCTGAGAGCACACCATCTGCAACCAGGAACAATGGAGTTAGGACACAATGAGACATAAGTCATGAAGGTAAAATAATATTTTATTTTAATATGTATTTCATGTAGTTTCATTGGTGGATTTTGGATTTCCTGTATGCATTTCCATTGTATTTTGTGAAACTAACTTATTGCAGGTAACATTCTAAGGGTGAAATTCAAGCTCACACAGATACTACTTGAAAAAATGAATGAAATCAGAATGTTCTTGTTCTCTTAGAGATGCTACAAGAAAGATATTATGTATCTCTTCCTCAGTCCCAAAACTAGTCTTTATTGTCTTTTCTACCAGCATAGATGCTCTCTCATGATATGATGCTATGAGGAGTGTGTCAAGCCTTCCATCCTCTAGCACATCAGAGAGGTTTTCACCATTGATACATCCTAAAGTTATTTTTACTTTTTTTTTGGTCTAAAAGCATCACAAAGGAGTTTTCAGTAGAAGACTTCATTTTGTTTTTATACATTTGCGTGACTAGAAGGCTTGACACCCACTCTAAAGTAGGCTACACTATTTAGTTCAATGATGAAACCTTCTTTATGGTCCTTGATAGGAAGATCATATCTTAGTCCGAGATAGTCTATAAAAGCCTCATCGTTTTAAAAGGTACCAAGTTACAGGGGCTCTTGTTGGTCCTAGTCTATAAGTTAAGGTTGAATGAGTGGAAGGCCATCATAATTATAAAAGTTAGAGGGGGTAAGATTAAAGATGCATGAGTCTTCATATATATCAATGATTTCATTCAATTCATCACTGGTACTCTCCTCATTAATTTCAATTGTAAAGTTAGTTGGATTGTCAATATTAGAAGAACACTAAGCAATGTGAGTTCTCACTTTTCATGGTTTAGACCTAGAGCCTTGAGATGTAGAGGGTTCAAGATTCTAAAAGGTTTTGATCCATTATTTACCACTAGCATTCTTATCTTGGGGTGTTGAATTTTTATGTGCTATTCTTGATGTAACTATTTTTGTCCAATTTCCAAATGTCTCTCTAAACCTATCCTCTGATGTAGGTTCACTAGGTTCTTTGAAAGTTTCCTCAAGGTCATAGTCACTAGATGACTTATCTAAACCCCATTCCCATTCATTGGAACTTGTTTATGGACAATATTCTTTAGGTGGTGTAGTATCATTAGTGGAACAAGAAGGATTAATTTGTATTGCTGCTTGAGATCTAGGGCCACACAACCTTAAGAGTGCATATCTGAGTCCTTTGTTTCATTGTTTCTTAGGTATTAATTATGGTTGAATAGGCTCCACAATTCCTTATTTTTGCAAGACAAGAGGAGCTTTTCCATCGTATCCCATTTTCCGTAGGAATTTGAAGCCCTTTCCATAGTTCTCAATGGATATCTTAATATCCTCTTGAGCTTTTTGTTAGTCTAGATATTTGCACAACATTTTATAAAGGTCATCTTCTTCCATTTCACCCCATTTAGTAAACATGGTATGATTTCCCATTTGATGGTCACTCTTGATATTTGTTGTGATGATTGTGGTCTACCATATGACTTTGGGGAGTTCGTAAGGTATCTAAGATACATGGATTGTTGCAAGCTATATTCTCCCATTCCTTTGTCCTTGAACTTATTCTTGATCTCGGGTTGTTTAGAAATAGAAGCTTTTAGTGATATAGGGTCAATATATGATGAAGATGAACTAGTTTCATGATTGAAAGGTATTGTTTCTTTAGGCTTAGGATGAATATATTTTCAATATAGATATGGGTTTGGATCACCATGAATTGTAACTTCCATTCCATTATGTGGAAATTCGATGTATTGGTGATATGTTGAAGAAACTTCTCTCATAGCATGTATGAAAAGACAACCCAAAAGAATGTTATAGGCGAGATCAAGGTACAAAACTTGGAAAACCACAATTTTTTACTACTAGCCCCACTCTAAATGGCAAGGTGATGATTCCCTTAGATGAGAGATATTAATCATCATATTCTTTGATTGTTATCTTTTTCTTGGAGTCCACGACTCCTTCAGAAAATCCTAATGCTAGAATTAATTTCAAGGTACAAATGTTTAGACTTTCTACCCCATCTATCGAGACTCAATTTATTTGATGTTTATGGACAAAAGCTTCAATATGGAGTGTTACACTATGAGATTGTTGTGGGGATGAATCATCTTCTTTAGTGAATGTAACACTATGAGGGGTAGAAAGATGTCCCACCATGACTTGAAAATGATCCACATTCAGATTGGTAGGCATGATGGTTTCTTGGAAGGTCTTATATAGGATAGCCTTATATGAAGGGGATATTCGCAAAAGCTCAAGGATGCTTATGAGGGATAGTATTTTACCAAGTTGGTCGAAAAGGTCATACTAATTGGATGACAAAGTAGTCTTGGATATAGTACCTTGTAGGGTGACTTAACCATAACAAGTTGTTACATTACATTTAGAGTTTTGTTCTTGATAGTTATTGTAGAAACATGATGGTCCATTTTAGAAATATGGTTCGTTGTGTACTCATAAGAGGTATTGGGCCAACATAATTGGCATTGTTATTAGTAGTGGTTTAGGGAGTTTTTCCTTTTTCATGTTTTGGTAATGGATCCTTGAACATTGCATGCTCTTCATTGGATGAGTGACCTTCAACTTCAATTCTCCCATTGATAATGAGATCTTGAATAAGATTTTTAAGTTTATGACAATTACTACTCTTGTGTCCTTTTCTTTTATGATATTCACAATACTCATTGTCATTCCACTGGGATGGTTTTATCCTTGGTTCAAATGGTCAATTATCAGGTACTGTAATGAGTGTGCTAGCAACTAGTTTCTGTAATGTTGATTCAATTGAATTTCCCAAAGGTGTATATTTCCTTTGCGTCATAGGCTTTAGTGCCCTTTGGGTATTGACTTGATTGTTTGACAAACTAGCTTTAGGAAAAATTACCAAAGGTTTGACCATATTTTAATTTACAACCCTATCATTCACTGTGTTCTTATTCTTGTTCCAAAAATGGGGTTTTTCTATTGAATTAGAATCGTCTTTGTTTTCTTTAAATATTTTGATAATGCCTTATTCAAGAAGGACCTTCTCAATGGATAAACCGTTCTCAACAACTCCTTTGAAATGTGGAAAAATATAAATTTCAGAGCTCATATCCAATTTCCCCATTTAGGTTATGTGTAAACATTTTGACCATTTATTTTTGTGGAACTTTAAAAGGGCAACAACTAGCCAAACTTCTCCATTTATATAGAAATAATGTAAAAGATTTCCCATTACGTTGTTTTTTATTACATAAAGTTGTCACTCAAATCTCACACTGGGTAAGTGCACAAAGATGGTGAACAAAATAGTGATCCCATACTAAAAAAATCAAAAAACGAACATAACTCTATTGGCTTATTTGAAAAATAAAATAACCAAATCAGGTTATGGTCAAATCATAACTTGATCAGGTTATTTTTTTTTTTAAACCTTGATTGGGTTATTTTGATTATAATTTAAAAAAAAAAAAAGTAGAGTGGGTCATTTTAACCTATGACCTCTACCAAAAATGCATAAAACCTATGCTATAGTGCGCAAAACCCGATCGTGATTTTTGGTTCTATTAGGCAAATCAAGATTCCACATCGTTACAGAGGTAAGTTCATGATTTGTTTATGCATTTTTAATCTTTTATTTAAAATTTCATTGTAGTTTTTTAGTTTTTAATTAATTTGATTTTTTTTTTAAAATGATATTAGATGCTCAACAAAACAATCTCTCTCAATAAAATATGCCTTGTAATCCTCCTAATCCTCTAATAAACCCACAAGAGGATTTACTAGGTCATCTGTTACAAAATAGAGTTACCATTTGCAATGTAGTATCTAGAATGAAGGCATCAGAATACCAACCCCATGTAGACCTTTTCATATCCCTAGAAACAATAGTGGAAAGAGTTGATACAGTTTCTAAATAAGAAACTGAATGGGATACATATATAAATTTATGTCGCAAATTTTATGCATAGGGTCTCTCATATGATGCAATGAAAAATAAAGAAATAAGAAAAGAACAAATATGTTCTCTTTTCACCGATCCTTGCACCTAGGATACCCTACCTCTTAATTCAAAGAGGTTTCCTATACATTGGTACAATCACATGGCATTGAAAATACATTTTTGGGATAGGTGGTTGATGGTCTTTGACCAACCTCCTTGCAATAATCTTAAGGTGCCTTTATATTTTTTAAGAAATATAACTATTAATTCATCCTTAATGAGATACCTAATTATTTTGACATGAGGGAATTCCAGGGAAGAGGCAGAGGGTTTTCCCAAGATAGATTAGGGGTTCAACGAGTACAAAACCCCCAAAATCAGGTTTCACTAGTTGTGAAACCTTTTGTGCACATGACAGTCCTTTTAGCCTTGAAGGAGTCTATATATATGGAGACTCTTCAAGCACCATGACACTGATTGACACCATGATTTAGCATAGGACATAATTATCCTAACTTCTTGGCCTGAATGATGGTGCAACAACAAACAATGGTGCTGCAGCTAGACCATCTACGTCCAGGATGCTTAGCAGTCACCAATGCATCACCTGCTATGACATGTGATATGGGGTAGATACCATTGCATGTGTAGACTGTTCTAGCTCCCATGAGTGCAAATGTTGTGGGTCTAATTGTTAGGTTGGTGGACCAGACAATGCATGATGCTCACATATGACCTAATAGAGAAAGTCTTTGCTACTTAGGTATGTTGATTTGAATTTATAATGTTTTATTTATTAATTACTTTATATTTCCAAATGTAATCAAATTTTTAATTATAGGTTGAATTAAACTAATGAAAACATTATGTATTTCAGGATGTAGAAGCAAATTTTGGTACACCATCGACCATTCTTGCCACAACTCATACACTTGTATCTTTACCAAAGGTAAAATTTATATATTCATGTCAAAATAGAATAAGACCTTGAATTCAAATTAATGTTTTATAATGTATATTAAATTTCTAATGTATATTTGTGTGGGGTTTGATAGGTGTTGATTGTGGACCATATTTTACAGGTCCATGATGCCACCATTATGACCATTTCATTTGGCCTAGAAAGCTATATGGTATTATTCTTTGTACACATATTGTTTACATTTTGTATTGAATATGCATCTCATTTGAATTGTGATTAGTTAACTTATATTCTAACAATATATGTTGGTGTATATTAATTATGTTATACTCCTTTAGGGTATGCCACATGTGGTTGAGATTCCTCCTTTGCAAAGGTCATTCTTGAGGACACTAAATCAGAAAAAGGTAATTGAGCATAATTTTAATCAAGATATAATAGTTTAAAGAGCTTACACGAGTTATTGTAGCATGATTTTTATTTTATTGTTTCAAATATATTATGATTACACACATACATCTAAATTGATTGAGTCTAACATTTTTTGTCTTGTACATGTATAGTGACGACTAGGATTGTTTACAATAATGATGAATGCACCTAATGATGCATTGGAAGAAGAGATGCAAGAGGTATTTTTTTCCCTTAATTTCATGATTATATGCACATGTACATTCATTCTATTACAATCTTAACATTTTACCTACAAGGAACATTGATACCTATTTCATCAATGATGACCCCTCCTACGACAACAAGAGAACCATTAGAGCCTTTAGTACATATTTATTCTATATTGTGAATATTCATTTAGATAGAAGTAGATATACATACATACATACATACACACACACACACACACACACACACATACATACATACATACATACATACATACATACATACATACATACATACATATTGATAGTATGATGAAACAATAATGATCCGGTCAACTAATGAGAGGGGGGGGGGTGAATCAGTAGATAGAAAATATACTAAAATTTTACCAAACTTAAATCAAACTCAGAAACAAATTGCAAAACAACCAAATTTTCCAACACAATTTACAAACAACTTATTGACCTTAAATACAAATACAATAGGTTGGTAATACAACACAAAACCTAAGATCTCATAGAGATTACAAACATATTGGTTCAAACTTGACTGCTAGATTACATAGCAATCAACTGCACATTGTTCAAGACAACTTCAACTGCTCCTGGATCACACCTTGATCACCACACATTGGATCCTGTAACTCATCACACGTTATTCACTTTATTCTATGCATTTGTCCATTCCCAAGATAAACAGTTATCTCTACATGCCAAAACCACTTCAAAACTCATCACGTGCATCATGCAAATGTGGCATCTTCATCTCTGCTCATCATTTGATCAAAGAACATCACAACTGATTCTCCAAGCTCCATCGGTTAGGGTTCAGATTATCAATGGGTTAGGGTTACGGGTTGATCTCTTTGCTTTAATAGTAATATCGATTTCCATCACTGCTTCACTACTAGTTGCTTTACTGCATCACTACCAGTTACAATACAACTTCATTACCGATTGCTATTGATATCAATGATAACACTATACTTCATCAATGCAATATTCATGCAATGCCAACATTATCCCCCTTTTGGCATTGATGGCAATACAAATATCAATACCACTTGATTGTGATGTTTGAGAGTAAAACATATACACATAATAGGAATCCTGGTTTACATTTTCAAATATGCTCTCCTTCAACTGTATCTCCATATCTTCATCTGGTAACTATCTATCAATAAATCATATACATTTCTTCTACCCCTTTGACACCAATGCCAAAGTGAAGGTAAATCATATATTTTCATACTTCACCATTTTGCAACTAGTTTCTCCCCTTGTGGAGTAGCTCCACTCTACACCAATCCTTCTTCAAGATTTTCAATAGGCTCTGGGACTAATGTCTTCCACATCTTCTTAATTAACTTAATGTAGGGGTACAACCCCTAACTTACCTCTAAGATACTCAAATGTAACCTTAGGTAGAGGTTTAGTAAAGATATCTGCTAGCTATTGTTTTGAAGAAACATGCTCCAGTGACACATATTTACTATACACTTTCTCTCTCAGAAAATGATACTTCATCTCAATATGCTCGGTTCTAGCATGCAACACTGGGTTCTTTAAAATGTCTATAGCACTTGTGTTATCATAGAAAATCCTTACCAGTTCTAATATTTTCAACTTAGATTCGTTTAATCTAACTTAGATATTTTTATTTGAACTTATTTACAATTTAGATTCGTTACAACTAACTTAGATTCATTATAAATTATTTAGGTTCAAAATTTGTCAAAATGATGCCAAAGTTGTCAAAAGTTGCAACATTTGTTAAAAGTTGCAAAAGTTGTCGAAAGTTGTCAAATGTTGTAAAAAGTTGTCAATAGTTGCAATGAAAAGTTGCAAGATAAGATAAATTTTGTTTTGTTTGCATTATCCTTAAACCATTAGTGTGAGCACGTCCAAAAAGGCATTTTTATACTAGCCATGGTCCTAGTTGGTTCCCCAAGTTGCTCAAACATGTAGGGCCATATTGTCGTAGCGACATCTCTTGAGTGCCTTAAGTTCAAAAAATTGTCAAACTTTGATGAGTTGTTTCTCTGAATCCAGGGCACATACGAATGATACATTTGATCCTATAGGGTCATCTTAGGCTCCTCTACAATAAACTATCATAGATTTTAAAGACTCAAAACTATTTTCTTAGGGAAATTTTTTTTTGGTTGATGCAAATATCGTCAGTCGCATGCGATGAAAAGTTACAAGATAGGGTAAATTTTGTTATGTTCATCTTATCGACAAATCGTCAGTGTGAGCATGTTCAAGTAGGTAGTTTTATGCTAGGCATGGTCATGGTTGGATTTCCAAGTTGCTCAAATGTATAGGGCCATACCATCATGGTATCATCTCTTGAGTGTCCTAAGTTCAAACCATTGTTGAACTTTGATAGGTTGTTTCTTGAAATCTAAGACACATGAGGCCCCTCTATAATAACCTATCTTAGATTTTGAAGAAACAAAGCTATTTTTTTAGGAAACAATTTTTCTATTGATGCAAATATCGTCAGTCACACACAGTGAAAAGTTGCAAGATAGGGTAAATTTCATTCTGTTTATCATATCCATTAACCGTCAGCACAAGAATGTCTAGGTAGGCAATTTTATGCTAGGCATGGTCCTAGTTGGTTTCCCAAGTTGCTCAAATGTCCAAGGCCATATTGTCGTGACACCATCTCTTGAGTATCCTAAGTTAAAAAATTATCAAAGTTTGATAGATTGTTTCTCAAAATACGGGGCACATACGAATGATCCATTTGAACCCATAAGGTCACATGTTTCCCTTCTCCAATAAATTATCTTAATTTTTTGAAAAAATACATCTATTTTCTTAGGGGAAGAATTATTCAGTTGATGCAAATATCATATCCATAAATGGTCTTGGTTGGCTTCCCAAATTTTGTTTGTCATATCCATGAATCATTAGCATGAGGATGTCTGGGTAGGTATTTTTATTATAGGAATGGTCCTGGTTGGCTTCCCTAATTTCTCAAATGTCCGGGTTCATAACGTTGCATGCCATTTCTTGAGTGCCCTAAGTTCAAAAAATTATCAAACTTTGACAGGTTGTTTCTTGAAATTTGAGGCACATACGAATGATTTGTTTGAACTCATAGGTTCACGTGAGGCCCCTCTATAATAACATATCTTATATTTTGAAGACTCAAAGCCATTTTCTTAGGACAATGATTTTTCTATTCATACAATATCAGTCACACACAATAAAAAGTTGCAAGATAGGGTAAATTTGTTTTCTTTTCATATCCACAAACTATCAGTGCGAGTATGTTTGGGTAAATAGTTTTATGCTAGGAATGGTCTTTGTTGTCTTACCAAGTCTCTCAAATGTCCAAGGCCATACCATTGCGGCCCCATCTCTTGAGTGCACTAAGTTGAATTTTTTTTCAAACTTTGATAGGTCATTTCTCAAAATATGAGGCATAGACGAATGATCAATTTAAACCCATAGGGTCATGTGAGGCCCCTCCACAATAACCTATCTCATATTTTAAATAAATAAATATATTT